>NW_027361741.1:30517500-31155000 GCF_039654945.1 Dendrobates tinctorius | reverse complement strand
TCCTTTAAGGTTCAGCTTTGCAACCATACTGCCCACGTAAAACAAACACTTTGCCTTCATGAACGCTGTTTGGAGGGTCATGACTCGTGGGAATAACGCCACCCAATCAGTTAACCTGCTTGAGAGATCGTTCGTTGCTCCCAAGCATGACATCACACTCCCTAGGAGGAAGGTAATGCCACTGTGGCGACCGTACTCCTGGGGGCGACACAAGTGCACTGATGCCCAGCCACTGCTCGATGAATCTGCTGGTACATTGACCCAGACCACTACATTCCCCTCGCACGCTACACGGCCTGAATCTGACCCTGATGAAACTCGGGTTACCCTTCCCATATACAGTTCCATCTTACACGGTGACAAAGAGGAAGCTGCAGATGAAAGTGCAGGTTCGGCCCACCCGCCATCAGACACACCACCGTACTATCAGGGGCCCTGTGCCAGTGCCGTCGCCGACGAGTGGGCCCCCCCTGCTTGCTCAGGATCACAGCACTTGCAAGGTTGAAATACTGTGCAGTGAGATGGAAGATGGGGACGACGAGGAGTCCCAGACTAGTCCAGGGATTCCCTAGCGAGGAGACTTATTTGATTGTTTTCAATGTTGGGACAGCAATTTTTGGGGAGCACTATACTCTGGAGAATGATAGATGGGGCCCACCATACACTGGAACATTCCAAAGGTGGACATCAGACACTGGAGCAGCATTTACAGGGCCCATTATACACTAGAGCATTAGAAATGGGGCCCATTATGTTTGGAGCATTATTTGGGCCCATAAGACAGTGGAGCTTCATCCATGGGGACCAACATATACTGTAGCATTATGTGGAGCTCATCATATACTGTTTCAAACATTATATGGGACCAATGATTCTGTATGGAGAAATAGATGGGCCTCGTCATGAGATGTAAAAAGTGAAGTATTTTTCATTGTACTATACCGCTATTTCTCTGCCGTATCGGAGCATGATGAGTTTTGGTATGTGTTAAAGGGGCGCTCTTTCGCCCAGGGCACATGAAAACCTGGAGCCAGCCCCCCCCCCACAACTTTAGCCAAATAACCCCCATTTTTCAGTGCGTAACTTGTATTATGAAGTTAATTAAGGTTGACAGGCTTAAGTAAGAAGAATTGATGCTTTTGGCATTCAAATGGGCACTGTAGGTGTGTTTCCTGTCCTCCTCTCACTGCCGACTTTTATTCCCCATTGACTTACATTGGGTTTCGTGTTTCGGGACGACCCCGACTTTTCCCTATAATCGGATGATCTTGCTCGACCCGACTTTTGGAAAAGTCGGGTTTCACGAAACGAAACTCGACCCTAAAAAACCAAAAGTCGCTCAACTCTAGTTAGGACTGTTCAAATCAAGAAAATGATAAGGGTGCCCATACTTTTGCACCGGTCAAATTTTGTTTAAATGCAGATTGCACATTTTCTGTTAGTACAATAAGCCTCATTTGAATCCAGAAATATAACTGAGTCCATCAGTTATTAGATATATGAAACTGAAATAGCTGTTGCAAAAACCAAAATTGTTATAAAGAAAAAAGGTTAACATTAATAGGGGTGCCCAAACTTTTACATATGACTGTATATACACACACACACATATATATTTATACATATATCCCATTCAGATATATATGTATAAATATATATGTGTGTGTATATGTATGTATATATATATATATACACTCACTGGCCACTTTATTAGGTACACCTGTCCAACTGTGTGTTAAGACTTAATTTCTAATCAGCCAATCACATGGCGGCAACTCAGTGCATTTAGGCATGTAGACATGGTCAAGACAATCTCCTGCAGTTCAAACCGAGCATCAGTATGGGGAAGAAAGGTGATTTGAGTGCCTTTGAACGTGGCATGATTGTTGGTGCCAGAAGGGCTGGTCTGAGAATTTCAGAAACTGCTGATCTACTGGGATTTTCACGCACAACCATCTCTAGGGTTTACAGAGAATGGTCCGAAAAAGAAAAAAAATCCAGTGAGCGGCAGTTCTGTGGCCGGAAATGCCATGTTGATGCCAGAGGTCAGAGGAGAATGGGCAGACTGGTTCGAGCTGATAGAAAGGCAACAGTGACTCAAATTGCCACCCGTTACAACCAAGGTAGGCAGAAGAGCATCTCTGAACGCACAGTGCGTCGAACTTTGAGGCAGATGGGCTACAGCAGTAGAAGACCACACTGGGTACCACTCCTCTCAGCTAAGAACAGGAAACTAGGCTACAATTTGCACAAGCTCATCGAAATTGGACAGTAGAAGATTGGAAAAACGTTGCCTGGTCTGATGAGTCTCGATTTCTGCTGCGACATTCGGATGGTAGGGTCAGAATTTGGCGTAAACAACATGAAAGCATGGATCCATCCTGCCTTGTATCAACGGTTCAGGCTGGTGGTGGTGGTGTCATGGTGTGGGGAATTTTTTCTGGGCACTCTTTGGGCCCCTTGGTACCAATTGAGCATCGTTGCAACGCCACAGCCTACCTGAGTATTGTTGCTGACCATGTCCATCCCTTTATGACCACAATGTACCCAACATCTGATGGCTACTTTCAGCAGGATAATGCGCCATGTCATAAAGCTCGAATCATCTCAGATTGGTTTCTTGAACATGACAATGAGTTTACTGTACTCAAATGGCCTCCTCAGTCACCAGATCTCAATCCAATAGAGCATCTTTGGGATGTGGTGGAACGGGAGATTCGCATCAGGGATGTGCAGCCGACAAATCTGCGCCAACTGTGTGATGCCATCATGTCAATATGGTCCAAAATCTCTGAGGAATGCTTCCAGCACCTTGTGGAATCTCTGCCATGAAGAATTGAGGCAGTTCTGAAGGCAAAAGGGGGTCCAACCCCTTACTAGCATGGTGTACCTAATAAAGTGGCCAGTGAGTGTATATATATATATATATATATATATATATATATATATAAATAAAAAAAAAAGACGGGTCACCGTTGAAACGTTGCCACTGGAGGATCAGTAAAGTATCCACTTTTTTTCACATTTAATTTGAGTGCTGCCTATTTTTTTTTACATATATATATATATATATATATATATATATATATATATACCAGGATGAGCGGATGCATATTTTTCTGGATGGGACTAAGGATAAGTAAATAGAGATGAGCAAATTTATTTGGATTTGGTTCCGAATACGATCAGAATCGAATATTATTTTTGCAATATTCGATGAACACTGCCGAACGTTATTGTCAAAGTGAGTGTTAAGGTAACACTCACTAGCAGAAGAATCTGCACTGCAGTGCTCAAGCTGTTCAGCAGCTGAGAAAGTCCGGAGCAGGGCAGCAGTGCTGAGAGAGACAGCACGCTGGGAGTGGAGTGTGCTGACAGGACCTGCAGCACATGACTGCAGGTCAGAGGGGAAGGAGGCGGGGCCTAGCATGCTCAGCCCGTGGAGACAGAAAAGAGGCAACTGAGACCCCCAGAGAAGAAGGGAAGGCAGGGGACCACCGGACACTAGTGAATGACAGGGCATGGTGGTTAAGACAGGTCAGAAATAAGCCAAGGTCAGTAACCAGGTATAACAATGCAGTACAAAAGGAAGCAGGCTCACAGGGAGAGTCAGAGATCGAGCAGAAGTCAGAAAACCATACAGACAGATAAACAGTACCGAATCAGAAAGCCAAAACACGAGAGGGAAAAAACCGAGTCAGAACCATGCAAGCAAATCAGAACACAGGCACAAGGCACACCGGGGTCGACACACTCAGCTGAGGGCAAAAGTATAACCGACAAAGCATGGCCCCCACAAACAGGCTATAAAAAGCCTCAGAGAAGTCAAAGGGAGGCTGCTTGGATTAACCCCAGACCTCCCAACCAGAACCAACCATGACAGTTATTAGAGTCAATGGGAGTAGAAATTACCCAATATGTTCGGTGTTATGAGCTCATTTTCTGCTCCACCAGTTGAGAGTTCCCTTTCCGTTCTCCCTCTGGTGGTGATGGGAGGTGGTGAGGTTGGTTTGAGTGGTAGTGATCTGCCACCTGGTGTGGAAGATAGTGATTGGATCTCTGGAGTATCAGACTGGATATAAGACAGCTGATGCCCTATCCTGTTGCTGGTGATTCAGTCTGCTTCTCAGGTCTAGGACTCAGCTCTGTTCCAGTCTTCTCAGTGCTGATATAGTGGGAGAAGTCTAGTGACTTCAGGGCTAATTTTGCTATCAGTTGTGTTGGACATTTTGTAGGGGTTTTTGGCAGACTGCAGACAGTGTCTTTCCTTTCCTGTCCTTTCTAGTTAGTTAGGCCCCATCGTTTGCTCAGCCTATTTTCCTGCCTTTGTTTGTGTTTTCATCTTTTTTCACCGTCAATACATGTGGGGGGTGTCTCTCCTTTGGGGTCTGCTCTGGGGCAGTTAGTTTTCCTCTTTTCCTGCTTTAGGCTTATTTAGTTCTCCGGTTGTGACGAGGCATCTAGGACCATTGTAGGAACGCTCCATGACTGCTGCTAGTTGCTTGTTAGGATCAGGAGTCTGCAGTCTGCATAGTTACCAACCTGTTTGGTTTTCTGAGACTTAGCTTAGCTTTGTTGTTTTTTATTTCCTCCTCGGCTACCCGTTCATAACAGAATCACCAGCCATACCGCAGATTCTAGGGTGCTCAAAAGCAGGAAGGAGAAAAAAAAAAAAAAAAGTGCCAGAATTTTTTTTTTTCCTCTTTTTCTCTGGGGCCGTAGGAGGATTTTTTTCCTTAATGGAGATTAAGCAATTGTCTGATCGAGTGGAGCAGCTCGCTGCTGAAGTGCAGGGATTTTCCGCCTATCTCGCTCTATCACATGCTGTTGAACCCAAGATCCCCACTCCTGATGTGTTTTCTGAGGATCGGTCTAAATTTTTGAATTTTAAGAATAATTGTAAATTATTTCTTGCTTTGAAGCCTAAGTCATTGGGAAGCTCTGCGCAGCAGGTAAACATTGTCATCTACTTGCTGCGCGGCGATCCCCAGGATTGGGCGTTTTCTCTGACACCTGAAAATCCTATTCTGACTAATGTGGATGCATTTTTTCAGGCCTTGGGGTTGTATGTTGAACCTAATTTCGTTGATCAAGCTGAGAGAACCCTGTTGGCATTAAACCAGGGTCGAGATCCTGCAGAGTTATATTTTCAAAAATTCCGAAAGTGGGCGGTCCTTACTACATGTGCATTGGCAGCCCTCTTTCGGAAAGGTTTATCAGAGACCATAAAAGATGTTATGGTGGGATTTCCTGTTCCCTAAATTTTTCCAGTACCATCTCTATGCTGATGACACCCAATTATACGCTTCTTCTCCTGACATCACGCCAGCCTTTCTAGAAAACACCGGCGATTGTCTAAACGCTGTGTCTAATATCATGTCCTCACTATATCTGAAACTGAACCTGTCAAAGACTGAACTCCTGGTGTTTCCTCCCTCTACTAATGTACCTATACCCGACATTGCCATTTCTGTGTGTGGTTCCACTATTACTCCCCAGCAACAGGCCCGCTGTCTTGGGGTCATACTTGATTCCGAGCTTTCCTTTGCCCCCCACATTCGATCACTGGCTCGCTCTTGTCATCTGCACCTCAAAAACATTTCTAGAATTCGACCTTTTCTTACCTTTGACTCTGCAAAAACTCTTACTGTTTCTCTTATTCATTCTCGTCTCGACTATTGTAACTCTCTTCTAATCGGTCTCCCTCTTACCAAACTCTCCCCCCTCCAATCTGTCTTGAATGCTGCAGCCAGGATCATATTCCTCACCAATCGTTACACCGATGCCTCTACCTTGTGCCAGTCATTACACTGGCTACCCATCCACTCCAGAATTCAGTATAAACTTATTACCCTCACTCACAAAGCCCTCCATGGCTCAGCACCACCCTACATCTCCTCCCTTGTTTCAGTATACCACCCTACCCGCGCCCTCCGTTCTGCTGATGACCTGAGATTAGCATCCTCAATAGTCAGAACCTCCCACTCCCGTCTCCAAGACTTTACACGTGCCGCGCCAATTCTTTGGAATGCACTTCCCAGGTCAATACGATTAGTCCCCAATACCCACAATTTTAAGCGTGTCCTGAAAACGCATTTATTCAGACTGGCCTACCACCCCAACACATTAACCTAATCTATCCCTGTGTGGCAGAGCCAAAAGTTTTACCATAACCAGGTTCCCCACATCATGTTCCCACATGCTTTATGCCTCCATTAGCCCTCTGTGTCTGTACTGTTACACACTTAACATTATGACTGGTCCATACAATCAGGGTAACTGTTACCACCCACCTTTCGTGTCTCCCTCTTTCCTCATAGACTGTAAGCTTGCGAGCAGGGCCCTCACTCCTCTTGGTATTTGTTATAATCTACTGTATGTGATTATTGTTATGCTGTAATGTCTATTGTCTGTACAAATCCCCTCTGAAATGTAAAGTGCTGCGGAATATGTCGGCGCTATAAAAATAAAATTTATTATTATTATTATTATTATTATTATTCCCTCTGGTCTGGATGGCTCTATGGCATTAGCCATTCAAGTTGATCGGCGTTTACGTGAACGTAAAAATACATGGGAGGCGCTGCCATCTTTTGAACAAATGTCTGAACCTATGCAATGTGAAGGGGTTTTGTCTAGGGCGCAACGTCGGGAGTTTAGAAGGCGTAATAAGCTGTGTTTTCTCTGTGGAGACGCCTCTCATACTATTTTGTGTTGCACACACATTTGCTGTGGGCAGTATACAACCTAAGTTCCTTTTGGCAATTACTCTGATCTGCTCCTTGTCCACATTTTCCACTAAGGCTTTTGTGGATTCAGGAGCAGCTCTGAATCTGATGGATTTGGACTTTGCTAAACATTGTGGTTTGTCCATGAAGCCTCTGCAGACGCCTATTCCTTTGAGGAGTATTGATGCCACTCCGTTGGCGGAGAATAAACCTCAGTTTTGGACCATGGTGATAATGTGAGTTGATCCTGACCACCAGGAAAATTGTAAATTTTTGGTGCTGCATAATTTGCATGATACTATTGTTCTGGGGTTCCCCTGGTTGCAAACTCATAACCCAGTTTTGGATTGGAAATCTGTGTCTGTGGTGAGTTGGGGTTGTCAGTGTGTTCTTAGGGACGCTCCTGTTTTCTCCACCTCTCCTCAGTCTCATGATAGTTGTGCGGTTAAGATCAGGGATCTGCAATCTGCATAGTTACCAACTTCTCTGGTTTTCTGAGACTTAGCTTGTTGTCTTGTTTTTCCTCCTCGGTTTCCCTTTCATAACAGAAGACTGCTGACTTGACAGATGTCCAGAAGGCAGTCATTGACACTTTCCACAAGTTGGATAAACCACAAAAGGTCATTGCTAAAGAAGCTGGCTGCTCACAGAGAGCTGTATTCAAGCATATTAATGGAAAGCTGAGTGGAAGGAAAAAGTGTGGTAGAAAGAGGTGCACAAGCAACCGGATAACCGCAGCCTTGAAAGAATTGTTAAGAAATAGCCACTTCAAAATTTGGGGGAGATTCACAAGGAGTAGACTGCTGCTGGAGTCATTGCTTCAAGAGCCACCACAAACAGACGTGTCCAGGACATAGGCTACAAGTGTCGCATTCCTTGTGTCAATTCACTCATGACCAATAGATAATTCCAGAAGCGTCTTACCTGTGCCAAGGAGAAAAAAACTGGACTGGTGCTCATTGGTCCAAGGTGTTGTTTTCAGATGAAAGTAAATTTTGCATTTCATTTGGAAATCAAGGTCCCAGAGTCTGGAGGAAGAGTAGAAAGGCCCAAAATCCAACCTGCTTGTGGTCTAGTGAGAAGCTTCCATATGTATATTTTATTTAGTTGTTGGTTATTATCTAGAATATAAATATTTGTTTGCTACAGTAGAAAATTTCAAAGGTCATTCTGGGCACAGTAATTTGGACCAACAAACCTACAGTAACTTTGTTTTATTCATTTGATGAAGGGGTGGAGAAACAAGCCACAAGGACTGTGAATCTATTATGGACTGAGTTATCTTGGACAAGTTAATCTATCTTGGACGGTTGATTTGGACTGAGTTAGCTCTGCCAAGACTTTGGAACTTTCTCAAGTGTGATTTTGAATTTCACTTTGCTACAATGCAGGCTGTATCTGCACAGTGTCCAATTGAGCGCTGAGACCGAGCCCGGATACTGCTAAACATTCACCAGGGTGAATCCTCATGACTGCCAGCTGATGACAAATGAGGGGACAGCTAGCCCTAGAAGCTTTTACTTGAAACCAAATGGCTTATAAAGTGAGGCCCTAAACAGCGGCAGCAATAGAAGATGAAGGGACTCTATGTTCAGCCATGGACACCTGCACTCCCCTCACCCATTGCTTTGGAGAAATAAAGGGTTAATGTCATAAAGGGCAGAGACAGATTACTCTTTAAAGTCTGTTCTTTTGCTATCCAGTGAAAGTAGTGAAGTTTCTTTGGCATTTAGGCTTTGGTGATGAGGGCATAATAATCCCCTTGCTTCCCTTCACCAGAGACCCATTTAGATTTGTGGTCTAAGAAGAACCGAAGAAAGAAGATTTCTACAAAGGCATTTGATATTTCAGTACCTGTTGGTCCAATTTTTTTGTTTTCGCTTTTTTCCCCTTTTGGTCCAATGTTTGTTTTGTTTTTTCCTGTTAAGCCCAGGTTGTTTTTTTTTTTTTTTACCAAAGTAGTTTTCTATTGGTAGCAGATAAATAAATATATTTAGGGAACAATTCAATAAATGTTAAATGGTTTAGGAAGAATTAGTATAGTTTAGTGGCAGGTTAATTAATTAAAGTGGTTGAAACCAGGGGTGGATTGTAGTAAGAGTTATTTTTAATGGTTTCAACACTCCAATTAATTATAATACTAATTATTGATCAATCATATATATATATATATATATATATATATACATATATATATATACTAGCTATGAACCCGTTCTACGCCCGGGTGGTGAGCATTTTTATTGGTATATGGTCTCGCATCCTGCTATGTGCTGCCACCCTCCTATCCTGGTACGCATGGTACCCCTCATTCCTATCCTGGTATGCAAGGTACCCTCCCCCCAATCCTGGTATGCATGGCACCTCATTCTTCATCCTGGTATGCATGGTCCCCTCACCCCCCTATCCTGGTATGCATGGTACCCCTCATCCCCCAATCCTGGTATGCATGGCACCTCTCATCCCCAATCCTGTTATGCATGGTCCCCTCACCCCCCTATCCTGGTATGCATGGTACCCCTCAACCTCCAATCCTGGTATGCATGGCACCTCTCATCCCCAATCCTGTTATGCATGGTCCCCTCACCCCCCTATCCTGGTATGCATGGAACCCCTCATCCCCAATCCTGGTATGCATGGTACCCCTCATCCCCCAATCCTGGTATGCATGGTACCCCTCATCCCCTAATCCTGGTATGCATGGTATCCCTCATCCCCCAATCCTGGTATGCATGGTCCCCCTCATCCCCCAATCCTGGTATGCATGGTCCCCCTCATCCCCCAATCCTGGTATGCATGGTACACCTCATCCCCCTATCCTGGTATGCATGGTACCCCTCATCCTCCAATCCTAGTATGCATAGTCCCCCTCATCCCCCCCAAACCAGGTATGCATGGTACCCCTCATCCCCCAATGCTGGCAAGCATGGTCCCCTCACCCCCGCTATCCTGGTATGCATGGTCTCCTCACCCCCCAATCCTGGTATGCATGGCCCCCTCTCACTCCAATCCTGGTATGCATGGTCCCCTCACCCCCCTATCCTGGTATGCATGGTACCCTTCATCCCCCAATCCTGGTGTGCATGGTCCCCCTCATCCCCCAATCCTGGTATGCATGGTCCCCCTCATCCCACAATCCTTGTATGCATGGTCCCCCTCATCCCACAATCCTGGTATGCATGGTCGCCCTCATCCCCCAATCCTGGTATGCATGGTACCCCTCATCCCCCAATACTGGTATGCATGGCCCCCTCACACCAAATCCTGGTATGCATGGTCCTCTCACCCCCCTATCCTGGTATGCATGGTACCCCTCATCCCCCAATCTGGCATGCATGGCCCCCTCACCCCCAATCCTGGTATGCATGGCCCCCTCACCCCCCTATCCTGGTATACATGGTCCTCTCGCCTCCCCTATCATGGTTTGCATGGTCCCCTCACTCTTATTAAAAGTACAAAAAAAACATTTATACTCACCCTTCTTTCCTGTGCTCCAGCGCTGTTCTGCTGGAGGACGGGGCAGGATTGAGGCCAGAATCGCGCATGCCCATAGCGCTGTCCGGCGCCATATTGCTGAAGACACACGGCAAGTGTGTCTTCAGTAAAATGGCGTTGGATCGCGTTATGCGCGTGCGCGATTCCGGCCCGGCACCATATTGCTGAAGACACACTGCAAGTGTGTCTTCAGTAAAATGGCGCCAGATCACACATGCGCAACGCAATTCCGGCCGCACTCCAGCCCCGGTCTCCGGGTGAAGAGAAGCGCTGTGGCAACGCTCCTCCCGGACAGGTAAGTATGTATGTATGGCATCGGACATTGCGGTATGCAGTGTGCACGGTACCGCCATCTCCGGCGCCATACACACTCCTCACCACTGGCTGCCTCACTCTGTCTGGAGCCAGACTGCGCAGGCGCGTTGCGCTTGCGCAGTCTATAGAGGCTTCAGACAGAGGGACGCTCCCCCGGTTATAATACAGTCATGGCCAAAAGTATTGACACCCCTGCAATTCTGTCAGATAATACTCAGTTTCTTCCTGAAAATGATTGCAAACACAAATTCTTTGGTATTATTATCTTCATTTAATTTGTCTTAAATGAAAAAACACAAAAGAGAATGAAGCAAAAAGCAAAACATTGATTATTTCACACAAAACTCCCAAAATGGGCCAGACAAAAGTATTGGCACCCTCAGCCTAATACTTGGTTGCACAACCTTTAGCCAAAATAACTGCGACCAACCGCTTCCGGTAACCATCAATGAGTTTCTTACAATGCTCTGCTGGAATTTTAGACCATTCTTCTTTGGCAAACTGCTCCAGGTCCCTGATATTTGAAGGGTGCCTTCTCCAAACTGCCATTTTTAGATCTCTCCACAGGTGTTCTATGGGATTCAGGTCTGGACTCATGGCTGGCCACCTTAGCAGTCTCCAGTGCTTTCTCTCAAACCATTTTCTAGTGCTTTTTGAAGTGTGTTTTGGGTCATTGTCCTGCTGGAAGACCCATGACCTCTGAGGGAGACCCAGCTTTCTCACACTGAGCCCTACATTAAGCTGCAAAATTTGTTGGTAGTCTTCAGACTTCATAATGCTATGCACACGGTCAAGCAGTCCAGTGTCAGAGGCAGCAAAGCAACCCCAAAACATCAGGGAACCTCCGCCATGTTTGACTGTAGGGACCATGTTCTTTTCTTTGAATGCCTCTTTTTTTCTCCTGTAAACTCTAAGTTGATGCCTTTGCCCAAAAAGCTCTACTTTTGTCTCATCTGACTGGAGAACATTCTTCCAAAACATTTTAGGCTTTTTCAGGTAAGTTTTGGCAAACTCCAGCCTGGCTTTTTTATGTCTCGGGGTAAGAAGTGGGGTCTTCCTGGGTCTCCTACCATACAGTCCCTTTTCATTCAGACACCGACGGATAGAACGGGTTGACACTGTTGTACCCTCGGACTGCAGGGCAGCTTGAACTTGTTTGGATGTTAGTTGAGGTTCTTTATCCAACATCCGCACAATCTTGCATTGAAATCTCTTGTCAATTTTTCTTTTCCGTCCACATCTAGGGAGGTTAGCCACAGTGCCATGGGCTTTAAATTCTTGATGACACTGCACACGGTAGACACAGGAACATTCTGGTCTTTGGAGATGGACTTGTAGCCTTGAGATTGCTCATGCTTCCTCACAATTTGGTTTCTCAAGTCCTCAGACAGTTCTTTGGTCTTCTTTCTTTTCTCCATGCTCAATGTGGTACACACAAGGACACAGGACAGAGGTTGAGTCAACTTTAATCCATGTCAACTGGCTGCAAGTGTGATTTAGTTATTGCCAACACCTGTTAGGTGCCACAGGTAAGTTACAGGTGCTGTTAATTACACAAATTAGAGAAGTATCACATGATTTTTTCGAACAGTGCCAATACTTTTGTCCACCCTCTTTTTTATGTTTGGTGTGGAATTATATCCAATTTGGCTTTAGGACAATTCTTTTTGTGTTTTTTCATTTAAGACAAATTAAATGAAGATAATAATACCAAAGAATTTGTGTTTGCAATAATTTTCAGGAAGAAACTGAGTATTATCTGACAGAATTGCAGGGGTGTCAATACTTTTGGCCATGACTGTATATATATATATATATATATATATAAATATATATATATATATATCAGTATGTCCAAGGAGTTCACAGTTCATTGAAATTTAAATGTCCAAACAGATAACCCACCTAACAAAGGAATGTAACTGACCAATGATATGTTATTAGTAAAGGTCATTTGTTGTTAGAAACTGACCAGTGTTTTTCTATTAGTAAATGTATTTGTTGTTAGTAACTAACAAGCGATTTGTTATTAGTAACTGTATATGTTGTTAGTAACTGACTGGTTTAAGGAGGTTTCTCCCTGGCACCCCAATGAAGATCAAACTTTAACTGAGATACAGTGGATGCTTTAGGATATAAAAGACGACCAAACTCTTGGGAGGGGAGGGGAGGGACATACAGGACACACAGAGATTGGAGATGTGACCTACTGAGACACAGAGTTTGATGGATTTCTACCTTAACCTTCGTCCGGCTGAGTAGGTACAATTGTACCTATTCCGTTTTAAAATTGCAATAACTTTTTTTTTGAAAAGCCGTAGAGGGCTGAAATTTCGTGACATCTTTGCAGTTTTGGTCCAGAATATATAGGCCAAATTTCAATAAAATATCTCCACTCCCTTCTGAGATAAGGGGTCGAGATATTTTTGCATCCATAACAAGCTGCATAGGTACAAATGTACCCTCATATATTTTGAATGAAGATAATGCAAGGAAAAAAGAATAATATTTTTTTTAATGATAATGCTATTTTATTATTATAAACAAGTAAAAAAACTGTTCATTTACATTATAAAAGAAGATGTAAGAAACTTTTTTTATTGATTTTCTTCGCAAGTAATGCAAGTTGTCTTTGTTACCGAGTGTTCATCGCAAATGGGTTTCACACAAACCACACAAGACTTTCTAGTCTAACGTTGTTTTCGCCTCAGGTCTCGGCAGACATAGCAACTACCAACAACAGGGGAGGGTCCACGACTACCATGAGGTATTTGAGGGCCAGCTGCTGCTTGCGATGCTACCAGAATGCATCGTCCAAGCACCATTTCTACTGCACCTCGAAGAAAATGGTTTCTCATCATCATTCGGTTTGTACTACGATCTTCAATTGCAGGCATACACAGCTGATTTGCGAGATCTTTCAGGAACTTTCTTCGTTGATCCTTTGTCCTGAAGCTTGAATTGTGTTCTCTATAGATGATGTAGGATGCAAACCCAGTGACGTCAATCATATTGTAGAAAAATGCCAGAGGCCAACGTAATGTTCGTCATTTCACAGTGTACTCTCCCAACATTTTATCCATAACATCAACTTCGCCTTTTGTTTTGTTGTAGTTAGTGTTGAGCGATACCGTTCGATACCCAAAAATATCGTATCGGATGGTATCGCCCGATACGAAAAAAATATCGGGTATCGCCGATTCCGATACCGGAAGTCCCATTCAAGTCAATGGGACTTCCGGTATCGGAATTAAAAAAAAGGCCTTTATTTCCTTGTTGGCTAATTCTACATAATTGAAAACAAATAAGAATCATGTAGAATGTATTGTGGGAGGTGGAGGAGACATTAAAAGCATAGTGGTTTATTCAAATCACATGGCATAGCATTAATTCCAATTTTTTCAAGACGTTCGGAGTTAAAAAGATATTGACTATGCTAACTTTTTTATATTTAGTCAGATATGTATGTTTCGCAACTTCCATGCTCTTCACCTTCTTTTGTACTTCTCCCACACTTTCTCCTTCATGATCCGCAGCAGTAGCATTTTTTTCATCAACTTTTTCTTCACCTTATTCATCTTCTTCTTCTTCTTCACCTTCTTCCCATTAATTTTTTTTTTCCATTCTTCATATTCTTCTTATTCAGCTATTATTAATTTTCATATGCTATTTCTTCATCTTCTTCCTATTCTTCTTTTTCTTCATTTTCTTATGGTGACAGGCATTCCTGTAGTACTTATCTATAAAAGTTATAAGATTACACCTTACGTTCTGCCTGTCACAAAAGATTTACAACAGGATTTGTCCGCGTTCAGTTTGGCCTGCAACAGCAGGCATTTTCCAGGGGCACCACGAGGAGGAACGGACTCACCCCCATTTACTGCTTAGTCTTCTTCTGCTTATAATTTTGATTTCTTCTATGCTGATTTTTTGTCTTATGCTTAATGTTCTTCTGCTTTCTGTTCTTCTGCTTTTGCTTCTTCTGCTTCTTGTTCTTCTGTCTTTTGTTCTGTATCTTGGTGGTTGTCTTCATGTTCTTTGTCCTCTTGGTCTTATTATTTAGGGTCATATTTCTGGTCTTCTGTGGTGTGGTCTTCAGGGTCGTCATCATCAGGGTCATCGTCATGGAGATCAATAAGGATTACCAAAGACAATTTCAAAAAGCTTGATCTTGGAAATGTAGCAGAAGGTACAAGAAGGCTGAGAAACTGGCGAGAACCAGCAGACAGTGCTGGCACCCGGATGGGTAGCAGAAGGAACAAGAGCCAATGGCACTACCGAGGACCAACTGACGGTGCTGGACCATGGTTACTAAGCAGAAGGTACCTGTGCTAAAAAGCACTACCAAGGACCAGCTGACGGTGCTGGACCTCGGATACCGAGATGGAGGCTCCTAGGCCAAAGGCTGTGGCGAGAACCAGCAGACAGTGCTGGCACCCGGATGGGTAGCAGAAGGAACAAGAGCCAATGGCACTACCGAGGACCAACTGACGGTGCTGGACCACGGTTACTAAGCAGAAGGTACCTGTGCTAAAAAGCACTACCAAGGACCAGCTGACGGTGCTGGACCTCGGATACCGAGATGGAGGCACCTAGGCCAAAGGCTGTGGCGAGAACCAGCAGACAGTGTTGGAACCCGGGTGGGTAGCAGAAGGTACCCATTCAAAGCAAAGTAGCCAGGCCGCAAGCCGGCCGCAGTTACCGAAACTCACAGTCCTACAGGGGGTCCATGTCCCATTGGCACTACTGATCCAGCCTTCAGTGCCAGTTCCCGCAGCCCACATAGGAGTCACCTAAACTGCAGGCACCGTAGAGTCGGCTAACCCGGCCGCAAGACGACAGGACAACGGATTGGTGGCATAGTGACCTTGACACTACCCGGAAACAGCAGTCGTGCTGGAACCAGGCTGGGCAACAGGGAGTCCCCGTGCCAAAGACACTGCCGAGAACCAGCTGATGGTGCTGGAACCCAGATGGGTAGCAAAAGCTACAAGAGCCAATGGCACTACCGAGGAACAGCTGACGGTGCTGGACCACGGTTACTAGGCAGGAGGTACCTGTGCTAGAAAGCACTACCAAGGACCAGCTGATGGTGCTGGACCTCGGATACCGAGATGGAGGCACCTAGGCCAAAGGCTCTGGCGAGAACCAGCAGACAGTGCTGGAACCCGGGTGGGTAGCAGAAGGTACCCATTCAAAGCAAAGTAGCCAGGCCGCAAGCCGGCCGCAGTTACCGAAACCCACAGTCTTACAGGGGGTCCATGTCCCATTGGCATTACGGATCCAGCCTTCAGTGCCAGTTCCCGCAGCCCACATAGGAGTCACCTAAACTGCAGGCACCGTAGAGTTGGCTAACCCGGCCGCAAGACGACAGGACAACGGATTGGTGGCATAGTGACCTTGACACTACCCGGAAACAGCAGGCGTGCTGGAACCAGGCTGGGCAACAGGGAGTCCCCGTGCCAAAGACACTGCCGAGCACCAACTGGCGTTGTTGGAGCCCAGGGACAATTATGGTGTAGGCCGAGGCCTACTTGGTGGTAGTTTTAGATTGTTTGTAGGCTACAACAGACTGTCAACGTGCTCCAATTAGGCATCTGTCTCCACTCTGTTTCCAGGATTTCACGTGACCAACAACACCGCCAGTTTATGCGTACAGCAGCCGTCTGCCCAATCCACACGTGTTGCTGTGTTACTGGGATTCTGTAATGTCAGCAGATCCCCTGATGTGTGTCTGCCACTGTCTCCTGCTCTGTCCACTTTCCCACCGCTTGCAGTGGGAAGGTGGACAGCGCAGGAGACGGTGGCGGACACATATTGGGGGATCTGCTGACGTTACAGAACCCCAGTAACACAGGAACACGTGTGGAATGCGTGGACGGCAACTGTGAGCAGGAACTGGCGGTGTTGGAGGTCAGGGGAAATACTAGAGACAGAGTGGAGACAGAGGCCAAATCAGAGAATGTTTAAATCTGAAGTAGTTACAATTTGGAGGCAGCAGCAGTTTGCCCTCCACACAGCAGGGGATCAGCTGACGTTACTGAACCCCACTTTCACATGAACGAGTGTGTTTTTCTGTGTGGACAGCACTTCCGAGCACCAACTAGCGTTGTTGGAACCCAGGGACAATCATGGTGCAGGCCGAGGCCTACTAGGAGCGAGGTGTAAAGCAGAGGTATTTTGACTTTGGAGGGAGCAGGACACTTTGCCCTCCACACAGCAGGGGATCAGCTGACGTTACTGACCCCCACTTTCACATGAACGAGTGTGTTTTTCTGTGTGGACAGCACTTCCGAGCACCAACTAGCGTTGTTGGAACCCAGGGACAATCATGGTGCAGGCCGAGGCCTACTAGGAGCCAGGTGTAAAGCTGAAGTATTTTGACTTTGGAGGGAGCAGGACACTTTGCCCTCCACACAGCAGGGGATCAGCTGACGTTACCGAACCCCACTTTCACATGAATGAGTGTGTTTTTCTGTGTGGACAGCACTTTCGAGCACCAACTGGCGTTGTCGGAGCCCAGGGAAAATGAGGTAGTAGGCCGAGGCCTACTTGGAGCCAGGTGTAAATCTGAGGTTGTTTGACTGTGGAGGGAGCAGGACACTTTGCCATACACACAGCAGGGGATCAGCTGACGTTACCGAACCCCACTTACACATGAGCGAGTGTTTTGTCTGTGCGGACAGCACTTCTGAGCACCAACTGGCGGTGTCGGAGCCCAGGGAAAATGAGGTAGTAGGCCGAGGCCTACTTGGTGGCAGTTTGCCATTGTTTCTAGACTACTACTAACTGTCAACGTACTCCAATTAGGCCTCTGTCTTCACTCTGTTTCGAGTATTTCCGCTGGCTTCCAACCACGCCAGTTGCTGCTCTGAAATGCCGTCTGCACAACCCACACTTGTTCCTGTGTTACTGGGGTTCTGTAACAGCAGCTTCTCCCTAGAGGTGAGTCAGGCAATGTCTCCTGCTCTGTCCACATTTCCACTACAAGTAGTGGGAATGTAGACAAAGCAGGAGACATTGCCGTGCTCAACTCTGGAGATGAGCAGATGTTACAGGACCCAGGTACCACAGGAACAAGTGTGGATTGTGCAGACGGCACTTGAGAGCAGAAACAGGCGGTGTTGTAGGCCTGAGGAAATACTCAAAACAGACTGGAGACAGAGGGCAAATCAGAGTACATATTAAATCAGAGGTAGTCAGAAGTTGTAGGCAGCAGGAGAGTTTGCCGTACACACAGCAGGGGATCAGCTGACGTTACCGAACCCCACTTACACATGAGCGAGTGTTTTGTCTGTGCGGACAGCACTTCTGAGCAACAACGGGCATTGCTGTAGCCCAGGAAATAAAGTTCAGGTCATAGAAACATGAACACAACAGGAGACCTGGATCCTGTTGCCAGCCAATTATTTATTCTGGAAGAGGACTGGCAAATTCAGGTGAGATCCAGGCCTTGTTCATTTTCACAAAAGTAAGCCGGTCAACATTATCGGCGGATAGTCGCGTGCGACGGTCTGTTACCACACCACCTGCAGCACTAAAGACACGTTCCGATAATACACTGGCAGCAGGGCAAGCCAGCACCTCCAATGCATACTGGCTAAGCTCTGGCCATGTATCCAGCTTAGAGACCCAATACTTGAACGGGGAAGAGCCGTCTGGGAGAACACTAACAGGGCACGACAAGTAGTCTGTCACCATCTGACGGAAACGTTGCCTCCTGCTGACTGGAGCCGTCTGTGATGGTGTAGCCGTTTGTGGCGGTCCCACAAAACTTTTCCACATTTGGGCCATACTGGCCTTGCCTTGTCCTGCGGCACTGCCTCTGCTACCTCTTTGTGCAGAGCTTCCTCCACTGCCTCTACCCACATGGCTGCTTTGAAAAGCACTACCAGCAACACTTGTGGGGGGAATGGAGAACATGATGGCCTGCACAAGTGTTTCTTGGTACTCCCGCATTTTTCGCTCCCGGTTCAACTGTGGTATGAGGCTTTGTAAGTTGTCCCGGTAGCGAGGATCTAGGAGGGTGTACACCCAATAATCAGCCGTGTGGAGAATGTTGGCGATGCGGCGGTCATTTAACAAGCACTGCAGCATGAAATCAACCATGTGCTGCAGACTGCCAACTGGACCGGAAACGCTGTCCCCAGCTTGAAGCAGCATCTCTGCCTGCTCAGCATCACCCCACCCTCGCTGTACACACTGACTACTAGAGCCTTGTGTACCTCCCTCCTCTGGAGAGATGTGTTCCTCCTCCTCCATTGACTCCTCGTCATCCTCCTCACTAAGTGTCCCCTGCCTGGGCCTTTGTGTGGAAGCACGTTGCGCAGACTTGCCAGAAGCAGATGGCATTTCTGACTGCTCATCCTCGACCTCTTCAAAAACCTCCTCACTTAGTGCTTGTAAGGTTTTTTGAAGCAGACAGATGAGGGGGACAGTCATGCTGATTAGTGCATCATCTGCACTGGCCATCCGCGTGGAGTCATCGAAGGCACGCAAAACTTGGCAGATGTCCCTCATAGTGGCCCACTCAGTGGTGGTGAAGTGTGTCCGGCGCACAGTGCGACTTGTTTGCGCCTGATGCAGCTGGTACTCCATTACTGCTGCCTGCTGCTCACACAACCGCTCCAACATATGTAACGTTGAATTCCACCTGGTGGGGAGGTCACATATGATGCGATGTTCTGGCAGGCGGAATCGGCGTTGCAGAGATGCAATGCGCGATCTTGCCATGCTGGAACGCCGCAAGTGAGCACACTCTAGGCGAACTTTGTGTAGCAGTGCATCAAGATCCGGATAGTCCCTCAGAGAGCTCTGCACGACCAAATTGAGCACGTGTGCCAGACATGGTATGTGAGTGAGGTTGCCTAGGCCCAGAGCTGCCACTAGATTTCGGCCATTGTCACTCACTACCAAACCTGGCTGGAGATTCGCTGGCACAAACCACACATCGCTCTCCTGCTTGATGGCATTCCAGAGCTCCTGTGCTGTGTGGCTCCGATTCCCCAAAGAAATTAATTTAAGGACGGCCTGTTGACGTTTGGCCACACCTGTGCTCATATCTGGCCTAACAGGCTCACGCAGTGCTGATTCCGAGGAACTAGAGTAGGAGGAGGACTCAATATGTACAGACTGCATTCCTGCAATCCTTGGAGTTGGCAGAATACGTACAGAGCCACTCTCCAGATCTGTACCCGGCTCCACAACATTGACCCAATGGGCAGTGAGGGAAAGGTATCGTCCCTGTCCATGGCTACTGGTCCACGCATCGGTGGTCA
The DNA here is from genome assembly GCF_039654945.1 of Dendrobates tinctorius. NCBI lineage: Eukaryota > Metazoa > Chordata > Amphibia > Anura > Dendrobatidae > Dendrobates > Dendrobates tinctorius. Next base: position 31,135,184 of record NW_027361741.1, on the reverse strand, counting down.
GGTGGACCTTGCTACTGACAGCATTTAGTAGCGCATTTTTAATTTTTCCCTCCACATGCTTTTGCAGGGCAGGGACAGCTTGCCTGCTGAAATAAAAGCAGCTGGGCACATTGTATTGTGGAACTGCCAATGACATAAAGTTCCGGAATGTGTCAGTCTCCACCAGCCTGAATGACAGCATCTCAAGGGCCAGTAGTTTGGCAATGCCGGCATTCAGAGCCAGTGCTCGGGGATGGTTTGCCGAGTATGGCCGCTTTTTCTCCCATGCCTGTGCTACCGATTGCTGGTGAGTGGCCTGGGAGGGTGCTGATGACTGCGAACGTGGTTCAGTGGGTGGAATTTCACTGGGTCTCTGGACAACAGTGGCAGTGGTTCTTCCATGGCGTTCCAGTGAGGAAGCCGAACCAGCTGTGTGTGAGCTGGAGGAAGAGGCCCCAACACGAGCTGAAGAGGTGGTAGGTGCTGCTGAAGGTTGGCCTACATCTTCAGTGTGTCTGTGTAACTTTACCTCGTGCTTGGTACACACATGTTTCCACATATTTGTGGTATTGAGGTTGCTCACATTTTTCCCTCGTTTCACTTTCTGATGACACAGCTTGCATTTGACAAAGCAAATGTCATCTGCAACTGTGGCAAAAAAAGACCACGCACTGCAAGTCCTGGGAGCGCCCGTTTTGTGTTTTGGAAGAGGATTGCTCCTCACGGGTGCCAAAGTGGAGGCTACAGGCAACCAAGTCTACCCCCGCCCTCTCCCTCCTCTTTTGGCTTTTGGGGGAATCTCTTCCTCAGAGCTGCTCCCACCACCTTCCTGTGGCTGACACCATGATGGGTCAAGGACCTCATCATCTCCACTCCCCTCTTCAAGCATCGGCTGGTCCTGGGTTGTCTCGCCAGCACCGTACGCACCAGAAATTGGCAACTGAGTCTCATCATCATCTGATGCATACTGAGGTGTGCTGACCATAGGCACTGGCCCACCCGCCTCTTCAGATTCAGAGGGACAAAGCAGTTGCGCATCACTGCATACTCCCTCTTCTTCACGCTCTACTAATGCTGCTTGGCTGGCCACCTCTTTCCAAGCCAACAGATTCTGAGAACAGAAGTAAAGATTGAGATGGCTCCTGTCCAGGGCTCTCAGACTGCCTGGGCAATTTGGCAGGTGGTGAAGAGACAGATGGTTGCTCTTCAGTGCTCTGGCCTTGGGAGGATGCGGAAGTCATTGAAGTGGATGCGTTAGCTGCCATCCATCCGACAACGGCTTCAGTTTGTTCGTCACGCAGCAGTGGGGTACGGGGAGGTCCTACAAAGCTGCGCATGAAGGACTGTTGCCTGGTAAAAGTGGGGGATGCCGGGTCACTGGTGGCCGCAGCAGATACCGAATCCCCACCTCCTCTCCCTGCTGAATCCCCCCGTCCTCTCCCTGCTGAAACTCCACTGCCACGACCACTTGCCTTACTCCCTGCCTTCTTCATCTTGGTAGACTGATAAAGATAGGCAGAAAAGTAAAAAAGGGGTGGCTTAGTGTTCTTATTCCTGAACACCTGCTAACCAGTATAAGAAACACTAATTTGGCTAAGAGTGTGTGTACTACACTTTAATATGATCTAATGTGGCCTAGACAACTGTAAAGTGGAGTGTTTGGTGAACTTTATTTCCTTTTTTTTTTTTGGGTGGGGGGAAAGGAAAGGATGTGACCAAAGTTTGAAAGCTATAGTATCACAAACTTTTTGGAGCGATTACAATGCAGGAAGCTAACCTACAATGCAATTGATGAGGCTCCAAAAAATAGGGTGATACTAGCCTGGCTGGCCCTGAAGGGCACAAGCCAGCAAAAAGGCTCCTCTATCTAATCCTATATAGTGTTTGCAACCAACCAATGACAATGGATGCGGTTGGAAGCACACTAATATAGGAGCAAAAATCTGGCTAAATTTGCTGCATAAAAAGGACTATGTATGAGGCAGTGACGCACGCTGAGCGGACTACAGCTAGCGGTGGCTGTAGAACACACTGCAACGTGAGCTGCACTCACACACAGAGACCTATCAGACAGCCAAAAACAGTGCAGAGAAATGGGCTATAGCACTGAAAGGCTGCTGAAAGGCTCCACTGTCCACTCCTTTAGTGTTTGCAACCAACGTATATGGATACATATGGAAGCACACTATACAGGAGAAAAAAAAAGCAGCAATAAAAGAAAAATGTGTATGAGGCAGAGACACAATGCTGGCCGGCCTACAAGCAGACGTGCCTGCAGGACACACTACACAGCGTGGGTCTGCACTCACACAGCCCTTGCAGACAGCTGTGAAAACAGCGCTGCTAGGGAAAAGCAAGCTACAGTTGTGGTTTATGTAGCCTGGGTTAAGCACTATATGTTTTGTGGAATCGCTATTTCTAACTGTCCCTCACAGTCTTCAACAGCAGCCTGTCCCTAACTGAATTCACAGCAGAGTGACCAGAAATGGCGGCTGCAGCGCTTTTTATAGTGCATCATGACATCATTTCAGCAGCCAATCACAGCCATGCCAGTAGTTAACATGCCTACATGCCTAACAGGATATGCCCACACTTCTGAGGATCCCCATTGGCTGAATCAAATCGAGCGGGCTCCTAGCATTATGGGAACTTCCGATTCCGGTATTCGATATGAAAAAAGTATCGGAACTAAGTATCGGAATTCCGATACAGCTAATATCGGCCGATACCCGATACTTGCGGTATCGGAATGCTCAACACTAGTTGTAGTATTTTATTATCTCTGACTTGGCTGCTAGTGTCTCTTCAACTTCTCCCGTCATGTGCATAGATGATAGAAGCACGACTGATTTATTCTTCTTTGGTACATATGAACAGATTGTTGCATCATGATTGTAGGCAAAATTTGTCGAGTTTACAGGCCTTTCTTTGGCAGGCTGCATGTTGCTAGGTAGGAACCTTTTGTTTTTTCTCACTGTACCAACTAGTGTCATGTTTCAGGAGTTCAATGCCTTAGCTAGTTCCATGGTTATAAAGAAGTTATCTGAGGTGACATTTCTTCCAGAGCCTTTATACGAGCTCACTAGGTCCAATACTGTTCGTTCACCAATGTTTACTTGTCGAGGACCATCACTTGGTTTCCCAGTGTAGAGCTGACCTTGTAATGGGTAGGCGTTTGATGAGTCACAAGCCCAGAAAATCTTTATGCCATATTTAGCTGGTTTTGAAGGTATACATTGGGTAAATTTAGTATGGCCTCTAAATGGAAATAATTGGTCGTCGAAGGTGATACAATTATATGGCTTGTAGGCTCTCTTCAGATTTCTGTTCAGCATTGTCCAGATGTCCCGTATTGGTGCAGCTTTATCTGTTTGCACACGTTCTGCACGTGTATTTTCGTTGTCAAATCTGATAAATCTGAGTATCATCTTGAAGCGGCACGAGACATGGCTGCACGTATAAGAGGCAGAGCATCAACATTCCACATTTCCTCCAGATTCTCTTTGTTGTCTCTGTGCACACCAGCAGCAATCAGTATGCCCAAAAATGCATGGAGTTCAGTTTCAGTAAATTGCTTGAATGTTTTTTGTGGTGGCCATTCAGAAGAATCAGGAAAACGTTGTACCAGTTCGTTGTTGTAAGCATCACAAACTCTCTTGGCCTTTCGATTCGTTTCTCATAATATGATGTCACACATCTCGGGAGTCATGATTGACTTGAATATCTCTTTTGCTGTATACAGGTTGCTGATTGCTGCAGGGCCACCTCTTTGTCGTAGGACATTACGAGATTTTGTTTGTGCATTTGGCATTGGATCACTACACCATTGAGTTTTATCCTTAGCAGTCCAAATGTCGCCTGCACTTTGAGGCACAGACTCATCCTCAACACTTTCGTCTGAGTCGTATTCTTTTTCCTGCTCTATGACCATTTCTTGTTCAATGTCTGAATCTTCTTCAGTAACATCCACTTGTGGTACATAGTTTTCATCATCAGATGCAACATATGGTTCTTCCTCATGCTCAGAATCAGATTCTTCTAGCATTCGCATTATTTCGTCAGACGTAAATCTGTAAATATGAAAAAATGAAAAATAAATAATTTTCTGAAATACTACAAAATACTACATTATTGGCTTTTCACAAAATGATACTAACCTGCAAACACGTTTTCTTGGATTATGGCGGAAACTAGATCCAGCATCACTATCACTCATGATGACTTGGTAGATGAATTTTGGCTTCGTAATTTAGTTCAGTAACACGTGGCAAGTAGATTAAAACTCGATTCTAAAGTGCAGATAAAAAAGTAAATTATTTCTAGTGATAATTATTTATAAATGTCATTTATATATTGTGTAAACCGTATACGGTTTCAGAATTTTCATTCCATCTTCGACTGTTTTTTCGACCAATAGGAAAATTGTAACAGAGCCACCATCTTTATTTTGTGCTGAATATAAGTAAAACATCGTAAAACAATATGTAGATACTAATTATTATCCATTTTTCGTATAAAAATCATACCTATAGTGATAAGTTTCATACAAAATATATGTAAGCCAAGTCCAGGCTCAAAGACAATTTCTGACTGTTCTGTCCCCACATAAGGCGAATGAAGGTATAACTGGCTGTTAGATGCTGTGAGACTTTCCTACCTTCGTATCCAAGAAATTGAAGACTTCACAAGCCTAGAAATGTGTGTGCTCACAGCAATGAGATGAACAGCAAAATGGCTACTGAGAGGAGGGAGGCAGGAAGAGAAGTAGAAGCCACTCCCAGTTTGAATCAACTTAATTGACAGCAACATAAGTGAGCAGTAACAACACTGGCCAATAGATATCAGCATAACATTTGTAGCTGAATGAACTTTAGTTTCTGAAACCAAGTAAAGGAGAAAGTCTTCCCACAGTGGAGGTATATATGAAGGTACAATTGTACCTCTGCAGCCTGTTAACATTGTAAAATTATGCAGCCTGACGAAGGTTAATAACGTAATATATGTAATTCACATGTATTTTTGTTGTTTGTACTGTTTATTATTTAGTCTTATAATTTATTAAGTAAATCCAATTTAGTTTGTTCAATTCTTATTTGAACATTTTCTTATTCATTACAATCCTTTGAATCTGTTACAATACAGTAAGCCAAAGAAATAATTTTTCAGTACCCCTGTGTCTTCTCTAGTAGTGAGGCACATAAATAAATTTTATCAGCCATCTCGTCGCCATTTGTAGGATAAAAATAAATAATTTTTCAGTACCGATGTGTCTTTTCTAGTAGTATGGCAAATAGTCTTTTCTAGTAGTGTGGACTGTTATGTGTTTTAGACGTCTGGGAAATAAATAAAAGGCATCAGCCATCTAGTTGCCATTAGAGATGAGCGAACATGTTTGGAAAACATTTACAAATCTCAAATTCACCACAAAAATAGCACAGTCAGTTTTGTGTTCGCTTTCACAAGCATTTTTACTCAAATCGGTAAAAGTCGGACACAGTCCGGTAAATCGTTGCTTTTCCACTAATGCTTTTGTATGACTTTGGCTTGGATAGTGGTGCTACATGATGAGTGTGGGGGATGGGAGGATGTGTTTGATGAGGGAAGAGGCTGTGGAAGGGCTAAAGGTAGAGCCAGAAGAGATTGCAGGAGCGGCGCACGCTTTTTTTCTCTTAACTTTGTGTGTTCATTCGGGCAACCAATCAGAAATCATCCACAACATCATGACACAAGGTCTTCTGTGATTGGTTGCTGAAGTCACATGTTCCTGGACATATAAAAAGGAGATATCTTGTTTTGTTGGCACCATTTGCTCAGTGTCACAGTGCAGAGAGGTCGCTCCTGCGATAGAGCTATTGCTGCTGAAAGTGAACTTGTCCTGTGTGACATCGATCTTTAAGCAGTAGATTGCGCAAATACTGTGTTGCAGTCTCTGGAAGCCTCATTTGCTACTGCAAATCGTTTGTGATAAAACTGTGTTTCAGTCGCAAATCAGAAGGCCAGATTTCCACTTAAAAATCGCTGATCATTTGAATTACCCCTCTCATGTACCCTTCCTCAAACAGATAAAGTGGTTGGACATATTGTCACTCTATCTCTTCGAATTGTGGGGCATGGCCAGGTAGATGGCCCATGGAACCAAAGAAATCAAAAATCATCGCAAAGCAGAAGTGGCTGATGTATGACTTAGGCTGGTTTCACACTTGCGCATTTTTGCGCATAAATGCGCATGTGTTTTTTCCCTATACTTAACATGGGTGCACATAGTCATGCGTTTGTACATGTTTGTATGCACATGCGTTTTTTTGTAGTGTGCGCCCGGGCGCACAAAATGCATCCTGTTGCATTTTTTGTGCACCCAACCTGTCTCAAAAAAACGCATGCGCACGCAATGCGCACGAAATTCAACCAAAGCACATTATAGTCCACACATTATATTCTATGGGAGCGCTGACATGCGCATGGTAATGCGCACATCAGTGGAAAAAGAGCACGCATTTTTTGTAAAAACCATGCGCAAAAAACAAGAAAATGCATAAAAACGCATGATTTTTTTATGTGCATTTGCACTGCGCACGCAGCGCAGCACAAAAAAATGCAAGTGTGAAAGTAGCCTTAGGGCTCAGACTGCTTGCCTGATTTGCAAAGGGGGTGAAGTGGAAAACAGATGTCGATAAGCCGCAGGAACAAAATCTTCGCTTTCAGCAAGGGAACAGCTGGAAAACAAAACAAAGGAACTGAAGGCACTCTCAACCAACCAATCTATAACCACCTCTACTTGTTCTGGCCTCACCATTCATCGAGCGGTACTTGTGCCTACTAAATTATGCAGAATGTCTTGTCACCTGTGTGCACCAGAGGAAGGTGATTCATTTGGGTGCATAGTAGGTACAGTTCACACACGTCCTCTCTCTGCCTGCAGCAGCTACATCACCACCAGCAGCAACATGGCCACATCCCTTACTTAATGCTTTGCTCATTGTTTTCAGGAAAAAAAAGTGTAGAGTACTGCATGGCCTGAACACTTGAAGTCAGTTCACGAACAAAAGCAAAAAAACCACAAAACATTGTTGGATACCTCCTCCCCTGCCTCTTCTACCTTTACCGCCACATCCAACTCCTCCACTTGAACCTTCACCTCCTGGTTCAAGATTATTATTTTTCTTTTTTTATTCTTTGTTGTTTTAAGTCATTTCCTTATCCACATTTAATTGAAGGGCAATTGTTCTGCTCTGACATCCAATTAGTTACTTTTGCAGCCCCCTAGCCCTGACTATGACCATTTTAAAGCACTGAAGTTGAGTCTTCATTGACTTCTATTGGCTTTTGGCCTGGGATCAAGTTAGGACCCAAATAAAACTTTTAACTGTATGTTGTCTTCTGTGGGGTGATACCCTATGATGCAGCACTTATGATCCAATGATTAATTTCCTTTTCTTATTATCCTGGGGTTCACACACTGTGACACCAAAACTTTACAACTGTGACCGAGTGTATGCCAATTTTTCTCCCTCTCATTTGATATGCGGCTTCAGTCTCTCCTTCTTCTTGCTAGTAAAAGCTTACAGTACTTGGAGGAATCTATCACAAGGAGAAGGGCTGAAGTAGTAACACATGGAATAAACCGAGTTCCTGCAGTATGAGTTAGAGACTAGAAGTTTTGCGTCATAGATCTATTGTTTTCTGCACTTAAATAGGACTCATAGCAGAGAACGAGCAGGGTAATGAGACTCCACAACCTTTGTAAATCCAGATGCATCATGAAAAATGTAGTTTTCTTAAGAGGAATCATATAACTTTTGAAGAAGTAATCAACATTTCAGATAATCCAGTAATGGCACGACTAAAACAAGCATGCATGAAAAATAGAAATCACTGAGTGAGGGCAAATATATTTTTAGAGATCACAGAGTGATTGGTTCTGTTAGTGATATAGAAGAATTAATGGTTTGCCTTTATATCCCTTTAATTGCCTTTAAGACTTCAATTGCCTATTGCCTATTATTGCTAGAATTATTCTTATGTAGACTACTAGTCTCTGTGTTCAAGGAAACTATACTTGTTATCATATTTGTTCTCAACAACATGCTCTGGGTACATTGCAAACATGGCATAACTCTGAAGGTGATGGGGGGGCTACATGAGCTCCATAGAGATACATTTGTTGTAAATGGTATAAAAGTTTTCCTTGCATTTCATTACGTCAGATAAAGTGATTTGACCACGGCTCGTGTGTGTTGAGTCTCTTTGTCTCCAAGCGCTTGTCATCAGAAGGGCGAAAAAACCTCACAATCCGAACCCACTGGTGATCTGGCATAGCTGACGCTTGGTCAGAACAAAAAGCAGCTACAACATTAGGGACTGCACAATGGGTCAGATTGAGTGCATCTCAGTGCAGGGAGGCGAGGTTTTGTCTATAAATGTAGCTGTGCTGCCGAGCGCGGCTCTTATCATGGCCCTGAGTGTAAACACTAATTCTTCTGTGCTTACAAGCAATGTGTTGAGCACCAAAATATTTTAGTATTAGCCTCCTTATGTTCCCACCAAGTGTGTTGTGTGAGTGAAAGGCATTGAGACAATACTGAATAATTAGATTATCACAGGTATAAGAGGAATAATAAACCCTGATGCTAGTAAATAGCATGCTCTGATATCAAAATAGGAGTGTTTACATAGGGCAGTTTTTTAGGTTCACACCTGTATGTTTTGTTTGGGAGGTCAGGGTCATTTCACAATTAGTACCAAGAGTTTAATTCCTGAAATTAGGAATATAGTTGTGATCCATAGTTCAAAAGGGCATAGAGCAACACTCCTAAAGTATACCTGAGAGGGCATTGGTAAAATAATGGTGTAATATGGTTCAAGTTAACCATTTCAATAAAAGGGTCAGTTCAAGATTAGGACTAAGAGTTTAATTCCTGAGTGTAGGATTTTGCATAATATAGCTGTGTTCCATAGCTCAAAATGGCATAGTGCAATATTCCTAAAGATGTAACTGAGAGGGAATTGGTATTACAGATTGTTCTCTTAATAGCAATGCACTATTATCCAAGTTAACCATTGCGATAACAGGATACTTTAGTCTAACTTTTGGATATCTAAAATTCCCAAGTGCTGCAGTAGTATAGATTATGGTTTGTGGCACAGATAGAATGAAGATGAAAGCATAAGGATAGGATACATGGATGTTTTTACACTGTATTAGTATTCCTGATAATCATAACATGGCTATAGTGGATAGACTGTACATAGCACTATGGAATTGTGACATTAATTTTATATAATAATAATAAATTGTATACAGTATTTAATTATGTTAGTTCACCTCAGTTAGTGAATGCAAACATAAGCCATACCCAGAGTCTCTATTAATAGATCCAAAAAGACAGAGGAAGTTGAGCCATAAAATGTACAAACTTGTAGTCACTATGAGATGTCATATTAAATCTATTTACTGTTCTGTACTCCCTACTGGCACTCATTTACTATTAGATATATATATGTACATACTTACCTTGTTTGGCTATATTGGACTTGCATCTCCTTTTATTGTGCTGTTATTGCTTGGCTATTGTGCTTTAATAAAGTTTGTACATTTTATGGCTCAACTTCCTCTGTCTTTTTGGATGTATTTATATTTGTGAAGTGCCATATTTATTAGGCCCATTTTTTTGGATATATTGTCTCTATTAATAGGCCTAGCCTCTACTATATAGGCTAAAACTATATAATCAAGTGCTGTTTTAACACCTTCTGAGGGCTTAATATAAAAAATAATTGTAAGATTATCCCTTTAAATAGGGAAGCTAGAATACAGATATGTTTACAACATTTTATATTTTTGTAAAGATAAATATCTGGTGTTAGTAACAAAACAAATACCGGTAGTAAGAATGTAAATTATCTTTTCGATAAAGATTGTTTCTAGCAGAAAAGCAAAAAGCGCTTATCCTGCTGGGTCACGGATTCAGATAACTCCAAAATTGCATTAGCTATATCCCCTGAGACATAAGCAAGAAAAGTCCTAAGAAATGTAACATGCACTAGATTTGTTAAAATCCCTTCAAGATATGATTCTCTTCCTTAAGTTATATTCTGTCTATATTGTTCTGTTCTGTTTATGGGTACCTTAAAAGAACATTAGGTCTAAACTAAAGCATTTAAAATGGTTCCAAGTTGCTGCAATGACATCCCAATATGTATGTACATACAGTATGTCTGGATGTTATTAGTATAGCAAACATGTTAGAAAAATCAGCAACCATGGAAGACTTTTTTGGACTTCTTGTCAGTAACATTATTGAAATATATTACAGTGAGCCATTCCTCAATGGACTCGGTTTCATTCAAAAAGCAAGAAAATAGGCTTTCTTGTATCAACATGTTTTATGTTGTCAAAAGAGGCAGGCAAACAGTTTATGGAGCCTGTTCCACTGTAGAGACCTGAAAGATAAGGAACAAAATAGAATGTTCAAATGGCAATGTAATAAAAATGCGAACCCTGTGAAATCGGTCTCAGAGCATACTGCAACATCGACTGCAAGTACATCTAAAGGTTCCTCTACCAGAAATGATAGATACCCTCTGCGCCATGGGAAATTTGAACCCTATAGTCGCTATAACCACAAGAAACGGCCTACTAATACAACTTCTGACAGTCAGACAAGCATGGCTTCAAAGGTAATTAATGTTTCGAAGATCATTTTAACTAATGATCAATTATCAGTACTAAATCGAGGATTGTCATTTTCTCCATCATCTAGATTTAACTCCTTTTCAGCGGTCAAAAATTTACAGCTTTTTGCAAGGAAATTGATTTATAGGAGGATCTACTTTGACCATGCAACAGATGATATGTTTCCATCAGTAGCAGAAAAAGAAGCATTAAAGAAACTTACATAATAACAACATAGTAACATAGTTATTAAGGATGAAGGAAGACTTTAAATCTTCTTGTTCAACCCATATCCTATCCTAACTTGCCCTAACATGTTGATTCAGAGGAAGGCAAAAAAAACCCATGTGGCAAACAGTAAGCTTCACATTGGGGAAAAAAATTCCTTCCCGACTCCACATACAGCAATCAGACTAGCTCCCTGGATCAACACATTATCAAGGAAACTAGTGTATATACCCTGTAATATTATACTATTCAAGAAAGGCATCAAGGCCCTTCTTAAATTTTAGTAGGGAATCACTCATTACAACATCATATGGCAGAGAGCTCCAAAGTCTCACTGCTCTTACAGTAAAGAATCCACATCTGTGATTATGCTTAAACCTTCTTTCCTCCAGGCGTAGAGGATGCCCCCTTGTCACCGTCACAGGTCTAAGAGTAAAAAGATCATTAGAAAGGTCTTTGTATTGTCCCCGCATATATTTATACATTGTAATAAGATCACCCCTAAGCCTTCGATTTTCCAAACTAAATAACCCCAAGTGTAATAACCTGTCTTGGTATTGCAGACCCCCCAGTGCTCTAATAACCTTGGTCACTCTTCTCTGCACCCGCTCCAGTTCAGCTATGTCTTTCTTATACACCGGAGATCAGAACTGTACACAGTATTCTAAGTGTGGTCGCACTAGTGACTTGTATAGACATAAAATTGTGTTCTCCTCATGAGCATCTATGCCTCTTTTAATGCATCCCATTATTTTATTTGCCTTTGCAGCAGCTGCCTGACACTGGCCACTAAATGTGAGTTTGTCATCCACCCATACACCCAGGTCTTTTTCAGTGACAGTTTTGCCCAGTGTTTTACAATTAAGCACATAATTATACATCTTGTTTGCTCTACCCAAGTGCATGACCTTTCATTTATCCCAATTAAAGCTCATTTGCCATTTATCAGCCCAAGCTTCTAGTTTACATAAATCATCCTGTAATATAAAATTGTCCTCCTCTGTATTGATTACCCTGCAGAGTTTAGTGTTATCTGCAAATATTGAAATTCTACTCTCTATGCCCCCTGCAAGGTCATTAATAAATATGTTAAAAAGAAGTGGGTCCAATACTGACCCCTGTGGTACCCCACTGCTAACCATGACCCAGTCCGAGTGTGCTCCATTAATAACCATCCTTTGTTTCCTATCCCTGAGCCAGCTCTTATCCCACTTACACATATTTTCCCTATCCCCATTGTTCTAATTTCATGTATCAACCTTTTATGTGGTACCATCACAAAAGCTTTTGAAAAGTCCATGTACATCACATCCACTGCACTTCCCTTGTAAACCTATGTTGATATTCGGCCATGAGGTTATTCTTCTTCAGATACTCCAGTATAGTATCTTGTTGTGAGTTCATTTTCCCCTTCACTACTGAGGCCCGAGGAACTCCCTCTTCTGGTGAAGAAAGGTAGTGAGCCTGATTGTCAAACACCTGGGGCTGATGATGATGACTGGCTGAGTGGAGTTAATGACTGAATATAAGGCTGCCGACGCCCTTCTGGCCTGCGGGTGATTTCTCTGTGGACTTCTAGGAAACCAGTCTGATTCCTGCTCATCTAAAGCTAAGATTTCTGCTTTGCCTTTTTGCATTAGTGTTTTGTTTTCCTTGCTTTTCTGGATTCTGCCATTCCCTGCTGGGGTGAGCTTAATCTCCTTTTGCCTGTTGCTCTGTCTTCAGAATATTCCTGAGTACTGACATAGCTTTTTTTCAAGCCTAGCGTCTTCAGGGCCTTTTTTACTGTCAGTTGGTTGGCTCTTATTTTCATAGGGTTTTTCACGGATTGCAGACAGCAGCCTTCCTGTCCTTTCCTATCTAAGCTAGCGTGGGCCCCATCTTTGCTCAGTCTATCTTTCTGTCTGTGTTTTGTTCGTTCTTCTTGCTTCACCGTCATTATATGTGGGGGGCTGCCTTTTGCTTTGGGGTCTGCTCTGGGGCAGTTTAGATTTCCCTTTCTGTCTTTAGGCTATGTAGTCCTCCGGCTGTGATCGAGGGGCCTAGGGCATCGTAGGAGCCCCCCACGGCTACTGCTAGTTGTGTTGATAGGTTCAGGGGTCTGCAATCCGATAGCTGCCAACTTCTCTGGTTTTCTGGACTTAGCTAGCATTTCTGTTTTTGCCTCCTACGGTGACTCAATCATAACAGTATCTCTTAGAAAACCCTCCAGGATTTTACCCACAGTAAAAGTTAAGCTCACTGGCCTATAATTTCCAAGTTGAGTTTTTGTCCCCTTTTTGAATATTGGCACCACATTTGCTATACGCCAGTCCTGTGGTACAGACTCTGTTATTATGGAATCTTTAAAGATTAAAAATAATGGTCTATCTATGACTGTACTTAATTCCTGCAGTACTCAGGGGTGTATCCCATCCGGGCCAGGGGATTTGTCAATTTTAGTGATTATTAGACGCCTCCGTACTTCCAGCTGGGTTAAGCAGGTGACATTTAATGGACAATTTTTTTTTATCACTGATAATGTTATCCGTCATGGGATTTTCTTGCGTAAATACTGTTGAAAAAAAGTCATTTAGCATATTGGCTTTTTCCTCATCCTCATCCACCATTTCACCCAGACTATTTTTAAGGAGACCAATACTATTATTTTTTCGTTTCTTACTATTTATGTAGTTAAAGAATTTTTTGGGATTATTTTTACTTTCTCTGGCAATGAGTCTCTCTGTCTCAATCATTGCTGTCTTGATTTGCTTTTTACAGAATTTAATCTTCTGTATTTATTTAATGCCTCCTCAATACTTACTTGCTTTCTCTAAATGCTTTATTTTTGTCACTTATTGCGCCCCTTACAGCTCTATTTAACCATAGTGGTTTCTTCCTTTTTCTAGCATGTTTATTCCCATACGGTATATATTGTGCACAGGTCCTATTCAGGATGCTAATAAACGTCTCCCATTTTATTTGTGTATTTTTATGTCTCAGGATATCGTCCCAATTAATTGCACCAAGATCATCTTCCTGAAGTTTAGTGTCCTTGTAACCCCTCTATTACACATCTTACTAAAGGACACATGAAAACGTATTCTTCTGTGATAACTATTACCGAAGTGACCCTCAACCCTTATATTTGATATGCGGTCTGGCCTGTTGGTTAATATTAGGTCTAGCAGTGCCCCCCCCCTCTTGTTGGGTCCTGAATCAGTTGTGAAAGGTAATTGTCTCTCATTTGCTGGAACTGCTGCTTTCGGTTCACCAGTGTATTTCAGGGTAGTTGAAGTCCCCCATAATAATGACTTCTCCTTGAGTTGCTGCTTCAGCTATTTGTTTTACGAGGATATTCTCCGTTGCTTCCATTATTTTTGGAGACTTATAACAAACCCCTATCAGTAATTTATTATTTTTCCCCCTCCCCTTATCTCCACACACAGGTACACTACATTTTCAGTAGATTCACATATATTATCATGCAGGATGGGTTTTAAGGAAGATTTTACATATAAACACATACCCCTCCTCGCTTATTTGTATGGTCATTTCAGAACCGACTATAGCCCTGTGAATTGACTGCCCAGTCATGGCTCTCGTCCAGCCATGTCTCAGATATCCCCACCATGTCATAATTATGTTCCAAAAAATTAATTCTAATTCCTTCATTTTGGTGGGAAGGCTTCTGGCATTAGTTTACATGCACTTTATGTATCTCTCTGTACCTCTATTCTTTCTTAAGCTATTAACTGTTCTAACCCCACCCCCATGACACCCTCACCCCAATTTCATTATTTGGGCCGAGGTCTCTACCTGCATTGTCTTCCCCTCCTATAAAATTAATACCCTCCCCCAGTCCCTAGTTCAAACACTCCTCCAACCTTCTAGCCATTTTCTCCCCCAGCACAGCTGTACCCTCCCCATTGAGGTCAAGCCCGTCCCTAGCATAGAACCTGTAGCCAACTGAGAAGTCAGCCAAGTTCTCCAGCAACCCAAACCCCTCCTTCCTACACCAATTCTTGAGCCACTGATTAACCTCCCTTATAGAATCATAGAATCATAGAGTTGGAAGGGACCTCCTGGGCCATCTGGTCCAACCACCTGCTCAAAGCAGGATTCGCTAAATCATCCCAGTCAGATGTCTGTCCAACCTCTGTTTGAAGACTTCCATTGAAGGAGAACTCACCACTTCTCGTGGCAGCCTGTTCCACTCATTGATCACTCTAACTGTCAAAAAGTTTTTTCTAATATCTAATCTGTGTCTCCTCCCATTCAGTTTCATCCCATTGCTTCTAGTCTTTCCTTGTGCAAATGAGAATAAAGATGATCCTTCTACAATGTGACAGCCCTTTACATATTTGTAGACAGCTATTAAGTCTCCTCTCAGTCTTCTCTTTTGCAAACTAAACATTCCTGAATCCTGCATCCTTTCCTCCTAAGACAGGGTTTGCAGACCGGTCACCATTCTGGTCGCTCTTTTCTGAACTTGCTCCAGTTTGTTGATGTGTTTTTTAAAATGTGGTGCCCAAAACTGGACACAATATTCCAGATGAGGTCTGACCAAAGAGGAGTAGAGGGAAATAATGACTTCACGTGATCTAGACTGTATGCTTCTGTTAATACATCCTAGAATTGCATTTGCCTTTTTTGCTGCTGCATCACACTGTTGACTCATATTCAGTCTGTGATCTATTAGTATACCCAAGTCTTTTTCACATGTGCTGTTGCTTAGCCCTATTCCTCCCATTCTGAATATGCTTTTTTCATTTTTATTGCCCAGATGTAGTACTTTGCATTTTTCCCTGTTAAAAACCATTCTGTTAGTTCCTGCCCAATGCTCCAGTTTATTTATATCTTTTTGAATCCTCTCTCTCTCTTCTCTAGTATTAGCTATCCCTCCTAGTTTTGTGTCATCAGCAAATTTAATCAGTTTACCCTCAATTCCTTCATCTAAATCGTTGATAAAGATGTTGAACAATACAGGGCCCAGGACAGAGCCCTTTGGTACCCCACTTGAGACATTCTTCCAACTGGATTTGCAGCCATTTACGACCACTCTTTGGGTCCGATCACTAAGCCAGTTATGAATCCATCTAACAGTTGCCTTGTACATACCATACTTAGTCATTTTTTCAATAAGGATTGTATGGGATACTTTGTCAAATGCTTTGCTGAAGTCAAGATATACTATATCTACAACATTTCCTTGATCCACCAAATCAGTGATTCCGTCATAGAAGGAAATTAAGTTAGTCTGTCATGACTTATTAGTTACAAACCCATGCTGACTCTGTTTAATCACTTCATTCTTATCCAGGTACTGACATACATGTTGCTTAATAATTTGTTAAAAGATCTTTCCTGGTGTAGAAGTCAGACTCACTGGCCTATGGTTGCCTGGGTCCACATTCTTCCCCTTTTTGAAGATAGGAACAACATTTGCTCATCTCCAGTCTTCTGGGACTTCTCCTGTTCTCCAAGAATTTTCAAAGATTATGGAGAGGGGTTCAAAAATTTCTTCTGCTATCTCCTGCAGTACTCTGGGGTGTACTTCATCTGGACCTGGAGACTTGAATTCATTTAGGTTAGCTAAGTGTTTCTTCACTATCTTTCTGTCTATAGATATCCTGGATTCTTCTATTCCATTAATAGGACAGTGAAGAACAGTTGATGTTACATTTCCTTTCTGAGAGAAAACAGATGCAAAATAGGAATTTAAAAGTTTGGCCTTCTCAACATCCTGTCTTACCATTTCATCATTTTCATCCTGTAAAAATCCTATAACATCTTTGACTTTTCTTTTACTTTTGACATATCCCCAAAATCCTTTATTATTGCTTTTGACATCTCTTGCAAGCATCAATTCATTGTCAGCTTTAGCTAATCTGATTTGTGCCCTGCAGGTTCTGCAGACATCATTATATTCTTCTTTAGATATGCCTCCCTCTTTCCATTTTATAAACATTTCTTTCTTCCTTTTTAGCATGTGCTTAAGTTCTGTGTTCATCCATCCTGGTTTCTTTAAATGCTTCCTATTCTTCCCTCTTTTCGGAATTGTTAACAATTGTGCTTTGAGAATTTCATTTTTCAAGATTTCCCATCCTTCCTGGACATTTTTGTCTTTAAGGATATCCAGCCATTGGATTCCTCCAATTCTCTTTCTGAATCCCTTAAAATCTGCCTTTCTGAAATCTAACCTTGAAGTCTGAGTCTTCACAGGTCTTCCTCCTCTAGTTATCCAAAATTCTAAAATAGCATGGTCGCTACCTCCTAGGGTCCCAGCCACTTTTACCTCCTCAACCACTTCCTCCATGTTTATAAGGATTAGATCCAAGGTAGCAGTTCCCCTTGTTTTCTCCCCTACCTTTTGGAAGATAAAGTTGTCAGCAAGAGAGGATAAGAATTTCCTTGACCTGTTAGTTTTGCCTGAGAGAGATTCCCAACAAATGTCTGGATAGTTGAAATCTCCCATGACAACTATATCATATTTTTTGGGGAACTTGGCCATTTGATGCATAAAGAGTTCATCCATATCTTCAGCTTGCACAGGCGGCCTGTAGTAAATGCCTACAATGGTGTCCTTTCCATTGTTCTGTCCTTGTATTCTTACCCAAACAGTTTCCACAGAACTCCCAGTCTCTAAAGCTTCAATCTCTGTGCAGATATACGCGTTTCTAACATACAATGCGACACCCCCTCCTCATTTATCAAGTCTCTTTCTTGCAAATAAGTTGTATCCTTCTAGTGTTGTATTCCAATCATGTGTATCGTCCCACCAAGTTTCAGTGATTCCAATGACATCATTTTTCTTTTCCTGCGTTAGTAGTTCCAATTCTCCTTGTTTGTTGCCCATGCTTTGTGCATTAGTATAGAAACATTTTAGTTTGTGATTGTTTTCTCTTTCTCCAATATTTTTATTATTTAGATTCTTTTGTCTTTGTTCTTCCTTTCCACTTCTAATAGCAGAGTTCTCAATAGCATTTGTCAGGTTTATGGCTTTTTCTGGTCTTTTGCTTCCCTTCCCACGTTGTTCTAGTTTAAAGCCCTCCTTACAAGTGTAGCAAGGCGACTTCAAAATACTTGTTTTCCAGTCTTCGTAAGGTGCACCCCATCTCTAGCAAGTAGTCCATCGTATAGGTAATTAACTCCGTGATCCAGAAATCCAAATCGTTGCTGACGGCACTATCGACATAGCCAGTTGTTCACCTGCAGAATCTTATTCCACCTCCTTGTTCATTGGCCATCCACTGGGAGGATGGAAGAGAAGACCACCTGCGCTCCCAGTTCTTTCACTTTCTTGCCTAAGTTTTCAGTCTCTGCAGATGGTTTCCAGGTCGTTTCTTGCGGTGTCATTTGTCCCCACATGTAGTAGCAGGAATGGGTAGTCATCTGTAGGTCTGAAGAGTCCTGATATCCTGTCAGACACATCTTTAATTTTTGCACCTGGAAGACAGCACATTTCTCTTGAAGTTATATCAGGTCTGCAGATAGCGGCCTCTGTTCCTCTCAACAGGGAATCCCCCGTGACCACCACTCTCCGTTTCTTCTTCACATTTTTCTTTCTCCATCCAGGAGGACTCTGAAGGTGTACAAGGTTGCTGTTTGTGGGCAAAGTCTTATCCTGATGTATTTCTTCATCATTTTCCTGCGTGAGAGCCTGGTACTGATTCCTGAGAAGTATGGGTGCTGATTGCTTCCTGATCCTCCTGCTTCTCTGGATCACATGTCTCCATTCCTCTGTTTCTTCAGGTGCACTTCGAATTTCTTCTCTTTCTGTAACATGAAGAGATAATTCTGCTCTGTCTAAGAACTCTTCACCTTCCTTAATGATCTTCAACGTAGCTAACCTCTCTTCGAGATTTTGCAACTTTTCCTCCAACAGGGACACAAGCTGGCATTTGTGGCATGTGAAGTTTGACTTTTCCACTGGTAAGTCTGTGAACATGTAGCAAGAAATGCAGCTCACCAAATGGCTCCTGGCCTCTTCCATATTGAGATTTCTTAAAAACACACTATACTTTATAATAATGGTAAACTTAGGTTGATATGTTTTGTGTTTATTATAAAAAGATCAGAAATTTGGCAAAAAATTTAAAAATTAGCAATTTTCAAAATTTGAATGATTAATTATCCTTTTAATTCAGATAGTCATACCACACACAAAAAATTAATAAATAACATTTCCCTGCATTACATCAGCACCATTTGTAAAATATTCTTTTACTTTGTTAACATTTTAAAGGGTTTAAAAATATAGCAGTAATTTTTTCAAGGAAATTTACAAAACTCATTTTTTTAGGTGCCAATTCAGTTTTGAAATGACTGTTTGGGTCCTATATATTGGAATCCCTCAAAAGTGGTACCATTTCTAAAACAGCACCCCTCAACGTGTTCAAAATTGCTTTTAGGAACTTTATTAACCCTTCAGGTGCTTTTCAGGAGTTTACAAAGTAACATAACAGGAAAGAAAAAAATGTATTTTTACCACCTGACTCCTCGAGGAGGAGTCTCCACTCCGAGAAGGCCAACTTCATCGCTAGCAACTCCCTGTCCCCGATGGCATAATTCTTCTCCGTCGGTGTGAAGGTCTTGGAGAAAAAGAAGCATGGGTGCTTCCGACCTTGTGTGTCCTTCTGAAACAGGAACGCTCCAGCACTGACGGAGGAAGCATCCACTTCCAGAATGAAGGGCGTATCTACATCGGGGCGATGTAGAATGGGAGCGCTAGCGAAATGGGACTTAATGGAGGAGAAGGCCTTGGAGACCGGTTTCGACCACAACTTGGGATTTGCACCCTTCTTGGTGAGGACTACCAAGGGTGCTACCAAAGTCGAGAAGTGGGGGATGAATTGGCGATAATAATTTATGAGCCCCATAAAGCGCTGCACCGCTTTGAGAGGATGAGGTCCCTGCCAATCCATCACCACCTGTAGCTTGGCAGGATCCATGGCCAATCCCCGGGAGGAGATGATATATCCCAGGAAAGGCAAGGACTCCAGCTCAAACACACACTTCTCCAACTTGGCATAGAGGGAGTTTGCCCGCAGGCGATCGAAAACTCTGCAAACATCTCTCCGGTGGGAGTCAATATCTGGAGAGTAGATGAGAATATCATCCAGATAGACTACAACCGAGGTGGTAAGCATATCCCGGAAGATATCATTCACAAAGTCTTGGAAGATGGCCGGGGCATTACAGAGGCCGAAGGGCATCACCAAGTATTCATAGTGCCCATCCCTGGTGTTAAATGCCATCTTCCATTTGTCCCCATCACGGATGCAAATCAGGTTATAAGCCCCCCACAGATCAAGTTTGGAAAACACCCTCACTCCCCGTAGCCTATCAAACAGCTCTGATATCAGGGGCAAAGGATACTTATTCTTATTGGTGATGGCATTAAGACCCCTGTAATCAATGCAAGGACGTAGTTCCCCACTCTTCTTCTGGACGAAGAAGAATCCCGCCCCCACTGGTGACACTGACTTCCTAATAAATCCTCTTGCCAAATTCTCCCTGATGTATTGAGACATGGCCTCTGTCTCCGGGAGAGATAGGGGATAGACTCGACCCTGGGGAGGCTCAGCACCAGGCAAGAGGTCAATAGGACAGTCATAGGGGCGATGCAGTGGAAGGGTCTCCGCCGCCTTTTTGGAGAACACGCCTGCATACTGTTGATAGTGTTTGGTGAGCGAGGAGAGATCAGCGGGAACCTCGGTGGAGGCAACCTGAACGCACTCCCTCAGACATCTACCCTCACATGATTTACTTGACCCAATAATCCTCCCTGAAGACCACTCTATATGGGGGGAGTGGTACCGCAGCCAGGGGACCCCTAGAAGTACCTGGTCAATACCCTCGGGCATGACGAGGAGCGATATCATCTTCTGATGAGATGGAGCCACTGAGAGTAACAAGGGGATGGTCTGGTGGGTTATCTGTGAGGGTAGAGTGGCGGCGTTCACCACTCTGACGGTGACTGGTGTAGACATCATAACCAGGGGTATAGCATGCTGTTGAGCGAAGGCTGACAACATAAAATTGCCCTCTGCCCCGGAATCCACACAAACCTCCACCGCCAGAGAGGAAGAATCAAACTCAAGTGTCCCCTTAAAGGACAGCTTGGAGGAAAACGTAGCTGATTCTAGTGCGCCGCCTCCTACTGCCACTAGGCGCGAGCATTCTCCCAGCTCCTGTGGGCACCGGTTGGTAAGGTGCCCGGACTGTCGGCAAACATGACAGCTCACAGGAGCTCGAGTGGACCGAGGCCTGGATCCCTCACGGGAAGCCCCCTGACGCTCGGACTCCTGATCGGAAAATTCCAGAGGTTTAGTAAAACTAGGTGCCAACCTAAACCTCTACCTACACTGGTCCTGCTCCAACCTTCGCTCGGCGAAGCGAAGAGCAATACAGGTAGAGACAGTGATAAGCTCCTCCAGTGTAGCGGGAATCTCCCTGGTGGCCGGAGCGTCCTTCACATGGCCAGCCAAACCTCTCCAGAATGCCGGAATGAGGACCTTATCAGGCCACTCTAACTCTGAGGCCAGCGTCCGGAACTGGATGGCAAAGTGGCTGACCATGGACGAGCCCTGTGACAATGCCAGCAGCCGGAGCGTGGTGTCATGGGTGACTCGTGGTCCCAGGAAGACCTGCTTCAGAGTGTCCAAGAACCGCAAGACACTCTGCACCACATGATCACCATGCTCCCACAGCGGTGTGGCCCACTCCAAAGCCCTGCCCGACAAGAGGGAAATAATAAATCCCACTTTAGCCCACTCAGAGGGGAATTGTGCGGCCAGCAGCTCCAGCTGTATAGAGCACTGGCTTACGAAACCCCTACAAGAAGCACTATCACCCGAGAAATTCTCGGGCAGCGGGAGGCGGGACAAAATCGAAGCAGGGATGGCTGTGGTCACACGGGAGACAGCCTCTGTGGCTGCCTGGACAGTGACCGCAGTAACATCCACAGCTGAGGCTGAACACTTGAGAGCCGCCAACCTGCCCTGAAGCTGCCGGATGTACTGCAGCAGTCGCTTTTCATCCGCCATTATTATCCAGACCCTGGCGCTAGGATAATGTTAGGGCTGGTGGAATGCACCAAATTATAAAATAATAGTAGGTGCGTTCGCAGCCCGGTGCCCACCGTGCAGAGTTGGTACACTGCTGCTAAGTAATGGCGGAAGAATTAAGCGGTGTGAAACCAGTCACATGTGGGTTACGTCACCCAATGTGAACGGGGCGAACTCTGTTAATGCACTGAGCCGCACAACCGCTGAACGTAAATGCCGGAGCCTGTTAAGCTCACAGAGCCCGGCCAAAAGAGCGCACAGTGTACAGCCACAGAACTCTACCCCAAGGACACGGGGTTAGAGTCCTTCTAGGCCCACTGAACGCGCGGCGTCGCTGCCGCGAACGGCGCTATAGACGCTGGCTATGGAGCACGTGCACTGAGGCGTGCCGAGTCCCTGGTGAGGACTGATGCCTGACTCAACCTCTGTCCTACCTACGCCTAAGCCTGGGCCGCTAGCAGGCTAGGCTGCACAACACATGCGTACCAAGGGTAGGGGTTTCTTAATGAGTCATACACCAGAGACATTCATGCATGCATACATCACTCACTCCACATAGTCTGTAAATACAGTCTTATCCTAGGGGCCATGCAAATCTTTTATAGTCGCGAGCGTCCGGGACCTTCCTGGCTTCTCGGATGGGCCAATCCGAACAGGAGCAGGACCTGAGCACGTGACCTTCAATCTCCCATGGGAGATCACTTCCCGGGCATGCTCAGTGGCCCGACATGGGGACTTAGCCCCTGGAGAATCTCGCTGCTGAGCGGCATGTATTGTCACAGCTGCGCCAGAGGTAACAGCAGCAAGCAAACCCACGGAGCTGGTCTGGGCAGAGCACCCAGACCGACGAGTTTGCTGAGCAACCTCCTCTGCGGCTGGAAAGGAATGGGAGACCACTGGAAGTAAGGCTCGGGATTCTCGCTGTGCAGTGACAGAAATCTGACACCTAACACTATTTCTTTGGGGTCTGCTCTGGGGCAGTTTAGATTTCCCCTTTCTTGCATTAGGCTTAGTTAGCTCTCCGGCTATGCCGAGGCGTCTAGGATCATCGTAGGCACGCTCCACGGCTACTGCTAGTTGTGTGGATAGGATCAGGGGTCTGCAATCCGCTTAGTTACCAACCTCTCTGGTTTTCTGTGGCTTAGCTTGGGCTTGCTCTCCTCCTCGGTGACCCAATCATAACAGACGGCCATGAGGTCGCCGACCAGTGTGCCAAAGTCACGTTTCTCATGATGCTTCCAGCACCTTTTCTCAGCCAATCATCAAGGATGCACACTGTGGGCAACATGATGACATCGGCAGCGGCAACCACCATCTTAGAGAAGAGCATTTGTGTGATTGGCTTTCTTTGTTTGTCGTCACAGTGGCTATAAAAGCGCTGACCGCCATGTTACTTCTACCGATCTTAGCATAGGGAGAGGTTGCTGCTGCTGATTCTCTATAGGGAGAGCGTTAGGCAACAGAGAAAAAAAATACAGTGCTTCTTCTGATAGCGATTTCAACTATACAGTTAGTGTGCAGTGACAGGGGACGATTTTTGTGTGTGCAGCAGCGCTGGTGGTTATTAGGCTGCCTTATAAGGCTACCTGATAGCTGCATTGCTGTGTGCACACTCCTGTGTAGACTGCTTTTTTAAAAGCAAAAAAACTTTTATTCTGATTTTCTGCACAGTTACAGAGCGTTCATTTTTTCACAAACCGTATAGAGGTGTACTCTCCTCACACACTACCGTGTACCGGCTGGTATCATGGACATATACATGCTATCTGTGTGTGACTCTGTAAAAAAATAGACGGAGATTTTAAATTTTCCATAGATACACCGTATAGAGCTGTCCGCTTCTCAAACAGTATTGTATATATCTGCAGTTTGTATTGCGGTCAAATCTATACAGAGACAGCGTGTATGAGACTCCGTAAATACGTATATGGATATTTCTATTTTTCCATACACCGTATAGAGCTGTCCGCTTGTCAAACAGTATTGTATATCTGCTGTTTGATACGGTCAAATCTATACAGAGACAGCATGTGTGACTCCGTAAAAAATCAGACGAAGATTTAAAATTTTCCATACATACACCATATAGAGCTGTACGCTCCTCACACACTACCGTGTACCGGCTGGTATCACGGACAAATACATGCTATCTGTGTGTGACTCCGTAAAAAAATAGACGGAGATTTAAAAATTTCCATACATACACCATATAGAGCTGTCCGCTTGTCAAACAGTATCGTATATCTGCTGTTTAATTACGGTCAAATCTATACAGAGACAGCGTGTGTGTGTGACTCCGTAAAAAAATAGACGGAGATTTAAAAATTTCCATACATACACCGTATAGAGTGGTCCGCTTGTCAAACAGTATCGTATATCTGCTGTTTGATAACGGTCAAATCTATACAGAGACAGCGTGTGTGACTCCGTAAAAAAATAGACGGAGATTTAAAATTTACCATGCATACACCTGATAGAGCTGTCCGCTTGTCAAGCAGTACTGTATATCTGCTGTTTGATAACGGTCAAATCTATACAGAGACAGCGTGTGTGACTCCATAAAAAAATAGACGGAGATTTAAAATTTTCCATACATACATCAGATAGAGCTGTCCGCTTGTCAAACACTATCGTATATCTGCTGTTTGGATTACGGTCCAATCTATACAGAGACAGCGCATGTGTGTGTCAGTGTGTAAATACATAGATGGATATTTCCATTTTTACATACACCGTATAGAGCTGTCCGCTTCTCTAACAGTATCGTATATCTGCTGGTTGGATTACGGTCAAATACATACTGGGATAGCGTCTGTGACTAAGGAAATATATAAGGAGATTTAAATTTTTACCTACACCTTATACAGCTGTACGCTTCTCATACAGTACCATATACCTGCTGGTATTTTTGTTACATTTTCACAAACATGAGGAAATATGGTGGAAGAGGCCGCGAACGTGGGTGGGGGGGCAGCGGGTACCGATGGTGGTGGTGGTGCATCTGCTGGTTATGCCAAAAGCACAATAGCAGCTAAGGCAGGAGGTGTTGAGCCTGCGTCATCATCTGGCACAAGAAGGCCTGTAAGGTTCCCTTTTCTAGGAGTAGGAAAACCGCTTTTAAAGCCGGAGCATCAGGAAAAGGTTTTGGCTTACATTGCTGAAACAACCACCAGCTCTATTGCCTCCTCTTCTGAACTTTCAAAACCTGCAAGTACTGAGTCATCAGAGCAGGGTTCTGGTCAGGAAAAACACCTTTCCTTGTGTCCTTCACCCACATCACAAGTGATGGATGCGGTAGCCCACACTTCAGATTACTCCATGGAGCTCTTTTCACATACCACGCCTGGGTTTTCCAGTCAAATCCTGAATTTCCCAGTTCAAGATGAATCTGACATGGAGTGCACTGATGCACAGCCACTGCTAGATGATTCTGCTGGTACATTGACCCACATCACTACATTGCTCTCGCAGTTTACTGAGCCAGAATCTGACCCTGATGAAACTCAGGTGCCCTTTCCCGCATACTATACCACCTTACACGGTGACACAGAGGAAGGTGCCAATGAAATTGAAGAGGAGGTGATGGATGACCCAGTTGTTGACCCGGATTGGCATCCATTGGGGGAAGAGGGTGCCACTGGCAATAGCTCAGATGAGGAGAAGGATCCGCAGCAGGCATCGACATAATAGCAGCGGATATCTGGCAGGCCCGTAGCTGTCCAAAAACGTGGAACAAAAACCAAAAGAGGTGCAGGACAGCTTGGCCACACGGTCAAATTAGCACAGCGTGCAAGCCCTGAAAATTTATACCATAGTAGGAAGAGTGCAGTGAGGCACTTCTTTGTCCAAAATCCTACTGATGAGGCAAAGGGAAGTGCGGAAGGACCTTTAGCCGAGGGAACAAATCTCAGAAATTTGAATACCAGTTGCATGCTTAGACATTTAACCACCATGCACTTGCAAGCGTAGACGGACTACAAAACCTCAGGTACCACATGTGCACCTGCTCTGACTGAAAGTAGCCAGCAATGCTCCTTCGCTTCCCCCACAGTAAGACCACCGCCACAGGTAAGCACACCACCAGCAATAAATGTTGAGGTGTCATTGCAAAGCCAAAGCAGTCAGGGAATCACAATGGTTTTGCAACGAAACACTGAATCTAGGCCATCACCAACAACACCATCACCATGACCAACCCCCTCTCAGTCCGTCCGGTCCACCGCTAATTTCCCCATATGCAGCTCTCAAGTGTTGCTCACCCTAGCAGACACTCTGAGTATGACAAAAAGTACTCATCCTCTCATCCGCGTGCACTGGCTTTGAACGCCTACATTGCCAAACTGACCTCATTAGAGATGATGCCCTTCCGTTTGCTTGGAAGCGAAGCTTTCTTAGAGCTCATGGCCTACGCTGTCCCACGCTGTGACCCCTACCCAGTTGGCACTTCTTTTCTTAAAAATGCCATTCCTTCCCCTCCACCTGCATGTGAAAGACTGCATTGTCCATGCACTCAAACAATCAGTGAGTGGAAAGGTGCACCTCACAACAGATGCATGGTCCAGTAGGCATGGCCAAGGCCATTATGTGTCCATCACTGTGCACTGGGTTAATGTGGTGGATGCAGGCTCCACAGGGGACAGTGGCGGTGGAACAGTGCTGCCTAGCCCACGGTATAGGAAACAGTTGGCTGTAGGCGTTCGACCCTCCTCCTCCAGAAGCGAAAGCTCGTCGACAGAGAGCAGTCGCACGAGCACTCCATCTACAGCTGCCAGTGTTGCACACGAGGTGTCCCACTATTGAATAGCTAGTGGTAAACAGCAGTAGGCTGTTTTAAAGATGATGTCTTTGGGCGACAACAGACACACTGCGGAGGTACTGGCCGACTACTTGCAGTGACAAACTGAGTCATGGCTGGGCAGTCTACATCTTGAGCCAGGCAAGGTAGTCAGTGATAACGGCCGGAATTTTGTGGCAGCCATAGCCCTTGCAAAACTTACACACATACCTTGCCTGGCTCACACTTTGAACCTGGTGGTGCAGTGCTTCCTAAATAATTATCCAGAGTTAACAGCCCTGCTCCAAAAGGTGCAAAGACTATGCTCGCACATCCGCCGGTCGCCCGTACACTCCAGTCGTTGAAGCACCGCCTAATCATAGACATTGCAACAAGGTGGAACTCCACCCTGCACATGGTTGAGAGGCTGTGCAAACAGAGGCTGGCCGTAATGCATTTGTGGGAGGATACACGGGCAGGCAGTTTGAGGGCAGACATGGAGTTGACGGGTGTGCAGTGGTCAAAGCTGAAAGACCTCTGTAAAGTCCTTCAGTTTTTTGAGGAATGCACACAGCTGGTAAGCGCAGACGACGCCATCATAAGCATGAGCATCCCACTTATGCGTCTGCTCATGTAAAGTTTGACACACATTAAGGATCAGGCGTCTACAGTGGAGGAGGAACAGGAGGAGGAGGAGGAGGGAAGTCTTGATGACAGTCAGCCATTGTCTGGTCAAGGAACTGCCCTGGACAAGGTGGAGGAAGAAGAGGAAGAGGAGGAGGATGAGGGGGATGATTATTTTGGGGAGGAGGATGCTTCTCTGGGGGCAAGAAAAATGTTGGCGTGGCAAGGTCAGGTACAGGGTTTGTGCGTGACAGGAGTGATGTGGATTTGCCAGAAAGTGCTCCTCCACCCACCACTGCCAGTGTATCATTGACACCTGGAACATTGGCCCACATGTGTGATTATGCCTTGCGGATCCTAAAAAGGGACCCCCGCATTGCGAAAATGATGAAGTATGACGACTACTGGTTGGTCAGCATCCTCGATCCATGCTATAAAGGCACACAATATCATGCCACAGGAGAACCTAGAGATAATATTGGCTAACAAACAAGCAACTCTGGTGAACCGTTTGTTTGAGGCATTCCCAGCACATAGCAGTAGTGCTGATTCTCCCATGAGCCGAAGTGGGCAAAATGGAAGAGGTGTTCGTGGTGCACACAGCCAAAGTGTCGTTGGAGACAGGGGTTTCATGACAATGTTGTGGACTGTTTTCTCAAGTACCGCTCACATGACTGGTAATACTGCATCGATTGCAAGTGACAGGAGACAGCAGTTGTCAACTATGGTTACAAACTACTTCTCCTCCCATATCGAATGTTCTCCGTCACAGGTCATTCCCCTTTGACTATTGGGCCTGTAAACTGGACACCTGTCCTGAATTGGCACAATATGCCTTACAGGAGCTCGCTTGCCCTGCTGCTAGTGTGCTTTCTGAAATAGTCTTCAGTGCTGCTGGATCAATCCTGACAGAAAAAAGAACCCGTCTGTCGACCCAAAATGTTGATGATCTAACCTTCATTAAAATGAACCATGCATGAGTTTCCAAGGATTTTGTCCCACCTTCTCCTGATGACACATAGGTTGCCAGAAATTTGGCTCGCTTTAATTCCTCCTCTTCCTCAGACTTGTCAAATTCCTCCATTTGCAGCTGCTGAATGTACAGCCTACACATCAACATATGCCATTTTTTAAACATCCCTAACTGGGCTGCCCCCCCAAGGGCTGGGGTCACCACCTGGTGCACCCGGGCAAGTGCCGTTGCTCTGGACAGATGGGTGGGCCCACTCGTGGGCGACAGTACTGGCATGGGGCCCCTCATAGTACTATACAGTGTCTTTGATGGTGAGGGGGCCCACTTGCCGTCAGACACACCGGCGTACTATGAGGGGCCCTGTGCCAGTACCGTCGCCCACAAGTGGGCCCCCCTCTGCTTGCTCATGGCCACAGCACTTGCAAGTTGCAATACTTACCTCTCCCTGCTCCACCGCTGTGTAGTCTGGGCAGTTAAATCCTTCACAGGGACGGCCACTACAAATTTGGTGATCTGATCGATGATGGTTAAGATGTAGCTATGGCCTGTCCTGCTGGCCTCTGCCTTCAGATGATCAATGGATACCATTTGTAATGGATGTCAATTCACAATCGGATGCACTGGTGCTTTATGATAAGCTTTCACAGTTTTCCCAGTCACAGACGTGTGACATTCCTGCCACCATTTTTTAATGTCTCCTCTCATGCCAATCCAATAGAATCGCCTACGGCCTGTGGCTTCTGTCTTTTGCACTCCAATGTGACCAGACACATCATGATAGGCAGTGAGGACCATGTCTACATCTCTCCCTGTGATCACAATTTGTTGGAATCATAGAATTATAGAATCGTAGAGTTGGGAGGGACCTCCTGGGCCATCTGGTCCAACCCCCTGCTCAAAGCAGGATTCGCTAAATCATCCCAGACAGATGTCTGTCCAGCCTCTGTTTGAAGACTTCCATTGAAGGAGAACTCACCACTTCTCGTGGCAGCCTGTTCCACTCGTTGATCACTTTAACTGTCAAAAAGTTTTTTCTAATACCTAATCTGTGTCTCCTCCCATTCAGTTTCATCCCATTGCTTCTAGTCTTTCCTTGTGCAAATGAGAATAAAGTTGATCCTTCTACAATGTGACAGCCCTTGAGATATTTGTAGACAGCTTTTAAGTCTCCTCTCAGTCTTCTCTTCCGCAAGCTAAACATTCCCAAATCATGCAACCTTTCCTCATAAGACAGGGTGTGCAGACCGGTCACCATTCAGGTCGCTCTTTTCTGAACTTGCTCCAGTTTGTTGATGTCTTTTTTAAAATGTGGCTCCCAAAACTGGACACAGTATTCCAGATGAGGTCTGACCAAAGAGGAGTAGAGGGCAATAATGACTTCACGTGATCTAGACTGTATGCTTCTGTTAATACATCCAAGAATTGCATTTGCCTTTTTTGCTGCTGCATCACACTGTTGACTCATATTCAGTCTGTGATCTGTTAGCATACCCAAGTCTTTTTCACATGTGCTGTTGCTTAGCCCTATTCCTCCCATTCTGTATATGCTTTTTTCATTTTTATTGCCCAGATGTAGTACTTTGCATTGTTGTCTGTTAAAAACCATTCTGTTAGTTGCTGCCCAATGCTCCAGTTTAATTATATCTTTTTGAATCCTCTCTCTCTCTTCTCTAGTATTAGCTATCCCTCCTAGCTTTGTGTCATTAGCAAATTTAATCAGTTTACCCTCAATTCCTTCATCTAACTCATTGATAACGATGTTGAACAATACAGGGCCCAGGACAGAGCCCTGTGGTACCCCACTTGACACATTCTTCCAACTGGATGTGCAGCCATTTACGACCACTCTTTGGGTCCGATCATTAAGCCAGTTATGAATCCACCTAACAGTTGCCTTGTCCATTCCATATCTAGTCATTTTTTCAATAAGGATTGTGTGAGATACTTTGTCAAATGCTTTGCTGAAGTCAAGATATACTATATCTACAGCATTTCCCTGATCCACCCAATCAGTGATTCCATCATAGAAAGAAATTAAGTTAGTCTGACATGACTTATTAGTTACAAACCCATGCTGACTCTGTTTAATCACTTCATTCTTATCCAGGTACTGACATATATGTTGTTTAATAATTTGCTCAAAGATCTTTCCTGGTATAGAAGTCAGACTCACCAGCCTATAGTTGCCTGGGTCCACCTTCTTCCCCTTTTTGAAGATAGGAACAACATTTGCTCTTCTCCAGTCTTCTGGGACTTCTCCTGCGCTCCAAGAATTTTCAAAGATTATGGAGAGGGGTTCAAAAATTTCTTCTGCTATCTCCTTCAGTACTCTGGGGTGTAATTCATCTGGACCTGGAGACTTGAATTCATTTAGGTCAGCTAAGTGTTTCCTCACTATCTTTCTGTTTATAGATATCCTCGATTCTTCTATTCCCTTAATAGGACAGTGAAGAACAGTTGATGTTACATTTCCTTTCTGAGAGAAAACAGATGCAAAATAGGAATTTAAAAGTTCGGCCTTCTCAACATCCTGTCTTACCATTTCATCATTTTCATCCTGTAAAAATCCTATAGCATCTTTGACTTTTCTTTTACTTTTGACATATCCTCAAAATCCTTTATTATTGCTTTTGACGTCTCTTGCAAGCCTCAATTCATTGTCAGCTTTAGAAAATCTGATTTATGCCCTGCAGGTTCTGCAGACAGCATTATATTCTTCTTTAGATATGCCTCCCTCTTACCATTTTATAAACATTTCTTTCTTCCTTTTTAGCATGTGCTTAAGTTCTGTGTTCATCCATCCTGGTTTCCTTAAATGCTTCCTATTCTTCCCTCTTTTCGGAATTGTTAACAATTGTGCTTTGAGAATTTCATTTTTCAAGATTTCCCATCCTTCCTGGACATTTTTGTCTTTAAGGATATCCAGCCATTGGATTCCTCCAATTCTCTCTCTGAATCCCTTAAAATCTGCCTTTCTAAAATCTAACCTTGACGTCTGAGTCTTCACAGGTCTTCCTCCTCTAGTTATCCAAAATTCTAAAACAGCATGGTCGCTACCTCCTAGGGATCCAGCCACTTTTACCTCCTCAGCCATTTCCTCCCTGTTTATAAGGATTAGATCCAAGGTAGCAGATGCCATTGTTTTCTCCCCTACCTTTTGGAAGATAAAGTTGTCAGCAAGAGAGGATAAGAATTTCCTTGACCTGTTAGTTTTCCCTGAGAGAGATTCCCAACAAATGTTGAAATCTCCCATGACAACTATGTCATATTTTTTGGAGAACTTGGCCATTTGATGCATAAAGAGTTCATCAATATCTTCAGCTTGCACAGGCGGCCTGTAGTAAATGCCTACAATGGTGTCCTTTCCATTGTTCTGTCCTTGTATTCTTACCCAAACAGTTTCCTCAGAACTCCAATCTCTGAAGCTTCAATCTCTGTGCAGATATACGCGTTTCTAACATACAATGTGACACCTCCTCCTCATTTATCAAATATGTTTCTTGCAAATAAGTTGTATCCTTCTAGCCTTGTATTCCAATCATGTGTATTGTCCCGCCAAGTTTCAGTGATTCCAATGACATCATATTTCTTTTCCTGTGTTAGTAGTTCCAGTTCTCCTTGTTTGTTGCCCATGCTTTGTGCATTAGTACAGAAACATTTTAGTTTGTGATTGGTTTCTCTTTCTCCAAGATTTTTTTGTCTTTGATCTTTCCTCCCACTTCTAATACCAGAGTTCTCTATAGCATTTGCCAGGTGTATGGCTTTTTCTGGCCTTTTGCTTCCCTTCTCACATTGTTCTAGTTTAAAGCTCTCCTGATGAGTGTAGCAAGGCGACTTCCAAATACCAAATGGAGACAAGTAACGGGGATGGGATCCACGCTACTATGATACAGCAATCCTTTCTTCACAAATAACCGTTTTTGCTGTCTCCACAGACAAAGTAATTGAGGGTCAGCATCGCCTGTGCAAAATCGACCGGGAGGTTTTCCCGTGATCAGTAATTCTCAAATTTCTGTAAACTCTCGACTTTCCATCTGTACTTGTATCCATCTAGTTTCCAGTAGCGGAGAGTCTGGACTGGCTTACTGAGACTGAAATATATACGAAGATTTAAAAGTACCCCAACAATGTATACTGGTGTACGCTTCGAATACATTTCCCTTTTTCTACTTTTTATATTCTGGTGTAATCCATACTGAGCCTGTGAGTTTCTGTGCCTGACTCTGGAAATCTAGATGGAAATTTACAATTACATCTAGACTGGATACACCAGGTATCTGCTGATTCAGTACCTTTGTTCTAAATTTTTTATTACGGTATAATCCATACTGAGTGAGCGTGTGTGGTTTCCTCCTTCTATATATACGGAGATAAAAATTTTACCGTATACTATATACAGCTTCTATCTTGTTATACAGTACCTTTGTTCGACATTTAGTATTACGGTCAAATCCATACTGAGTGAGTGTCTGAGGGTGACTATGGGAATATCTATACAGAGATTTAAATTGTACCCTATAATATACACTCACTGGCCACTTTATTAGGTACACCTGTCCAACTGTGTGTTAAGACTTAATTTCTAATCAGCCAATCACATGGCGGCAACTCAGTGCATTTAGGCATGTAGACATGGTCAAGACAATCTCCTGCAGTTCAAACCGAGCATCAGTATGGGGAAGAAAGGTGATTTGAGTGCCTTTGAACGTGGCATGATTGTTGGTGCCAGAAGGGCTGGTCTGAGAATTTCAGAAACTGCTGATCTACTGGGATTTTCACGCACAACCATCTCTAGGGTTTACAGAGAATGGTCCGAAAAAGAAAAAAAATCCAGTGAGCGGCAGTTCTGTGGCCGGAAATGCCATGTTGATGCCAGAGGTCAGAGGAGAATGGGCAGACTGGTTCGAGCTGATAGAAAGGCAACAGTGACTCAAATTGCCACCCGTTACAACCAAGGTAGGCAGAAGAGCATCTCTGAACGCACAGTGCGTCGAACTTTGAGGCAGATGGGCTACAGCAGCAGAAGACCACACTGGGTGCCACTCCTCTCAGCTAAGAACAGGAAACTGAGGCTACAATTTGCACAAGCTCATCGAAATTGGACAGTAGAAGATTGGAAAAACGTTGCCTGGTCTGATGAGTCTCGATTTCTGCTGCGACATTCGGATGGTAGGGTCAGAATTTGGCGTAAACAACATGAAAGCATGGATCCATCCTGCCTTGTATCAACGGTTCAGGCTGGTGGTGGTGGTGTCATGGTGTGGGGAATTTTTTCTGGGCACTCTTTGGGCCCCTTGGTACCAATTGAGCATCGTTGCAACGCCACAGCCTACCTGAGTATTGTTGCTGACCATGTCCATCCCTTTATGACCACAATGTACCCAACATCTGATGGCTACTTTCAGCAGGATAATGCGCCATGTCATAAAGCTCGAATCATCTCAGATTGGTTTCTTGAACATGACAATGAGTTTACTGTACTCAAATGGCCTCCTCAGTCACCAGATCTCAATCCAATAGAGCATCTTTGGGATGTGGTGGAACGGGAGATTCGCATCAGGGATGTGCAGCCGACAAATCTGCGCCAACTGTGTGATGCCATCATGTCAATATGGTCCAAAATCTCTGAGGAATGCTTCCAGCACCTTGTTGAATCTCTGCCACGAAGAATTGAGGCAGTTCTGAAGGCAAAAGGGGGTCCAACCCGTTACTAGCATGGTGTACCTAATAAAGTGGCCAGTGAGTGTATATTCTTGCTATCTTGTTATCTGGTATCTTTTTTTCAACATTTTGTATTATGTTCAAATCCAGACTGAGTGAGCGTCTGAGGGTGACTCCGGGAAATATATACCGAGATTTCACATTTGCCCAACACTGTATACAGCTCTACGCTTTTGATACAGTACCCTTTTTTGCTATTTTGATTCTGGTGTAATCCATAATGAGCCTGTGAATGTCTGTCTGTTACTCCGAAAATATAGTTGGAGATTTAAGATTACACCAACACTGACTACAGCTGTACGCTTGTGATACATTACCCATTTACTGCTTTTTATATTCTTGTCTAATCCATACTGGGCCTGAGAGCGTTTGTGTCTGCCTCCTGAAATATATATGGAGATTCAGAATGTGTAAACTATACTATTCATATACCTTGTATCTGGTGATACTATACCCTTTTTCAACTTTTTATATTATTGTGTAATCCATATTGAGCCTGTGAGCATCTGTGTATGACTCATGAAATATATACGGAGATTTACAATTAACCCTAGACTGTATAGAGCTGTACGCTTGTGATACAGTACCATATATCTGCTGGTATTTGGGGTACATTTTAACAAAAATTAGTAAGTATGGTGGAAGAGACCGTGGACGTGGGCATGGGGGGCCAGCTGGTACTGATGGTGGTGGTGATGCATCTCCTGGTAGTGCCAAAAGCCCAATAGCAGCTAAGGCAGGAGGTGTTGAGCCTGCGTCATGGTCTGGCTCCGGAAGGTCTGTAAGACTCCCTTTTCTGGGAGTAGGTAAACCGCTGTTAAAGCCGAAGCATCAGGAACTGGTTTTGCCTTACATTGCTGAAACATCCTCCAGCTCTATCGCCTCCTCTTCTGAAGTTTCAAAAAATGCACGCACTGAGTCGTCAGTGCAGGCTTCTGGTCGGGAGCAACCCCTTTCCTTGGGTCCTTCACCCACACCAAAAGTGAAGGATGCGGCAGCCCACACTTCAGATTACTCCATGGAGCTCTTTTCACATACCATGCCTGGGTTCATTCTAAATTGGGCACATTATATATGGAGCATTATTTGGGCCCATCACACACTGGAGCATCATCCATGAGGCCCATCATATAATGGAGCATTCCAAATGGGGGACATCAGACACTGTATTTACGGGGCCCATTATAAACTCAAGCATTAGAAATGGGGCTCATTATATATGGAGCATTATTTGGGCCCAAAAGACACTGGATCATCATCCATTGGGCCTATCATATACTGGAGCATTCTAAATGGGGCAGATCAGACACTGGAGCAGCATCTATGGGGCCCATTATGCACTGGAGCATTAGAAATGGGGCCCATTATATATGGAGCATTATTTGGGCCCATAACACAATGGAGCATCATCCATGGGGCCCATCATTTACTGCAGCATTCTAAAAGGGGCAGATTATATATGGAGCATTATTTGGACCCATCATACACTGGAGCATCATCCATGAGGCCCATCATATACTGGAGCATTCCAAATGGGGGACATCAGACACTGGAGCAGCATTTATGGGGCCCATTATACACTGGAGCATTAGCAATGGGGCCCATTATATATGGAGCATTATTTGGGCCCATAACACACTGGAGCATCATCCATGGAGACCATCATATACTGTAGCATTATGTGGAACTCATCATATACTGTATGGACCATTATATGGGACCAATTATTCTGTATGGAGAAATATATGGGGCTCATTTTTCTGTATGGCGCACAATGTGGTGGCCATAATACTGTATGGAGTTATATACTGTCCTTTTTTGAGCTATTGTAGAATTTAAAATACATATCAGTCATGTCATGTAAGAAGTGAAGTATTTTTCATTATACTATACCTATATTTCTGTGCCGTATCGGAGCATCATGAATTGTGGTATCTGTTAAAGAGGCGCACTGACCCTCTTTGCCCGGGGCACACGAAAATCTGGAGCCAGCTCTACCCCCCCAACTTTAGCCAAATAACCCCCAGTTTTCAATGCGTAACTATTATAAAGTTAATTAAGGTTGAGAAGCTTAAGTAATAAGAATTGATGTTGTTGGCATTGAAATGGGCACTGTAAGTGTGTTAACTGTCCTCCACTCCATGCCGACTTTGCTTACCCATTGACTTGCATTGAGTTTCGTGTTTCAGTCGGACTCGACTATTGAGAAAGTCGGGTTTCATGAAACCCGACTTGACCCTAAAAAAGGTAAAGTCGCTCATCTCTATACAGTACTGTGCAAAATTTTTAGGCACATGGGCAAAAAAATATAATATTTTTGTCAATAGTTTTTTTGTCAGTTAACAAAAAGCAAAGTGAATGAACAAAAGACAAATCTAAATTAAAATAATATTTGGTGTAAACACCTTTTTCTTTTGACTACACTGGCAGACATGTTATGAAGGAACTCAGCAGGGTGGTTGTTCCAAACATCTTGAAAAACTGACCATACATCTTCTGTGGATGGAGGCTTTTGCAAATCCTTCTTTCTTTTCATTTAGAGATTATCAGGTATATTTGAAGAAAACTTATTTGCACTTAAAAGTAACAAAAATCTGAATTTGCCAAATGCGGATTTGTTGTAATTCGCTTCCACGCAGATTTAGCAAAATGACTGTCGCTGGCTGCCATTTTTTCTGTATAATAAAGACCAATCAAAAGGTTAATAGAAAAAAACTTGTAGCATACTCAACTTTCCTGACACTCACTCCTCTTTGTCACCTGTCCAGTCCTCACTACACCTTCTTATCACCACCACTTGCGCTGAGATTTTCTAGCTTCTTATGCTAAGCTAGGACTTCTGACTCTGATAAATCCCTGGAGGTCAGGGCCGGACTGGCAATCTGGCAATTCTGGCAAATGCCAGAAGGGCCTATCTGGTTGTGGGCTGCCTTGTCTGCTATGTTGTTAACAGAATCAGTGGCGTCAAGACACACATACAGTTAAGAGTTGTGATGGAGCACAAAGTCACTGATTCCATCACTTAACCACGCAGGCCACGTGTATCATTTGAAATATTGGTCTTGAGTAAGTCTTCTTTTCCTCCATCCGGGGTAATATTAGTAATATATCCTGTCTTGTGCTTACTGATGGGGACAACATGGGCCTGTGTGATTTCAAATGCCAGGGCTAAATTTCAGCCCCAGTCCATACCTGCTAGAGGGTGATGCGCGTGCTTGTGAGACCACGACGGATGTCGCAATGTCTTGGCATTACAAGCAGTTGTGCAGAATCCTCCTGAGCCTTATCAGAACAAAAAGTCCCAGCTTAGAATGAGAGGCACAGGGATTCCAGTGGTATGTGGAGAGGATCACACAGGTGATGGTGAGAAGCAAAGGGGCTGAAGAGGTGGTGAGAATAAGGATTTTTTATTTTTTACATCTTACTTTTATTATACTCTGAGATTTGGAATGACCTCAAAGCATATCAATAGAAAATAAATTAACAAAGAATGACTTCTCTGTGTATCAAATGTTCAGGCAAAATCTGCTCGTACAAATTCAAATTTTGCCCAATCTGCTCATTTTTATTTTTATGTAATCTCAAAGACTCAATGATAGTAAAATCAAAGCTCAGTAATGGACATACCACTTTAAGGACTCTTTGTTCATCTTTATGCTGAAATTAGTTCTTGAGGATATCGGCTGTATGTTTGGAATCATTGTCCGATCAGTTGCCTCCCTGATTGTAATTGCATAATGTTTAACCAACTGTGTGTATTTTTCAGCATTGAAGATTTCAATAAGTGGGAAATGTTGAAAACCATAGACACAGTGGTTGGCCAAAAAAACTTAGTTCAGCACATGAAAGACATATAGTTACTTCCATTTGGTATAAGATGTGTAGCAGTCCCATCTGCTCACAACTGACAGCAACCACTGGGAACCAGTTACATCCATCTATTGTTTAGAGAAATCTGTCCAGAATTAATCTTTTTGAAAGAATTATGGCCTATATCCATACTTTCAACACGGAAACAAAGTCACGCCACTCAACTATGCACAAAAACATAGGAACTCGGCAGCAGAAAAATAGTGCTCTGGACTGATGAGTCAAAATGTGAAATATTTGGCCATAATGGAAGGCAAAAAATAAGGCCCCCATAAAGATCAGATGGCTGCCATTTCAGCCAACTCCTCCATACACAGGTGCACAGACTCGGCTGAGCTCTGCTGTTTTCTCCATGGGAAAATTGATGGCTAAAGGGGGTTGTACACATAGCGATATCGCTAGCAATATCGCTAAAACGCCACTGATTTTGTGACGTTATAGCGATATTGCTAGCGATATCGCTATGTGTGATACTTACCTCCGACCCCGCTGTCTGTCGCTCATCGCGCGAGATCAGGCGGCTCCTTTTCTCGTCGTCTGCTTCCTGCTGGGCTTCCTGCTGTGTGAGACGAGCGAAGCTGGATGCGGGCGGGAGGACGTCTGGATCGCTGTGTGTGAAAGGTGAGTATCGTCCGCTGCATCGCTGCTGCATCGCTGTGAGATCTTGCTGTGTGGAAGCTCACTAGCGATCATTTAGCGATGCACCAGCGATTCTGACCAGGTCGTATCGCTGGTCGGATCGCTGGTGCATCGCTAAATGTAAAAGGGCCTTAACATGTCAGAATTTGGATTATCTCAAAGAGAACAATGCAATCAGCAGTCCAAAATCGGACATGCCTAATTAACATTTTTTTTTGACAATCAGCTGATGTGTCCCCATATACTTTAGTGCTTCAGCCGGACCCATTGGTATCAGTGTGTTTAGCGAACATTAATCTAATGTGTATGGGGGCCTATAGAGGTAAAGGGTTATTGGGAATCCAGGCACACACATATAGCCTTTCTTAAAACTATAATAATATCTAAATACAAAAAAAGTCTTGATGCAGAGAAGTATCACTCAACATCTTTGTGACGACCGTCTGCGAATCTGGGCTGCAGTAGGAACAGCCCCCCGAGTAACCCTGAGACCCTTAACCCCTATACAGCGATCTGGAATTGTAGCAAGGCCCAGGGGGTAGCTGTCCAGAGGAGCAGCGAACCAGTGCAGGACGGCCGCCAAGGGGTTAAAACTAAAACCGATAATCGTGGTCCAGAGGTAGGAGTCGGAGACCGGTGGGCAGCAGAGGTACAAAATCAGCAGGCAGAAGAAGGGTCTAAAGTCCGGGCCAAGGTCAGTAAAAAACCAGGAGGGCAGCAAAGGTACAAAATCAGCAGGCAGAAGAAGGGTCAGGAATCCAAGCTAAGGTCAGCATCAAAATTCGGGAGAGAGGCAGAGGTACAAAAATGGCAGGCAATAGAATGGTCAGAAGTCCAGGCTGAGGTCAGAGTTAACTATAGCAAATCACACAGTAACACACAGGGGAACCAAGAATATATCCAGCGGCTTGCAAGACCAGTCCCAAGGTATTTGAGGGATCAAGTCATCCCTCACAGGTTCCTGGACTGATGATGTCATTAGGACCGCCCCCAGGACTAGGCCAGATGGTGATGCAGTAACCCCCTGAAGACTGACAGAGGCGCGCAGCCTGCGCCCACCAGATGCCTGCGCAGGAGACCCTTATCTGTCACCACCTTCACCCATGGGCAAACCATGGCGCCTCCCAGTGGCCATGGCAGGAACAGCCTTCCCCGAGTCTGACGGCGAAGTGACAGACCGGCGCCTCCTAGTGGCCGAGGCCGGAACAGCAGGCCCCGAGTCTGTCTACGACGTACCAGACCGGCACCTCCTAGTGGCTGAAGCCGGAACAGCAGGCCCTGAGTCTGACAGCAACGTAACAATCTTACTGTACAAATTCAATTGCTTTTGTATTAAGAGCTACCTTTCTGCCTTGTGATATCTATCTTGTGTGTTTAGTTTAGTTTAGTTAAAAACCCTCCATGCACATTAGCCTAATGTTGGCCACACACATTGAGATGAATGAGTTCGACTGACACTCTTCACCTGTAGGTAGATACCAGTGAACTGATTGTCAGGGAAGTTGTTGATCTGGCATGTCCAATTTTGGATCCCCTATCACTTTGTTCTCCTAACTTTCTGTGGAAGATTTATTTTATAAAGAACATGTGAGCGCTCTCCAAACAAGCACTCCTATGTATGAGAGACATGGCCAATATGGCTGTCAGCTGAGCGATCGGCTGAAGCGTCATTCAGCTGAAAACCATCTAAATGTTGGGAGGGGGGCTTTAGAAAGACTACATCTGTAGTATTCTGGTAATAAGTATTTTGGTTTAGAAGCGACAAACCAATTTTGTAAACCGTATGTAAACTGGTTAATTCAAAGCATGCCTCATAATCAAATTTTGGATCCAGAAATGTAAACTAATGTATATTGTGGTGGTCAAAAGTAAATGGAATAAAAAATAAAATGAAAATAAAACCTTGTTCATAATACATCATTCAATCAGTAATAAAAAGTATAATGATATTAATATTAGTAGTGATAATCATTTAACAAAAATAAAATAATGCATACATGCTGAAATACTAATACATTAACAGGCACATTGCATCATGTTTTTTAATATTTGCAATAAATCTAGCAGCTTCATAAAAATAATATTTCTGTACCTTTTGTATATATGACAATATCTGAATTGTAGTGGAATGCATGGTCTGCATTTTGAACTTTATTAATAATTGATAGATTTTAGAAAAATCAAGTAGCATAACAGAATGAATGTGCAATTCTGTTTTGAGGCCCTCAATATTTCAATAGTACAGTATTAATGTGCAAAAAGCCAAGAGTCTATTGCATTTTTACATTTATGTAATTTATATTAATGCTCATAGATTTATCGATCTGTATATCTATCAATCTATCTATCTATCTATCAATCAACAAACCTTGACCAGCACCTTCATATAATGTGAACAGGTGCAATCTGCAATGACTACATAACGTCCCAAAAAATACAGCAGCACTCTGTAATGGCCAACATAAATGCAAAAACAGAATACATGAGATTTAAACTGCATTGTTGCTAAATAAAATGTACTTACAAAAAAAGGAAGGTTTTCAGCACATAAATTGTCCATTTCATGTATGTCCATCAACAACAGCAAGGCGACCTCCCTCTGATGGGTACCTATATATAAATTGTATCTAAGCCTACAATTTAAATGGACCAATTGTACAAGTTCTCCCACTTAAAAAGATGAGAGAGGCCTGCAATTGACATCATAGGTAGACCACAACTATGAGAGTCAAAATGAGAAAACAAACGTTTTTTGTAAGTCTTCAAAAGGTTGGCACACACTGTTGGTGGTATGTTGGCCCATTCCTCCATGCAGATCTCCTCTAGAGCAGTGATGTTTTGGGCTTGTCGCTGAGCAGCACAATGTCACTCTGCCGTAAAGGCCCGACTGGTGGAGGGCTGCAGTGATAGTTGACTTTGTGGAACTTTGTCCCATCTCCATACTGCATCTCTGGAGCTCAGCCACAGTGATCTTGGGGTTCTTCTTTACCTCTCTCACCAAGGCTCTTCTCCCACGATTGCTCAGTTTGGCTGTTAATGATATGCTCATATCATAAGACAGAGTTCATGTCTGTTTTGCTCTGATTAGATATTCATAACGCAGACTGCTGACAGGTCACTCTTCCCTCACTGACCTGTCGCCTAGTTTGCTTAATGATTACCATCACATACTGAATAAAGAAAAATGCTTCTGCAGGCAGGTGCCGGCCATGGTACCTGCGCTCAAGCATAATCACATGGGTACTCTGCACTTAATCCCTTTTGCAGATTTATGTGAGCGAGGAAAAAAATGTCATTTTGAAAATGGCGCTCACCACGTCTGTGCAGTAGCAACTATCGGTTTGTATAGAGATTTGATAGCTGCTGTTGCATAGGCATCGGCGGCACCATCTTGCTGGAGAAAAAAAAAATGTCCTCCACCAAGATGGCGCCGCACATGCATGCGTAATAGCAGCTGTTGGAGATTTCCGAAATGTGGCCTCCTGCCTGCAGAACAATATTAGCACAAACAAGTGACATTAAGAAATGTGGCCTTCAGCACCATACAACTAGCACAAATGATTTTGATTAGGAAATGTGGCCTGCTGCCTGCACCACAATATTAGCACAAACAAGTTAAATAAAGAAATGTGGCCTCCGGCCTACACCACACGATTAGCACAATTTAGATTAGGAAATGTGGCTTCCTGCCTTCACCACAATATTAGTTAGCTTAAGGCCCTGTTACATTTAGCGATGCACCAGTGATCCCGACCACGATATGACCCGGTCAGGATTACAGGTGCATCACTAAATGGTCGCTAGTGTGCTGCCAAACAGGCAGATCTCACGAGCGATGCAGCAGCGGTCGGCGGTCGATACTTACCTGTCACACGCAGCGAGGGTGACGTCTTCCGCCCGCGTCCATGGCTCGCTCGTCGGCGCCAGCAGGAAGCCGACGATGAGAAATGGACCAGGCCAATTTCGCGCGATCAGCGATAACCAGCATGGGAGCCGGATGGAGGTGAGTATCACATGTAGCAATATCGCTAGTGATATCGCTGCTGCGTTACAAAATCAGTGACGCTTTAGCGATATCGCTAGCGATATCGCAATGTGTAAAGGGCCCTTTAGGAAATGTAGCCTCTTACCTGTGCCACATTATTAGCACAAATGAGTTAAATTAATAAATGTGTGTACCCTCCTGCACCACAAAATTTACGCAAACAAGTTCCATTAGGAAATGTGGCCTCCTGGCTGCCCTACACTTTTTGCGCAAATGGGTTATATTAGGAAATGTTGCCTCCTGTCGGCACATCAGTATTAGCCCAAACAATTTAGAATCAGAAATACGGCCTCCTACCTGCACTGCAATATTAGCACAAATGAATTAATTTAGGAAATATGTCCTTCTGCCCGCACCACAATATTAGCACAGATGAGTTAGATTAGGCCAATTTTTCATTTCTGACCATTGTCAATTTATGAGGTCATAACTCTAGAGCGTTTCAACGGGTCCCTCTGACTCTAAGATTATTTTCTCTTGACATATTGTACTTTATGATAGTGGTACAATTTATTCGATAGGATTTGCGTTTATTTGTTAAAAAATGGAAATTTGCCAAAAATTTTGAAAATTTTAATTTTTATACCCTTAAATCATAGAGTCATATCACACAAAATAGTTAATAAATAACATTTCCCACATGTCTACTTTACCGCAGCACAACTTTGGAACCACTATTTTTTGTTAGGAAGTTAGAAGGGTTAAGAGTTGACCGGCAATTTCTCATTTTTACAGCAAAATTGCAAAACCATTTTTTTAGGGACCACCTCATATTTGAAGTGACTTTGAGGGGTCTATATGACATAAAATACCCAAAAATGCCCAACATTGTAAAAACAGCACCCTTCAAGGTCCTCAAAACCACATTCAAGAAGTTTATTAACCCTTCAGGTGCTTCACAGGAATTTTTGAAATGCGGAAGAAAAAAATAAACATTTACTTTTCTTTCACACAATTTTTCATTTAGACCTAATTTTTTTACTTTGGCAAGGAAATCAGGAGAAAATGGACCATACATTTTGTTGTGCAATTTCTCCTGAGCATGCCGATACCCCATATGTGGGGAAAATCTACTGTTTGGGCACACAGCAAGGCTTGGAAGGGAAGGAGCGCTATTTCATTTTTTGAATGTAAAATTTGCTGGCATACAGTTGTGGCCAAAAGTATTGACACCCCTGCAATTCTGTCAGATAATACTGTTTCTTCCTGAAAATGATTGCATACACAAATTCTTTGGTATTATTATCTTCATTTAATTTGTCTTAAATGAAAAAACACAGAAGAGAATGAAGCAAAACATTGATCATTTCACACAAAACTCCAAAAATGGGCCAGGCTAAAATATTGGCACCCTCAGCCTAATACTTGGTTGGACAACCATTAGTCAAAATAACTGCGTCCAACCGCTTCCGGTAACCATCAATGAGTTTCTTACAATGCTCTGCTGGAATTTTAGACCATTCTCCTTT
The DNA here is from genome assembly GCF_039654945.1 of Dendrobates tinctorius. NCBI lineage: Eukaryota > Metazoa > Chordata > Amphibia > Anura > Dendrobatidae > Dendrobates > Dendrobates tinctorius. Next base: position 31,091,139 of record NW_027361741.1, on the reverse strand, counting down.
GGCAAACTGCTCCAGGTCCCTGATATTTGAAGAGTGCCTTCTCCAAACTGCCATTTTTAGATCTCTCACAGGTGTTCTATGTGATTCAGGTCTGAACTCATTGCTGGCCACCTTAGAAGTCTCCAGTGCTTTCTCTCAAACCATGTTCTAGTGCTTTTTGAAGTGTGTTTTGGGTCATTGTCCTGCTGGAAGACCCATGACCTCCGAGGGAGACCCATCTTTCTCACACTGGGCCCTACATTATGCTGCAAAATTTGTTGGTAGTCTTCAGACTTCATAATGCCATGCACACGGTCAAGCAGTCCAGTGCCAGAGGCAGCAAAGCAACCCCAAAACATCAGGGAACCTCCACCATTTTTGACTGTAGGGACCGTGTTATTTTCTTTGAATGCCTCTTTTTTTCTCCTGTAAACTCTATGTTGATGCCTTTGCCCAAAAAGCTCTACTTTTTTCTCATCTGACCAGAGAACAGTCTTCCAAAATGTTTTAGGCTTTTTCAGGTAAGTTTTGGCAAACTCCAGCCTGGCTTTTTTATGTCTCGGGGTAAGAAGTGGGGTCTTCCTGGGTCTCCTATCATACAGCCCCTTTTCATTCAGATGCCGACGGATAGTACGGGTTGACACTGTTGTACCCTCGGACTTCAGGGCAGCTTGAACTTGTTTGGATGTTAGTCGAGGTTCTTTATCCAACATCCGCACATTGCGTTGAAATCTCTTGTCAATTTTTCTTTTCCGTCCACATCTAGGGAGGTTAGCCACAGTGCCATGGGCTTTAAACTTCTTGATGACACTGCGCACTGTAGACACAGGAATATTCAGGTCTTTGGAGATGGACTTGTAGCTTTGAGATTGCTCATGCTTCCTCACAATTTGGTTTCTCAAGTCCTCAGACAGTTCTTTGGTCTTCTTTCTTTTCTCCATGCTCAATGTGGTACACACAAGGACACAGGTCAGAGGTTGAGTCAACTTTAATCCATGTCAACTGGCTGCAAATGTGATTTAGTTATTGCAAACACCTGTTAGGTGCCACAGGTAAGTTACAGGTGCTGTTAATTACACAAATTAGAGAAGCATCACATGATTTTTCGAACAGGGCCAATACTTTTGTCCACTCTCTTTTTTATGTTTGGTGTGGAATTATATCCAATTTGGTTTTAGGACAATTCTTTTTGTGTTTTTTCATTTAAGACAAATTAAATGAAGATAATAATACCAAAGAATTTGTGTTTGCAATCATTTTCAGGGAAAAACTGAGTATTATCTGACATAATTGCAGGGGTGTCAATACTTTTGGCCACAACTGTAATTAGCGGTCTCCATGTCATGTTTGGAAAGCCCCTGATGTACCTAAGCAGTGGATACACCTACAAGTGACACCATTTTGGAAACTAGACCCCTTAGGGAACTTATCTAGATGTGTATTGAGCACCTTGAACCCCCTGGTGCTTCACAGAAGTTTATAACGTTAAGCTGTGAAAAAATTCACATTTTTCCAAAATAAATCTTTTCTAGCTCAAAATTTTGCATTTTCATAGAGGTAACATGAGAAATTGCTCCATAAAATTTGTTGTAAAATTTCTCCTGAGTGCGCAGATACCCAATATGTGGTGAAAAACATAGCGCCATTTGACTTTTTAAATGTAAAATATTCTGGAATAATTAGAGGTTGCCATGTCGCGTTTGGAAAGCCCCTGATGTGCCTAAACAGTGGAAACCCCCATAATTGACACCATTTTGTAAACTAGACCCCTTAGGGAACTTATCTAGGTGTGTGTTAAGCACTTTCAACTCACAGGTGCTTCACAGAAGTTTATAGCGTAGAGCCGTGGAAATAAAAAATAACACATTTTTCCAAAGTAAATCTTTTTTAGCTCCATATTTTGCAGTTTCATAAGGGTAACAGGAGAAATTGCTCCCTAAAATTTGTTGAGCAGTTTTGTTAGGGTTGGTGGAATGAACCAAATAAAATATAATAATAAGGTGCATTTGCAACCCGGAGTCCACCACGAAGAGATGGTATACTGCTGCTCAGTAATAGCGAACACTGACTGAACACCGGCGGGATAACCGCTGATCCGTGTGTACAGGAGCGAACTCTGTTACTGCACAGAGCCGCAGAATGCAAGTGCTGGAGCCTGTTAACCTCACAGGGCTCGGCAAGTTGAACACTAGTTAAGAGACACAGGACTCTGCCCCAAGGACACAGGGTTAGAGTCCCTCTAGTCCCACTAGCGTTTGACACCGACACTGCGAAGCCTGAACTAAATAATATACTCACACCACGTGCGCACTGCACCAGTTCAGCAGACGCCACCTACCACCCAGAGCAGGGAGGTAAGCACTTGACTTGCGCACGGCGCTGCTGTGAGGAATGCTGCTGCACATGCGGTCCAGTGGTGCCTTGTGCTGACTGGCGCTATCTGGTGCTAACGCTCATGTGGAGAGCAGGATGCTCTGTGGCACATAGATTATGCCACTACTGGTGCTGACTCTATCTCCCTAAACCCTAACTCATACACAACCGAGGGTAGGGGTCTCATAATGAGTCAGTCACCAGCCCCATACATCCGTCATTACACACACAACTAACCATCAGAGTCTATATTAGCGCATGGCCGAGCAGCCATGCAAACCTTTTAAAGCAGCGTCCTTCCGGGACTTTCCTGATGGTCCAATCCGAGCTGGAGAAGGACCTGAGCATGTGACCTCCAATCTCCAATGAGAGATTGTCCCACGGTCATGCTCAGTGGACTGAAAGGAGGACTTAGTCCCTGGAGTAGCTCGCTGCTGACCAGCATGCGTTGCTATAGCTGGACCAGAGGTGGCAGCAGCAAGCAAACCCACAGTGCTAGTCTGAGCAAGATGCTGGGAATGACATCTTTGCTAAGCGGCCTCATTTGCTATCGGGACTGAATGGGAGACCACACAAGGCAAGGCTGGGGATTCCTCCCGTGCAGAGGTCGTAATCCGACACCTAACAAATTTCTTCTGAGTACACCGATACCCCATATGGGAAGGGAAGGAGTACCTTTTTGAAAGTAAAATTTACTGGAATAATTAGCGGATGCCATGTAGCACTTAGAGAGCCCCTGATGTGCCTAAACAGTGGAAACCCCCCACAAGTGACCACATTTTGGAAATTATACCCTTTTGGGAATGTATATACAGACGTAGTGATGATTTTTACTCCATGTGTGTTTTCCAGAAACAAGCAGCAGTGGATGTTGCTGAGTGAAACTTGCAAACTGACGTTGTAGTTACCAGTACATTATGCCCAGCTCAAGCTTCTGGAGACCGGCACCTGTAAATTAGGCGGGCTCTCATCACTACAGAAATGTCAGACATGTGGGTGTTATATGTGGTTTAGGCACACTGGAGCTCAGAAGGGAGGGGGCATTTGGATTTGGGAGCGCAGAATTTGCTGAATATGTTTTGGGGAGCGTGAAGCCATTTAGTTTTACCAGAGCCTTTGTGCTACCAGTGAGGTGGAAGCCCCCTATATTTCCTTTAACAGATGATGCACCTGAGTGGGGACTTGCTTTTTTGGTGGATTGAGTTGAAGCTTTTATTGGGAACATTTTATATAACGTTAGGGATCACATTTATCCGACGCTCTACGCTGAACATTTTGGGGTTTCCATCTAAATCTCTGAGTGACGTGACAGATGAAACCCCTGAGGGATCCGTTCACTATAATGAGGCAGCAGATTTACTCTGGACTCCATCTGGCCTTTGTTCAGCAGTGTCCTTTTTTTCAGAAGTGCACATAACTGTGGCCGACGGCACTTTTATGCGATCCTAAAAAGATGGACACTGCCGGATTACAAGTCCTATGGTGCCCACAGTGCATCCATCTGCCTCATTATAGGGAATCTTCCGCTGGGGGTTCTGTCTGAATCACATATTTCAGAGATTTACACAGAATCCCCGGTGTAAGGGTTCAGCGCAGAGCGCAGGATAAATGTGCACCGAGCCTTACTGCGATATTTGGGAGACAGAATGAAAAATATCAACAGCATGTGAAGAATTGGTTTTATGTATTTTTATGCTGTTCTTCGTGCAGTATAAGTGATTAAGTGACTTTATTCTTCTGGTCGGTGCGATTACAGTGTTACCAGATTTATATCAGGCTTTTATGTTTGACAGCTGTAACACACTAAAAGCTGCTTTTTATTGCGAAAACTAGTTTTTGCATCACCATATTTTGAGAGCTATATTTTTTTCATATTTTGGCCGACAGATTCATATCAGGGCTTGTTTTTTGCGAGACGAGCTGACGCTTTTATTGGTTCCATTTTTGGACACATGACATTTTTTGATCACTTTCTATTCCAATTTTCGGGGGACAGAATGAACAAAAACCTGCAATTCAACAGTTTTTTTCTTTTATAAAGTTCTGCGTGTGGTAAAATTGTTAAGACAGCTTTATTCTTCAGGTCAGTGTGATTACAGCGATACCTCATTTACCGTATATACTCGAATATAAGCCGAGATTTTCAGCCCATTTTTTTTGGCTGAAAGTCCCCCTCTCGGCTTATATTTGAGTCATATACACCAGGGGGTTGGAGGGGGAGTGGGGCGGGGGTGTCAGGTCATACTTACCCATCCTGGCAAGGTCTCTGCAGCCCCCAGCTTCTCCATGATCTCCCTTCCTTCCTTCAGCGGTCACATGGTACCGCTCATTACACTCATGAATATGCGCATATTCATAAGTGTAATGAATAGCACCACATGACCACTGAAGGCAGGAAGGGAGATCGCGGAGAAGCTGAGGGCTGCAGAGACCGTGCCAGGATGGGCAAGTATAGCGATATTCACCTGTCCGGGGTCCATCGCTGTTTGCTGCTGTCTGGCACGTCATCTGTCAGTGACGTTCAGACAGCAGAAAGCGTGGAGATGTGGTTAGTGTGTGCCGCGCTCCCTGCAGTCTGAACGTCACTGACAGATGACGTGCCAGACAGCAGCAAGCAGTGATGACCGGGGGACAGGTGAATATCTCAGGGGCCGGCAATGACACCGGCACCTGGCCCCAGCGACGGAGAGGTGAGTATGTCTTTATTTCTTTTTAAATGCAGCAGCAGCAGCACATGGGGGCATAGTCTATGGAGCATCTTATGTGGGCAGCATATAGGGGTATAATCTATGGAGCATCTTATAGGGGCAGCATATGGGGGATTAATCTATGGAGCATCTTATGGGGGCAGCATATAGGGGTATAATCTATGGAGCATCTTACAGGGGCAGCATATGGGGGAATAATCTATGGAGCATCTTATGGGGGCAGCATATGAGGGCATAATCTATGGAGCATCTTATGGGGGCAGCATATAGGGGTATAATCTATGGAGCATCTTACAGGGGCAGCATATGGGGGAATAATCTATGGAGCATCTTATGGGGGCAGCATATGAGGGCATAATCTATGGAGCATCTTATGGGGCAGCGTATGGGGGCATAATCTATGGAGCATCTTATGGGGGCAGCATGTGGGGCCTATTCTATGGAGCATCTTATGGGGCATATTCTGTTGTGAGTTCATTTTCCCCTTCGTCACTGAGGTCTGGTGAACTCCCTACTCTGGTAAAGGAAGGTAATGAGCCTGATTATCAGGCACCTGAGTCTAATGAGGATGACTGGCTGAGTGGAGTCATGGACTGGATATAAGGCTGCCGACGCCCCTCTGCCCTGCGGGTGATTTCTCTGTGGACTTCTAGGACACCAGTCTGATTCCTGCTCCTCTAAAGCTAAGTTTTCTGTTTTGCCTGTTAGCATTCTTGTTTTGTTTTTTGTTCTCTTTGCTTTTCTGTATTCTGCCATTCCCTTCTGGGGTGAGCTGAATCTCCTTTTGCCTGTAGCTCTGTCTTCAGAATATTCCTGAGTACTGACATAGCTTTTTGAAGCCTAGCCTTTTTCACTGTCAGTCTGTTGGCTCTTATTTTCATAGGGTTTTTCACGGATTGCAGACAGCAGCCTTCCTGTCCTTTTCTATCTAGTTAGCTCGGGCCCCGTCTTTGCTCAGTTTATCTTTCTGTCTGTGTTAGTATTTTCATCTTGCTTCACCGTCATTATATGTTGGGGGCTGCCTATTGCTTTGGGGTCGGCTCTGGGGCAGTTTAGATTTCCCCTTTCTTTCTTTAGGCCTATTTAATTCTCCGGCTGTGATCGAGTGGTCTAGGGCATCGTAGGAACCCCCCATGGCTACTGCTAGTTGTGTTGATAGGTTCAAGGGTCTGCAATCCGATAGCTGCCAAATTCTCTGGTTTTCTGGACTTAGCTAGCATTTCTGTTTTTGCCTCCTACGGTGACTCATTCATAACAGAATCACCTGCCCTACTGCAGATCCTGGGTACTCAATAGCAGGAAAGAATTGTGTTTTAAAGAAAAAAAAAAAAAAGGTGTGTGTATATTCTTTCCTCTATATCTCTGAGGCCGTAGGGGGAATTTTTTTTCTCTCTCAATGGAGATAAAGCAATTGTCTGATCGTGTGGAGCAGCTCGCTGCGGAAGTGCGGGGAATTTCCGCCTACCTTGCTCATTCGCATGCTGTTGAACCAAAGATCCCTACACCTGATGTATTTTTTGGGGATCGATCTAAATTTTTGAGTTTCAAAAATAATTGTAAATTATTTTTTGCCTTGAAGCCTAACTCGTCAGGGAGCTCCGCGCAGCAGGTGAAAATTGTCATCTCTTTGCTGCTTGGCGATCCCCAGGATTGGGCATTTTCTTTGAAACCAGATGATCCTATTCTGACTAATGTGAACGCATTCTTTCACGCTTTAGGGTTGTTGTATGACGAACCTAATGCCATTGATCAGGCTGAAAAGACCCTGTTGGCATTGAACCAGGGTCGAGATTCTGCAGAGTTGTACTGTCAAAAGTTCCAAAAGTGGGCGGTCCTTACTACCTGGAATGATAATGCTTGGCTGCTCTCTTTCGGAAGGGTTTGTCAGAAGCCATAAAAGATACTATGGTGGGATTTCCTGTTCCCTCTGGTCTGGACGATTCTATGTCATTAGCCATTCAGGTTGATCGGCGTTTACGTGAACGCAGGATTGCATGAGAGGTGTTGCCACCGGTTGAACAGACGTCTGAACCTATGCAATGTGATAGAGTTTTGTCTAAGGCGCAACGTCAGGAGTTCAGAAGGCGTAATAAGCTGTGTTTTTTCTGTGGAGATGCCTCGCATATTATTTCTGTTTGTCCTAAACGAGAGAAACGCTTTGCACACACGTTTTCTGTTGGTGGTGTTCAACCTAAGTTTCTTCTGGCAATTACTCTGATCTGCTCCCTGTCCACATTTTCCGCCAAGGCTTTTGTGGATTCGGGAGCAGCGCTAAACCTAATGGACTTGGATTTTGCTAAACGCTGTGGATTTCCGATGACACCTCTGCAGACGCCTATCCCTTTGACGGGGATTGATGCTACTCCTTTGGCTAAAAATAAACCTCAGTTTTGGACCCAGGTGGTCATGCGGGTCGCCCCAGACCATCAAGAAAATTGCAGATTTTTGGTATTGCATGGTCTGCATGATGCCATTGTTCTGGGGTTTCCCTGGTTGCAAATTCATAATCCAGTTTTGGATTGGAAATCTGTGTCTGTGGTGAGATGGGGTTGTCGGTGTGCCTTTAGTGAGGCTCCGGTTTTTTCCACCTCTCCTCAGTCGCATGATGTTCCTGACTATTTGGCGGACTTTTATGATGTATTTAGTGAGAATGAGTCTGCGTCCTTGCCTCCTCATAGGAGTTATGACTGTGCAATTGAACTGAGCCCGGGGTGTAAATTTCCCAAGGGTCGGCTCTTCAATTTATCTGTACCCGAGCACGAGGCTATGCGGTCCTATATTAAGGAGGCGTTGGAGAAGGGTCATATTAGACCATCCTCTTCACCCTTAGGTGCCGGTTTTTTTTTGTGGCCAAAAAGGATGGTTCTTTAAGGCCTTGTATTGATTATCGTGCCCTCAATAAAATTACTATTAAATATCAGTATTCGTTACCCCTGATTTCAGATCTATTCTCTAGAGTTAGAGGTGCTTGCTGGCTTACCAAGCTTGACCTCAGGGGGGGCGTATAATCTTATCCGCATTAAGCAGGGGGATGAATGGAAGACGGCGTTTAATACTCCGGAGGGACATTTTGAGTACCTGGTGATGCCTTTTGGGCTCACTAATGCCCCTTCTGTCTTCCAGTGCTTCATGAACGATATTTTCCGAGACTTTGTCGATAAATTTTTGATTATCTATCTGGATGATATTTTGATCTTCTCCAAGGATTGGGATTCTCATGTGGAACATATTCGGACTGTGTTCCGGATCTTGAGGGAGAATTCCCTGTATGTCAAAGGATCGAAATGCCTTTTTGGAGTACAGAGGATTTCATTTTTGGGATTTATTTTGTCTCCGTCAACTATTGAAATGGACCCGGCCAAGGTACAGGCCATTTATGATTGGGTTCAGCCCACTTCTTTGAAGGCCCTCCAGAAGTTTTTGGGTTTTGCTAATTTTTATCGGAAATTTATAGCAAAATTTTCTAGTATTGCCAAGCCTTTGACTGATCTGACTAAGAAGGGTGCTGATGTGTTGAATTGGTCTCCTGAGGCTGTTGCTTCCTTTCAGGAGCTGAAGCGAAGATTTACCTCCGCCCCGGTTTTGCGGCAACCTGATGTCTCACTCCCGTTCCAGGTAGAGGTGGATGCTTCTGAGATTGGTGCAGGAGCTGTTTTGTCCCAAAAGGATCCTGTAACATCTAAAATGAATCCCTGTGCTTTCTTTTCCCGAAAGTTCTCTCCATCTGAACGTAACTATGATGTGGGGAATCGGGAACTGTTGGCGATGAAATGGGCATTTGAGGAGTGGATACATTGGTTGGAGGGAGCTAAACATCAAGTTGTGGTCCTCACTGACCACAAGAATTTGATTTACCTAGAGTCGACTAAACGCTTGAACCCTAGACAGGCTAGGTGGGCCTTGTTTTTTACACGTTTTGATTTTGTGGTCTCTTTTCTTCCTGGAACTAAGAATGTCAAGGCAGACGCCCTCTCTAGGAGTTTCTTTGCTGATTCTCCTGTGGTGACCAAGCCTGCTACCATCTTAGGCGAAGGGGTAGTTCTTTCTGCCATCTCGCCCGATTTGAGACTTGCTCTGCAAGAGTTCCAGGAGTACAAACCTGAGCGTTGTCCCAGTGGAAAGTTGTATGTTCCTGACCAGTGGAAGAAGAGAGTGATATCTGAAGTTCATTGCTCTGCATTGGCTGGTCATCCAGGTATTTTTGGTACTAGAGATCTGGTGAGTCGGTCTTTTTGGTGGCCCACCTTGTCTCATGATGTCAGGAATTTTGTGCAGTCCTGTGGGACATGCTCCCGGTCTAAATCTTGTTCTCGCTCTAGTGGGTTGTTGATGCCTTTGCCGGTCCCCAGGAGGCCATGGACCCATATTTCAATGGATTTCATCTCTGATATGCCGGTCTCTCAAAGAATGACTGTTATTTGGGTGATTTGTGATAGGTTCTCTAAGATGGTTCATCTTGTACCACTCCCTAAGTAGCCATCTTCCTCTGAGCTGGTGCCACTGTTTTTGCAACAGGTGGTTCACTTACACGGGATTCCTGAGAACATTGTATCTGACAGAGGAGTTCAGTTTGTATCTAGATTTTGGAGGACCTTCTGTTCCAAGCTGGGAATTCAGTTGTCCTTCTCCTCTGCTTTTCACCCTCAGACCAATGGGCAGACAGAGAGAACAAACCAGACCTTGGAGTCGTATTTGAGATGTTTTATTTCCGCTGATCAGGATAATTGGGTTTCATTTTTGCCCTTGGCCGAATTTGCTTTAAATAATAGAGCTAGTTCTGCCACTTTGATGTCACCTTTTTTTTGTAACTTTGGGTTTCATCCTCGATTTTCTTCAGGGCAGGTGGAGCCTTCTGCCTGCCCAGGTGTTGACACTGTGGTGGAGAGAATGCACCAGATCTGGGACCAAGTGGTGGATAAGTTATCTCTCTCCCAGGAAAAGGCCCAGCGGTTTTCCAATTGATATAGGACCATTGGTCCCCAGTTTAAGATTGGTGATATGGTGTGGTTATCATCAAAAAATATTGCTATGAAGGTGGCTTCTCCTAAGTTTAAGCCAAGACTTATTGGACCTTACAAGATTTTGGAGATTATTAATCCGGTCTCTTTTCGTTTGGCTCTTCCTGTCACATTTAAAATCCATAATGTGTTCCATAAGTCCTTGTTGAAGAGGTTTGTTGAACCAGTTGTTCCTGGGGTGGCACCTCCAGACCCTGTATTGGTTGAAGGTAACATGGAATATGAGGTAGAGAAAATACTGGATTCCCGTCTGGCTAGATGGAGACTCCAGTATTTGGTTAAGTGGAAGGGCTATGGTCAGGAGGATAATTCCTGGGTCTCTGCCTCTGATATTCATGCCAAAAGATTGGTGCGTGCATTTCATCGGGCTCACCCTGATCACCCTGGTGGCGTGGTTGAGGGTTCGTTGACCCCTCCTCAAGGGGGAGGTACTGTTGTGAGTTCATTTTCCCCTTCGTCACTGAGGTCCGGTGAACTCCCTACTCTGGTAAAGGAAGGTAATGAGCCTGATTATCAGGCACCTGAGTCTAATGAGGATGACTGGCTGAGTGGAGTCACGGACTGGATATAAGGCTGCCGACGCCCCTCTGCCCTGCGGGTGATTTCTCTGTGGACTTCTAGGACACCAGTCTGATTCCTGCTCCTCTAAAGCTAAGTTTTCTGTTTTGCCTGTTAGCATTCTTGTTTTGTTTTTTGTTCTCTTTGCTTTTCTGTATTCTGCCATTCCCTTCTGGGGTGAGCTGAATCTCCTTTTGCCTGTAGCTCTGTCTTCAGAATATTCCTGAGTACTGACATAGCTTTTTGAAGCCTAGCGTCTTCAGGGCCTTTTTCACTGTCAGTCTGTTGGCTCTTATTTTCATAGGGTTTTTCACGGATTGCAGACAGCAGCCTTCCTGTCCTTTTCTATCTAGTTAGCTCTGGCCCCGTCTTTGCTCAGTCTATCTTTCTGTCTGTGTTAGTATTTTCATCTTGCTTCACCGTCATTTTTTGTTGGGGGCTGCCTATTGCTTTGGGGTCGGCTCTGGGGCAGTTTAGATTTCCCCTTTCTTTCTTTAGGCCTGTTTAATTCTCCGGCTGTGATCGAGTGGTCTAGGGCATCGTAGGAACCCCCCACGGCTACTGCTAGTTGTGTTGATAGGTTCAGGGGTCTGCAATCCGATAGCTGCCAACTTCTCTGGTTTTCTGGACTTAGCTAGCATTTCTGTTTTTGCCTCCTACGGTGACTCACTCATAACTCTATTCTATGGAACATTTTATGGTCCAGCATATGGGGCAGAATCTATGGAACATCTTATGGAGCCATAACCTTTATGGATCAGCAGATGGGGCATATTATTCTATGGAGCATTTTATGGGGCTATCATGAACTGTATGGAGCATTATGTGTGGCTCCTGATTCAATATGGATAATCAAAAACATTTTATCTGCTGATGTCTCAATTAATTTTACTTTTATTGGTATCTATTTTTATTTTTTAAATTTACCAGTAGCTGCTGCATTTTCCACCCTAGGCTTATACTCGAGTCAATAAGTTTTCCCAGTTTTTTGTGGCAAAATTAGGGGGGTCGGCTTGTACTCGGGTCGGCTTATACTCGAGTATATACAGTATATTTTTTATGTTTTGCGCTTTTACGCAATAAGAACTATTTTATAGAAAAAATAATTATTTTTGCATCGCTTTATTCTGAGAGCTATAACTTTTTTATTTTTCTGCCGATAGAGCTGTATGGTGGTTTATTTTTTTGTGGCACAATATGACATTTTCAGTGGTACCATTTTTATTTACATCCTTATTTTTGATCGTGCTTTATTGCACGTTATGTTTGGCGGTATGATAATAAAGCATTCTTTTTTGCCCCTTTTTTTATTTATTTTTTTACAGTGTTCACTGAAGGGGTTAACAAGTGGGATAATTTCATAGAGTGGGTCGTTAAGGACGTGGAAATAGCAAATATGTGTACTTTTATTGCTTTTTTATTTACATAGATAAATGCATTTATTGGAAAAATATTTATTTTATTTTTTTCCTTTATTTAGGAATTTTTTTAAAAAATATTTTTACACTAGATGGTGGCCCGATTCTAATGCATCGGGTATCCTAGAATATGTATGTATGCATGCTGGCCAGCGGGAGACAGACATTCAAAAGATGATCCAGGACGATCCACCATGATCTCACAGCGGGGGCCTGGTCGCTGCTGCGTGTCACACTGAGCGAGATCGCTAGCACCGGTCAGGATAATTCCGCAGCCGGTCATCTACCAGCTGAGTAGCTGCTGTCTTGCATGGTCCTCTCACCCCCCATCCTGGTATGCATGGTCCCCTCACCCTCCTATCCTGGTATGCATGGTCCCCTCACCCCCCTATCCTGGTATGCATGGTCCTCTCACCCCCCTATCCTGGCATGCATGGTCCCCTCACCCCCCAATCCTGGCATGCATGGTCCTCTCACCCCTCAATCCTGATATGCATGGTCCCCTGACCCCCCCTATCCTGTTGTGCATGCTACCTCTCACCCCCCTATCCTGATATGCATGGTCCTCTCACCCCCCTTTCCTGATATGCATGGTCCTCTAACCCCCCTTTCCTGATATGCATGGTCCTCTCACCCCCCAATCCTGATATTCATGGTCCCCTCACTCCCTATCCTGGTATGCATGCTACCTCTCATCCCCCTATCCTGATATGTATGGTCCTTTCACCCCTATTAAACTGCACACATACAAAAAACCCCAAAACATTTATTCTCACCTTTCTTCTCTGTGTTCCAGCGCTGTCACATTCTGCCGCAGGCCGGGTGAGGAGTCTGGCGCCGGAGTGCGCACATTCCCATACTGCGCTGTCCGGCGCCATATTGTTGAAGGCACACTGTAAATGTGTCTTCAGTAAAATGGTGCTGGATAGCGCTATGTGCATGTGCGATTCCAACACAGCACTCCTGCCCCGGTCTCCGGTGAGAAGAGAAGCACCGCGGTAACGCTCCTCCCGCTCAGGTAAGTATGTAAGTATGTAATCCCCTGCCCCGCCGGCTGAGCCAATGAGTGGTGCCGCATGGGATTTGAATCCATGGACAAGCCTAAGATGAAGGGCAGCTCAGACAATGAGCGGAGCCACACGGCTTGGCGGGGGATTGAAATCCCAAGCGGCAACGCTCATTGCCTCAATCGGCGGGGTGGGGAATTTGAATCCCGTGCAGCTCATTGAATCCCGGCCTCCATATCTAATGCATCTACTATATAATTGTCTAATTCTGTCTCTGATTGGTCGCGATCGGCCGGGCGCGACCAATCAGCACAGCGGGATTTCCATTATAGACAGACAGACAGAATTAGACGATTTTATAATAGATTGTTGTGAGTTCATTTTCCCCTTCACTACTGAGGCCCGAGGAACTCCCTCTTCTGGTGAAGAAAGGTAGTGAGCCTGATTGTCAAACACCTGGGGCTGATGATGATGACTGGCTGAGTGGAGTTAATGACTGGATATAAGGCTGCCGACACCCTTCTGGCCTGCAGGTGATTTCTCTGTGGATTTCTAGGAAACCAGTCTGATTCCTGCTCATCTAAAGCTAAGATTTCTGCTTTGCATTTTTGCATTAGTGTTTTGTTTTTCCTTGCTTTTCTGGATTCTGCCATTCCCTGCTGGGGTGAGCTGAATCTCCTTTTGCCTGTTGCTCTGTCTTCAGAATATTCCTGAGTACTGACATAGCTTTTTTGAAGCCTAGCGTCTTCAGGGCCTTTTTTACTGTCAGTTTGTTGGCTCTTATTTTCATAGGGTTTTTCACGGATTGCAGACAGCAGCCTTCCTGTCCTTTCCTATCTAAAGCTAGCGTGGGCCCCATCTTTGCTCAGTCTATCTTTCTGTCTGTGTTTTGTTCTTTCTTCTTGCTTCACCGTCATTATATGTGGGAGGCTGCCTTTTGCTTTGGGGTCTGCTCTGGGGCAGTTTAGATTTCCCTTTCTGTCTTTAGGCTATGTAGTCCTCCGGCTGTGATCGAGGGGCCTAGGGCATCGTAGGAGCCCCCCACGGCTACTGCTAGTTGTGTTGATAGGTTTAGGGGTCTGCAATCCGATAGCTGCCAACTTCTCTGGTTTTCTGGACTTAGTTAGCATTTCTATTTTTGCCTCCTACGGTGACTCAATCATAACAGAATCACCCGCCATACCGCAGATTCTAGGGTACTCAATAGCAGGAAAGAATTGTAAAAAAAAAAAAAAAAAAAAAGTGTGTATATTTTTTCCTCTATATCTCTGAGGCCATAGGGGGAATTTTTTTTTTTTTTCTCTCAATTGAGATAAAGCAATTGTCTGATCGTGTGGAGCAGCTCGCTGCGGAAGTGCGGGGAATTTCCGCCTACCTTGCTCATTCACATGCTGCTGAACCAAAGATTCCTACACCTGATGTATTTTTTGGGGATCGGTCTAAATTTTTGAATTTCAAAAATAATTGTAAAATATTTTTTGCCTTGAAGCCTAACTCGTCAGGGAGCTCCGCGCAGCAAGTTAAAATTGTCATCTCTTTGCTGCGTGGCGATCCCCAGGATTGGGCGTTTTCTTTGAAACCAGATGATCCTATTCTGACTAATGTGAACGCATTTTTTCAGGCCTTGGGGTTGTTGTATGACGAACCTAATGCCATTGATCAGGCTGAAAAGACCCTGCTGGCATTGAGCCAGGGTCGTGATTCTGCAGAGTTGTACTGTCAAAAATTCCGAAAGTGGGCAGTACTTACTACCTGGAATGATAATGCCTTGGCTGCTCTCTTTCGGAAGGGGTTGTCAGAAGCCATAAAAGATACTATGGTGGGATTTCCTGTTCCCTCTGGTCTTGACGATTCTATGTCTTTAGCCATTCAGGTTGATCGGCGTTAACGCGAACGCAGAGCTGCACGAGAGGTGTTGCCACCTGTTGAACAGATGTCTGAACCTATGCAATGTGATAGAGTTTTTTCCAGAGAGCAGCGTCAGGAGTTCAGAAGGCGTAATAAGTTGTGATTTTTCTGTGGAGATGCCTCGCATATTATTTCTGTCTGTCCTAAACACGAGAAACGCTTTGCACACACGTTTTCTGTTGGTGGTGTTCAACCTAAGTTTCTTCTGGCTATTACTCTGATCTGCTCCCTGTCCACATTTTCCGCCAAGGCTTTTGTGGATTCGGGAGCAGCTCTAAACCTAATGGACTTGGATTTTGCTAAACGTTGTGGATTTCCGATGACACCTCTGCAGACGCCTATCCCTTTGAGGGGGATTGATGCTACTCCTTTGGCTAAAAATAAACCTCAGTTTTGGACCCAGGTGGTAATGCGGGTCGCCCCAGACCATCAAGAAAATTGCAGGTTTTTGGTGTTACATAATCTGCATGATACTATTGTTCTGGGGTTTCCCTGGCTACAAATTCATAATCCAGTTTTGGATTGGAAATCTGTGTCTGTGGTGAGTTGGGGTTGTCGGTGTGCCTTTAGTGAGGCTCCGGTGTTTTCCACCTCTCCTCAGTCGCATGATGTTCCTGATTATTTGGCGGACTTTTATGATGTATTTAGTGAGAATGAGTCTGCGTCTCTGCCTCCTCATAGGAGTTATGACTGTGCTATTGAACTGAGCCCGGGGTGTAAATTTCCCAAGGGTCGGCTCTTCAATTTATCTGTACCCGAGCACGAGGCTATGCGGTCCTATATTAAGGAGGCGTTGGAGAAGGGTCATATTAGACCATCCTCGTCACCCTTAGGTGCCGGTTTTTTTTTTGTAGCCAAAAAGGATGGATCATTAAGACCTTGTATTGATTATCGTGCTCTCAACAAAATTAATGTTAAATATCAGTATCCGTTACCCCTGATTTCTGATCTATTCTCCAGAGTTAAAGGTGCTTGCTGGTTTACCAAGCTTGACCTCAGGGGGGCGTATAATCTTATTCGCATTAAGCATGGGGATGAATGGAAGACGGCGTTTAATACTCCGGAGGGACATTTTGAGTACCTGGTGATGCCTTTTGGGCTCACTAATGCCCCTTCTGTCTTCCAGTGCTTCATGAACGATATTTTCCGAGATTTTGTCGATAAATTTTTGATTATCTATCTGGATGATATTTTGATCTTCTCCAAGGATTGGGATTCTCATATGGAACATATTCGGACTGTGTTCTGGATCTTGAGGGAGAATTCCCTGTATGTCAAAGGATCTAAATGCCTTTTTGGAGTACAGAGGGTTTCTTTTTGGGATTTATTTTGTCCCCGTCAACTATTGAAATGGACCCGGCCAAGGTACAGGCCATTTATGATTGGGTTCAGCCCACTTCTTTGAAGGCCCTCCAGAAGTTTTTGGGTTTTGCTAATTTTTATCGGAAATTTATAGCAAGATTTTCTAGTATTGCCAAGCCATTGACTGATTTGACTAAGAAGGGTGCTGATGTGTTAAATTGGTCTCCTGAGGCTGTTTCTTCCTTTCAGGAGCTGAAGCGAAGATTCACCTCCTCCCCGGTTTTGCGGCAACCTGATGTCTTACTTCCGTTCCAGGTAGAGGTGGATGCTTCTGAGATTGGTGCAGGAGCTGTTTTGTCCCAAAAGGATCCTGTAACATCTAAAATGAATCCCTGTGCTTTCTTTTCCCGAAAGTTCTCTCCATCTGAACGTAACTATGATGTGGGGAATCGGGAACTGTTAGCCATGAAATGGGCATTTGAGGAGTGGAGACATTGGTTGGAGTGAGCTAAGCATCAAGTTGTGGTCCTCACTGACCACAAGAATTTGATGTACCTAGAGTCGGCTAAGCGCTTGAACCCTAGACAGGCTAGGTGGGCCTTGTTTTTTACACGATTTTGATTTTGTGGTTTCTTTTCTTCCTGGAACTAAGAATGTCAAGGCTGACGCCCTCTCTAGGAGCTTCTTTGCTGATTCTCCTGTGGTGACCAAGCCTGCTACCATCTTAGGCGAAGGGGTAGTTCTTTCTGCCATCTCGCCCGATTTGAGACGTGCTCTGGAAGAGTTCCAGGAGGACAAACCTGAGCGTTTTCCCAGTGGAAAGTTGTATGTTCCTGACCAGTGGAAGAAGAGAGTGATGTCTGAAGTTCATTGCTCTGCTTTGGCTGGTCATCCAGGTATTTTTGGTACTAGAGATCTGGTGAGTCGGTCTTTTTGGTGGCCCTCCTTGTCTCGTGATGTCAGGAATTTTGTGCAGTCCTGTGGGACGTGCTCCTGGTCTAAATCGTGTTCTCGCTCTAGTGGGTTGTTGATGCCTTTGCCTGTCCCCAAGAGGCCATGGACCCATATTTCAATGGATTTCATCTCTGATATGCCTGTCTCTCAAAGGATGACTGTTATTTGGGTGATTTGTGATAGGTTCTCTAAGATGGTTCATCTTGTACCACTCCCTAAGTTGCCGTCTTCCTCTGAATTGGTGCCCCTGTTTTTACAACAGGTGGTTCGCTTGCACGGGATTCCTGAGAACATTGTATCTGACAGAGGAGTCCAGTTTGTGTCTAGATTTTGGAGAACTTTCTGTTGCAAGCTGGGAATTCAGTTGTCCTTCTCCTCTGCTTTTCACCCTCAGACCAATGGGCAGACAGAGAGAACAAACCAGACCTTGGAGTCATATTTGAGATGTTTTATTTCTGCTGATCAGGATGATTGGGTTTCATTTTTGCCCTTGGCCGAATTTGCTTTAAATAATTGAGCTAGTTCTGCCACTTTGATGTCTCCTTTTTTTTGTAACTTTGGGTTTCATCCTCGATTTTCTTCAGGGCAGGTGGAGCCCTCTGCCTGCCCAGGGGTTGACACTGTGGTGGAGAGAATGCACCAGATCTGGGACCAAGTGGTGGATAAGTTCTATCTCTCCCAGGAAAAGGCCCAGCGGTTTTCCAACCGACATAGGACCATTGGTCCCCAGTTTAAGATTGGTGATATGGTGTGGTTATCATCAAAAAATATTGCTATGAAGGTGGCTTCTCCTAAGTTTAAGCCTAGATTTATTGGACCTTACAAGATTTTGGAGATTATTAATCCGGTCTCTTTTCGTTTGGCTCTTCCTGTCACATTTAAAATCCATAATGTGTTCCATAAATCTTTGTTGAAGAGGTTTGTTGAACCTGTTGTTCCGGGGGTTGCACCTCCAGACCCTGTATTGGTTGAAGGTAACATGGAATATGAGGTAGAGAAAGTACTGGATTCCCGTCTGGCTAGACGGAGACTCCAGTATTTGGTTAAGTGGAAGTGTTATGGTCAGGAGGATAATTCCTGGGTCTCTGCCTCTGATATTCATGCCAAAAGATTGGTGCATGCCTTTCATCGGGCTCACCCTGATCGCACTGGTGGCGTGGTTGAGGGTTCGGTGACCCCTCCTCAAGGGGGAGGTTAAATTTAAGAATCATAGAATCATAGAATCGTAGAGTTGGAAGGGACCTCCTGGGCCATCTGGTCCAACCCCCTGCTCAAAGCAGGATTCGCTAAATCATCCCAGTTAGATGTCTGTCCAGCCTCTGTTTGAAGACTTCCATTGAAGGAGAACTCACCACTTCTCGTGGCAGCCTGTTCCACTCATTGATCACTCTAACTGTCAAAAAGTTTTTTCTAATATCTAATCTGTGCCTCCTCCCATTCAGCTTCATCCCATTGCTTCTAGTCTTTCCTTGTGCAAATGAGAATAAAGTTGATCCTTCTACAATGTGACAGCCCTTTAGATATTTGTAGACAGCTATTAAGTCTACTCTCAGTCTTCTCTTTTGCAAACTAAACATTCCCAAATCCTGCAACCTTTCCTCATAAGACAGGGTTTGCAGACCAGTCACCATTCTGGTCGCTCTTTTCTGAACTTGCTCCAGTTTGTTGATGTCTTTTTTAAAATGTGGTGCCCAAAATTGGACACAATATTCCAGATGAGGTCTGACCAAAGAGGAGTAGAGGGAAATAATTACTTCACGTGATCTAGACTGTATGCTTCTGTTAATACATCCTAGAATTGCATTTGCCTTTTTTGCTGCTGCATCACACTGTTGACTCATATTCAGTCTGTGATCTATTAGTATACCCAAGTCTTTTTCACATGTGCTGTCACTTAGCCCTATTCCTCCCATTCTATATATGCTTTTTTCATTTTTATTGCCCAGATGTAGTACTTTGCATTTCTCCCTGTTAAAAACCATTCTGTTAGTTGCTGCCCACTTCTCCAGTTTATTTAAATCTTTTTGAATCCTCTCTCTCTCTTCTCTAGTATTAGCTATCCCTCCTAGCTTTGTGTCATCAGCAAATTTAATCAGTTTACCCTCAATTCCTTCATCTAAATCGTTGATAAAGATGTTGAACAATACAGGGCCCAGGACAGAGCCCTGTGGTACCCCACTTGAGACATTCTTCCAACTGGATGTGCAGCCATTTACGACCACTCTTTGGGTCCGATCACTAAGCCAGTTATGAATCCACCTAACAGTTGCCTTGTCCATTCCATACTTAGTCATTTTTTCAATAAGGATTGTATGAGAGACTTTGTCAAATGCTTTGCTGAAGTCAAGATATACTATATCTACAGCATTTCCTTGATCCACCCAATCAGTAATACCATCATAGAAGGAAATTAAATTAGTCTGACATGACTTATTAGTTACAAACCCATGCTGACTCTGTTTAATCACTTCATTCTTATCCAGGTATTGACATACATGTTGTTTAATAATTTGTTCAAAGATCTTTCCTGGTATAGAAGTCAGACTCACCGGCCTATAGTTGCCTGGGTCCACCTTCTTCCCCTTTTTGAAGATAGGAACAACATTTGCTCTTCTCCAGTCTTCTGGCACTTCTCCTGTTCTCCAAGAATTTTCAAAGATTATGGAGAGGGGCTCAAAAATTTCTTCTGCTATCTCCTTCAGTACTCTGGGGTGTAATTCATCTGGACCTGGAGACTTGAATACATTTAGGTTAGCTAAGTGTTTCCTCACTATCTTTCTGTTTATAGATATCCTGGATTCTTCTATTCCCTTAATAGGACAGTGAATAACAGTTGATGTTACATTTCCTTTCTGAGAGAAAACAGATGCAAAATAGGAATTTAAAAGTTCAGCCTTCTCAACATCCTGTCTTACCATTTCATCATTTTCATCCTGTAAAAATCCTATAGCATCTTTGACTTTTCTTTTACTTTTGACATATCCCCAAAATCCTTTATTATTGCTTTTGACATCTCTTGCAAGCCTCAATTCATTTTCAGCTTTAGATAATCTGATTTGTGCCTTGCAGGTTCTGCAGACAGCATTATATTCTTCTTTAGATATGCCACCTTCTTTCCATTTTATAAACATTTTTTGCTTCCTTTTTAGCATGTGCTTAAGTTCTGTGTTCATCCATCCTGGTTTCCTTAAATGCTTCCTATTCTTCCCTCTTTTCGGAATTGTTAACAACTGTGCTTTGAGAATTTCATTTTTCAAGATTTCCCATCCTTCCTGGACATTTTTGTCTTTAAGGATATCCAGCCATTGGATTCCTCCAATTCTCTTTCTGAATCCCTTAAAATCTGCCTTTCTGAAATCTAACCTTGACGTCTGAGTCTTCACAGGTCTTCCGCCTCTAGTTATCCAAAATTCTAAAATAGCATGGTCGCTACCTCCTAGGGTCCCAGCCACTTTTACCTCCTCAACCATTTCCTCCCTGTTTATAAGGATTAGATCCAAGGTAGCAGTTCCCCTTGTTTTCTCCTTTACCTTTTGGAAGATAAAGTTGTCAGCAAGAGAGGATAAGAATTTCCTTGACCTGTTAGTTTTGCCTGAGAGAGATTCCCAACAAATGTCTGGATAGTTGAAATCTCCCATGACAACTATGTCATATTTTTTGGAGAACTTGGCCATTTGATGCATAAAGAGTTCATCCATATCTTCAGCTTGCACAGGCGGCCTGTAGTAAATGCCTACAATGGTGTCCTTTCCATTGTTCTGTCCTTGTATTCTTACCCAAACAGTTTCCACAGAACTCCCAGTCTCTGAAGCTTCAATCTCTGTGCAGATATACGCATTTCTAACATACAATGCGACACCCCCTCCTCGTTTATCAAGTCTGTTTCTTGCAAATAAGTTGTATCCTTCTAGTCTTGTATTCCAATCATGTGTATTGTCCCACCAAGTTTCAGTGATTCCAATGACATCATATTTCTTTTCCTGTGTTAGTAGTTCCAATTCTCCTTGTTTGTTGCCCATGCTTTGTGCATTAGTATAGAAACATTTTAGTTTGTGATTGGTTTCTCTTTCTCCAATATTTTTTTTAATTAGATTCTTTCGTCTTTGTTCTTCCTTTCCACTTCTAATAGCAGAGTTCTCAGTAGCATTTGTCAGGTGTATGGCTTTTTCTGGTCTTTTGCTTCCCTTCCCATGTTGTTCTAGTTTAAAGCTCTCCTTACAAGTGTAGCAAGGCGACTTCCAAATACCTGCTTTCCAGTCTTCGTAAGGTGCACCCCATCTCTAGCAAGTAGTCCATCGTATAAGTAGTTCACTCCGTGATCCAGAAATCCAAATCGTTGCTGACGGCACCATCGACGTAGCCAGTTGTTCACCTGCAGAATCTTATTCCACCTCCTTGTTCCATGGCCATCCACTGGGAGGATGGAAGAGAAGACCACCTGCGCTCCCAGTTCTTTCACTTTCTTGCCTAAGTCTTCAAAGTCTCTGCAGATGGTTTCCAGGTCGTTTCTTGCGGTGTCATTTGTCCCCACATGTAGTAGCAGGAATGGGTAGTCATCTGTAGGTCTGAAGAGTCCTGATATCCTGTCAGACACATCTTTAATTTTTGCACCTGGAAGACAGCAAAAGGTACTGTTGAGTTCATTTTCCCCTTCACTACTGAGGCCCGAGGAACTCCCTCTTCTGGTGAAGAAAGGTAGTGAGCCTGATTGTCAAACACCTGGGGCTAATGATGATGACTTTCTGAGTGGAGTTAATGACTGGATATAAGGCTGCCGACGCCCTTCTGGCCTGCGGGTGATTTCTCTGTGGATTTCTAGGAAACCAGTCTGATTCCTGCTCATCTAAAGCTAAGATTTCTGCTTTGCCTTTTTGCATTAGTGTTTTGTTTTTCCTTGCTTTTCTGGATTCTGCCATTCCCTGCTGGGGTGAGCTGAATCTCCTTTTGCCTGTTGCTCTGTCTTCAGAATATTCCTGAGTACTGACATAGCTTTTTTGAAGCCTAGCGTCTTCAGGGCCTTTTTTACTGTCAGTTTGTTGGCTCTTATTTTCATAGGGTTTTTCACGGATTGCAGACAGCAGCCTTCCTGTCCTTTCCTATCTAAAGCTAGCGTGGGCCCCATCTTTGCTCAGTCTATCTTTCTGTCTGTGTTTTGTTCTTTCTTCTTGCTTCACCGTCATTATATGTGGGAGGCTGCCTTTTGCTTTGGGGTCTGCTCTGGGGCAGTTTAGATTTCCCTTTCTGTCTTTAGGCTATGTAGTCCTCCGGCTGTGATCGAGGGGCCTAGGGCATTGTAGGAGCACCCCACGGCTACTGCTAGTTGTGTTGATAGGTTCAGGGGTCTGCAATCCGATAGCTGCCAACTTCTCTGGTTTTCTGGACTTAGTTAGCATTTCTATTTTTGCCTCCTACGGTGACTCAATCATAACAGTAGATTTTCTAATAGTTTTTTTTTTTACTTTTTGCATTGTCCCAGGATGGTACATCACTATTTAATGTCAGATCACTGATCGGACACTTTTCATTGCTTAGTATCAGATCAGCGATCTGACAGGCAAGGAAGGAGGCATGCCAGCACCTGCTCTCAGCAGGCACTCACAAGCCACCTCCCTGCAGGACCCAGAAAGATCCTGTGGCCATCTTCGTGCCGGGGTTCTTCATGGAAACACTCAGGACAACACAATCGCATTGCGATGGTGACGGTGATAGCACCGATCGTGGGCATTGTTGCAGGGTGTCAGCTGTCACATACAGCTGACCCCCACACCCAATCCCTGATGACTCAGCGTGAGGCCTCGCGTTTGGTGCTCCGTACTAGTACTGCTGTTTGAGGGAACGCACTTCCCACAGAGCAGTACTAATACGGCACATGTCGGGAAGGATTTAGGAAAAGTGGCCTCCTGCCCTCAACACACTATTAGCACAAACAAGTTAGATTAGGATATGTGGCCCTTTGCCTTTACCAAAGTATTAGGGCAACAAGTTAGATTAGAAAATGGGGCCTTCCAGCTCCACCACAGTATTAACACAAACGATTTAGATTAGGAAATGTAGCCTGGTCCCTGCTCCACAGCATTAGCACAAAATATTTAAATTAGAAAATGTGGTGGCCTGGTGCTTACACCGCAGTATTAGCCCAAATAATTAAGATTATGAAATGCGGCCTGGTGTCTGCACAACAGTGTTAGCATAAGCAATTTAGTTTAAGAAATTATGCCTCTTCCATGCACCACAATATTAGCACAAATGAGTTAAATAAAGAACTGTGGCCTTTTGCCTGCACCACAGTATTTCAAACTTTACAGTATTAATGTGGAAAATAAAATTTTCCCACCTCAGATTGATAAATTATATTGCAGTGGCAATACATGGCTATGCTTAAATTGCTGCGGGATTGATGGCAACAAGAACATGCTTTTTTACATGCTTTCCTTGAAAGCACAGTTTTATCTTTCCACTCTAAAATGAGTGCAGTGTACTTTCTGAATAGCTACAAATTTGGTATGGGCTTGTTTATCTGAGATGTAAAAATTTTGTACATATACAGTACATGATTTAGTCTCAACTTGCAATTTAACTGGATGTCAAGATTCAGTGAAAATAGATACTCCTTGGCAGTGGCGTAACTTGAAACTGAAAGTCCTAGATGCAAAACTCCAATGCTGGCCCTACAAAAATGCTTAGAAAAGGATGGCTGCTGGCCCTCTAAAATTACAGTGAGGGCCACCTAATGGCCCTCTGACAATTGTGAGGGTTGCCTGATGACCCTTTACAAATAGTGAAGACCACCTAATGGGCATGAAAAAAAGTGACTTTCAGAGTCCCTCCTTCATAAATTGAACAGGATTTGTCTGATCATGACCCACACACCACATGGACAGGTAAGGTATTAAAATGATAAAATTACATTTCCTGTGGAATGTTTTATTCACCATTGAAACCAATGCAAATGTGCAAAAATGCTGCAAAAACACTACATGTAAACAGAGTCCAAGGTGTGGAGGAGCATTTTTTCCTATTATAACTCATTATCCTGGAAAGAATGTTTCTTAACATTTTTTCCAGTCAAGTCCATTTTTACTTTTGAATTTTTTATTGCCAGTCCATAAAAGTGCCATAATACTATAACAACATTGTTCCCAACAGCGACCTAGGATTCGGAGATGCTTCCAATGGTCTTCCCTATGCTGTTCCCATGCCATTTCAGCACGGTTTCCATTCTTATCAGCAATTTTTAGACCCCCTCCAGACCTTCGGGTGTGTGTGTGGGGGGGCAATCGGAAAAATGCTCGAGTTTCCCATTGACTTCCATTATATTCTTTATGATTTGAACTACTCGAGCAACAAGTGCCCAGACATTTAAGTACTTACTCCTCACCACTGTACAGTAGATTTTATTCTGGAGATACTTATTCTCCAGTTCCTGGACACATCCGACTTAAGTGCATCAAGTTTCACATAAAATGGTGTAGCAGTTTTAACTTGCTGCGTGGTTGATAACAGCAAGTACAAGCTTTTTACTTGTTTTCCGTGAAAGCACAGGTTTATCTTTCCACTCAAAAATCAGTGCAGTGTACTTTTTGGTACAGCTGCAGACTTGGTATGGGCTTGTTTATCTGAGATGTAAAAACTTTATACATATACAGTCCATGATTTAGACTCAGTTTGCAATTTAACTGGATGTTTAGGCCAAGATTCAGTGAAAATACATACTCCTTGTGAGTGGCGTAACTTAAAGCTGATGGGCTCAGATGCCAAAACTCCAAAGGGTCCTCCAATTATTGCAAGTCTTTATTAGAATTAGTGTTTTCATATGGGCCAAAGGGATTTTTTAGACCCCTTAGGCTCCATGGCCCTTGTCTGATTGCAACAACTGCACCTATTGTAGTTAAGTCCCTACTTCTTGCAGTTATATTAACATCATGTTTTGTGAGGTACTTTAAGTTTCAAATTCTGTAATTATCATAATAATTATGTGCATGTTAGATTAGATGGGATTCTAGTTAATCGTAAAGGGTTCCATGTTTGCTTTGTAAAGCCTCTGGCATGAGTATAACAATGAAAATAGGCTTCTATCTAGAGTCCAAATAATATTTAATTCCTGAAACTGTTGGGACATGTATTCTGAAAATGCTTATAGGCAAGTTTTAGCTGGATTATATCGTTTTCATATTGTCTCTTCAAAACATCTTAAAATACATTTTAAAAACCAGAAAAATGGTAACTAAATAAGAAGAATGAATAAAAGTGCCACATCACAATAGTTTAAAAAGAAACTACAAATGAGGTGTAAGATGTGACTGAATGACTTAACATTAAAGGTAAGAAGAAGGTCACTGGCTCTGAATTATGAGGGACTATGAAAGTCATTTCCCACATTAATTTTGAGCTTTAGCTAATAGAAATTTAATATGACTCTCATTCTAGCTTATCTGCTGCATTTCTGATGGACTATGGAAAGAATCATTCAACAGTACTAAAAAATAAAATAACCTTGATTTCTACATAGGATTTAGAGTGTATATTATTCAAGTATACAGAATTGTGCAGAAGTTTAAGGCAGGTGCTGGAAAAATGATTCAAAGTTAGAATGCTTTTAAATACAAAAATGTAAACAGTTTAATTTTGTCAATTAACAAATTGCAAAGTGAATAAAAATAAGTGAATTCTAAATCACAATCAAACCAATATTTGGTATGGCTACCCGTTACCTTTAATGCAGCATATGTGGTTTTAAATAAGTCACTGTGTAGGAGGATTGAAACTAGATGAGAAACAGTCCCAAACTTTCCTACAAAGTTGAACTTTTGAAAGAGAGCTTCATGTCACTGGTCATATACCATGCAAGACTGCACACCACAACAACACAAAAGGTTATACTATGTAGCTATACTGCATCAGTAAGGTTTCTCCCAAAAATTTCCAAGTAATCTTGAGTTTCAAAATGTGCTGTTCACATTATTTTGTAAAAGCACAAATAAATAGGCAATATTAAAACCAGTAGACACCACTGGTCTAGAAAACTAAGTGCAGCAGATGGAAAACACATCATGCTTACATCACTTTGAAATTAGAAGAGGTTCAGCAGTGTTATCAGAATGGACAGCAACCCATGGTTCTCAGCTGCACCCATGTATTGTTTGGAGAAGACAGGCCAGAAATAGTCTTCATGGAGGAAATGCAGTCAGAAAGCCAATTCTTTGACATTGAAACTAGGTCAAGTTACACAACTATGCAAAGAATCATAGAAACTGGGATACAGAAAAATGGCAGCAAGTGCTCTGTACAGAGTCAAGGCTTGTGACCCTGAGGCATGTGATCCTGACTATGTCTGTCTGATCCTGATCTTGGCTTGGCTGACTTTACTTTTGACAGACCTTCTAGTATCTGAGGCTATTTTTCTGATTTTAGTTTTGTCTAGTGATGAACGAACGTGCTCGCCACTACTTGCTACTCGCCCGAGTATCACGGTACTCAGCGTACTTGGCGAGCACCGAGCATTTCCGGGATTACTCGGCGGGAACTCGGGTCTCCACCCAGCTTTTTTGGCAGACTTTAGAGACCCAATCACAATGCAGGGATTGTCTGCCAGGCAATGAAACACCACAGCCATCTTCGTTGTGGTCATACAGTGATTGGCTGGCCGCACAGCATCATCAGAGACCACACGCCGCCCTGCTCAGTGCATTCAGCTCTGGATTTAGTTTAGTGTAGGGAGAGCGGCTGCCAAAATAGGGTCAGATTTGGGGATTTATTAGTAA
This sequence comes from Dendrobates tinctorius, assembly GCF_039654945.1. Classification (NCBI taxonomy): domain Eukaryota; kingdom Metazoa; phylum Chordata; class Amphibia; order Anura; family Dendrobatidae; genus Dendrobates; species Dendrobates tinctorius. The sequence goes on along the minus strand of NW_027361741.1, from coordinate 31,064,153 downwards.
GTGTGGGATCTACCATCGTAAACTACACAAATCCAACTAAACCAACAGTCCTTCTAAGGACTAATTCCAGAGTATATAGGTTGCAGTGTTAGGTAGGCAGGGTAGTGTACATCGCTCTTTACATAGCAGTGCAAGGCCTGCAGGCACTGTACGTGTGTATATACATATCATTGCATACATCAAGAGGGTCCATTCCCTTCCTGTGTGGTGGGCTGCTGCTGCTACCTGTAGGATATATTGACCGCATATACCTAACCCCAGGTCTAATTGGCTTGGAAAAACATTTTAGCCAGGGTTAATAGAGCTTTTTTTATTGCAAAGCAATCCAGAGTAAACTACACTATCCATTAAACAAAAAAAAAAAAAAAGTTACAAAATTACAATGTGGTATATCTGTGACATGACTCATACATCCGTGTGATAAAAATTTGGGTTTATTAGGCTGGTATTCCAGTTTTTTCCTGTCTGTTACTCCAGTTATATACAGCACTATGTTGCATTTTTTTTAAAAAAACAGACCACATTTTATAGTGTGGTATATCTGTGACATGCCTCATACATTCGTGTGATAAAAACTTGGGGATTTTAGACCTAAATTCATTTTTTTTGTAGTCTGTCATTCTAGTTACAGTGGGGCAAAAAAGTATTTAGTCAGTCAGCAATAGTGCAAGTTCCACCACTTAAAAAGATGAGAGGCGTCTGTAATTTACATCATAGGTAGACCTCAACTATGGGTGACAAACTTAAAAAAAAAAATCCAGAAAATCACATTGTCTGTTTTTTTTTCATTTTATTTGCATATTATGGTGGAAAATAAGTATTTGGTCAGAAACAAAATTTCATCTCAATACTTTGTGATATATCCTTTGTTGGCAATGACAGAGGTCAAACGTTTTCTGTAAGTCTTCACAAGGTTGCCACACACTGTTGTTGGTATGTTGGCCCATTCCTCCATGCAGATCTCCTCTAGAGCAGTGATGTTTTTGGCTTTTCGCTTGGCAACACGGACTTTCAACTCCCTCCAAAGGTTTTCTATAGGGTTGAGATCTGGAGACTGGCTAGGCCACTCCAGGACCTTGAAATGCTTCTTACGAAGCCACTCCTTCGTTGCCCTGGCGGTGTGCTTTGGATCATTGTCATGTTGAAAGACCCAGCCACGTTTCATCTTCAATGCCCTTGCTGATGGAAGGAGGTTTGCACTCAAAATCTCACGATACATGGCCCCATTCATTCTTTCATGTACCCGGATCAGTCGTCCTGGCCCCTTTGCAGAGAAACAGCCCCAAAGCATGATGTTTCCACCACCATGCTTTACAGTAGGTATGGTGTTTGATGGATGCAACTCAGTATTCTTTTTCCTCCAAACACGACAAGTTGTGTTTCTACCAAACAGTTCCAGTTTGGTTTCATCAGACCATAGGACATTCTCCCAAAACTCCTCTGGATCATCCAAATGCTCTCTAGCAAACTTCAGACGGGCCCGGACATGTACAGGCTTAAGCAGTGGGACACGTCTGGCACTGCAGGATCTGAGTCCATGGTGGCGTAGTGTGTTACTTATGGTAGGCCTTGTTACATTGGTCCCAGCTCTCTGCAGTTCATTCACTAGGTCCCCCCGCGTGGTTCTGGGATTTTTGCTCACTGTTCTTGTGATCATTCTGACCCCACGGGGTGGGATTTTGCGTGGAGCACCAGATCGAGGGAGATTATCAGTGGTCTTGTATGTCTTCCATTTTCTAATTATTGCTCCCACAGTTGATTTCTTCACTCCAAGCTGGTTGGCTACTGCAGATTCAGTCTTCCCAACCTGGTGCAGGGCTACAATTTTGTTTCTGGTGTCCTTTGACAGCTCTTTGGTCTTCACCATAGTGGAGTTTGGAGTCAGACTGTTTGAGGGTGTGCACAGGTGTCTTTTTATACTGATAACAAGTTTAAACAGGTGCCATTACTACAGGTAATGAGTGGAGGAAAGAGGAGACTCTTAAAGAAGAAGTTACAGAGCCAGAAATCTTGATTGCTTGTTTCTGACCAAATACTTATTTTCCACCATAATATGCAAATAAAAGGAAAAAAAACAGACAATGTGATTTTCTGGATTTTTTTTTTCTCAGTTTGTCTCCCATAGTTGAGGTCTACCTAGGATGTAAATTACAGACGCCTCTCATCTTTTTAAGTGGTGGAACTTGCACTATTGCTGACTGACTAAATACTTTTTTGCCCCACTGTATATCCAGCACTCTTTTGCATTAAAAAGAAACAGGCCACATAGTTTACAATGTGGTATATCTGTGACATGTCTCATACGTCCGTGTGATAAAAGTTTAGGGATTTTAGGCCCTTATTCCAGTGTTTCCCTGTCTGTTACTCAAGTTATATACAGCACTATAGAAAACAAAAAGCAAAAAACACAAATATCCTGAACTAAAAGTAAAAAATATACTGCAAATAATGCATAAAGGTAATAATAATAATAAGGGTATTTAGTAAACATAATTTTGATCCAAATAATGTACAAGCCATCCCGCCACGTCATGGCAACCCTTGTGGGACAGTCCCTACCTCTAGTATTTAAAACCTTTTCACTTGCCAAGTTGCATGAATGTGAATAAGGGTCGAGCGGCTGAACCACTTGTAACAGCTTAGGCCAGACTGGATGGCTGTCCCAGCTCAGAAAGAGGGCGGTCACACCCATATATGCACTGAATGCACAATAAAATGAATAAAAAACAAATCTGAACTGAGAAAAGTAAGTTAATGTGTATGCACAATGTAAGTGCATATTAACACATGACCATTAACCAGAGAAAACAAAAAGCAAAAAACACAAATATCCTGAACTAAAAGTAAAAAATATACTGCAAATAATGCATAAAGGTAATAATAATAATAATAAGGGTATTTAGTAAACATAATTTTGATCAAAATAATGTACAAGCCATCCCGCCACGTCACGGCAACCCTTGTGGGACAGTCCCTACCTCTAGTATTTAAAACCTTTTCACTTGCCAAGTTGCATGAATGTGAATAAGGGTCGAGCGGCTGAACCACTTGTAACAGCTTAGGCCAGACTGGATGGCTTTCCCAGCTCAGAAAGAGGGCGGTCACACCCATATATGCACTGAATGCACAATGAAATGAATAAAAAACAAATCTGAACTGAGAAAAGTAAGTTAATGTGTATGCACAATGTAAGTGCATATTAACACATGACCATTAACCAGAGAAAACAAAAAGCAAAAAACACAAATATCCTGAACTAAAAGTAAAAAATATACTGCAAATAATGCATAAAGGTAATAATAATAATAAGGGTATTTAGTAAACATAATTTTGATCAAAATAATGTACAAGCCATCCCGCCACGTCACGGCAACCCTTGTGGGACAGTCCCTACTCTAGTATTTAAAACCTTTTCACTTGCCAAGTGGCGTGAATGTGAATAAGGGTCGAGCGGCTGAACCACTTGTAACAGCTTAGGCCAGACTGGATGGCTTTCCCAGCTCAGAAAGAGGGCGGTCACACCCATATATGCACTGAATGCACAATGAAATGAATAAAAAACAAATCTGAACTGAGAAAAGTAAGTTAATGTGTATGCACAATGTAAGTGCATATTAACACATGACCATTAACCAGAGAAAACAAAAAGCAAAAAACACAAATATCCTGAACTAAAAGTAAAAAATATACTGCAAATAATGCATAAAGGTAATAATAATAATAAGGGTATTTGATCAAAATTATGTTTACTAAATACGCTTATTGTTATTATTACCTTTATGCATTATTTGCAGTATATTTTTTACTTTTAGTTCAGGATATTTGTGTTTTTTGCTTTTTGTTTTCTCTGGTTAATGGTCATGTGTTAATATGCACTTACATTGTGCATACACATTAACTTACTTTTCTCAGTTCAGATTTGTTTTTTATATACAGCACTATGTAGCATTTTTAAAAAGCACAGGCCACATATTTTTTAACAGTGGGGTATATCTGTGACACGCCTCATACATCCTTGTGATTAAAACTTAGGGATTTTAGGTTGGTATTCCAGTGTTTTCCTGTCTGTTACTCAAGTTATATACAGCACTATGTTGCATTTTTTTAAAAAACAGTCCACATTTTACAGTGTGGTATATCTGTGACATGCCTCATACATCCGTGTGCTCAAAATTTTGGCATTTTAGGCCTAAATTCCCTTTTTTTTTACAGTCTGTCACTCTAGTTATATCCAGCACTCCTTTGCAGTAAAAAAAAAAAACAGGCCACATTTTACAGTGTGGTATATCTGTGACATGCCTCATATGTACGTGTGATAAAAATTTGGAGTGTTATTTCAGTGTTTTCCTGTCTGTTACTCAAGTTATATACAGCACTATGTAGCATTTTTAAAAAACACAGGCTACATATTTTTTAACAGTGGGGTATATCTGTGACATGCTTTATACATCTGTGTGCTAAAAATTTGGGCATTTTAGGCCTACATATTCTAATGTAGTATATTAGCAAAAATTCAAAAAACGCATATGAAGCTGGCACTCAAAATAACATGCAACCAATAATCTGAGAGCATTGATCACCAGACTGAAAAGAGAGATCCAGATAATGAAATATAACTTTTGTTTATATTAATAAAAAGATCATACTACAATATTAAAAGAATATCTCACCATGAGAAACGCCAAACAATTTATAATAAATATAAAGTGCACCAATACATATCACAAATATACCTCCAGAGTATATACAATCTAAACCATAATCTGTAAGGATGTGCACATGCTGCAGATCCGCAGCGGTTTTGATCCTGCGGATCCCCTGTGGTGTACAGTACCATTAAAATCAATGCAAAATTAAAACCGCTGTGCAGACACTGCAGATTTTTCCGCGCGGATTTGTTGCGGTTTCAAAACCGCAGAATGTCAATTCTTTGTGCGGATTCCGCTGCAGTTTGGCACCTGCTCCATGGCAGGTGTCAAACCGCAGGGTTACCCCACAGGCTAAACCGCAGAAAAACTGCAGATAAACCGCAGGTCTTTTGACCTGCATATTTACCTGTGGTTTTTGACGAATCCACGCGGATAAATCACACAGCCTAACAGCTGAAGAAATCCTAACACTTTCCCATGAAAAAGTAAGGTCAGCAAAGTTCCCACATGTGCAGTAGAGAGTGCCAGTTCATGCCACATATTCAGCGTGGATAACCAATAATTATAAGGCACAGAGGAATGACAGAGAATATTGGTACGGTCGTCAAAGCATTTTTTCTAACTTTGGACTCCTTGTGAGTGTCCCCTGCACCTCAGGGCCAGGGCGATGGGAGGGTCTGAGAAAACTGTCCCTGAACTTTGCCAGTGTTTCACTGCCTCTGCTGGATTGGAGTTGTGTCTCTTTCCCCTGTACTCCTTGCTTGGCCAACGAATTGTGACCTCTGCTGCCGGCGTTTTCAAATGGGATTTTTTTAAATAATTCTGTAAGAAATGCCCTCTGGTCCTCCAACATTTTAGTACACCTGTCTGCTTCTGGAATAAGAGATATATACTTCTTGTCACGCCGGCGCCACCATTACCGGCGCCGGGGCCGCCATTACCAGCGCCACCTGTCTCACCGGGTCCTGCTGCTACTCCCAGGATCCCCCCTCACATCCCTGCTTACCGCTCTGGCCGCTGCGCTCCACCTTCAGCCTCCCATCCTGCAGCCCGGGGGATTCAGCACTTGGGGTCCTCTTACTGTCCTGCTCCTGCTTCAGGTATGCTCCTTAGGCCTCCTCTTAACCCCTTCTGTACCACCCCTGTGCAGCGAGTACCAATCTAGCTCCTGCACAGGGTATATCAGGCGGCTTCTCCCTCATGGAGGCACCTGATTATCATGTGCCTTTCATTACAGTACTCTGGCCCCGTCTGGTCACACTGGTCTCCAGTTGCTCCTGACTCCGGTCACCTCTGACTCCAGTCACTCCTGACTCCTGTCGCTCCTGACTCCAGTCACCTCCTGACTCCTGTCGCTCCTGACTCCGGTCACCTCCTGACTCCAGCCGCTCCTGACTCCGGTCACCTCTGACTCTGGTCACTCCTGACTCCGGTCACTCCTGACTCCAGTGTCTCCTGACCTTCTGCCTTGCCTGTCTCTTCCGTTCCTGAGCCGCCCCTCTTGGTACCAGCTGTCACGGTATTCGACTCCTTCGGGCCTGCTCCTAAACTCGCCCCAGGGATCCCGGTACCGTGACCCAGAGGGTTCACTCTTGCTAACCATAACCGTATAATCAGGCCATGTACCCCGCTGGTGCCTCGGCGGCCACCCAAAAGGAACTACTCTTTTTGCGGGAGAACCAGACCCGGATTATGACTTTTATGAAGTCCATGGACACTCGGTTATCCGCCATTCAAACCTCCGATGCAGGGAGCGCTCCTCTGCTGGTGGGACTCCAGCAGGAGCTTGCGCAGCAGCGTGATACTCAGTCCCATATCCTTAATTACATGGCGTCTGTTGATGACCGCTTGCAGTCCCTGCAGTCGTTCGCAGCGGCCTCTGCCCTGTCCCACGACCCTGCACCTCACCCACCGCCACGTTTGGGGAAGCCTCCTACGTATAGCGGGGATCCAAAATTATGCCGGGGGTTTCTTATCCAGTGCCGCCTACATTTTGAACTGCTGCCCCAGCAATACCCGTCTGATAGGGCTAAGGTGGCATTTATCGTGTCCCATCTCGAGGGGGAGGCCTTGGCATGGGTGAACCCCCTGTGGGAGTGGGATGATCCGGTGGTATCCCATCTACACGACTTCTTGGATACTTTCCGCTGGGTCTTTGATGAGCCCAGGCGTTTGGCCTCCACCACGGAGTCCCTTTTCAATCTCCGACCGGGAACTCTTACCGTGGGACAGTAAGCTATCCGCTTCCGGACCCTGGCCTCAGAGCTGGGGTGGAATAATGAGGTGTTGGTAGGGGCCTTTTGGAGGGGGCTTTCGTTGAGGATCAAGGACGAGCTTGCTGGTAGGGACACCCCCACCTCTCTAGAGGACCTTATATCCCTGGCTACTCGTATTGACTTGCCGTTCCAGGAATGCTCCCGTAAGACTGTCAGGGAGAGAGGCCAGTCTAGGTTCAACCCTGCTCCCAGCCATCGCTCGTTCAAACCGGCCAGTAGTTCTGCCCCGGAGCCCATGCAGGTGGACTGCATTAAGTTATCGGAGCTGCGGCACAGGGAGAGATTAGAGCAAGGGTTATGCCTCTATTGTGGTGGAACCAACCACTTCCTGCGTTTCTGTCCTGAGAGGCCGGGAAACTCCTCCTCCTAGGCAGGTAAGAGAGGCCTTCCTCTGTGACTCTGTTCCGTCTCCACCCCTTACTATCTCAGCTTTAATTCTCGTAGGTCAAGAGCGCAGGTCTGTAGAGGCGTATGTGGACTCAGGTGCGGCGGGCAACTTCATTCAGATGGAAGAGGTGTACAAGTTTTGTATTCCTGTCGTCACCCTTGAAGAACCGCGTGTGATCACCTCGGTGGATGGAAAGCCATTACCTGTTCCTGTCACAACAGTCACTCTCGAGCTGGAAATGTAGATCGAAGCTCTCCACCAAGAGAGAATTGCTTTTTATGTTTTGCCTAATTTGTCTCACGCTCTGCTCCTTGGCCTGCCCTGGCTCAGGTCGCATGAGCCAGTCCTTGCTTGGCGCTCCAGGGAGGTCCTTCGCTGGGGTCATTCTTGCCAAGAATGTTGTCTGCTGCCTGTTACCCATTCCAGTCTGCACCAAGTACCCGCGGATCTTCCGGGGCTTCCTGTGGCCTACCATTCGTTTGTGGATGTTTTCAAAAAGAAGGAAGCTGAGACCCTTCCTCCTCATCGGGCCTACGATTGCCCAATCAAGCTAGTTCCTGGAGCTATTCCTCCCAGGGGAAGAATATACCCGTTGTCACCTGCAGAGACCTCAGCCATGATGGAGTACATCCGGGAAAATTTGGTCAGGGGCTTTATCCGGAAGTCGTCTTCTCAAGCAGGAGCCGGGTTTTTCTTTGTTCGTAAGAAGGATGGGTCCCTTCGACCTTGCATTGACTACTGAGGCTTAAATAACATCACGGTCAAGAATAGGTATCCTCTACCACTTATCCCCGAACTCTTTGACCGCCTGCGTGGTGCCCGGTTCTTTACCAATCTGGATCTATGGGGGGGGCCTACAATTTGGCCTGAATACGTGCCGGCGATGAGTGCAAGACCGCCTTTAACACGCGAGATGGCCATTATGAATATTTGGTCATGCCCTTTGGTCTTTATAACGCCCCGGCGGTCTTCCAAGAATTTGTTAATGACATCTTCTGGGACCTTCTCTACTCGTGCCTCGTGGTGTACTTAGATGACATCCTCATCTTTTCACCAGACATTTCCTCTCACAGGAGGAGTGTTCGCCTGGTCTTGCAACGTCTGCGGGAGAATCAACTTTATGCCAAGTTGGAAAAATGCCTGTTTGAGCAGACCTCCCTACCCTTCTTGGGGTATTTCATCACGGATTCGGGGTTGCGAATGGACCCAGACAAATTGTCCGCGGTGCTCAAATGGCCACGACCTGTCGGAGTGAAGGCCATTCAACGATTCTTGGGCTTCGCGAATTACTATAGGTAATTCATCCCGCACTTCTCTGCTTTAACCAAGCCTATTGTTGCCCTTACCTGGAAGGGAGCAAGGCGAAACATCTGGCCCTCGGAAGCTGAAGACGCATTCCTTGCCTTGAAGCAGGCCTTTGCCACGGCTCCGGTTTTGCATCAGCCAGAGGTCGGCAAGCCCTTCGACTTGGAGGTAGACGCATCTTTTACTGGGGCTGGGGTGATTCTTTCCCAAAAGACGTCCACTGGGCGCTTGGCTCTGTGCGGGTTCTTCTCCAAGTTATTTTCACCCGCAGAATGTAACTACACGATTGGGGATCGAGAGTTGCTTGCCATAAATATGGCGCTAGAGGAGTGGCGTTATCTCCTGGAAGGGGCAATCCATCCCTTCACCATATTCACCGACCACAAAAACTTGGCCTACCTCCAGTCAGCTCAAAGACTCAACTCCAGACAAGCCAGGTGGTCATTGTTTTTCTCTCGCTTCGACTTTGAGCTCCACTTCCGACCCAGTGACAAAAATACCAAGGCAGATGCTCTCTCCCGGTCCCTGCAGTAACCCGAAGTGGAAGAGGATCCGTCGCATGTTATCGATCCCGCCCGAGTTATCATGGTAGCTCCCGTGAATCTTCATTCCGTGCCATCGGGTAAGACCCTCGTTCAGCAAGACAAAAGGGCAGAAGTACTAGGCTGGGGCCACTCTTCCAAGATCGCTGGACATGTTGGGATCAAGAGGACCCTTGCATTAGTTTCCCATTATTACTGGTGGCCTTCTCTACGCCAAGATGTGTCAGACTTCATGGCCTCCTGATCAATTTGCGCCAGGAACAAGGTACCTAGAAGTTTGCCCCCCGGTCTCCTTCAGCCGTTGCCTGTTCCCGAAGCTCCTTGGCAACACATTGCCATGGATTTTGTTACTGACTTACCCCGCTCTTCTGGATGCACGACGATCCTGGTGGTAGTCGATCGGTTTTCCAAAATGGCCCATTTTGTCCCGTTACCCGGCTTGCCCACGGCCTCCGAATTGGCTAAAGTCTTCATTCGACAGGTTTTCAGACTACACAGGCTTCCTCAGCGAATCGTGTCTGACTGCGGGGTACAGTTTACCTCCCGCTTCTGCAGAGCACTCTGTAAACTCTTGGGCATATCCCTGGATTTCTCTTCCGCTTTTCCTCCGCAGACCAACGGGCAAGTTGAAAGGGTCAACCAAGTCTTGACCTACCTGCGAAACGTCTCTAACACCCACCACGACAATTGGGTCGATCTTCTTCCATGGGCAGAGTTCGCCTATAACAATCACTCCAATGAATCCACCACCAAGTCTCCGTTTTTTGTGGTCTCCGGTCAGAATCCAGGTGTGCCTCTTCCAGTATCTTCATCCTCCGGCGTACCCGCCTCCGATGCCCTCTCCCAAGAGTTTTCCCAGGTCTGGAGGAAGACCAAAGAGGCTCTTGTACAAGCCGTGGCCCGGATGAAGAGACATGCTGACAAGAGATGGAGGGATCTCCCGCCATACCATCCAGGTGACAAAGTCTAACTGTCAACCAAGCACATCCGCCTGAAAATCCCTTCTTATAGACTGAGTCCCCGGTACATCGGCCCCTTCGAGATTCTGGGACGCATCAACAGCACGGCCTATAGATTGAGGCTGCCTGCTTCGCTCCGGGTCCATAACGCCTTCCATGCTCGCTCCTGAAACCGGTCATCCTCAATCAGTTCTGTCCTGCGCCTCCCGTTGTTCCCCAGCCAGTAGGGGCTGATGACGTCTTCGAGGTGAGGGATATTTTGGCCATGAAAAAGGTTAGGGGAAAGACCTTTTTTCTCTTCGATTGGAGAGTGTTTGGGCCTGAGGAAAGGTCTTGGGAACCGTGAGAGAATGTTGATGCTCCTCGTATCAAGGATCGATTCTTGGCCAATTTCAGAAGGAGGGGACCTAAAGGGGGGGGTACTGTCACGCTGTCACCACCGTTACCGGCGCCGTCTGTCTCATCGGGTTCCACTGCTACTCCCAGGGTCGCCCCTCACATCCCTGCTTACCGCTCTGGCCGCCGTGCTTCACCTTCAGCCTCCCGTCCTGCAGCCCGGGGGATTCAGCACGTGGGGTCCTCTTACTGTCCTGCTCCTGCTTCAGGTATGCGCCTTAGGCCTTGGGCGTGCGCCATTCCCTCCTCTTAACCCCTTCTGTACCACCCCTGTGCAGTGAGCACCATTCTAGCTCCTGCATAGGGTATATCAGGCGGCTCCTCCCTCATGGAGGCACCTGATTATCGTGTGCCTTTCATTACGGTACTCTGGCCTCATCTGGTCACACTTGTCTCCAGTCGCTCCTGACTCTGGTCATCTCTGACTCTGGTCTCCTCTGACTCCAGTCACTCCTTACTCCTGTCACTCCTGACTCCGGTCACCTCCTGACTCCTGTCGCTCCTGACTCCGGTCACTTCCTGACTCCAGTCGTTCCTGACTCCGGTCACCTCCTGACTCTGGTCACTCCTGACTCCAGTGTCTCCTGACCTTCTGCCTTGCCTGTCTCTTCCATTCCTGTGCCGCCCCTCTTGGTACCAGCTGTCATGGTGTTCGACTCCTTCGGGCCTGCTCCTAACGGTCCCTGTATAGGGGTCGGCACCACCTGGCCAGCTCACCCCATGGATCCCGGTACCATGACCCAGAGGGTCCACTCTTGCTACCCATAAAACTTCTCCTTGTAACGGGGGTCTAGGAGTGTCACCAATCAGTATTGCCCATCACCCAAAATTTTGAGAATACGAGGGTGACTGGAAAGGCAGCATAACATAAAAACAGCCGTGCGTGCAAGACTGCTAACAGTCAATACTTCCGTGTCCTCACCAAGAGGATAACTGACCATGCTCTCCTATTCCTCCTTGTCCTCATGCCTTCACGACTTTTGACTAACCTCAGTAATATAATTGTAAAAACATCATTGTAAACATTCTTGCAAATACACCCCAGTAGTTTTTATCTCCCCCACATCATTGTAGATTGTAAGTTGTCACGAGTAGGATTGTTTTTTTAGGTCTAATTATTGTTATCGCTGTTACTTAGTGTAGATTGTCATCTGTCACGAGCAGGGTAATTTTATTTTGGTTTAATTATTGTTATCGTTGTTACTTAGGACTGTTGTGTTTGAAACTGTTATATTGTAAATATGTTTCCACTCTACAATAACTATCAATATTCAAATTAGAACATAGATAAGCAGGATGGAGACATTAGTTATGGCGTCTCTTGGTGGATTCCTCAAAGTTTTGGAGAATGGTAAATATGTCAGACATCACAGCAAGAGCAGATGAAGCTGTAGCTGACTTTCTAAAATGGATACGCAGAGAGTTGTAATTTTCCTAGCAGATCTGCCAGCTCCGTGTTGCTTTTCAGAAAACGTTGACCAATTAGGTTAAGTGCATGAGCCAAGCATGGCACGTGTGTGAGCTCACCTCGCCACAGAGCAGCCACCAGATTCCAGCCATTGTCACCCACAACCATGCTTGGCTGTGTGTTCAGCGGTCTCAGCCACATATCTGCCTGCACTTTTAGAGTTATCCACAACTCTTCAGCATTGTGCGGTTATTCACCTAAGCATATTAGCTTCAGCACAGCCTGGTCCCGCTTTGATGAGGCAGTGCTGCAGTGCTTCCAGCTTGTGACTGATGTGCTACTTTTGTAGCTGGAGGTTGAAGAGGAGGCGAAGGAGGAGGAAGAGGTACAGGAGCTGTAGACTGTTGGGGCAACTCAGATTGACATAGAGCACACAATATTCGGGGTTTGGGAGGATGTGCACCATTCCAAGGTCGGAGTGGGTCCTGGCTTCCACTATGTTAACTCAGTGTGCTCTCAGTGAGATGTACCATCCCTGAGGACAAGCACTTGCCCACGTGTTTGTGGTTAGGTGGACTTTCTAAGTATCAGCATTGTGGAGGGCACGGGTAATGTTGTGGTACATGTGCATGTGTAATGCCGGGACAAATATTCCTGCATGTTTGGGCCCTCGGGATGATCCTGAACTCTGCCCTCTCTTTCAAGCTAAGATCCAAACCCTTGCCTTCTTCTGCCCATTACAATTGAAAAACATTTCCTGGATCTGTACATTCCAAGGAACTTCAAAAATGTTTGTGCACGCCCTCATGATCTCCCGCCTCGACTATTGCAACCTTATACACTGTAGCCTCCCCTCTAGCACTCTTGCACCACTCAAATCGATCCAAAATTCAGCTGCCATAGTAATCCAACTGTCCCTCCATTATTCCCCAGCCTCTCCTCTCTGCCATGCCTTCACTGCCTTCCTATTGCCCATAGGCTACAGTTCAAAACCCTAATTATGATATACAAAGCTTTCCACAACCTCTCTCCTCCATACATCTGTGACAGGGTCTCCCAATGTCTTACTGGGTCATGACTTCTTCTACACAAACCCAGTGTGCCTTCAGCGAGATGCACCTTCCCTGCCCACAAGCACTTGTCCACGAGTCCGTGGTTAGGGGCACTTTCCCTGTAACAGCATTGTTGATGGCCCGAGTAATGTTGTGGGACACGTGCTTGTTTGTGTAATGTTGTGACAGCAGACCGGGAGAAATAGTGGCGGGTGGGGACTGAGTACCTTGTTACTGTCACCGCCATCAGGTTGCGGAAAGCATCCGTCTCCCAAGAGCCTAAAATGCAACATTTAGAGCGCAGGAAGATGAGAAATTTGTGAATTTAGTACCGTGGCCTGTGGGTCATTGGCTGCGTCTTTCCACTTACGGTCCAATGACTGGGGTATGGACAACTGAAGGCTGCGCTGGAACAAGGCCTTGGACGTGCTTAATGATGGTGCTATGTGACTGTGGTAAATGGGAGATGCAGGGCAGGAGGCATCTTCACATGCACCGTGGACAGGGGATTGTCTTGCATGCACAACAGCGGAAAATGCAGTGGTATCACACGCAGACACTGTTCATGGAGCCTGGTGTTCAACCAACAAAGTCGGGTGCTTTGCTGCCATGTGTCTGATCATGCTGGTTGTGGTAAGGCTGGTAGTTTTACTACCCCTGCTGATGCGGCCATGGCCGGTGTTGCAATTGGCCTTTTTGGGGTTATCGGCAGAGACTTTAAAAAACAACAAGACTGGCAGGGGGACATTCATTGTCTTCCTCTCCCACACCACCTCCTCACCTTGACACCTGTTTTTCGGTGTTCCCCAAGACTCTGTTCTAGGACCCCTACTCTTCTCCATCTACACCTTTGGCCTGAAACAGCTGATGTAATGGCATGGTTTGCAATATCATCACTACGCCTATGACTCGCAGATCTACCTATCTGTACCTGACATCACCTCCTTACTGACCAAAATCACACGTCTTCCCGCTATATCATGTACTTTCCCATTCACATAACCGCAGCCTTGTCAATCCCATACTTGGTCATTTTTTCAATAAGGATAGTATGAGATACTTTATTAACTGCTTTGCTGAAGTTGAGTGAAGTTGAGATATACTATATCTACTGCATTTCCCTGATCCACCCAGTCAGTGATTCTATCATAGAAGGAAATTAGATTAGTTTGGCAAGACTTGTTTGCTAAAACCCATGCTGGCTCTGGTTAATTACTGTATTCTTATCCAATACTTACATACATGCTGTTTAATAATTTGTTCAAAGATCTTTCCCGGTATACAGTAGAGGTAATCCTCGCTGGCCTGTAATTTCCTGGCTCAGTCTTCTTTCCTTTTTTGAAGATAGGGACAACACTTGTACTTCTCCAATCTTCTGGGACTTCTCCTGTTTTCTCATCCTAGGATGAGGTCGGCCACGAGGTCGGCGACTTAAGTGCCAAAGTCGCGTTTCAAAAGTTAGTTTTGCGCTCTTTTTCAGCCAATCAGGATCCACGGACACTGTGGGCAACGTAATGACATAGGCAGGGGTCACCACCATCTTTCAGAAGGGCATGCAAGTGATTGGCTTGCTTTGGTGGGCGTCACAGGGGGTATAAAAGGGCGTGCACGCCGACCGCCATGTTACTTCTGCTGATCTCAGAATAGGGAGAGCTGCTGCTGATGATGATTTTGTAGGGAGAGCGTTAGGCAGGGAAGAAGACACCAAAAACCACTTCTGCTGCTAGCGATTTTGACTGTACAACACACCAGTCACTGTGTGTGCAGTGCAAGTGGAGGCTATATTTTGCTGGATCAGCGGTGTTGGTTGTTAGGCTGCCTTCTAAGGCTTCCTGACGGCTGCATTGCTGTTTACCCACTGCTCTGCAAACTGCTTTTTTAAAAGCAATCCCAATTTTTTTTTGTCCTGGTGAGGTACTGAGCGTGCATTTTTTCACACCATACAGCAGTGCACACTCCTCACAGTACCGTGTAATGGCTGTTATCACAGCCACAGTGAAGCTGTGTGTCACTCTGTAAGGATAAGTCGAGGACATGTTCCATTCTTACAGACCTGCACCTTCTAGTTTTGTCTAGCTTTCAAAGAGTTAAATATATTTTCTGTTTGATCACATTCAAAACTATAGAGAGACAGCGTGTGTCAGTCCGTATACTTAAAAAACACAGAGCTTGACAATTTTAAGTACACCGGACAGCCGTGTACGTGCACGCTCCTCTCTCAGTACCGTGTAACGGCTGTTATCACGGCCACACTGAAGCTATCTGTGTGTCGCTCTGTAAGGATAAGTCGAGGACATGTTCCATTCTTACAGACCTGCACCTTCTAGTTTTGTCTAGTTTTCAAACAGTTAAATATATTTGCTGTTTGATCACATTCAAAACTATAGAGAGACAGCGTGTGTCAGTCCGTAAACTTAAAAAACACGGAGCTTGACAATTTTACGTACACCGGACAGCCATGTACGTGCACGCTCCTCTATCAGTACCGTGTAACGGCTGTTATCACGGCCACACTGAAGCTATCTGTGTGTCGCTCTGTAAGGATAAGTCGAGGACATGTTCCGTTCTTACAGACCTGCACCTTCTAGTTTTGTCTAGTTTTCATACAGTTAAATATATTTGCTGTTGGATCACATTCAAAACTATAGAGAGACAGCATGTGTCAGTCCATATACTTAAAATTGTCAAGCTTGGTGTTTTTTATGTACACCGGACAGCCATGTACGTGCACGCTCCTCTCTCAGTACCGTGTAACGGCTGTTATCACGGCCACAGTGAAGCTAACTGTGTGTCGCTCTGTAAGGATAAGTCGAGGACTTGTTCCGTTCTTACAGACCTACACTCTAGGGAGAGTCCTATTCTGGAATAGCCAATTTCTGCCTGTGACATAGCGCTGTGATATTCACTGGGCCTCACACAATCCAAAAGTGTCCAGTGTCCACAAGTGTGTGCTGAAATGCAAAATCTCCGTTATCCTCTAGTCACATTTTTCACACCTGCGACATCAAGCCTGTGACATAGCGCTGTGATATTCAGTGGGCCTCACACAATCCAAAAGTGTCCAGTGTCCACAAGTGTGTGCAGAAATTCAAAATCTCCGTTATCCTCTAGTGACATTTTTCACACCTGCGACATCGAGCCTGTGACATAGCGCTGTGATATTCAGTGGGCCTCACACAATCCAAAAGTGTCCAGTGTCCACAAGTGTGTGCAGAAATTCAAAATCTCTGTTATCCTCTAGTGACATTTTTCACACCTGCGACATCGAGCCTGTGACATAGCGCTGTGATATTCAGTGGGCCTCACACAATCCAAAAGTGTCCAATGTCCACAAGTGTGTGCAGAAATTCAAAATCTCTGTTATCCTCTAGTGACATTTTTCACACCTGCGATATCGAGCCTGTGACATAGCGCTGTGATATTCAGTGGGCCTCACACAATCCAAAAGTGTCCAGTGTCCACAAGTGTGTGCAGAAATTCAAAATCTCCGTTATCCTCTAGTGACATTTTTCACACCTGTGACATCGAGCCCCTGTGACATAGCGCTGTGATATTCAGTGGTCCTCACACAATCCAAAAGTGTCCACTGTCCACAAGTGTGTGCAGAAATTCAAAATCTCTGTTATCCTCTAGTGACATTTTTCACACCTGCGACATCGAGCCTGTGACATAGCGCTGTGATATTCAGTGGGCCTCACACAATCCAAAAGTGTCCAGTGTCCACAAGTGTGTGCAGAAATTCAAAATCTCCATTATCCTCTATTGACATTTTTCACACCTGCGACATCGAGCCTGTGACATAGCGCTGTGATATTCAGTGGGCCTCACACAATCCAAAAGTGTCCAGTGTCCACAAGTGTGTGCAGAAATTCAAAATCTCTGTTATCCTCTAGTGACATTTTTCACACCTGCGACATCGAGCCTGTGACATAGCGCTGTGATATTCAGTGGGCCTCAAACAATCCAAAAGTGTCCAGTGTCCACAAGTGTGTGCAGAAATTCAAAATCTCCGTTATCCTCTAGTGACATTTTTCACACCTGCGACATCGAGCCTGTGACATAGCGCTGTGATATTCAGTGGGCCTCACACAATCCAAAAGTGTCCAGTGTCCACAAGTGTGTGCAGAAATTCAAAATCTCTGTTATCCTCTAGTGACATTTTTCACACCTGCGACATCGAGCCTGTGACATAGCGCTGTGATATTCAGTGGGCCTCACACAATCCAAAAGTGTCCAGTGTCCACAAGTGTGTGCAGAAATTCAAAATCTCTGTTATCCTCTAGTGACATTTTTCACACCTGCGATATCGAGTCTGTGACATAGCGCTGTGATATTCAGTGGGCCTCACACAATCCAAAAGTGTCCACAAATGTGTGCAGAAATTCAAAATCTCCGTTATCCTCTAGTGACATTTTTCACACCTGCGACATTGAGCCTGTGACATAGCGCTGTGATATTCAGTGGGCCTCACACAATCCAAAAGTGTCCAGTGTCCTCAAGTGTGTGCAGAAATTCAAAATCTCCGTTATCCTCTAGTGACATTTTTCACACCTGCGACATCGAGCCTGTGACATAGCACTGTGATATTCAGTGGGCCTCACACAATCCAAAAGTGTCCAGTGTCCACAAGTGTGTGCAGAAATTCAAAATCTCCGTTATCCTCTAGTGACATTTTTCACACCTGCGACATCGAGCCTGTGACATAGCGCTGTGATATTCAGTGGGCCTCACACAATCTAAAAGTGTCCAGTGTCCACACGTGTGTGCAGAAATTCAAAATCTCTGTTATCCTCTAGTGACATTTTTCACACCTGCAACATCGAGCCTGTGACATAGCGCTGTGATATTCAGTGGGCCTCACACAATCCAAAAGTGTCCAGTGTCCACACGTGTGTGCAGAAATTCAAAATCTCCGTTATCCTCTAGTGACATTTTTCACACCTGCGACATCAAGCCTGTGACATAGCGCTGTGATATTCAGTGGGCCTCAAACAATCCAAAAGTGTCCAGTGTCCACACGTGTGTGCAAAAATTCAAAATCTCCGTTATTCTCTAGTGGCATTTTTCACACCTGCGACATCGAGCCTGTGACATAGCGCTGTGATATTCAGTGGGCCTCACACAATCCAAAAGTGTCCAGTGTCAACAAGTGTGTGCAGAAATTCAAAATCTCCGTTATCCTCTAGTGACATTTTTCACACCTGCGACATCGAGCCTGTGACATAGCGCTGTGATATTCAGTGGGCCTCACACAATCCAAAAGTGTCCAGTGTCCACACGTGTGTGCAGAAATTCAAAATCTCTGTTATCCTCTATTGACATTTTTCACACCTGCGACATCGAGCCTGTGACATAGCGCTGTGATATTCAGTGGGCCTCACACAATCCAAAAGTGTCCAGTGTCCACACGTGTGTGCAGAAATTCAAAATCTCTGTTATCCTCTAGTGACATTTTTCACACCTGCGATATGGAGTCTGTGACATATCGCTGTGATATTTAGTGGGCCTCACACAATCCAAAAGTGTCCACAAATGTGTGCAGAAATTCAAAATCTCCGTTATCCTCTAGTGACATTTTTCACACCTGCGACATCGAGCATGTGACATAGCGCTGTGATATTCAGTGGGCCTCACACAATCCAAAAGTGTCCAGTGTCCACAAGTGTGTGCAGAAATTCAAAATCTCCCCTGTCCTATAGACACCTTGTACCTTGTTTTACATTACTATATAGTTTGTTGGATTTTGTCTACATTTCTACCAAAAATGAGGAAGACTGGTGGAAGAGGCCGTGGAATTGGGCGGGGGTTGGCAGCTGGTAATGATGGTGTTGGTGGTGGATCTGATGGTAGTGGCAAAAGCAAAATAGGACCGAATGCAGGAGGTGTTGAGCCTGCGTCATCGTCTGGCTCCACAAGGCCTCGAAGGCTTAGTTTTCTAGGAGTTGGCAAACCACTTTTAAAGCCAGAGCTTCAGGAAAAAGTTTTGTCTTACATTGCTGACTCAGCCTCCAGCTCTATCGCCTCCTCTTCTGAAGTTGTAAAAAATAAAAGCACTGAGTCGTCATTGGAGGCTCATGTTCATGAACCCCACCTTTCCTTGTGTCCTTCACCCCAACCAAGATTGAAGGATGACGCAGGCCATACTAATGATTACTCCATGGAGCTGTTTTCACATACCATGCCTGGATTATCAAGTGAAATGGTGAATTACCCAGGCCAAGATGAATCTGACATGGACTGCACTGATGCACAGCCACTGATAGATGATTCTGCTGGTACATTCACTCAGAGCACTACATTGTCCTCGCAGTGTACAGAGCCAGATTCTGACCCTGATGAGACTCAGGTGCCCCTTCCCGCACACTATACCACCATACACGGTGACACAGAGGAAGGTGCACATGACATTGAAGAGGAGGTGATGGATTACCCAGTTGTTGACTCAGATTGGCATCCATTGGGGGAAGAGGGTGCTGCTTCCAATAGCTCAGATGAGGAGGAGAAGCATCCACAGCAGACATCGACATCGCAACAGCTGTTATCTGGCAGGCCCGGAGCACTCCAAAGACAGGTTCCAAAAATCAAAAATGTTGCTGGACAGCTTGTCCAGAGGGTCAAAATATCACAGCGTGCTAGGCCGCAAAATGTCTGCCAAAGTAGGAAGAGTGCAGTGTGGCACTTTTTTGAACAAAATCCTCATGATCAGGCCAAGGTTATCTGTAAGAAGTGCGCAAAGACCTTTAGCCGAGGGAAAAATCTGAAAAATTTGAATACCAGTTGCATGCGTACACATTTAACCAGCATGCACTTGCAAGCGTGGACACAACACCAAACCTCAAGTGCCACATGTGCAACTGATCACAAAGATGGTAATCAGCAACGCTACATTGTTTCCCCCACTGTAAGCCCACCGGTTAGCACAGCAGCAAATGTTGAGGTGTCATTGCAAGGCCACAGCAGTCAGGGAATCCCACTGTTATATCAACGAAAGACTGAATCTAGGCCATCAGAAAGAACACCAACTCCATCACCATCATCAACCCTCTCTCAGTCCGCCCTGTCCACCGCTACTTCCACCATATGCAGCTCTCAAGTCCAGCTCACCCTCCCAGACACTATGAGTAGGTCAAGAAAGTACTCAGTCTCTCATCCGCGTACACTGGGTTTGAACGCCCACATTGCCAAACTAATCTCGTTAGAGATGATGCCCTATCGGTTGGTGGAAAGCGCAGTTTTCCACGAACTCATGGCCTATGCAGTACCATGCTATGACCTACCCAGTCGCCACTTCTTCTCTCGCAAAGCCATCCCAGCTCTCCACCATCATGTGAAAGACCGCATTGTCCATGCACTCAAGAAGTCAGTGAGTGGAAAGGTGCACCTCACAACTGATGCATGGTCCAGTCGGCATGGCCAGGGCCGTTACGTGTTCATCACTGTGCACTGGGTTAATGTGGTAGATGCAGGGTCCACAGGGGACAGCGGTGGTGGGACAGTGCTGCCTAGCCCACGGTATAGGAAACAGTTGGCTGTAGGCGTTCGACCCTCCTCCTCCTCCTCCAGAAGCGAAAGCTCGTCCACAGAGCGCAGTCGTACGAGCACTCCATCTGCAGCTGCCACTGTTGCACATGAGGTGTCGCCCTATCGATCAGCTAGTGGAAAGCGTCAGCAGGCTGTGTTGCAGATGATGTGTTTGGCGAGTACTCTCAGCGACAAACTGAGTCATGGCTGGGCAGTGTACATCTTGAGGCAGGCAAGGTAGTTAGTGATAACGGCCGTAATTTTGTGGCAGCCATAGCCCTTTCAAAACTCAGCCACATACCTTGCTTGGCTCACACCTTGAACCTGGTGGTGCAGTGCTTCCTCAATAAATATCCGGAGTTAACAGCCCTGCTCCAGAAGGTGCGAAGACTGTGCGTGCACATCCGCCGGTCGCCTGTACACTCCGTTCGTATGCAGAAGCTGCAGCGATTGCTCCACGTTCCCAACCACCGCCTCATTATCGACATTGCAACAAGGTGGAACTCCACCCTACACATGGTTGAGCGGCTGTGCGAGCAGAGGCAGGCCATAATGCATTTGTGGGAGGATACACGGCCAGGCACTTTGAGAGCAGACATGGAGTTAACAGGTGTGCAGTAGTCGAAGCTGAAAGACCTCTGTAAAGTCCTTCAGTGTTTTGAGGAATGCACACGGCTGGTAAGCGCAGACGACGCCATCCTAAGCATGAGCATCCCACTTATGCGTCTGCTCATGCAAACTTTGACGCACCTTAAGGAGCAGGTGTCTGCAGCCAATGTTGACGAGGAGGAAGAGGTGGAGGGAATCCTTGATGACATTCAGCCATTGTCTGCTCAGGGACCTCTCCTGGACGAGGTGAAGGAAGAAGAGGAGGAGGAGGAGGATGATGATGGGGATGATTACTTAGGGGAGGAGGATGCATCTCGTGGGGCAAGTGAAAATGTTGGCGTGGCAAGGTCTGGTACAGGGTTTGTGCGTGACTGGAGGGATGTGGATTTGCCAGAAAGTACTCCTCCACCCAGCACTCGCAGTGCATCATTGACACCGGGAACATTGGCCCACATGTCAGATTATGCCTTGCAGATCCTAAAAAGGGATCCATGCATTGCCAAAATGATGAACGATGACGACTACTGGTTGGCCAGCATCCTGGATCCACTCTATAAAGGCAAATTAC
Organism: Dendrobates tinctorius; assembly: GCF_039654945.1. NCBI lineage: Eukaryota > Metazoa > Chordata > Amphibia > Anura > Dendrobatidae > Dendrobates > Dendrobates tinctorius. Next base: position 31,042,480 of record NW_027361741.1, on the reverse strand, counting down.
AAAACATCATGCCACAGGAGAAAATTTACCTAATATTGGCTACTAAACAAGCAACTCTGGTTAACCGGTTGGTTGAGGCATTCCCAGCACACAGCACTGGTGATGGTTCTCACACGAGCCGTACGGGCCGGGGGCAGCTTGGCAGAGGTGTTCGTGGTGCACACAGCAGAAGTGGCGTTGGAGACAGGGGTTTCATGACAATGTTGTGGACTGATTTTTCACGGACCGCTCACACAACTGGTAATACTGCATCGATGGAAAGTGACAGGAGACAGCAGTTGTCAACTATGGTTAACAACTACTTTTCCTCCCATATCGATGTTCTCCCGCACAGGTCATTCCCCTTTGACTATTGGGCCGCTAAACTGGACACCTGGCCTGAATTGGCACAATATGCCTTACCGGAGCTCGCTTGCCCAGCTGCAAGTGTGCTATCAGAAAGAGTCTTCAGTGCAGCTGGATCAATCCTGACAGAAAAAAGGACCCGTCTGTCAACCCAAAATGTGGATGATCTAACCTTCATTAAAATGAACCATGCATGGGTTTCCAAGGATTTTGTCCCACCTTCCCTTGATGACACATAGGTTCCCAGAAAAATGGCTTGCTTTGGTCCTTCTCCTATTCTGCGAACTTGACCTATTTCGCCTTTTGCAGCAGCTGAATGACCGACATCTACATATGCCACTTTGTAAACCTCCCTAAGTGGGCGGCCCCCCCATGGCCGGGGTCACCACCTAGCGCACAAAACCGTGCGAGTGCCGTTGCCCTGGACAGGTGGGTAGGCCGACTCTTGGGCGCGGGCACTGGCATAGGGTCCCTCATAGTGCAATCAAGTGTCTCTGACGGTGGTGGTGCACACCCGCCGTCAGACACACCGCCGTACTATGAGAGGCCCAGTGCCAGTACCGACGCCCATGAGTGTGCCCCCCTTGCTTGGGCAGGGCCCCAGCATTTGCAATGTTTACCTCTCCCTGCTCCTCCGCTGTGTAGTCTGGGCTGTCAAATCCTTCACTGGGACTGCCACTACAAATTGACTGAACTGAAAGATGATGGTTAAGATGTAGCTATGCCCTGTCCTGCTGGCCGGGCTCTAGCTCCAGAAGATCAGTGGCTTCCATTTCTTATGGACGTCGACTCACAATTACATGCAGTAGTGGTTTATCATCAGCTTTCACAGTTTTCCTACTCACAAACGTGTGACATTCCGGCGCACATTTCAAAATGTGCCCTCTCATGCCAATCAAATAGAATCGCCTATGGCCTGTGGCATCTGTCTTTTGCACTCCAAAGTTACGTGACAGATCATGATAGCCAGTGAGCACCATGTTTACTTCGCTCCCTGTGATAAAAATTGGATTGAGATGAGTAACAGTGATGGAATCAACGGAAGTGCGATACAGCAAGACTTTATTCACAAAAAAATGTTTTCACTGTCTCAACACACAAATTAATTGAGGGTCAGCATCGCCTATGAGAATTGTGATGGAAGTTTTTCCCGTGAATAATAATTCCTAGATTTCTGCAATCAATAGCCTTTATGTCACTAATTGTATGCATCTCATTTCCTATTGCAGAGAGGCTGGACTGTATTACTGAGACAGAAATATATATGAAGATTTAAAAATAACACCAAAAGTATATAGTTGTGTACGCCTCAAATGCATTTCCTTTTTTCCACTTTTTAGATTGCTGTGTAATCCATACTGAGAACACGGAGATTTTACATGTTTAAACTATGCTATATATACCTGCTATCCAGTGATAAAGTACCCTTTCTCAACTTTGTACAATCTGGTCAAATCCATACTGGGCCTGAGAACATCTGAGTCTGCCTCCTGATCTATAGACATATATTTTTAATGTGTAAACTAGGCTACATATATACGTGTTATCCAGTGAAACTGTACCCTTTATCAACTTTCTACAATGTTGTTGAATCCATACTGGGCCTTAGAATGGCTGCCGAGCTGTTAAGCAAGCTACAGCACCTGTGGTTTGGACACGTAATCTTTTCAGGAATGACGGTTAGGCCTAACTCCAGAATTGCGGTTGACCTGAACTTACTGGGAAATCATCGTTCGCGGGGATTAATCTGAATCCCAGATCCCCATCACTAACGGAGTTCAGCAGGTTATCTGCACCTGTAAGCGACAAAAGCTGGTCCTTTCAGAGTAGCGTGCATGCAGCCCCGGACATGTACTGGAATGCTAGACCTGTTATTGCTCGATCTCACGTGCCACAGCCTCGCGTATCCCTCTAGTAAGCTTGACGCGTACCGCGGGGCCATGCCGGAGTCTCGGTCGTTAACGGAATAATGCTGAGAAATCGCTAGCACAACTACAAACGGACATACCACACCACACACAGAATCGACAAAGCTTGCAATCTGTCCATCTTTTCTGTAGCTTGTATGGTAGTGGTTTCCCGGGTGCTGTCCAATTAAGCCACAGACTCCACTCCTGGTGGTGCCCTTTTGGACATTCCTTTAAGGTTCAGCTTTGCAATCATACTGCCCCCGGAAACCAAAAACTTTGCCTTCAGGGACGCTGTTTGGAGGTTCGTGGGAATAACGCCGCCCGATCAGCAGTCGGCATATGGGTCGCCCTCCCAGGGCTGTGGGGTACTCAGTACCGGGCCGGTGTCAGTGGGATGTGTCACAGCAGCGATGACCCGGAGGGTAGCCCTGGGCGCCCATGTAACTGGCGTGGTATAATGGTAAAGAGTTTATATAGATAGTTTGACGCCACCTGTGGTGTTCGGCAACATAGATGTTAGGCCGACGCTGCATGCAAATCCTCTGGGACTGATGGTGTTGTGCAGCAAAGATGGTGAAGCTCCCCACAGGTGGAGCTGGAGTCCCAGGGAAGTGTAGATGTTGTGATGGGGGAAAGGCACAGGTGGTGTAGGTGCTGGTACCCAGATGTAGCGGTGCTGGAATAACTGTAGGACACCAGAGCGTGCAGTTCCAAAGCTTTACTCACAGTCTGCAGGTTACACAGATGCCTGCCTCCGTGCTGTGTCCTCCGGGTCAGGACCTCTGCCAACCTCCGGGACCAGAATGGAAAGCTCCCTTCCAACACTCCGCCAACATGTACCTTCCTGAACGTCTCCTTTCTAGCGCTTGTGGGGGAAGCACTCACAGGACCATGGTTCACTGAAACACCTCCTGTCTAACAGATGTTCCTCAGACTTTACTTGTATGGCAGACAGCTGTAGCCTTTTCCTTCTGCCTCGCACACGTCGATGCTGGGGTCTCCGAGCCTTAGTTGGGTACAGAGCATTTATAGCTGCTACTTCCCCCGGTTTCTGCTGCATGAACATCAGTGTCCCTACAAACTCGGAGACCGAAATCCGGACCATGCGCTCCAGCTAGGAGTGAGCCTTAACTCTGCTCATCCTCCAGCTCCCCTTCTCATGTCCACACACTTCCCCTTCCCTGCACAGAGTGCCCTAACTTACCTCCTCCCGACCACAGAGAGCAGCTCCTCAGCAGTCAGGTTCAGAGGTCTCCCTGCTAGCCTGGAGTGGGAAATGTGTTGTGTTTGTTTCACTGCTAGAGAGATCCTTCGTTGCTCCCAAGCTTGACAACACACTGCTTAGGAAGAAGGCAATGCCACAGTGGCGACCGTACTCTTGGGGACGCCACAAGTGCACTGAGGCCCAGCCACTGCTGGATGATGCTGCTGGTACATTGACCCAGACCACTACATTCCCCTCGCACTCTACACAGCCAGAATCTGATCCAGAGGAGACTCAGGTTCCCCTTCCCGCATACTATACCACCTTACACGGTGACAAAGAGGAAGGTGCAGAAGAAAGTGCAGGTTCCTTGAGCAGGTGGGGGGGCATACTCATGGGCGATGGCACTGGCACAGGGCACCGCATAGTACGCAAAAGTGTCTCTGCCGGTGGGAGGGCCTAAACAGCCAAGTGCAGTGAGATGGAAGATGGGGACGACAAGGAGTTCAGAGTAGTGCAGGGATTCCCTAGCAAGGAGACTTATGTAATTGTTTTCAATGTTGGGACAGCAATTTTTGGGGAGCACTGTACTCTGGTGAATGATATATGGGGCCCACCATACACTGGAGCATTCCAAAGGTGGATATCAGACACTGGAGCAGCATTTACAGGGCCCATTATACACTAGAGCAGTAGAAATGGGGCCCATTATATATGGAGCATTATTTGGGCCCATAAGACAGTGGAGCTTCATCCATTGGGACCAACATATACTGTAGCATTATGTGGAGCTCATCATATACGGTTTGAAACATTATATGGGAATAATGATTCCGTATGGAGAAATATATGGGCCTAATTACTCTGTATAGCGCACTAAGCGCTGGCCATAATTATGGAGTTATATACTCTCCGTTTTTGGAGGTATTGGAGAATTTAAAATGGATATCAGTTATGAGATGTAAGAAGTGAAGTATTTTTCATTGTACTATACTGCTATTTCTCTGCCGTATCGGAGCATCATGAGTTGTGGTATGTGTTAAAGGGGCGCTCTTTGGCCCTGGGCCCACGAAAACCTGGAGCCAGCCCCCCCCACAACTGTAGCCAAATAACCCCCATTTTTCAGTGCGTAACTAGTATTATGAAGTTAATTAAGGTTGACAAGCTTCAGTAACAAGAATTTATGCTTTTGGCATTCAAATGGGCACTGTAGGTGTGTTTCCTGTCCTCCTCTCACTGCCGACTTTAATTCTCCATTGACTTACATTGGGTTTCGTCTTTCGGGACGACCCCGACTTTTCCCTATAGTTGGCCGATTTTGCTCAACCCGACTTTTGGAAAAGTCGGGTTTCATGAAACGAAACTCGACCCTAAAAAAACAAAAGTTGCTCAACACTATTGATTACTATTCACTGATTCAGAGGTAACATGTTCAGCAAAAGAACCACAGACTTAGAGAAGCAAGTTTGGCAGATCATATTTGCATGGCATTGCGTTGTCACATTTTTTGCATTCATAAATTTGACATCTTTCTGCCACCAGTTTTAACTGTGCAGGTGTTGCATCTACGTCTTTTGAGAGGTGGGAGAAGTTTTGTGTTTTATCAATCATCTTTGGGATGAAATCTTTTCTGCCAGCCTTGCAGGCTAGGGGAGATTCCACTTGTGTTCAGACTTCTTCGGCATAGCTCTCCACTCACCAGTTCTTTAGCCCACGTTTTCAGGTGAATTCTTCCCCGCAGTTGATTGCCAAGGTAAATCACTTGAGAATTGACACCATCCACATTGAATATCGTGAAGATGACCATTGGACAGCACTTAATGTTTTGGCTAATGCTGTAAGTGGTGCACATTTGATCTACAGTATCAATGTTGCTTTTGGTTTAAATTATAAAAAGTGACAACTTCTATTTTCTTTTCCTCTCCATACTCAGGCTCATCAGGAAGCGAATAGACTAGAATCATGTTTTTATTCTGGTGTGGGTTGTAGGAAACCAAAACCTTCCCATTATAGAAGCCAAACATACTGAAGTATTGTTGTTTCCCTTTCACATTTAGAAAATCTGACGGGAACTGTGTTTTATTTTTTCTGACAGTTACAACATGCGACAGCTTCTCCATTTTCAAATTATCGATTAGATCAAAATCAGAAAACCAATTGTCAGGTTTAATATTTCGACCATATACAAATAAGAGATCAGCCGTTCTCCTCACCACTTCACTTAGCTTTGTTACTGACACAAAATGTCACTGTGTACAGCATTCTAGTGTCAACAAGGGCAAAAAGTTTATTCCATATTTGTTTGGCTTTGAGGTTATGAGGAAGTATTTAGTCTTTAGTGACATACTCCCCAGGGCAATAGCTTTTCTGACAATTTGCAACAAATTTTTGAAACACGTTACGAATTGCAGGAAACCAGTCAAAATCTTTTCAGTAAGTCCGGTAGTTTACTCATCAAAACAAAGTCAACGGATCAGGGTCTTGAATCTTTGGGGATTTATTTCAAGGCTAAATTTATCAATTCCGTCACTTTCTCTTCCCCAAAGTTCCTACAAACTTTGACGATTCGCTCTATATGCGCCATATAGGTACAACAAGACAATGAAAACCCTGAGTCCAATTTCATCTTTGGGTCTCATGTCTCTCTGAAGAATTTGTCTTTGATGGTGTCAATATATTGGTTTGTGCATCTAACAATAGTTTCCAGAATGTCATCAGTAAATTAATTATTCCAACATTGAAATACAGTTTTAGCAATCTTAGCAATTCCAATAACTCCAGGAAGGAGAGTGAAAATGTTTTGCGATTCCCTATGATGTTTGATCTCTGGTGTCTTCTTGCTCCACTTGGTCTTTTCATCTTTGCCCAAAAAATAGGTGTTATCTTTATCTTGTTCATCTGTATCAGTCTACTCGCCATCCTGCTCTGTTCCTGAATCACTTTTACATTTTTCTACATCATTTTGAGATGAAATGTCACTCTCTTCCCCTAAAACTTCACTCAGTGTGGGGTCTCCCTTATCATCATTTAGCAGCAGATTCTTAAGTTCTTCAACATGAAGGGGGTTATACAAATCATACATTTTAATGGCCATTTCAGCAAAGAATATGAAGCGAGAGAGAGAGTATGTGTTAAAGCACAATGTGCCTTAGAGGCCACTGTTTTATTCTATGAAAACCCTACTAATTTCCACAAACTTTGCATCATTCATTAATAAAACAAGCTAAAAAAATGTGATGAATAAAAAGAGAAAATACTAACCTTTAAATGTGAGACTAGTTCATTCACAGTGAGCCAGAGAAGCCAAAAAGGTCAGATTTGTCATCCAGAAAGGCTGCTGTAGCAATGTGAGATAAGGTTTCAAAGACCATGTAAAGGCAGGAAATAACTGGGAAGGGAGATTTTCTGATAGTTTGGATAGGCTATAGAATCAAAACTAATTGAGCTGTTCATTTAACATCAGCTGCACCTGACAGAGGGTTAGGGATCTTTCACACATCAGTTTTTTGCCATCAGTCACAATCCGTCAAAGTGTTAAAAAAACGGATCCTGTGCAGATTGCAAAAAACGGATCCATCTCAGCAGCTTGCTGCAGGAATTTAAAGGGAGAGAGAGAGAGATTTTTTTGTGCCAGAATGGAAAAAGCAGCTGTAGGGGTTAAATAAAGAAAGAGAAATTATTTTGGGCATGCTCAGTTTTAAGAGACGGAATCCGTCGCTGGATTGCATTTTTTGACGGACAGTGACGGATCCTGCACCCATAGGTTTCCATTATAGCCAACGACGGATGACGCTGGATCAGTCTCTGCCCGACTTTTCGATGTACACAAAAACGCTACTTTGTTTGCTGTCTCTGGGCGATGGACAAACATTTTCTGACGGATTCGTTGGACGACGGATGAAATGTGTGGCCATCCGTCACAATCCGTCACTAATACAAGTCTATGAGAAAAAAATGGATCCAGCACAATCATTTGTGTTCTCCCCTCATGCGCTCTGTCTCTCTCACCCCTGTGTCTAACCGTGTACAGAACATACCACAGCTCCTGGGCAGGGGAGGAAGCAAAAGACAATGCTGACATTACAGCAGGAGCAAGGGCGTACCTACGGCCCGTGCAGACTGTTCATTGAACGGGGGCCCCCGGGGGAGAGGGGGGCCCCTCCAGCCTCCTGCACCACATGGCTAATTATTCAGTTTTCAAATTAGCCATGTGGAGGGCAGGAGGAGAGGAGAGCAGCGGGAAGCATTGGAGGACCTGTGGTGACATCATCGTCATGTGATCAGGGGGTGGAGCTGATCACAGGCCTTCACCATTGATCAGCTATGCCCCCTGATCACATGACTTTGACATCACCACAGGTCCTTTAGCAATAGCTGAGCTCACACACGAGCTGCATCTTCCAGCAGGAGTGCAGCCAGGTAAGAATTTTTTTTAATTTAATTATTATGTTTCCCCACAGGATGGAGACACATGGACCATCCTGGTAGTAATATATAGTCTGGTCATGGTGTGGCGGTATTTGTTCCTTGTATGTGGTATTAATTATAGGTCACTATGTGGTGGTAATATTGTGTCTGGTCATGGTGCGGTGGTATTTGTCCATTGTATGTGATATTAATGGTCATTTTAAAAATTGAAAAATTAATACAAATGTACCTAATTGTATTGCATATTTTAACAAATATTTATTAGGTTACAGTAGAGTAGAGCTCAGCCAAAAGTGTCTACAGTGTTGTGATGGCGGCTCAAAAAATATTATGGCGGAAAAAAAAATCTGCCGGCTATATGTGTGATCTGGTGATGGGAACTGTTAATGTGTGATTGGTGAGAAGTGGAGTTTTCCAAGAGAGGGCGGTGGGACTGTGGACAGTTTGAAGGGTGGAGGCGGAGCTGGGGTGGAGCCTGGGCAGAGTATTACAGGGGCCCCGAAAATATTCCCAGTATGGGGACCCGAAATTCCTAGTGGCAGCTCTGCCCCTGTCAATATGCTGCAGCAGTTCAGGTATGTGCGGAGTGCGGACACTGGACAGTGTGGAATGGATGGATCCTCTTGGTCTGGCCTGCCCTGCCTGCTCCAAGTAAGAGTACTACCAGAGCTGAGCAGGACTGAGGGACTGGGACCGAGGTGCAGGCATGATTTTGGGGGCTCCTGGGGTGGGGGAGAACTGAACATGGCAGGCATGATTTTGGGGGGCTCTGTCCTGGGGGAGAACTGAAGCATGATGGCCTGGCTGCTCATGAATGGAGGGCCCCTGGCCTGGGGAGAAGGGAAGCATGGCCTTGACTGCTCATGAATGGGGGGGCCCTGGAGAGAAGCATGGCTGCTCATGAATGGGGGGGCCCCTGGGGAGAAGCATGACTGCTCATGAATGGGGGGGCCCTGGGGGAGATGCTTGGCTGCTCATGAATGGGACGGCTCATGGGGGGGAGAAGAAACATGAATCGAGCGGCCCACATAGGGGGAGAAGCAGCATAAACTGGGGGGGGGGCACATGGGGAGAAGCAGCATAAACTGGGGGGGCCACATAGGGCGAGAAGCACTATGCCAAAAGTAGACCGCATAGGGGAGAGCATTATGAAACAAAGGGAAATGGGGGTGCCTATATATATTACCTATCTATATGTTTACATAACTTTGTTGCCCAATGAAGGACAGGGGGCCCTGAAAAATTTCTTGCACAGGGGCCCACTACAGTCTGTGTCCGCCTCTGAGCAGGAGATTGCAGAGGATACATTTTGTGTATTCAGTGAAATATTTTACCTCACAAAATAAATCCTCTGTGTAATAAATCCCCTACTGTAATGTCAGTATTGTCTTTTGCTTTCTCCCCTGCCCAGTGACCGACTTCCTCTGCCTGTAGACACATCACGCATCTGCCACCGGGATGAGCTGAATGATTCAATGCGCCTGTGCAGAATTCGAGCAGGCGCAGTGCAACGGTGTTCCACTGGTGGTATCGCGCAAGAGGCTGTGTGATTGTGAGTGTGAGTGAGTGTGTGAGAGTGAGTGTGAGTGTGAGAGAGTGTGAATGACTGTGTGAGTGTGTGAGAGTGAGTGTGAGTGTGTGTGTGAGTGCATGAGTGTGTGTGTTTGTGTGGTGCGTACAGTGTATAGTGTGTGTGTGTGTGTGGTGCGACAGTGTTCTGCTGGTAGTACCACACAATAGGTTGGTACCAGCAGCAGTTTCCATATTGAGACACCCATCACTTGGGTGTCCCAATATGGCAGTCAGTGATCTTCCTTCGCTTGGAATTCTGGGATACTGTGACATCTGTACAGAACAGGAAATGAAAACATTACAAGGCAATTATATAAATAGATTTCACATTGTCCTAGCATCTGCCTACATATTTAATGCTCCTTCCTCATTTAGCATCCCTCATAGTGAACCGTTAGATTTTTCTACATGATGAAATTATGTTTGGTGCAGCCATAAACACAGTCCTTGCTTGGTTGCAAAAATCAAGGATAATTTAGGATCCAAACATTTGCCAAATAATTAACTTTAGATCAGACCTGACAGAGAGTAAAAGAGAGGGAGCGAGGGAGCAATCTAATACTGCTGTACTTACAGGACATTGACAATAATGTGGTGCCCCTGAGGCTCAGTCGCCACAGAGGTACTGCACCTCCTCCTAAGGTGTGGTGCCCCACCATCCAGGTAAGTTGGAGGCTCCTGACCACGCTCCAACACTCGCACCCCACACAACAGAGTAGGTCAGCAAAGCCACATTGCAGCTCCTTGCTTAGAGAGTAGCAGAGCACCTTTGGTGGTTCCCTGCTTGGAACACGAAACATGCTGGGAGGCGGGTGCAGTTGAGAATACAGAAAAGAGAGGGAAGGTTTAGAATTACAGGTCAGTCTAAGAGAGGAAGCCACTCAGTGAGGAGTGAGGAAAGAAGATCCCTGAGAGAGGGATGGAGGAAGGAGGTGCTGCAGCAGACCTGAGTGACCTGGGTCTGCTGGCACAGGTAAGGAAAGAAGGAGAAAGACATTGAACTGAAACCTGATCTTCCATAAGAGAGAGAGATTAGAACGGAACAAAGGAGTAAAAGGGAACAGAGAGGATGTGGGTTAGAGGAAGAACCCTGCCTAGAAGTTCTAAGCGCAAGGCCGGGGCCCGGTCCCCGAGGTTGTATGGACACTAATGGTTCTGCAGCAGACACTGGTGGAGTAGTGGGTTGTAAATGCACTACTCCCATCTAAGACTTGGGGGCACAACAGCAACTTGGATAGTGAGCCGGGAATCAGGAGTAGAGAGTCCCCGAAGCAGGCTACAGCTGTCTGCCGTACAAGTAGAGTTCTTGGGAACATCTGTCAGGAGGCACTCCAGTGTAACTCAGTACTGGGAGTACTTCACACTTAATGGCGCTATAGAGGAGACGTTCAGAAAGGCACATGTTGGCGGAGCGTTGGAAGGGAGCATTCCATCTTGCCTGGAGGTTGACTGAGTCCCTAACCCGGAGGACACGGCACGGAGGCAGGCACCTGTGTATACTACAGACTGTGAGTAAAGCTTTGGAACTGCAAGCCCTGGTGTCCTCCATTCATTCTTGCGCCAAGGCATCCAGCCCCGCTGCATCTGAGTACCAGCTTCTACACCTCTTGTGCCTCTCCTCTTCCCCCACATCTACACTGCCCTGGGGCTGCAGCTCCACCTGTGGGGAGCTTCACCATCTTTGCTGCAACACACCACCAGCCCCAGAGTATCTGCATGCAGCGTCGGCCTAACATCTCCCTTGCCGAACACCACAGGTGGCGTCACGAACAATTCATTCAAACCATTACATTCCCCCATTACTTGGGCGCCCCCAGGGCCACAGATCGGGTCCCCGCTGCTGTGACACATCCCGCTGATACCGGCCCGGTACCGAGTACCTCACAGCCCTGGGAGGGCAACCCAACTAACCATGCTAATACCTCTAAAATTCTATAATAAAGTGTCTGTTTTATATAATACCAGAGTTTCCATTTAGTTAAAAGCCCTAGATAATGCAGAGTGCAGGAAGCATGCAATTATTGTGCATCTATGAAAAAATGTATCTCCATGAGAGCTTTGTATTTTGGAAACAGCTAAATGAACAATAAAATAATATTTTTTTTCTTCTAATATTTATATCAGTGGACAGTTCACCAGTTGACACAGCCCTACCACCCACTGCGAAGCAACATGCCTTTGATTTCACTGCTAGCCTAATTGAAACTATTGCAGCAAATAGCATTTTCATTTTCTTTTTTTAAGGGCTTTTCCATTCCCATTTGGCCTCATTATTTTCTACCAGAGGCATGCTCACCTATTGTAATAACCAGATAAAATGTACGAAGTAAAAGCACAGCATGTTTGACTCAGTGTCTTTGACAAAAATACAATGTGTATTTTAAGCTGATTTTAAAAGGAAACAAAGGTCATTTCTGATTCTGCGTGCGGACTAATTTTATGATTTCACATTGATACAGTTAAATAGTTGATAATTTCTTTACAAACTCTGACTATCTAATCAGATACTTATGTCAGAGATGTCTGCTTTGAATGACATTTGGTTTAAATGGCTCTCTCAGATAGTTGATTGAGAGAGATTGATAAAAGGAAGTCTGAAGGATCTTGCCTTTAATTTTAGTCTTTAGAAAAGAAAAGAGGACCCTGCTTGCAGGCAAGCGCTAAAGGACCCCCCGTTAGCATGCATAATGTACTGCAGTAGAATGTTTCTACTATACAGCTATAAGTATACATGTAAAACCAACACAAGTTAAACAGTAGTAACAGCCATTTCTTTTCTATGTATTCTGTATGCTATTGTAGAAAACATAAACAGCTAATTGTCGGCATCAGTATTGATACAGCCCATATTTTTCATTTTATAATATAAGGCTGGAGTCACACTAGCGGATGGCATTGGATGTGAGATACTAATGACCCTCGGATCCTGCCCTGCTGCGAGCGAGAGTCGGGTGTCATGGTACTGCGCTCCGATCGTCTCGCACAGAGAGGATCAGAGCACAGCCGCGGAGGAGGTGGAGAAAGTAATTTCTCTATCACCTCCATATGTTACACCGTACTCGGATGATATCCGAATGATGTGTGTTGTATCACTTACACTCATAGACTTATATGGGTGCGAGTGAGCCGAGATTCGGCCAAGTCTCAGTGCCAATCGCAGCATGCTGTGATTGTTCTCGTATGCCAATTCTGCATGAGAAAATAATCGCAGATATGTACAGCCCCATAGAGTAACACTTTCTCACATAGCACTGTATTGTACGGTAGTGTGTCTCCAGCGTAAGGAAAATAACTGCAGCATCCATCAAGGCTGATCGTGGGTGTAGACAAAGTATGCAAAAGCTTTGTGCATCATGGAGGGGTGTGATTCATTTAGTAAAAAAATGTGCTTACATTTCTTTGCACATACATGGCACTTGAGTGGCTCATAATCTTACACTGACTGTTTTCCCAAGCACTAATGGAAACTTTTCTTGGTATGGGAATGGCACCTATCAAACAGGAATAGATGTGCAGTGTCCTGCATCATGAAATTTGCTTCACATCAAATTTATTCACGGCTATTCAAGTAAGAGAAGATTGCTGTTAAAAAGCCATAAAGCCATTTATTATGTTCCACCACGGATCACATTACCTCGACACTGATGTAATTAAGGTCATTGAGACTTGGCCGCAACTGAATGGCCAGTAGAGTTAATAAGAGACCAGCATCAGAGAGGATCAGATACATATGTAAGGTATAGGATGACCAGTGGGGAGCTGCAACTACCTGCAATGACAGGAACACTTGAGGTGCTAAGTGAGCATGATTCATTTCTTGTTTTTCAACCTCTTCACAGTCCAAATGAATCCAGATGGCAGTAGTTTTCCATATTCCTACAAATTTAATTTCCAAAAATTCAGATTTGATTTGTTAGAATTGATATGCTTATCTTTAGTAATTGGCTGATAATTCTAGTGGTGAACAATATTGAGTGACATATTTTCAGATTTCTGCTTAATTCACCAAGGAAGCTTATGCACATAGCTCCATAATACACTCTTTAATGTTGAAATTGCAACACCAAAATCAAAGCGTTGTGGAATTTTGTAATTTACAGGATTGATAAACATGTTAATGGTATGCAAACGATCAGGGGCGTACATAGAAATCATAGAGCCCTATAGCAGAAGTTCAAGATGCCGTCCCCACCTCCCCATGAAAAAATAATAATATTTGACAAATCTCAGAAGAACATATCACACAACTTTGCAGCCCCCAACACCTCCAGCAAAGTGTGGTGACCCTAACACAGTATGATGCTCGAAATGTGACGCCAACACAGCCCTCTAACTAATATGATAGGCAACATACAGTTCTCCATACAGAATAATGGCCATCTATACAGTAAAATGGCCCCAGCACAAATCTCTAGACTGCATAATTTTCTAGACAAACAGCATGGTGGCCCAAATACAACATGATGGACCTCAAACACAAACCTTCACACTGTGTAATTGCTTGCATACAGTATAATTGACTCCATTATTCTGTAAACAGTAGAATGGCCCTTCATATAACCATCCAAACAGTATAATAGCCCCACATAGCTATGCAAACAGTATAATGGACCCTCATAGCCCTCCAAAGAGTATAATGCCCCCACATAGCCCTATAAATAGTCTTTTGGCCCCTACATAGCCTTCCAAACAGTATAATGGATTCCCATATAGTACTGTAAACAGTAGAATGATCCCCACATAGCCCTCCAAACAAGACCCCACATAGTTCTTCAAATATTATACTGGCTCCTTCATAGCTCATTAAATATTATAATTGTTAGGCGTCGAGTTTCCCCAACTGCACAGGGGAAATCTCAAGCCATGTCCTCTGCGGTCTCCCATTCCTCTGCAGCTGCAGAGATTCCTGCTAAGCAGAGACGTCGGTCCAGGCATCTTGCCCAGGCAAATGCTAGGCGTCTGGTTGCTCCTTCAGGCTCTGCTGAAACACCATGTTTGAGTCAGCAGCAAGCAGACGCTCCAGGGACTAAGTCCTGTAGCCCCTGATATCAGAACTGTTCGATAGATTACGGGGAGCGAGAGTTTTCACCAAATTGGGTCTGCGGGGGGCCTATAACCTGATAAGCATCCATGAGGGGGACGAATGGAAGACGGCATTTAACACCAGTGATGACCATTATGAGTATCTGGTCATGCCCTTCAGACTTTGTCAACAATATCTTTTGGGATATGCTCCTCACCTCGGTGGTTGTCTATCTGGATGACATTCTCATCTTCTCTCCAGATATGGACTCCCACTGGAGAGAGGTTGGCAAAGTTTTCACCCGCTTATGAGCTAACTCCCTCTACGCCAAGTTGGAGAAGTGCCTGTTTGAGCAGGAGTCCGGCAAGAAACCCATTCCCTTAAAGCAGTGCAGCACTTTTTGGCGTTCGTAAATTACTATCGCCAGTTCATTCCCCACTTCTCCACCTTGGTGGCCCCCTTGGTCGCCCTCACCAAGAAGGGAGCCAATCCCAAGGTGTGGTCGGAACAGGTCTCCAAGGCCTTCTCCTCCATCAAGACTCTCTTTGCCAGCGCTCCCATTCTACATCATCCCCATGTGGAAAAACCCTTTATTTTGGAGGTGGATGCCTCTTCCGTTGGTGCTGGAGCGGTCCTCTTCCAGAAGGACGCTCAAGGTCAGAAGCAACCCTGCTTCTTTTTCTCCAAGACCTTTTCGCTGGCAGAGAGGAACTATTCCATCGGGGACAGGGAATTGCTGGTAATGAAGCTGGCCTTCTCAGAGTGGAGACATCTCCTGGAGTGGGCCCGGTTCCCCTTCCAGGTGTATACCAACCACAAAAACTTGGTGTACCTGCAGCCGGCCCACCGACTAAATTCTCACCAGGCAAGATGGTCGTTTTTCTTCTCCCGGTTCCACTACACCCTTCATTTCCTGTCCAGTGAGAAGTCCGGGCTGATGCTCTCTCGCGCTCCGTAGTGTCATCGGAGAAGGAGAAAGAGTCTCGGCTGATCATCCCATCCGAGAGCCTGAGGACCATGGCTCTGGTCGCTCTAGAGTCAGTGTCTCCGGGCAAGATGTTTGTCTCTGCTAGTCTGTGACCAAAGGTCCTCTCTTGGGCTCACACATCCAGGGTAGGTGGACACCTCTGGAAGAAGCGGACAACTGAGCTCATGGCGAGAACGTACTGGTGGCCGCGTATGGCCCGCGACGTCGGAGACTACATTTGGGAGTGCGTCTCCTGCGCACAGAACACGTTTCTCAAGCAACAACCCGCTGGGCTACTTCACCCCCTGCTGGTGGCGGACAGGCCCTGGGAGATGGTCGGCATGGACTTCGTGGTGGGCCTGCCCAAGTCCAGGGGCAGCACCTTTATCTGGGTTGTCACCGACCATTTCTCCAAAATGGTGCATCTGGTGCCTCTCGCGAGGCTACCTTCTGCACGGGGTCTAGCAGCGCTGTTTATTAAACATATCTTTTGCCTTCATGGTATGCCGGATAAGGTAGTCAGTGAGCGGGGCCCCCAGTTTGCATCTCGGTTCTGGAGAGAACTCTGTAGTCTCCTCAGCATTGAGCTGAATCTCTCCTAGGTCTATCATCCCGAGAGGAACGGGTTGGTAGAGAGGGCCAACCAGACCCTGGTCACATACCTACGACACTTTGTCTCAGCAAGGCAGGATGACTGGGCATCTCTGCTACTATGGGCGGAGTTTGTGTTGAACAACGCTGTGGCCAATTCCACTGGTCAGACCCCATTCCTCCTCAATTACGGCCAGCATCCTCGTGCCCCTGTTTCCATGCCCGTGTCTTCCACCGATTCTAGGGTTGCAGATTGGGTGGTGGAGGCATGTTACATTTGGGACCACTCTCAGGATTTCATCCGGGCCGCCAAGGAGAGAAGGGCCTCCGCCAATGCACACCGGCACCCCACTCTGACCTTCTCCCCTGGCAACTTAGTGTGGCTCTCCACCCGTAACATCAGGCTGCGGGTCGAGCCCACTAAGTTCGCACTACGCTACATTAGTCCTTTCAAGGTCCTCAAACGGACAACCCTGTAGTCTACTGGCTGGCGCTTCCCCCATGACTGGGTATCACTGATACCTTCCACGTTTCTCTCCTTAAGCACATTCACATGTCCCGGTTCTCCGAGTCATCTGGCGGGACATCAAGCTTATCTTCGGATGAGTTTGAGGTGAACGTCATTGTGGGCTGCAAGGTGGTACGTGGAAAAAAGTATTATCTGGTGGATTGGAGGGGTCGTGGCCCAGAGGATCGGACCTGGGAGCCAGTGGAGAATATCCGCGCTCCACTACTCATTGCGGCCTTTGACAACTTACTGACGACAATACAGGTCAAATTATAAAATTGCTTTATTGGACACAGGGCAAGGAACAATACAGAAATAGCTGATAACTTGTCATAAAAGGTCAAAAGCACCTTTCTCCACACATGCTGCTTCAATGTATCCCATATAGGGACTTCCATCTTCAACCCCTTGTTGAGACCTTGCCTTCTTTCCTCAGGGACACTGGGGAGCTTCTTAAGAAGGTTGATGGACTGAGGCTTGATGGTGACATGATATTGGCGACGGCTGATGTCGAGTCACTTTATACAAGTATCAGACACCAAGATGGGTTGAGAGCTGTACGTTTCTTTTTGGAACAGTCCAGTTTGTCCCCGCACCTTGGTGAACTCATTTTGGAATTATTAGAATTTTAATTAACACACAATTTTTTTGGTTTTCAGGGGTCCTTCTTCCTGCAGCTCCAGGGGACGGTTATGGGGGCGTCCTTTGCGCCCTCATATGCCAACCTATTCCTGGGGCTGTGGGAGAAGGACCTCTTCCTGTCAGATCGTCAGTTGTCAATGGACCGGGTCCTTATATGGACCCGCTTCATTGACGACATTTTTCTGATCTGGCAGGGTTCGCATTCTGATTTGACTGCCCTGTTACTTGAGTTAAGTAGGAATGATCTCAATATCCGGTTAACTTACTCATGGGACTTTAATAAGATTGAGTTTCTTGATGTCTTTGTGAAGAGGGACATGACGGGAATGCTACAAACGGATATTTTCCGTAAACCCACAGCCAGTAACTCTTTGCTGTATGCCACGTCATGTCACCCTCCACATGTCATCAAAGCAGTCCCGGTGGGTCAGTTTCTTCACCTACGGCAAATTTGTTCTTCGGACTCTGACTTTGAGATGCGTGCCAGTGAACTTTTTGACAGGTTTCTCAGTCGTGGCTATAGTCGGCGTTCTCTCAAGCGGGCATATAACAGAGCTAAATTTAGCTCTCGTTCTTCCCTTCTATATGGTAATAGACAGGGAGTTCTGTCAGCGAAGTCAGAGCAGATTAGATTTGTGACTAATTATAATTCTAAAGCAGACAGTATACGTAGGGCCCTCCAAAAATCATGGCCCATCTTACAAGTAGACCCGATTATTTCAAAAATAATACCTGAAAAGCCAGCTATGTCCTTTAGGAGAGCTAAAAATTTAAAATATCATTTAACTCATAGCTTGTATGTGGGAGAATCAAGAACTACATTTTTGGATCTTGGTTCCAATCGACGTGGGTGTCGTCCCTGTGGTCACTGCGTCGCCTGTCCAAACATGGATCGAGCTTCCACTTTTGTGGATTCAAATGGCAGGGTCTATCGGATCAAAAAAAACATCACTTGTGAGACCTGCCATGTTATATACTATGCCACCTGTTCTTGTAAGCTCATCTATGTGGGACTGACATCGTGCCAATTCAAGGTGTGGGTGCGTGAACACATCTTGGGTATTGAGGTGGCAGCTGACCACACGGACGTATCCATGTTAAAGACAATTCCACGGCATTTCAAGCTATTCCATAACAGTGATAGTAAATTGATTAGATTAAGAGGCATTGATATGATCGATGCTGGTATTAGGGGTGGTAAACTGTCTTCCAGGCTAGCGCGCCTCGAATCCAGGTGGATCTGGACTCTTAAAACTGTGCACCCTCATGGGTTAAACGAAAATTTGAGCTTCGCCCCTTTCTTGGAGTAGGAATCCATGTTGTGGTCTTTCCACTTAAAGCTGTTTTCTTGTCATATGTTTTTAACAATGATTTTTTTAATCTTCTTTTTTTAGTATTTGCTTATATGAGTACTTTTGGAGTCCGGAGTGTTCATTGTCCCATGGATGAAGAGGATCTAGAATTGTTTTTTCATCTAGACCTTGAAGAGTATCTCGTCATCAATAATGTGTCATCTGTATGATTCATATACTGTGGATGTTTTATTAGGCAATGTTTACATCTGTACATCTTGCACATTGTTATGATCCGATGCATGTTTGCTTGATATGATTTATTGTTTGGTATGGCTGGCTATTATATAGCTATCCATGCCATCTTAGAAGAGGAGATTTGTATGTAATGGACCTTTTGCATATTGTACTTACCATCTTAAATAGGGCAGTATATGGTTATATACTTTTTGCTGATATTTGATGATCTGCCACTTTCTATGTATGCAATATTATTTACCTTGTTGTTTACATACTACTATTATGGATGTTATGCGCACTCTCTCTAACTTGACATAACTAAATCTTTTGCTAACATGTATCTGATCTATGCAACCCTTTTGATTATCTTATTTATTATCTCTTCATTGTGGGCTTTGGTTAGTTATATTTAATATTTATGATTTAGGTATGTGTATATATACATACTTTGTATGGAGATATCAGTGTCCCTTTTCCGTGCAATACCATTTTTTATACAGCTATATTTTTGTTGCTTATTATTCATAATGCATATGTGATGCCCTTGTGGATTTTTTGTATTGCCTTGAGGATATTTGCCCTCCTCCATAAGGCACCAGTAATCCTATTTTGTTTCTGTGTGGGTAGTACAGAGCATATCATCATCTATTATAATCGTTAGTGTCTTTTTACTTATTCAGTGCACTGGTGCCCTTAATCAATATGACGCCCACACTTGTATGTACTTCATGCGCATGCGCGGTTTATTCTGTTCGTTGTGACTAGATGATCCCTGCTCCTGGCCGGCGCATAGCGGCTTTGGACTTCCGGTCACGTGGAGCCCCACGTCATCCGGGCGTCACGGCCGGGCATCTGCTGTGCGGGGGGCGGATCTCTGGTTACCCGGGCAGCGCTGATTGATTTCCGCCCAATGTATTGAATAGCTCTTCCAGTCTCTGTACTATTTATAGTACCTACTATTACTCTGTCATAGCGCCCCCTGACGAAGGCTCCCGAAACGCACGTCGGGGCGGCACTGGTCTCTTCACTTATCTGCGTGCATAAGCACTTATTAGGTAATGTAGGACGTATCTATTGTTTATGACATGATTATGCGTAGTGCATGTATGTGTTACCATTGTTAAACTGAGTAGGCTAAGCCTCTATATTGCACATTGAATGATGGTCTTACTCTTTTTTTGTCCTCCCTATATGGGATACATTGAAGCAGCATGTGTGGACAAAGGTGCTTTTGACCTTTTATGACAAGTTATCAGCTATTTCTGTATTGTTCCTTGCCCTGTGTCCAATAAGCAATTTTATAATTTGACCTGTATTGTCGTCAGGAAGTTGTTTATCTTCCCCCTCCCCGTAAGTCAGTTTGACAAGTGGTCTCTCTACAGTCCACAGCACCGTGAGTACTATGGGGCTATTTTCTGCTATATAGCTTATATTATAATATACTCCCCATATGGCAGTTATGCTGATGTGTGCAACTTTTGTCTTTTATTGCGGCCTTTGAGCATAGCAGGGCTCAGGGGGAAGGGGAGCCTGGGGGGGTAATGTTAGATGTTGAATTTCCCCCACTGCACAGGGGATTCTCAAGCCATATCCTCTGTGGTCTCCCATTCCTCTGCGGCCGCAGAGATTCCTGCTCAGCAGAGATGTCGGTCCAGGCGTCTTGCCCAGGCCAATGCTAGGCGTCTGGTTGCTCCTTCAGGCTCTGCTGTAGCACCATATTTGAGTCAGCAGCAAGCAGACATTCCAGGAACTAAGTCCTGTATTTTGCCTTCTGAGCATGCCCGTGGGACGACCTCTCATTGGAGGTCAGAGGTCACATGTGCAGGTCCTGTTCCTGCTCTGATTGGTCCACTGGGAAGGTCCCGGAAGGACACTGCTATAAAAGAGTCGCATGGCCACTTGGCCATGCGCTAGTATAGACTCTTGTGGCTTATGGTGTGTATGATGATGGATATTTGTGACTGCGAATTACTCATTATGAAACTACTACCCTTGGTTGTGACTGTTGTTAGGGCTTAGAGGTTAGAGTCAGTGCCTGTCAGTGGCTAGCTATACGCCACAGTGCATCCCAGTCCTCTGCACTATCAAGCGTCCGACTGTGCCTCCCTGCTCAGGGCACTGTCGTACCACACCAGGTTGCAGTAGCCACCAGTGCAACGCTGTGCACACCTCTATCGCTTTCCTCCCCACCCTGGGTAGTTAGTGGCATCCGCCGAAGCAGGTTCCGGCATTTGTTTTAGCGGCTCTGTGAAGCAACAGAGTTCGCTTCCATTCACACTGGGTGAAGTTAACCCACGTTTGAGCAAGCGTTCATCCACCATCTAGTTCCGCCATTACTCAGCAGCAGGTTCCATCTCTGCACGGTGGACCCCGGGCTGCGAACACACCTCATATCTCCTTTTATATTATTTGGTGCGTTCCGCAGGTCCTAACAATAATGGACCCCACATAGTCCTCCATATAGCATAATTGGCCCACACAGTTCTCCATATAGTATAATAGGCCCCACTAAGCCTTCCATGTAGTATAATGGCCCATATAGCCGTCCAAGTAGTATAATGGACCCCACATAGCCAATTCATGTAGTATAACATCCTCACAAAGCCTTCCATGTATTATAATGACAACATACAAAAACCATCAGCTCACCATGCCTGTAATGGCTTGATCCAGGGTGCTCAGCAGCTTGAGCAAAGCATATACAGTATAATCCATGTGCCTGTGGGGTGGAGTAGCCTGGAGTCATGGGAACTCAGCTTTACTGCATGTTTGCTGCTGTATGGCACCAGGTCACCAGTTACCACACCTTTGAGCCTATAAAAACTTAGGAACCCACTGAGAGGTTTGCCGTGAAGTGGCAGTTGGCTTCATACAGTCTGTTCAGAATATTAAACTAAGAACCATATGTTCAGTTTTATAAATTTTTGCCTAGTGGTATTAGAATTAGATAGCTGTATGATTTTTGGTTGTGCGGTACATGTCTTTTTCTACAGCATTGGTACCAAATCAATGTAAAACCAAGATGTTAGTTTGCCTGAAATGAAAAACAGTAGGTTCCAGCTACTGTAAATTATGCCACTCCACACCATAATCCCTGCAATTGGACTGATGTGATATTCCTTCTTGAAGGTCTTTTCATGTCACTGCCCTCGTCATTACTGGACCAATTTTCAGCAACAATTGCATCGAAGGCAAAAGTTCCACTCTTCATGTGTACGCCACCTAGAATTTATGGATTATTAAATATTTTATAGGATTGGATAAGTGTGGTAAAAAGTTTTGTAAATAATGTAAACATTATAGTTGTGTCCAAAATGTATGGTAAAGGTAAAAGTGATGCTGGGAACAGATGTGGCTGTAAGAGAGGAAAAAAACAATACCACTGCAAAAAATATACAGTGTGTGCCGCTAATATCAACAACTCACTGGCACCAACTGTCTATGCAGTTTTAGTAACAAACACGGGTCACAATTGCCCTCCTTTGCTCCAGGTAAGCATATTAGTTGATTGAAAGTGGGATGCATAATGGAATAAATTACTGCACACCACTCTTCTCAGCAGTCACAGAAAGATGATGCTTCTTCTGACATATTGAGTCAGTGTTCTGTGTCTCCTGTATTTCAAAAACACCAAATCTGTTACACAGTGGGCTTTCAATTCCATCAGTCACTGTGTACTTTAGTTACCAGCGCGCTGATGGAGCGTAATTAAATGCCATTCTGTGTTGTTGACTCTGCAGGCCATTAAGGTAGGGGCAAAGGCAGTGCTAATGGCACTCTGAAGCAGGGAAAATTTCAAGGTGTGAACTGGGCAGTAGTTGGAGACAGGATGCAATGAACTGAGAACAGTTCCCATACTGAGACAACTGCTAGTTGAATCATAGATGATGCTGATGATGATTGTGAACCAGATAAGGAGTACTGAGCTGGTGATGTGTTCATAGTAGGAGGGTAGTAAAGTCGGCATTCAAGAACAGAGACAAAGTCCTGCCAGCAGATCTGTTTCTTATGCAGTCAGCACAGGAGCAGGTGATGTCATGACTGTTGTTGATCAATGAGGGTAACTCAACAGTGCCTGAATGCTCTGTTGATGGTTGTGGTAGTTTTAAGTCTCATATGTGATTATCTTAAGTTTGGAAATTCATTTTCACTATGCTAAAGGGCCAAAATATGTGCCAGTTCTGCTGTTAGAAAATAAGTTATGCATATCCTGGCACACATTGATTAGGAACCATGTTTCTCCATCAAAACATGAAACTGCATCACCTGTTCACATGGGAAGCAAATTAACCAGCAAGATGAGCAAAGCACAAACTGTCCTCCTTATTCTTGCGATTATCTTCCTTAAAATCAAGCTGTACGTGCAAGTAGTACTCTTCTGTTGCCATCAGCCTCAGACTCATTTACTGCTTTCCGTACTGTTCCTTATCGACCACCATTGCGCTGTCTGATAGTCTTTAGTGTGCCCAAGAAACATGCATGTAGTCATCAGTAGATTGGACCAGTGGAAATAATTGATCCAGTTTCCTATTGCTGTATTCTCATGTTCAAACCGCAATGCACTATGAGAAGGGGTATTCAGTGTGTCTGGTGCTTTGTCACACTGTAGAGGGCCAGGTTACCCTCCATAAAGATGGAAAACTTTAAATTTGCATGCCATCTGTTTGCTTGTCCACTGTCTGTCTTCCTTGCTGTTTTGATGCTTATGGCCCATGCTCAGCCATCGTATCATCCTACAACAAAGCTATTCAGAATATAATCATCAATCTGTTTTTTATGTATTTAATAATATGAAATATCATATCCTCCACCATTTGATGTATTTATTGTTTCAACTCAATTAATATACCCTCCTTCTCCCTTTACCCTGTTTTTATATGCATTTTAAATTGAATTGATGATTATATTCTGAATAACTTTGGGGACGTATCTTTTTATAGGATGATATATTTGTACTTGATACATGACCAGATACATCACCAGAGATACATTTAAGCTACTTAATAACTTTTGTTATTTCCTTGTACATCATGTTTTCTATGCTGTACTTCTGCTGCTAAGGCTGCCATTGCTGAAGTTACAATACAAGACATCTCCTTGCCTGACCTGTCATTTTTTTAACTTGTTGTTTCTGCCACTGACACTGCTGCTAGGTGTCATTGCTAGCCATTGCTCTTCTTCAATTTCTGCTCTGAAGATATATGGATAATTTTTGGACGACGAGAAAAAGCTATCAATTCTTGATTACGCAAACTGCAAAGCTCATGATACTCCTCAAATAAGAATAGTTTTTGCACCAACCTTAGTAAAAAGCCCACTTCTTCTTTTGTTACAGGCATCTTCTCTAAAAGAAGATATTGGCTAAATGGTCTATATGTTGGTTAGTAGGCAATTGGAGTTGGTTACCATTTACCACCAGTTATCTTCAGTTTTCCCGACGCCAGATAGTTTGGTTGTCGCAACGACATTATTAAGAGGTCAAAAGAGCTTTCTAAGAAATGAGTCTTTGCAATATTGAAATTTATGGCAAATTATTCACGTTTTTGCAGAAAATGCTGCAAAGCTATCTATTCATTATTTTATGTGTAAATGCTGCATAGTTAACACATAATCCAGAATGCAGCAAATGTATAGCAATAATGGTTTGGGTAATACTAATGAGAATTGATCAATAATATCTCTATAATATGTCCTTCAAAAACAATAATAGCGTTGTTCAACCTACTGTGTATTTATATTGTGAAATCATATTAAGTTATAATGCAAATAATAAAGACATTTATTTTGAGCTTGGTTAAAATTATTGTTCAGACAGCTGTCAACAGGTTAACTTAATTTAAATCTAGTTGATGAAAATTAGGGAAATTATCTCTTTATGCAACTGAGCAACAGACAATATTTATACTTTCAAGAATACAAATTGCCAGTGAGTTTATGGTACAAATTTCTTTGTATAAGTGAACAGTAAACAATAATGTATAGTTTTGGGAAAAGGTGTTAGCAAAGTAAAAGTATTTACTGAAATTCCAGTGTTTGCATATTTGTTGTACTAAATGACGCTCAGCGCTCATACTGTGCCCCTTTCTATCAAAATCAATGAAATATGAGGACACCTGCACACTACACAAAAGGGGCAAACTATATCAAAGTATGTAACAAAATAACCACAGCAAGTTAACACCTCCTAGGCAGTGTATAGATAATTCATATACATGTACTTATTTTCCAGCAATGCCCTTGATTTTTTTTCTGTTTCTACAATGACAATAAACCAAAACAATTAAAGGGAAGGTGTAGAACAATGGCCTGTCGTTTAGATCAGGTTTTTAAGTTAATGTATCTTTTTAACCCCTTTACCCCTCAAGAGTGGTTTGCATGTTATTGAGCAGGCCAATTTTTACAATTCTGTCCACTTTCTGTTTATGAGGAAATAACTCTGGAACACTTCCATAGATCCTGGTGATTCAGACAATGCTTTCTCGTGACATATTGTACTACATGACAGTGGTAACATTTCTTTGATGTGACTTGCCTTTATTTGTAAAAAAAATGGAAATTTGACAAAAATTTTGAAAATTTTAAAATTTTCCAGCTTTGAATTTTCATGCCCGTAAATCACAGACATATGTCACATAAAATACTTAAAAAGTAACATTTCCCACATGTTTACTTTACATCAGCAAAATTTTGGAACCAAACTTTTTTTGTTAGGAAGTTATAAGGGTTAAAAGCTAAACAGTGTTTTCTCATTTTTACATCACATTTGAAGTCACTTTGAGGGGTCTATATGATAGAAAATACCCAAAAGTGACACCATTCTAAAAGCTGCACCCCTAAAGGTGCTCAAAACCAAATTCAGGTGGTTTATTAACCCTTCAGGTGCTTCACAGGAATTTTGGGAATGTTTAAAAAATGAACATTTAACTTTTTTCACAAAAAAATTACTTCAGATCCAATTTTTTTATTTTACCAAGGGTAACAGGAGAAATTGGACCCCAAAAGTTGTGCAATTTCTCCTGAATATGCTGTTACACCATATATGTAGGTAAACCACTGTTTGGGCACATGACAGAGCTCGAAAGGGAAGGAGCGCTGTTTTACTTTTTTTTAGAATTGGCTGTAATTAAGATCAGACGTTATGTCATGTTTGGAGAGCCCCTAATGTGCATAAACAATAAGAACCCCCCACAAGTGACACCATTTTGGAAAGTAAACCCCCTAAGGAACTTATCTAGACATGTGATGAGCACTTTGAACCCCCAAGTACTTCAAAGAAGTTTATAACATAGAGTCATAAAGATAAAAAATCATATTTTTTCACAAAAATGATTTTCACCCTCATTTTTTTATTTTCCCAAGGGCAACAGGAGAAATTGGACCCCAAAAGCTGGTGTGCAATTTGTCCTGAGTATGCTGATACCCCATATGTTAGAGTTAAACCACTACTTGGGCGCATGGCAGAGCTTGGAAGGGAAGGAGCGCCATTTTACTTTTTCAACGCAAAATTGGTTGAAGTAAGAGCGGACACCATGTCGCATTTGGAGAGTCCCTGATGTGCCTAAACAGTGGAAACCTCCCATAAGTGACACCATTTTGGAAACTAGACCCCTTAAGGAACTTATATAGATGTGTGGTGAGCACTTTGAACCTCCAACTGCTTCACAGAAGTTTTTAAGATGGATCCTTAAAAATAAAAAATCATATTTTTTTCACAAAAATTTTCACCCCCAATTTTTTATTTTCCCAAGGTTAATAAGAGAAATTGGACCCCAAAAGTTGTGCAATTTGTCCTGAGTACGCTGATGCCCAATATGTGCAGGAAAACCACTGTTTGTGCACATGGCAAAGCTCGGAAAGGTAGGAGCGCGGCTTTACTTTTTGCACTCAAAATTGGCTAGAATTAAGATCAGGCACATTTGGAGAGCCCCTGATTTGCCTAAACAGTGGAAATCCCCCAAATGTGATACCATTTTGGAAACTAGACCCCCTAAGGAACTTATCTAAATGTGTGGGAAGCACTTTGAACCTCAAGTGCTTCACAGTTTATAACATAGAGCCGTAAAAATAAAAATAATATTTTTTTCACAAAAATGATCTTTTTGCCCCAATTTTTTATTTTCCCAAGGGTAACAGGAGAAATTGGACCCCCAAAGTTGTTGTGCAATTTGTCCTGAGTATGCTGATACCTAATATGTGGGGTTAAACCACTGTTTTGGCGCATAGCAGAGCTTCAAAGGGAAGAAGCACCAGATTTTACTGTTATGGTTTGCAGGAACCATCACGCACTGGGAGAACCCATGAGGTGCCAAAACAGCAGAACCCCCCCATAAGTGACCCCATTTTATTAACTACACCTCTCAATGAATTCATCTAGGGGTGCAGTGATCATATTAGCAGCATGGGTGTGTCACAGAATTTTATACCATTGGTCAGTGAGGACAAAATAGCTACATTTTTACCACCAAAATGTGGTTTTAGCCAAAGATTTTACATTTCCTCACAAGAAGTGGGTAAAAATGGCAACAAAATTTGTCCCAGAATTTCAACTGAACGTGGCAATACCCCATATGTGGCTGTATAGAACTACTTAGCCATACGAAGAGACTCGGAAGGAACGGAGCGCAATTTGCCTTTTCAAGAGAATGGGTCTGTGCACATGTCAGTGTGTTTCCACAGACCGTGTGTCCATGGGGAAAACACTCTGACATGTCCATTTTTAAATGTCACACACATGCATACACATCACACACATTGATGTCATCCATGTGATACTCATAGGTGCCGGAGAAGAAGCATTACAGTAAGCGCTGTTCCCCATTGCCGGGTGCTGAACACGGCTCTCATCATTCTCCCCTGCTTTGCCGGCGATCGGCACAAGCAGGGGAGAATTATGAGAGTTACATTTAAGTAACAAAAGAGACATCAGGCAGCGGCTGATGGGACTATTACTCTCAACAGCCTACCCCTGCTGCTGCTAATAACAGTGACAAGCAAAACCAAAAAAGACAATGTGTGCATATACCCTAATGAAAATAAATAAGTAAAAAAGCAAGTGCATTAAATAATAATTAACATAGGGTATTTAGTAAATACTGTTTTTTGATTAAAAAAAGCATAAAGCTGTCCCATCGTGATAAGGTATACCCAATTGGGACAGTAACTACACTCTTGTGTCATGACCGGTTGTAGGTTCCCTATGACTATGTCACTCATGCATTTAAACTACCAATGCCTGTAAACAGGCAGTGGTAGTTCAGTGCCGACAGCTGTCAATGACAGCTGAGAGGCACGGGAACGGGTGCAGGGACCCATGCCGTTGGTTCCTGCACCCAGATTGCTGTGATCGGTCAGTCGATCTGACTGACCGATCACAGGATGACCGTGCAGGAGTTGCTGAAAGTCCCATAAAGGGATTAGGTAAAAAATTAAACTTTTTAAAAAAATATGTTAAAAAATAATACAAATAATTTAAAAAAAATCCACTAATAAATGCACATATTTATGCAAAAAAATTAAACAAAAAAAGTACACATGTTTGGTATCGCTGCATCCGTAAAAATCCCACCTATAAAAGTGTCACAAATAGTTAACCCCTTACGCCGTAAAAAAACCACAAAAGCATAGCAAATTACACTTTTTCCAAGTGGTATCATCAAACCGCTTGGAAAAAGTGGAATAAAATGCAATAAAAAAAGAATGGTAATAAAAATAGTATGACTGAAAGAGCCATCTTGCCTGCAAAAAGCAAGCCCTCACATGACTCTGCTGACCGAAATATGGAATAATTCTAGCTCTCAAAAAACTTCAACAAAAAAAGCGTCTTTTAGTGTGTGACAGCTGCCAAACATAAAAACCCACTATAAAAACCCGTTATAAATAGAAATCAAATCCCCCTTCATCACCTCCTTAGTTAGGGAAAAATAATAAAATAAAAAAATGTATTTCTTTTTCTCATTAGGGTTAGCGTTAGGATTGGGGTTAGGGTTAGGGATAGGGTTAGGGTTAGGGCTAAAGTTAGGGTTAGGGTTATGGTTGGAATTAGGGTTGGGATTAGGGTTAGGATTGGAATTAGGGTTAGGGTTGGAAGTAGGGTTAGGGTTGGAATTAGGGTTATGGATGTGTTAGTGTTAGGTTTGTGGCTAGGGTTATGGTTAGGGTTGGGGGTGTGTTGAAGTTAGGGTTGGAGTTAGAATTGGGGGGGTTTCCACTATTTAGGCACATCAGGGGCTCCCAAACGCAACATGGCGTCTGATCTCAATTCCAGAAAATTTTGCATTGAAAAGTCAAACGGTGCTCTTTCCCTTCTGAGCTCTGCCATGCGCCCAAACAGTGGTTCCCCCTCACATATGGGGTATCAGCATACTCAGGACAAATTGCAAAACAACTTTTTGGGTCCAATTTCTCCTATTACCCTTGTGAAAGTAAAAATTTTGGGGCAAAAAGATCATTTTGTGGAAAAAATATATTTGTTTATTTTCACGGCTCTACGCTATAAACTTCTGTGAAGCACTTAAGGGTTCAAAGTGTTCTCCACACATCTAGATAAGCTCCTTGGGAGGTCTAGTTTCCAAAATGGGGTCACTTATGGGAGTTTCCACTCTTTAGGTACATCAGGGGCTCTCCAAACGCAACATGGCGTCCGCTCTCGATTTACATTCAAAGCCTCAAATAGTGCTCCTTCTCTTCTGAGCCCTGCTGTGTGCCTAAAGAGTGGTCTTCCTCCACACATGGGGTATCAGTATACAGTTGTGGCCAAAAGTATTGACACCCCTGCAATTCTGTCACATAATACTCAGTTTCTTCCTGAAAATCATTGCAAACACAAATTCTTTGTTATTATTATCTTCAATTAATTTGTCTTAAATGAAAAAACACAAAAAGAATTGTCCTAAAGCCAAATTGGATATAATTCCACACCAAACATAAAAAAGAGGGTGGACAAAAGTGTTGGCACTGTTCAAAAAATCATGTGATGCTTCTTTAATTTGTGTAATTAACAGCACCTGTAACTTACCTGTGGCACCTAACAGGTGTTGGCAATAACTAAATCACACTTGCAGCAAGTTGACATGGATTAAAGTTGACTTAACCTCTGTCCTGTGTCCTTGTGTGTACCACATTGATATTGGAGTAAAGAAAGAAGACCAAAGAACAGTCTGAGGACTTGAGAAACCAAATTGTGAGGAAGCATGAGCAATCTCAAGGCTACAAGTCCATCTCCAAAGACCAGAATGTTCCTGTATCTACCGTGTGCCGTGTCATCAAGAAGTTTAAAGCCCATGGCACTGTGGCTAACCTCCCTAGATGTGGATGGAAAAGAAAAATTGACAAGAGATTTCAACGCAAGATTGTGCGGATGTTGGATAAAGAACTTCGACTAACATCCAAACAAGTTAAAGCTGCCCTGCAGTCTGAGGGTACAACAGTGTCAACGCGTATTATCTGTCGGCATCTGAATGAAAAGGGACTGTATGGTAGGAGACCCAGGAAGACACCACTTCTTACCCTGAGACATAAAATAGCCAGGCTGGAGTTTGCCAAAACTTACCTGAAAAAGCCTAAAACGTTTTGGAAGAATGTTCTCTGGTCAGATGAGACACAAGTAGAGCTTTTTGGGCAAAGGCATCAACATGGAGTTTACAGGAGAAAAAAAGAGGCATTCAAAGAAAAGAACACGGTCCCTACAGTCAAACATGGCGGAGGTTCCCTGATGTTTTGTGATTGCTTTGCTTCCTCTGGCACTGGACTGCTTGACCGTGTACATGGCATTATGAAGTCTGAAGACTACCAACAAATTTTGCAGCATAATGTAGGGCCCAGTGTGAGAAAGATGGGTCTCCCTCAGAGGTCATGGGTCTTCCAGCAGGACAATGACCCAAAACACACTTCAAAAAGCACTAGAAAATGGTTTGAGAGAAAGCACTGGAGACTTCTAAGGTGGCCAGCAATGAGTCCAGACCTGAATCCCATAGAACACCTGTGGAGAGATCTAAAAATGGCAGTTTGGAGAAGGCACCCTTCAAATATCAGGGACCTGGAGCAGTTTGCCAAAGAAGAATGGTCTAAAATTCCAGCAGAGCATTGTAAGAAACTCATTGATGATTACCGGAAGCTGTTGGTTGCAATTATTTTGGCTAAAGGTTATGCAACCAAGTATTAGGCTGAGGGTGCCAATATTTTTGTCTGGCCCATTTTTGGAGTTTTGTGTGAAATGATCAATGTTTTGCTTTTTGCTTCATTCTCTTTTGTGTTTTTTCATTTAAGACAAATTAAATGAAGATAATAATACCAAATAATTTTTGTTTGCAATCATTTTCAGGAAGAAACTGAGTATTATCTGGCAGAATTGCAGGGGTGTCAATACTTTTGGCCACAACTGTACTCAGGAGAAATTGCACAACAAATATTGTGGTTCATTTTCTAATGATACCCTTGACAAAATAAAAGAAAATCTTGTCCGAAGTAACATTTTTGAGAAAAAAAGTTAAATGTTTGTTTTTCCTTCCATATTCCTTCTCTTCTTGTGAAGCATCTGAAGAGTTAATAAACTTTTTGAATGTGGTTTTGAGCACCTTCAGGGGTGCAGTTTTTAGAATGGTGTAATTTTTGGGTATTTTTTGTCATATTGACTCCTCAAAGTGACTTCAAATGTGAGGTGGCCCCTAAAAAAATGGTTTTGTAAATTTTGTTGGAAAAATGAGAAATCGCTGGTCAAATTTTAACCCTTATAACTTCCTAACAAAAAAATGTTGTTTCCAAAATTGTGTTGATGTAAAGAAGACATATGGAAAATGTTATTTATTAAGTATTTTGTGTGACATATCTCTCTGATTTAACGGCATAAAAAATAAAAGTTTGAAAATTGTAAAATATTATAAATTTTCGCCATATTTTCATTTTTTTCATAAATAAACGCAAGTTATAGCAAAGAAATTTTACCAATATCGTGAAGTACAATATGGCACGAAAAAACCTTCTGTGAATCAGTGGGATCCGTTGAAGCATTCCAGAGTTAAAACAACATAAACTGACAGTGGTCAGATTTCAAAATTAAGGCCTGATCATTAACCTACAAAGTGGCTTGGTCGCTAATGGGTTAAAACCTACCTAGTGTGAACAGTGGCAGAGAGTCACCAGGTTCCAAAAGGACACCCAGCTTTGGAAGGACTATATATGAACTGCCCAGCTCAGTGAAAAGGAGGCCACACACTATTTGTACTGAATAAAAAATACTGAAGAAAAAAACAGAAAACTGAGCGGGAGTATAACTTGAAAACATGCATGATGTAAAGGCATGTTCACACTGGCCATAGAAACAAGTAAAACAAAAAAAGACAATGTGTGCGTATACCCTAATGAAAATTTATAAGTAAAAAAGCAAGTGCATTAAATAACTAACATAGGGTATTTAATAAACACTGTTTTTTCATCAAAAAAGCATAAAGCTGTCCCACCGTGACAAGGTATACCCAATTGGGACAGTAACTACACTCTCTAATGTTAAAACCTACCTAGCGGCAGGGAACGCAGTGCAAGTTACCAAGGGTGGTCATAAAGGTAACCTCCAGTCACTGAGCTCCTTTCCTGAAAGGTGACATCAACCCCACCAATATTACCCCACTTGCCACCGCTACAGGGCAAGTGGGAAGTGCCGGGCAAAGCACCAGAATTGGCGCATCTAATAGATGTGCCTTTTCTGGGCAGCTTCCGTCTGCTGTTTTAAGTCTGGGGGGCCAATATCCATGGCCCCTTACCAGCCTGAGAATATCAGCCCCCAGTTGTCTGCTTTAGCAATGCTGGCTGCCAAAAATAGGGGGGAACCCACAACATTTTTTAAATTATTTATTTAAATAATTTAAAAAACAGCGTGGGAACCCGTCTATTCTTGATAACCAGCCTTGCTGAAGCTGACAGCTGAGGATTGCAGCCCCCAGCTGTGAGTTTTGTCTGGTTGTTTATCAAAAATAGGGAGGAACCTATGACTTTTTTTTAAATTACTGTAATAATTTACAGTGCAGGAGCTGCAGATGAATACTCCCATTGGCCGCTCCTGCTGTCACTGTTATTAGCAGCAGCAAGGTTAGGCTGATGGGAGTAATAGTCCCAACAGCCAACGCCTGCTGTCTCTATTATTACCGAAATGTAACTCTCATCATTCTCCCCTGCTTGCGTCGATCACCGACAGAGCAGCAGAGAATGATGAGAGCCGTGTTCAGCACCCGCCGGTGCCGGGGAACAGGACTTATTGTAACGCTTCTTCCATGGCGCCAGTCCGTGTGGCACTAATGTGCTTCAAGTATTACACACATGGACACTGACATCGCCGGTAACGAAAATATCTGGATGTGTTAAAGAGGCCTTATAGCGAGATTTTATGTTTGGTTGCTGTCACACGCTAAAAGACGCTTTTTATTGCAAAAAATAGTTTTTGCATCACCACTTTTTGAGAGCTATATTTTTTCGATATTTTGGCCCACAGAGTCATGTGAGGTCTTGTTTTTTGCGGGATGAACTGACGTATTTATTGGTAGTATCTTTGGCACATGACTTTTTTTCATCGCTTTCCATTCCGATTTTGGGGAGACAGAAAGAGTAAAAACCAGCAATTCATGAATTTCTTTTGGGGGGGCATTTATACTGTTCTGTGTGTGGTAAAATTGATAAGCCAGTCTTATTCTTTGGGTCAGTACGATTACAGCAATGCCTCCTTTATATTTTTTTATGTATTGGTGCTTTTATCTTTTACATAGCAAAAACTATTTTAAAGAAAAAATAATTATTTTTGCATTGCTTTACTCTGAGAGCTATAACTTTTTTATTTTTCTGCTGATGGATCTCTATGGTGTGGTGGCTTGTTTTTTGTGGGACAAGTTTTCATTTTTAGTGGTACCATGTTTATTTATATCCATCTTTTTGTTTGGTGGTATGATGATAAAGCATTGTTTTTTGCCCTGTTTATTTTTTCAATGGTGTTCACTAGGGTGACCGCAAAAAATCAATGTCGGAATTTTGTCCGTCTGGACCCCACAAAACGATTCTCCTTTCCAGATATTGAGATAGCCAAAATTTGAGCTCGATCAAACGACGTTAACCCGTGCCGCTCGTCGCTCAAAGTTTGAAAAAATCCAAATTGAGGTATTTTAAGATTTAGGTATTTTGCATAGTCTGTTAGACTATAAAGAATGTGACAACAACATTGCAGAAATAGCCCTGACCAAATTTTCGAACCATTTGTGGTATTTGAATGCAGAGTTGGTGGGATTATCGTTTTTTGATCCCACCATTACAGACAATGAAAAGTTGTTAATGGCTAATAAATTGCTCAGTAGCACAGATGAACCATCAGAGCACGCTAGGGTTGTAAATCCAAAAGTTAGGAAAGAAAAATTAAAAGAGGTAGGAAGTAACCGACTTTAACGACCTTCTGACAAAAGATGAAGAACAAAAGCAATATGTCCTGCAAGTTGTAAGCAAATGCCGAGCATTATATTCTGACATTTCAAAAACTACTTTAACAAAAGCTCTAGAATAGATTAGATAACTATGTAAAATTATCAACTCATGTAGGCTAGCGTGCTCTGTGCTACTGAGCAATTTATTAGCCATTAACAACTTTTCATTGTCTGTAATGGTGGGATCAAAAAACGATAATCCCCACCAACTCTGCATTCAAATACCACAAATGGTTTGAAAATTTGGTCAGGGCTATTTCTGCAATGTTGTTGTCACATTCTTTATAGTCTAACAGTCTATGCAAAATACCTAAATCTTAAAATACCTCAATTTGGATTTTTTCAAACTTTGAGCGACGAGCGGCACGGGTTAACGTCGTTTGATCGAGCTCAAATTTTGGCTCTCTCAATATCTGGAAAGGGGAATCGTTTTGTGGGGTCCAGACGAACAAGATTCTGACATTTTTTCCCCCCCATGTGAGATCCGGTCACCCTAGTGTTCACTAAAGAGTAGTGTTGAGCTATACCGTCCGATACTTAAAAGTATCGTATCGGATGGTATCGGCCGATCTAAAAAAAATATCGGGTATCGCCGATTCCGATACCGGAAGTCCCATTCAAGTCTATGGGACTTCCGGTATCGGAATAAGAAAAACCCTATTTTTGCCTTGTACAGCCTCTCTGGGGTCTGTACGGGCCTTTTGGGGGGCTGTGCCGGCCTGCCGGGGGGTCTGTGCAGGCTCCGGTGGGCTGTGCCGGCCTGCCGGGGGGCTGTGCCGGCCTGCCGGTGGTCTGTGCAGGCTCCGGTGGTCTGTGCCGGCCTGCCGGGGGGCTGTGCAGGCTCCGGTGGTCTGTGCCGGCCTGCCGGGGGGCTGTGCCGGCCTGCCGGTGGTCTGTGCAGGCTCCGGTGGTATGTGCCGGCCTGCCGGGGGGCTGTGCCGGCCTGCCGGTGGTCTCTGCAGGCTCCGGGGGTCTGTGCAGGCATCGTCCGATGGGACTACAAGTCCCATCGGGCGATGCCTGCCACCATGACAGTGATTGACACATTAGCCAATGATGGGACAGTAGTAGTCCCATCATCCGGCTAATGTGTTGAATGTAAAAAAAAAAAATAAAAAAATTACATGCTACATACATACAACATGCATACTACATATATACTACATGTAACATACATACTACATACATGCTACATACTACATGCATGCTACATACATGCTACATACATACTACATACATAATACATATATACTACATGCATGCAACATACATACTACATATCTACTGCATGTAACATACATACTACATATATACTACATGTAACATAGATACTACATACATGCTACATACTACATGCATGCTACATACATGCTACATACATACTACATACATAATACATATATACTACATGCATTTAACATACATACTACATATATACTACATGTAACATACATACTACATATATACTACATGTAACATACATACTACATACATGCTACATACTACATGCATGCTACATACTACATGCATGCTACATACATACTACATACATAATACATATATACTACATGCATGCAACATGCATACTACATATATACTATATGTAACATACATACTACATGCTACATACATGCAACATACATACTACATACATGCTACATACATGCTACATACATGCAACATACATACAGTCATATGTAAAAGTTTGGGCACCCCTATTAATGTTATCCTTTTTTCTTTATAACAATTTTGGTTTTTGCAACAGCTATTTCAGTTTCATATATCTAATAACTGATGAACTCAGTTATATTTCTGGATTCAAATGAGGTTTATTGTGCTAACAGAAAATGTGCAATCTGCATTTAAACAAAATTTGACTGGTGCAAAAGTATGGGCACCCTTATCATTTTCTTGATTTGAACACTCCTAACTACTTTTTTCTGACTTCCTGAAGAACTAAATTGGTTTTGTAACCTCATTGAGCTTTGAACTTCATAGCCAGGTGTATCAAATCATGAGAAAAGGTATTTAAAGTGGCCACTTGCAAGTAGTTCTCCTATTTGATTCTCCTATGAAGAGTGGCATCATGGGCTCCTCAAAACAACTCCCAAATGATCTGAAAACAAAGATTATTCAACATAGCTTTTCAGGGGAAGGATACAAAAAGTTGTCTCAGAGATTTAACCTGTCAGTTTCCACTGTGAGGAACATAGTAAGGAAATGGAAGAACACAGGTACAGTTCTTGTTAAGCCCAGAAGTGACAGGCCAAGAAAAATATCAGAAAGGCAGAGAAGAAGAATGGTGAGAACAGTCAAGGACAATCCACAGACCACCTCCAAAGACCTGCAGCATCATCTTGCTGCAGATGGTGTCACTGTGCATCGGTCAACAATACAGCGCATGCATAATGCCTTTTTGTATGACCAAACAACTCAATCTTTGTTTCATCAGTCCACAGGACCTTCTTCCAAAATGTAACTGGCTTGTTCTAATGTGCTTTTGCATACCTCAGGCGACTCTGTTTGTGGCGTGCTTGCAGAAACGGCTTCTTTCGCATCACTCTCCCATAAAGCTTCTCCTTGTGCAAAGTGCGCTGTATTGTTGACCGATGCACAGTGACACCATCTGCAGCAAGATGATGCTGCAGGTCTTTGGAGGTGGTCTGTGGATTGTCCTTGACTGTTCTCACCATTCTTCTCTGCCTTTCTGATATTTTTCTTGGTCTGCCACTTCTGGGCTTAACAAGAACTGTACCTGTGTTCTTCCATTTCCTTACTATGTTCCTCACAGTGGAAACTGACAGGTTAAATCTCTGAGACAACTTTTTGTATCCTTCCCCTGAAAAGCTATGCTGAATAATTTTTGTTTTCAGATCATTTGAGAGTTGTTTTGAGGAGCCCATGATGCCACACTTCATAGGAGAATCAAATAGGAGAACTACTTGCAAGTGGCCACCTTAAATACCTTTTCTCATGATTTGATACACCTGGCTATGAAGTTCAAAGCTCAATGAGGTTACAAAACCAATTTAGTGCTTCAGGAAGTCAGTAAAAAGTAGTTAGGAGTGTTCAAATCAAGAAAATGATAAGGGTGCCCATACTTTTGCACCGGTCAAATTTTGTTTAAATGCAGATTGCACATTTTCTGTTAGTACAATAAACCTCATTTGAATCCAGAAATATAACTGACTCCATCAATTATTAGATATATGAAACTGAAATAGCTGTTGCAAAAAACAAAATTGTTATAAAGAAAAAAGGTTAACATTAATAGGGGTGCCCAAACTTTTACATATGACTGTACTACATACATACTACATACATGCTACATACATGCAACATACATACTACATACATACTACATACATGCTACATACATACCACATGCATGCAACATGCATACTACATATATACTGCATATATACTACATGCATGCAATACATATATAATACATACAATACATACATATAGACATACAGTACATATAACATAGAGTACATACTTACCGTCACTTGTCACTTTGATCCCCGAAGCCATTGTCACCTGAGAGATAAATATCAAAATAAAAAAACACCAATATACTTACCCCGATCCGCAGAAGTCCACGAGGGTCCCACGTCCATCTTGCGTGGAGAACAGCAGCATCAGCTGATGCTACCATTCTCTACCAGCTCCAGGAATACAATGACGGAAGGTAGGTATCCTTCCGCACTGTATTCCTCCACCACTTTAAAAAAAAAAAAAGTCCCTAGTCTCACTTTATGCCATTGCTGCGTGGGAAATTCCCACGCAGCAATGGCATAAAGTGAGACTAGGGACTTTTTTTTACAGTGGTGGAGGAATACAGTGCGGAAGGATACCTACCTTCCGTCATTGTATTCCTGGAGCTGGTAGAGAACGGTAGCATCAGCTGATGCTGCTGTTCTCCACGCAAGATGGACGTGGGACCCTCGTGGACTTCTGCGGATCGGGGTAAGTATATTGGTGTTTTTTTATTTTGATATTTATCCCTCAGGTGACAATGGCTTTGGGGATCAAAGTGACAAGTGACGGTAAGTATGTAATCTATGTTATATGTACTGTATGTCTATATGTATGTATTGTATGTAGTATATATGTATTGCATGCATGTAGTATATATGCAGTATATATGTAGTATGCATGTTGCATGCATGTGGTATGTATGTAGCATGTATGTAGTATGTATGTAGTATGTATGTTGCATGTATGTAGCATGTATGTAGTATGTATGTAGTATGTATGTTGCATGTATGTAGCATGTATGTAGCATGTATGTAGCATGTATGTTGCATGTATGTAGTATGTATGTAGTATGTATGTTGCATGTATGTAGCATGTATGTAGTATGTATGTTGCATGTATGTAGCATGTAGTGTGTATGTATGTAGCATGTATGTAGTATGTATGTTGCATGTATGTAGCATGTAGTGTGTATGTTGCATGTATGTAGCATTTAGTATATATGTAGTATGTATGTTGCATGTATGTAGCATGTAGTGAGTATGTTGCATGTAAGTAGCATGTAGTATATATGTAGTATGTATGTTACATGTAGTATATATAGTTTATATGTAGTATGCATGTTGCATGCATGTAGTATATATGTTGTATGTATGTTGTATGCATGTAGTATATATGTATTATGTATGTAGTATGTATGTAGCATGTATGTAGTATGTAGCATGCATGTAGTATGTAGCATGTATGTAGTATGTATGTTACATGTAGTATATATAGTATATATGTAGTATGCATGTTGCATGCATGTAGTATATATGTTGTATGTATGTTGCATGCATGTAGTATATATGTATTATGTATGTAGTATGTATGTAGCATGTATGTAGTATGTAGCATGCATGTAGTATGTAGCATGTATGTAGTATGTATGTTACATGTAGTATATATAGTATATATGTAGTATGCATGTTGCATGCATGTAGTATATATGTTGTATGTATGTTGCATGCATGTAGTATATATGTATTATGTATGTAGTATGTATGTAGCATGTATGTAGTATGTAGCATGCATGTAGTATGTAGCATGTATGTAGTATGTATGTTACATGTAGTATATATGTAGTATGTATGTTACATGTAGTATATATGTAGTATGTATGTAGCATGCATCTAGTATGTAGCATGTATGTAGTATGCATGTTGCATGTAGTATATATGTAGTATGCATGTTGTATGTATGTAGCATGTAAATTTTTTTTTTTTTTACATTCAACACATTAGCCGGATGATGGGACTACTACTGTCCCGTCATTGGCTAATGTGTCAATCACTGTCATGGTAGCAGGCATCGCCCGATGGGACTTGTAGTCCCATCGGACGATGCCTGCACAGACCACCGGAGCCTGCACAGACCACCGGCAGGCCGGCACAGCCCCCCGGCAGGCCGGCACAGACCACTGGAGCCTGCACAGACCACCGGCAGGCCGGCACAGCCCCCCGGCAGGCCGGCACAGACCACCGGAGCCTGCACAGCCCTCCGGCAGGCCGGCACAGACCACCGGAGCCTGCACAGGCCACCGGCAGGCCGGCACAGCCCCCCGGCAGGCCGGCACAGACCCCCGGGGCCTGCACAGACCACCGGCAGGCCGGCACAGACCCCCGGAGCCTGCACAGACCACCGTCAGGCCGGTACAGACCCCCGGACAGTCGGCACAGCCCCCCCGAAGGCCCGAACTGACGGCGCAACATGATGCGCACAGACAGCGCATCATGATGACGTCATTTCGGCAGCCAATCAGAGCCACAAAAGTGGTTCATTGCATTTTGGACTTCCGATTCCGGTATCCGATACGAAAAAAGTATCGGTACTCGGTATCGGAATTCCGATACGGCAAATATCGGCCGATACCCGATACTTGCGGTATCAGAAAGCTCAACACTACTAAAGAGGTTAACTAGTGGGACAGTTTTATAGGTAGGGTTGTTGCGGATGCGGCAATACCAAATATGTGTATTTTTATTGTTCAGATTTTTTTTCATTCAAATATTTATTTAGTGATAGAATAGATGTTAATTTTTTTATTATTATTTTTGATTTTTTTAAATATTTTTACAATTATTTTTTTTTTAGTTTTTCCTAACTTTTACACTTTGGGACAATTATTTTTTGCAGGCTGATCGCTTCTATAGCATGTAGATGAAGCAGCATCTGCATGCCATAGAAGCTATCAGTGCTGCACTGACACAGGTAGACTTGCTGATCATGCACTGCGCATGATCACCAAGTTTGCTAGGTCTGGTGACCTCGATTTTGTCATAACGACATCCGCTCTCACCATGGCAACGATCGGGATCTCGCAACATGCCGCGGGGTCTCTGATCCAAAGTCAGAGGGGCTGTCAGCCCTGCTTTGGCTCCCGGAATGTTGCAATCTTGTTTAATCGCAGTATTTTGGGGGTTAAAGTGGCAAGAGTGGTCTCTTACTGCTCCTGGCACCTAGTGCCAGGTGTCAGCTGTAAGAATTAGCTGACACCCAGCCACGATTGGCTGCGCGTCCCCTGTGAGTGTGGACGATCGCGATGACATATTATTCCATCCATGGTCAAATTGTGCCAGGTCAAATATATGTATATGGATATATATTAAAGAAATCTTGCAATGTTTGCACTGACACTAAGCATCATTTTAATCTCACATTTCCGGTTCTTTACAGAAGACTTTAAAAAAGTCTCTTTACCATGACAGGATTACATTAATGCTAGCACATCTATATGCAGTACATAACAGGATTCGCTGTCCACAATAAGTGTTGTCATAGCTCACCTGCTCCACCTCCCTTCACAATGATCTTCGCCCTAATCAGCGCATACTAATTAAATGCTACAATGCAACCAAGTATATTGCTTTTATGTATGTATGTATGTATGTGTGTATGTCTGTCTGTGTCTGTATGTATGTCTGTCTGTGTGTGTGTATATGTATGTGTGTATGTCTGTGTGTGTATGTATGTAT
The DNA here is from genome assembly GCF_039654945.1 of Dendrobates tinctorius. Taxonomy (NCBI): domain Eukaryota; kingdom Metazoa; phylum Chordata; class Amphibia; order Anura; family Dendrobatidae; genus Dendrobates; species Dendrobates tinctorius. Next base: position 31,001,311 of record NW_027361741.1, on the reverse strand, counting down.
GTGTGTATGTCTGTGTGTGTGTGCGTAGGTAGAGCCTGGCCCTGGAGGAGATGGGGACATGAGGAGAAGACCATGATGGGGAGAGAAGGCCATGATGCCTGGGGGGATGGGAGAAGGCCATGAGAGGGTAATGGGAGAAGGCCATGAGGGGGTAATGGGAGAAGGCAATGATGGGAGTGATGGAGAGAAGGCAGTGATGGGGTGATGGAGAAGGCAATTATGGGAATGATGGGGAGAAGGGAGTAATGGGGAGAAGGCAATGATGAGAGTGATGGGGTGATGGAGCAGGCAATGATCGGAATGATGGGGAGATGGAGCAGGCAATGATGGGAGTGATGGGCAGAAGGCAATGATGGGAGTGATGGGGTGATGGAGCAGGCAATGATCGGAATGATGGGGAGATGGAGCAGGCAATGATGGGAGTGATGGGGAGAAGGCAATGATGGGAGTAATGGGGTGATGGAGCAGGCAATGATCGGAATGATGGGGAGATGGAGCAGGAAATGATGGGAGTGATGGGGAGAAGGCAATGATGGGAGTAATGGGGTGATGGAGCAGGCAATGATTGGAGAGATGGGGTGAGGAAGCAGGCAATGATGGGGGTGATGGAGCAGGAAATGATGGGAGTGATGGGGAGAAGGCAATGATGGGAGTGATGGGGTGATGGAGCAGGCAATGATGGGAGTAGGCAATGATGGGAGTGATGGGGAGAAGGCAGTGATGGGGTGATGGAGAAGGCAATGATGGGATTAATAGAGAGAAGGCAATGATGGGGGTGATGGGGAGAAGGCAATGATGGGGTTGATGGAGAGGGCAATGATGGGGTGGTGGGGGAAAAATAAATGATGATGGGGTGGTGGAGAGAGTGCAATGATGGTGGTGGTGGAAAGGGCAATAATAGGGGTGGTGAAGGAGGAGGAAATGATGGAGGTGGTGGAATGGGCAATGATGGGAGTGGTGGGGGAGAAAGCAAAGATAGTGGTGGGGGAGAAGAAAATGATGGCGGTGGTGAAGAGGGCAATGATGGGTTGGGGGAGAGGACAGTAAAGGGATGCGAGGGGAGGAGGACAATGAGGGGTGTGGGGGATTGGGATGGGAGGAAGGAAGACTTATAATGGCCTTAGGAACAGGGGGGAGGTGGAGGAAGACATTATTATCTCTTATTATGTCTAAGGCTAGTTTCACACTAGTGTTCTTGGGTGCAGCGCAGGGCCGCCGCTAAGCCCCGCCCCCAGCCATGCCCCTCCAGTCAGTTCCTCCTTTGATCGCATGAGGCTGCATGCGATCAGCGTATCCTATATTTAGCGTTGGATACGCTGATCATGCGCTGACCGGGCACTGGTCTGATTTTACTGGCGCTGCGCCCTTTTGGCTCTGCGCCCAGAGCACAAAAATGCAACACAGAGCATTTTTGTGCGCTGGGCGCAGCACCAGCAAATTCAGACCAGTGCACGGTCAGCACACGATCAGCATATCCAACGCTAACTATAGGATACTCTGATCGCATACTGCCTCATGCGATCAGAGGAGGAACTGACCAGAGGGGGCGTGGCCGTGGGTGGGGCTTAGCGGCGGCCCTGCGCTGCGCCTGTGAACGCTAGTGTGAAACTAGCCTAACACAGTCCCTTAGTATATAGTGTACTTACTATATCTAACACAGTCCCTTAGTATATAGTGTACTCAATAATTCTGTATAACACCATCCTTAGTTACATAGTTTCCTCTTTTATTATGTATAACATGTCCCTTATTACGTAACATCCTCTCTAGTTATATATGGTGCCGTCCCTTATTATATAGCTTTCTCTCCTGTTATGTATAGTGCTGTCTCATACATAGTGTATTCTTGTTAATTTTGTTATTTACAGGGCTCTCTTTTATTGCATAGTCAGCTCTCTTTTTAGATATAAAATGACTGCTGATCGAGGAGCCAGTGACCAAACTACCAGTCCATCAGCTCCTCCATTAGAAAGGAAGCTTTCCCATGCTTCATCAGCCATCATTGCATTATACAGCTAACAAGACAGGATGGTATGTAATAAAAAACAGGGCTCTAAATAATTCAATATGTAAGGGACGGTACTGTATATAACAAGAGAGGGAACTGTGTAAGGGACAGCAATAATAAAGGAGACTATGTAATATACAGTCATATGTTAAAGTTTGGGGACCCCTATTAATGTTAACCTTTTTTCTTAATAACAATTTTGTTTTTTGCAACAGCTATTTCAGTTTCATATATTTGATAACTGATGGACTCAGTTATATTTCTTGATTCAAATTAGGTTTATTGTACTAACAGAAAATGTGGCAATCTGCATTTAAACAAAATTTGACTGGTGCAAAAGTATGGGCACCCTTATCATTTTCTTGATTTGAACTCTCCTAACTACTTTTTACTGACTTCCTGAAGCACTAAATTGGTTTTGTAACCTCATTGAGCTTTGAGCTTCATAGCCAGGTCTATCAAATCATGAGAAAAGGTATTTAAGGTGGCCACTTGCAAGTAGTTCTCCTATTTGATTCTCCTATGAAGAGTGGCATCATGGGCTCCTCAAAACAACTCTCAAATGATCGTAAAACAAAGATTATTTAACATAGCTTTTCAGGGGAAAGATACAAAAAGTTGTCTCAGAGGTTTAACCTGTCAATTTCCACTGTGAGGAACATAGTAAGGAAATGGAAGAACACAGGTACAGTTCTTGTTAAGCCCAGAAGTGGCAGGCCAAGAAAAATATCAGAAAGGCAGAGAAGAAGAATGGTGAGAACAGTCAAGGACAATCCACAGACCACCTCCAAAGACCTGCAGCATCATCTTGCTGCAGATGGTGTCACTGTGCATCGGTCAACAATACAGCGCACTTTGCACAAGGAGAAGCTTTATGGGAGAGTGATGCGAAAGAAGCCGTTTCTGCAATCACGCCACAAACAGAGTCGCCTGAGATATGCAAAAGCACATTTGGACAAGCCAGTTACTTTTTGGAAGAAGGTCCTGTGGACTGATGAAACAAAGATTGAGTTGTTTGGTCATGCATGGAGGCTAAAAAACACAGCATTCCAAGAAAAACAATTGCTACCCACAGTAAAATTTGGTGGAGGTTCCATCATGCTTTGGGGCTGTGTAGCCAATGACGGCACTGGGAATCTTGTTAAAGTTGAGGGTCGCATGGATTCAACTCAGTATCAGCAGATTCTTGACAATAATGTGCAAGAATCAGTGACGAAGTTGAAGTTACGCAGGGGATGGATATTTCAGCAAGACAATGATCCAAAACACCGCTCCAAATCTACTCAGGCATTCATGCAGAGGAACAATTACAATGTTCTGGAATGGCTATCCCAGTCCCCAGACCTGAATATCATTGAACATCTGTGGGATGATTTGAAGCGGGCTGTCCATGCTCGGCGACCATCAAACTTAACTGAACTGGAATTGTTTTGTAAACAGGAATGGTCACAAATACCTTCATCCAGGATCCAGAAACTCATTAACAGCTACAGGAAGCGACTAGAGGCTGTTATTTTTGCAAAAGGAGGATCTACAAAATATTAATGTCACTTTTATGTTGAGGTGCCCATACTTTTGCACCGGTCAAATTTTGTTAAAATGCAGATTGCACATTTTCTGTTAGTACAATAAACCTCATTTGAATCCAGAAATATTACTGAGTCCATCAGTTATTAGATATATGAAACTGAAATAGCTGTTGCAAAAGCCATAATTGTTATAAAGAAAAAAAGTTTAACATTAATAGGGGTGCCCAAACTTTAACATATGACTGTATATACATGTATGTTTGTGGCTATAATATATATATATACACACACACACACACATGTAGCTTTGACTCCATAAGAGGAGGGGGGCCCAGACACATTTCTTGCACAGGGGTCCTAAGCTGTCAGTGTCCGCCCCTGGCTCAACATAGGTGTACATGCACAGGTAGGACAGATGAAACACATGCATCTATTTCACTGTTGCATTTATTCATTCTTTCATGTGGAGTTGTTTAATTTATTTGCCAAATAGAATAAGGACGATTGCATTAGAACTAAATGAAGAGAGAATATAGATTTTTTAAACAAAGGCTAAAATGATTTGAGAAGACAGGAAGCAAGTGTATTTTCTGTATGGATCTGACAAAAATGTGAAATAATTGCTTTGTGCTGTCTACTGTATATCATTGGGGCTGGAAAGAAAAACCAATAAATACAAAATATATCACCAAGAAGAGAATATTGTAAAGCAATTGCATCAATGTTAAAAGCATTTGATAAAAGACACATAGACAAGGCAATATAGTCCTGTCAATTTGTAATTGATATATTTAGCTCTATGATACATTTTAAAGTCAAGAAAGAGAGGTTGGTACCCCACTGTATAAAAAAGAATTTCTTTTATTTAGCAATCCATATAAACAGGTAAATCCATGGAAAAAAATATTAAATTACCCTGATGCGCTCTTAGTCATAAGCATACAAAGAAAAGGAATTCTGGAAAACCTATTTAAAGCTATGTGAACCAATCACCACTTCTTTTCAATCTATATGCAGAAGCTATTTTCAAGAAGGCTGGAATTGCTAAAAAAGAAGAAGGAATCAACATTGCTGGACCAATCATCAACAATCTTAATACGCAGACAATGCATCATTCATAGCAACAAGCGTAGATGGAATGAAAAACGTATTACGGAGTTTCGAGCTGGAAAGCTCAAACATGGTGCTGTTTCTCAACCCAAAGAAGACTAAAATATTGACTACTGTCAGGACACATTTGAGATGAACAGTAATGAACTGGAAGTTGTAAAGGACTTCAACCTACACGGATTGATCATCACTGAAGATGCAGCGATGGCATCGGAAATCAATAGGAGAATAGCTATGGGTAAATCAACAATGAAGTCACTGAACAAGGTCTTTAACTGGAGGAACACTTCACTGGTGATGAAGACATGGCTCGTACATAGCTTGGTCTTTTCTGTGGTAATATATAAATGAGAAATCTGGACAATAAAGAAACAAGAAAGAAGAAGAATCAACACCTTAAAAATTTGGTACTGGAGAAGGATGTTTTCAATGGCATGGATGGCACATAGAACAAACAAATCAAGATTGAAACAAATCAACCTAAAAATGTCACTTGAAACAAGGATCACCAAGCTTTATCGTGGCTACTTTGGATACATCATATGAAGACAGAAATCATTGGAGAAGGACATCATGGTCTGAAGAATAGAAGGAACAAGTCAAAAAGGAATACCAGCATCCTTAATACTACCAAGATTACGATGGAGAAGACCTTAATAGATAAATCAAGGCTTGTACAAGATCTATCTTCCTACAGATTGTTTATCCATCATGTCACCATGGTTTGAGATCAAACCAAAGGCCATTAAAAAAAAGAACCAATCACATAATAGAAAAATTATTCAGGTAAAAAATAAATGCCACCTGGTTTTAACCATTAAAGAGAATCAAGACTATATGAATGAAGCATGAGTTGCACGTACAAACACAAAAATGTAAATGAAACATGATTAATACACATAAAACAGATTATTTCTGAAGTTCATTCCATTTGGATACATTGTGTCTAATGTCACTATCCAAAAAGACTCTTTTATTTCTATTGCGCCAACATATTCCACAGCACTTTGCATTTTAGAGGGGACTTGTACAGACAGTAAAGACATTAGAGAAAAACACTACTCAGATACCAAAGAGAGTGAGGGCCCTCAGGGCCGTCATCAGGATATTACTGCCCTTGCTGCTGTAAGAGTCTGCCTCCCCTCCTTGTGCTTCTCCTTATCAGGAGCCATGGTGTAATGAAGTGCTGTGTGCAGCGGTGCACACCTCGGTGCTGGAAGCTTTCCGGAGCTCAGTGGCCATCTAATCTGAATGGCTACGTAAAGTCTCCTCACTCCACCTTTTCTGGATGCCTGGTCAGGTGACGGTGGGTATATACGCCCCAGCATGTAAAAACATGTCTACACACTGGAGAATGAATGTGCATAAAAAATGCAAACGCATACAAAAACGCATGATGCATTTTTGCGTGCGTTTCTATTGCGCACGATGCACTGCGCAAAAAACGCTAATGTAAAATTAGCCTTAATGGGTGAGGGGGACTGCAAATGATGAAGTGGGGGAAGGGGGACTGCAAATGATGAAGTGGTGGGAGGGGTTTGCAAATTATTATGATAGAGGAACAGGACTGCATATGATGAATTGAGGCAGAAGAGGACTGCAAATGATGAAATGGTGGAAGGGGGACTGCAAATGATGATGTGAATTGAAGGGGACTGCAAATGATGAAGAGAGGGGGAAGGGGACTGCAAATGATGAAGTGAGTGTGAGGGGGACCTCAAATGATGAAGTGTGGGGGAGGGGGACTGCAAATGATGAAGTGAGAGGGATGGGAACTGCAAAGGATGAAATGGGAGAGGGGGACTGCACATGATGAAGTGAGGGGGTTAGGTGGACTGCAAATTATGAAGGGTGGAGGGGAACTGCAAATGATGAAGTGAGGGGGAGGGGGAGCGGGACTTTAAAAGATGTGATGATGTAAGGGTGTGGTGGCGGTTGTTTTTGCTTTATCTGTATACATTTTATTCAAACTGCATTATATGTTTTTGTAAAAATAAAATCATAAAAATTTGCTGTTATTTGATAACGCTTTAACCACTAGTTATTATTCAAATAAGAAAGAGATTTCACATTATTCAACAATTTTTTCAGGTCTTGTCAATTTCATATATCAGAGTTAGTAAAGCTGGATTCTGGATTGTGTGTCACTGCTGTAGTTTGGATGACTTTTATACATTTGCGGCAATCAATGAGAGTTGCAATCTGTGGACTGTAGTTGCCACTCCATTGTTAAAAAGTCACTCTACAAAATATGCACTCTTATATTTCAGGAGCCCCCTAGGGTCTTGTAAGAAGGTTTAAGAAATTCTCACCCATCTTATAAAGATACTGGAGAGTTGCCACCTGATGCAAATAGTTACAATCTGAACTGTTCAGAACAGTCAAAGACACTCTTATGTTTGCATTCTGGATTAATGTTAACCCTGTTGTGGTCGATATACTATCTATATACCTCAATTTAAATATTACAGTGGCAAAGTTATATTAATGCTTTTATGTGCTATTATTTGTAATGTCATTTATTATATTAGTATATTGCAACAAATGAGAGATCAAGTGAAGCGCAAAAGTGCTAGTGATTAGAGTGATTAAAGATATATGAGCAAATGCATTACATGGGAGGAATGCCCCAGATCTAAATAAGCCCATAGCCCATAGTGCTTTAGAGTAGCACTAGTGAGCTCAAAAGTGGTAAATGTATACAGAATTAATATAGTAAGATTTATGTGTGAAATACAGACTCATATTAGGGTTAACATTAGCATGCATTGACATTAACTGTGTGTGTTTAAAAAAAATAAGTTTAGGAGCTCTTGTTTTCTATCACATAAAGATCAGACATATGCAGATTAGCAGCCTGGCGAAAATTTATTAAAGAGAGACCCAGCAGAAAACTTCTGTGAAAAGTTTGTCAGTTGGTGTGCAACCCCAGGGAACTAGAGTAAAAGAGTCATCTATAAGGAGGGAAAACCTGTACTACATAGTATTATCTAAGTTGTAGAAACATGTCCATAAATGAGAGTGAGAATAGGTATTGCCACCACAGACTGGAGCAAATACTAAGAGTAAGATTATAGATGTATGGACCTTCATCATGTAATTGAGACTTTATCAGCAAGAGTGCTGATGCCTAAAGGTGAAGAGGTTGCTTACATCAGCATTGGCTGCAGAATGGTATATTTGTGTGAGGAACTGGGATGACGTATCGCCATGAAAAGGCTGCAAATGAATGTATATTTCCACACAACTACTAAACAGGTTTTCTGCCAGGAGAGGCAGCCTTGAGGAAATACTGAAGGATGTGGTATCCTGCATTAGGTAAGACACAAAGACTGTTCCAGAGTGAAGCAGGTGCTGGTCAACTGCTTGCTAGGAGACTGTACCTAAGACAAGTAATATGTCTATGTGGCGCCCCTGAGGCTCAGTCGCCACAGAGGTACTGCACCTTCTCCTAAGGTGTAGTGCCCCACCATCCAGGTAAGTTGGGGGCTCCTGACCACGCTCCAACACTCGCACCCCACACAATAGAGTAGTTCAGCAAAACCACATTGCGGCTCCTTGCTTAGAGAGAAGCAGGGTACCTTTGGTGGTTCCCTGCTTGGAACACTAGACGTGCTGGGAGGTGGGTGGAGTTGAGAATACATAAAAGAGCGGGATGGTTTAGGATTAGAGGTCAGTAGGTCGGTCAGTCAGTGAGTGAGTCTGAGAGAGGAAGCCACTCAGAGAGGAGTGGGGATCCCTGGAAGAGGGATGGAGGAAGGGGTGCTGCAGCTGCCTCAGTGATCTGAGCCAGCTGGCACGGGAAAGGAAAGAAGGAGATAGACATTGAACTGAGGCCTAAGCTTCCACAGAAGGGAAAGACAAGTACAGAATGTAGGAGTAAAAGGGAACACAGAGGACGTGGGTTAGAGGAAGAACCCTGCCTAGAAGTTCTAAGCGCAAGCCGGGGCCCGGTCCCCAAGGTTGTGTGGACACTAATAGTTCTGCAGCAGACACCGGTGGAGTAGTGGGCTGTAAATTCACTACTCCCATCTAAGACTTGAGGGCACAACAGCAACACAGATAGAGAGCCGGGACTCAGGAGTAGAGAGTCCCCGAAGCAGGCTACAGCTGTCTGCAGTACAAGTAGAGTTCTTGGGAATATCTGTCAGGAGGAACTCCAGTGTAACACAGTACTAGGAGATCTTCACCCTTAAAGGCGCTATAGAGGAGACATTCAGAAAAAGCACATAAGTTGGTGGAGTGTGGAAGGGAGCATTCCATCTTGCTTGGAGGTTGACTGAGTCCCTGACCCGGAGGACACGGCACAGAAGCAAGCACTACAGACTGTGAGTAAAGCTTTGGAACTACATGCCCTGGTGTCCTCCATTCCTTCCTGTGTCCATCCGCCTGGCACTGCTACATCCCCTGCGCCAAACACTACACCATCTAAGTGTCTCCACATCTACACTGCCCTGGGACAACAGCCCTGCCTGTGGAGGGCTATAACATCATTGCTGCACCACACCATCTGTCCCGGAGAATCTGTCTACAGCGTCGGCTTAACACCTCCCTTGCCGAACACCACAGGTGGCGTCACGAACTATGCATCTAACTACATTCCACCATTCACAACTTCCCCTATTACTTGGGTGCCCAGGGCCACGGTGTGGGTCTCCGCTGCTGTGACACATCCCACTGATACCGGCCCGGCACCGAGTACCCCACAGCCCTGGGAGGGCGACCCAACGTGGCGTCATGAACAGGATGACGAGACCCGATGCCATCGGGTTCTGTGTGCCTAAGATTTGTTGGACTTAAAACTTTTGAGAATGTGCAGAAGACCCAATTTAGTAGACTGTAAAATGAACATCAAAAATGGCCGTTGGCGTGGAGAAGAAGGGCGTGACGAGATGGGAGGTCCTAGGAAAAGACCGCGAACAGTCTTTGGCCTCCCCTGCCTGAATTACTATGTGGCAGCAACTTGGCCCACCCCCCGAGGGGTTCGTATACTGGCTTGGTATGGAGGCGCTGGAAGAAGACGCCGCCCCATGAAGGAGGAGCAGAAGCCAGTGGCGGGAAAGGGGCCGAGAGAGGAGGGAAAAGAACGCCAGAACGCCATGATGGAAAGATAAAAGAAGACAGAAGAACGGGGGGAGGAGAAGCCACTCGCCCCCAGGCTGCCCCTGCGGAGGCTACGACCGCTGATACACCCTTTGCAGCGGCCGCCACCACCTCACAACCGATATTGCCATTGGATGAGTCCCGTCTGGAGGAGATATATGAGGGCTCTGGAACAGAACGGAGGGCCGGGACCGCGTCCCCGTCTGGACCGGGCGCGGTTGCACCGGTCTCCACCGACGACCCCGACCGAAACCAGCCTTGCCCCGGCCCGATTCCAACTGCGGTCCACCCCATCAACAGCTCCAGGAGTTGCGGCTGCCGCTTTCCACTACCAGGTGTCGGGACTGGAACCTCGCCTGGAGGTACAAGGTACGACCGCCGCCTCCAACCTGACCCTAGTCTTGGGAACGGAACCCACAAATAGAAATGGCCCAATTGACCTCCGCTGGCAGCCCCAGGCTGCAGTGCTGCCAGCTGAGGTCCCGATGGACACTGAAGAATCGGATTCCGAGGAACCAGCCGCAGCGCTGGCTGAGTCACCAACAGTCGCAGAAGTGCCATCGGTGGTAGCAGATATGCCGTCCCTGCAGGCAGTAGATGTTTCCATGGCCCTTTCAATTACCCCGACCAGTCCCTATCTCTCCCTGTGGGAGGCGGAGTACATGCGCTTAGCACGCAACCAGCAACAGGATGAAGACACCCAAAGTATCACATCTGGTAGCGGTTCCCAGTCATCAGCTTCCAGAATCCCAGGAGGGGACCATCACTAGTAACCTGAAGTAAACTAACTCTGGTTACCCAGGAGGGTATTTGCACAGTTGTGCTTTGTTTTTCCCATTATGTTTTAGTTTTGTTTTTCCAGTGTTGCCCTGTTTTATTGGCAGCCTTCCCATTGAACTAAGGAGATCATGAACACTGAATGGTCCAGAACTGTGTTTGTAAATAGTTGCACCTCTTTAGGTGCTCTCTCTTGGTTTTACATAGGACACTTTGCGAAGATAACATTAACCTCATTTGGAGCATGACTCTAATCAAAGGACACTGCAAGATATCCCGGCTGGGAGCGGTGTCCAGCACTTACAAGAATTATTGGAAAGTTTTAATGTGAAGTATTTGATAATGATGTGTCTTATGAGAGTATTGGTAACTAGGAAATGGCTTTTATATAGAATTAAGAATGTTTTGATAAAGAGATAAGAGATTTGAATAAAGAATTGAAAATGTAGATGTACCACGGTTGTCGCTCAGAGTTGAAAGAAAGTAGAAAATGTGCACTAGAGATGGAAAGATGAAGAATACTGAAGTGGTAGTGAATAACAGACAATAGCACTGTGAATTAAGTATTGTATGGAAAATTGCACTTTGACTTAGGATTTTAGATAGTTAATTAAGAATTGTTGGTAATGTTCAAGAATGAGTGCCTCTCACATTGGGAAGTTTAGTATAACAAATGTTTATTCAGCATTGCAAAAAATTTGTATGTTCCTGTGTTGTCAACTTTGTTTACCTTGCAGCCCGCGGACGTGCTGTGTATAACAAGGGGGGTATGTGGTGCCCCTGAGGCTCAGTCACCACAGAGGTACTGTACCTTCTCCTAAAGTGTGGTGTCCCACCATCCAGGTAAGTTGGGGGCTCCTGACCATGCTCCAACACTCGCACCCCACACAATAGAGTAGCTCAGCAAAACCACATTGCGGCTCCTCGCTTAGCGAGAAGCAGAGCACCTTTGGTGGTTCCCTGCTTGGAACACTAGACGTGCTGGGAGGTGGGTGGAGTTGAGAATACATAAAAGAGCGGGATGGTTTAGGATTAGAGGTCAGTAGGTATGTCAGTCAGTGAGTGAGGCTGAGAGAGGAAGCCACTCGGAGAGGAGTGGGGATCTCTGGAAGAGGGATGGAGGAAGGAGTGCTGCAGCTGCCTCAGTGATCTGAGCCAGCTGGCACGGGAAAGGAAAGAAGGAGATAGACATTGAATTGAAGCCTGAGCTTCCACAGAAGGGAAAGACAAGTACGGAACGTAGGAGTAAAAGGGAACACAGAGGACGTAGGTTAGAGGAAGAACCCTGCCTAGAAGTTCTAAGCGCAAGGCCGGGGCCCGGTCCCCAAGGTTGTATGGACACTAATGGTTCTTCAGCAGACACCAGTGGAGTAGTGGGCTATAAATGCACTACTCCCATCTAAGACTTGAGGGCACAACAGCAACACAGATAGAGAGCCGGGACTCAGGAGTAGAGAGTCCCCAAAGCAGGCTACAGCTTTCAGCCATACAAGTAGAGTTCTTGGGAACATCTGTCAGGAGGAACTCCAGTGTACCTCAGTACTAGGAGATCTTCACACTTAAAGGCGCTAGAGAGGAGATGTTCAGAAAAGGCACGTAATTTGGCGGAGCATGGAAGGGAGCATTCCATCTTGCCTGGAGGTTGACTGAGTCACTGACCCGGAGGACACGGCACAGAAGCGGGCACTACAGACTGTGAGTAAAGCTTTGAAGCTACATGCAATGGTGTGCTCCATTCCTGCCTACGTCCGTCCGCCTGGCACTGCTACATCCCCTGTGCCAAACACTACACCATCTAAGTGTCTCCACATCTACACTGCCCTGGGACAACAGCCCTGCCTGTGAAGGGCTATAACATCATTGCTGCACCACACCATCTGTCCCGGAGGATCTGTCTGCAGCGTCGGCTTAACACCTCCCTTGCCAAACACCACAGGTGGCGTCACGAACTATGCATCTAACTACATTCCACCATTCATAACTTCCCCTATTACTTGGGCGCCCAGGGCCACGGTCCGGGTTACCACTGCTGTGACACATCCCACTGATACTGGCCCGGTACCGAGTACCCCACAGACCTGGGAGGGCCACCCATCTACAGTATCAGTTCATTTATGTATAATAATGGTTATTCACGCCTTTTGCTTCTTAAAGGGAACCTGTCAGTAGCATTGTGCTGAGTAACCTACAGACAGTGTCAGGTTAGTGCAGTTATACTGATTACGTTGATACCTTGGTTGATGAAATGTCTTGCGGTTGTTGTTTATTCTTTATTTTCAGTTTTGAGTAAATGATATGCTCGTGCTACGGGGCGGCCTGTGTGGGGGTTTTCATGTGGTGCTCTGCTTAGGTATTCACCAGTATGGCTTCTGACAGGCCACTGATTCCTAAGTGACCAGCCCTCCAATTTATATAGTGAATATTCTATGTATATATTTTTTTAAAAAATCCCCTTTTGCAGTCAGAAGCCGTCGCCTGCACTGCACCATGATTGCATCCATATTGTGCATTTAATTAATCTTTTTGATGGTATCCATAAATTCCTACAAAATGGATTTTTTTTCGGGGGTCTGCACAGTAGTAGGAATTATTTGTATATCCCTTATCCCCTGTACATGAAGATACAGTAGCTCTACCTGTGCAGCCAGACATGGGTGACCAGTAACACTGGACACATGAAATTGACTTTATTTGAAGAAGTCAATGGAACAGTGTTTGCCTTAATAAGCATGTTATATCAAGGAAAATTTTTTCAATTTATGCTACTAGTAAACTCACAAAAATTAACATGCTACAGTTACTTAATCCAAAACATGATGATCATTATACACAGATGTATTTCAGAGGTATAAGGTATAAGATAATCGAAAATGACAAACTGCTTGCTACTGAGGAAATAACAGGCCACAGGACATTAAGCGTTTAACTCTTTATGAAGCATGCACATGTTCTCCAAGGATGAGGAGAAACGTGTCAGAAGACATGCAAGATTGTTATAGGGTCAGTTCAGCTGAGGGATAGCTATGGACTGCCCTAGTGAGGGCGCAAGTTTGGGGTATATATGACACCTACCCTTGTAGGGCTAATTACTCCCAGCTCTACTTCCTTAGACCTGAGGAAGATCATGTCTGGTGTTTGTTTCGAATGAGGGGAAATTTCCAATCTAACCTGCAGATCTGATTGAGAGATTTACAATTCTATTTCCTCTGTAGCAAGCAGTTTGAAATTTTCCTAATTATCTTATATGCAAAAGTGAATAGAGTTGAGCGAAATGGGTAGGTCAAATTCATAAGTCGCCGACTTTCGCTGAAGTCGGGTTTCATGAAACGAAACCCGACCATAGCGTGAGGTCGGCCACGAGGTCAGCGACAAGAGCGCCAAAGTCACGTTTCAAATGATGCTTCCAGCGCCCTTTTTCAGCCAATGATGGAGGACGCACACTGTGGGCAACGCGATGACATGAGCATCGGTCACCACCATCTTTGAGAAGGGCATGCAAGTGATTGGCTTGCTTTGTGTGGCATCACAGGGGCTATAAAAGGGCGTGCATGCCGGCTGCCATCTTACTTCTGCCGATATTAGCATTAGGGAGAGGTTGCAGCTGCTGATTCTGAATAAGGGAGAGCGTTAGACAGGGAAGAAGAACAAAAAAACTGCTTCTGCTGTTAGCGATTTCCACTGTACAACACAAGAGTTTGTGTGCAGTGACAGGGGAGGCTATATTTTTTGTGCATCAACTCTGTTGGTCATTAGGCTGCCTTATAAGGCTCCCTGATAGCTGCATTGCTGTTTGCACACTGCTGTGCAAACTACTTTTTTAAAAGCAAAAATACTTTTCTTCCTCTTTTCTGCACAGTTACCAAACGTTCATTTTTCCACACTTTTGTGTGCAGCAGTCCTGCTTATTAGGCTGCCTGCTGCCATACTTGGACTGAGAGCATCATTGTCAGCCTCCTAAAATCTCTAGGGAGCTTCCAATTCTCCCCAATACTATATACACACCTTGTACTTTGTCATACACCAGCCAATTTCAGTCTGTTAAATTGAGGTGTAATCTATAGTGGGCCTGCGATAATAGTTCAGCCTCCAAAAATCTCTAGTGAGCTTCCAATTCTCCCCAATACTATATACACACCTTGTACTTTGTCATACACCAGCCAATTTCAGCCTGTTAAATTGAGGTGTAATCTATAGTGGGCCTGAGATAATAGTTCAGCCTCCTAAAATCTCTAGGGAGCTTCCACTTCTCCCCAATACTATATACACACCTTGTACTTTGTCATACACTAGCCAATTTCAGCCTGTTAAATTGAGGTGTAATCTATAGTGGGCCTGCGATAATAGTTCAGCCTCCTAAAATCTCTAGTGAGCTTCCAATTCTCCCCAATACTATATACACACCTTGTACTTTGTCATACACTAGCCAATTTCAGCCTGTTAAATTGAGGTGTAATCTATAGTGGGCCTGAGATAATAGTTCAGCCTCCTAAAATCTCTAGGGAGCTTCCAATTCTCCCCAATACTATATACACACCTTGTACTTTGTCATACACCAGCCAATTTCAGCCTGCTAAATTGAGGTGTAATCTATAGTGGGCCTGAGATAATAGTTCAGCCTCCTATAATCTCTAGGGAGCTTCCAATTCTCCCCAATAGTATATACACACCTTGTACTTTGTCATACACCAGCCAATTTCAGCCTGTTAAACTGAGGTGTAATCTATAGTGGGCCTGAGATAATAGTTCAACCTCCTAAAATCTCTAGGGAGCTTCCAATTCTCCCCAATACTATATACACCTTGTGCATGGTCATTCAGCTGCCTATTTCAGCCTGTTAAATTGAGGTGTAATCTATAGTGGGCCTGAGAAAATAGTTCAGCCTCCTAAAATCTCTAGGGAGATTCAAATTCTCCCAATACTATATACACACCTTGTACTTTGTCATACACCAGCCAATTTCAGCCTGTTAAATTGAGGTGTAATATATAGTGGGCCTGAGATAATAGTTCAGCCTCCTAAAATCTCTAGGGAGCTTCAAATTCTCCTCAATACTGTATACACCTTGTACCTTGTTTTACAGTACCATATAGCTGGTGGTATTTTGGGTACATTTTTCCAAAAGTGAGGAAGTATGGTGGAAGAGGCCGTGGAAGTGGGCGGGGGTTGCCAGATGGTACTGATGGTGGTGGGGGTGGTGGTGCATCTGCTGGTAGTGGCAGAAGCACAATAGCACCTAAGGCAGGAGGTGTTGAGCCTGCGTCATCGTCTGGCTCCACAAGGCCTCGAAGGCTCCCTTTTCTGAGAGTAGGTAAACCGCTTTTAAAGCCGGAGCTTCAGGAGCCAGTTTTGGCTTACATTGCTGACACAGCCTCCAGCTCTATCGCCTCCTCTTCTGAAGTTTCATAAAGTGAAAGCACTGAGTCGTCAGTGGAGGCTCCTAGTCAGGAGCAACACCTTTCCTTGTGTCCTTCACCCCTACCAAAAGTGTAGGATGCGGCAGGCCACACTACAGTTTACTCCATGGAGCTCTTTTCACATACCATGCCTGGGTTATCAAGTCAAATTGTGAATTCCCCAGTCCAAGATGAATCGGACATGGAGTGCACTGATGCACAGCCACTGCTAGATTTTTCTGCTGGTATATTGACTCAGAGCACTACATTGTCCTCGCAGTGTACTGAGCCAGAATCAGACCCTGATGAAACTCAGGTGTCCCTTCCCGCATACTATACCACCTTACACGGTGACACAGAGGAAGGTGCATATGAAATTGAAGAGGAGGTGATGGATGACCCAGTTGTTGACCCAGATTGGCATCCATTGGGGGAAGAGGGTGCCACTGGCAATAGCTCAGAGGAGGAGGAGGAGGATCCGCAGCAGGCATCGACATCGCAACAGTTGTTATCTGGCAGGCCCGTAGCAGTCCAAAAACGGTCTACAAAAACCCAAAGAGTTGCAGGACAGCTTGGCCAGACGGTCAAATTAGCACAGCGTGCAAGGCCTCAAAATGTCTTCCATAGTAGGAAGAGTGCAGTGTGGCACTTTTTTGATCAAAATCCTAATGATCAGGCAAAGGTTATCTGTAAGTGCACAAAGACCTTTAGCCGAGGGAAAAATCTGAGAAATTTGAATACCAGTTGCATGCTTAGCCATTTAACCACCATGCACTTGCAATCGTGGACGGACTACCAAACCTCACGTATCACATGTGCACCTGCTCTGAATGAAGGTAGTCAGCAATGCTACATCGCTTCCCCCACTGTAAGGCTACAGGTTAGCATACCACCAGCAGCAAATGTTGAGGTGTCGTCGCAAGGCCAAAGCAGTCAGGGAATCACAATGTTATTGCTATGAAAGACTGAATGTAGGCCATCAGCAAGACCACCAACAACATCACCATCACCAACCCTCTCTCAGTCCGCCATGTCCACCGCTAGTTCAACCATATGCAGCTCTCAAGTCCAGCTCACCCTACCAGAGACTCTGAGTTGGACAAGAAAGTACTCATTATCTCTGTCACGCTCGCGCCTTGGCTGAATGGCGCGAACTGGGGGATTGTGGCCCCACTGTGCCACAAACCTGACTACCCTGGAAGGGGCATGACTATGACAGCTACCTCGGTCTTCACTGGAGCCTCTGATGGTGAGGTCAGGCTTGTGCGGCAGGTAGCTGTCGGGTGCCACTCCAGGGTGGTGTCTGGCTGTGGCTACTGATCCCACTCGGGGACAAGTCACTTGGACAGGTGTGACTAACAGGCAGGCTGAGACACTGGGCAAGCAGGCACGGCTTGGAGACACGGCTTGGAGACACTGGGCAAGCGGGCACGGCTTGGAGACACTGGGCAAGCGGGCACGGCTTGGAGACACAGAGCAGGTAGGTGACGGCTTGAGACACAGGACAGGCAGGCGTGGTATGAGAAGGGACAGGTAAGGACCTGTTCACACAGCGGGTGTAGGCAGGAAGGAGTGGTGTATGTTGGAACAGGATTTGGACCTGTTCACACAGGAGGTGTAGGCAGGAAGGAGTGGTGTAAGTTGGAACAGTATTTGGACCTGTTCACACAGGAGGTGCAGGTACGGATATAGGCTGGAGTGTGGAGTAGGCAGAGCCGCAGAGCGGCTAGGGAGCCGTGCAGGCAGAGCGGCTAGGGAGCCGTGCAGGCAGAGCGGCTAGGGAGCCATGCAGGCAGAGCGGCTAGGGAGCCGTGCAGGCAGAGCGGCAAGGGAGCCATGCAGGCAGAGCGGCAAGGGAGCTGAGCAGGCAGAGCGGCTAAGGAGCCGAACAGGCAGAGCGGTTAAGGAGCCAAACAGGCAGAGCGGCTAAGGAGCCGAAAAGGCAGAGCGGCTAGGGAGCCGAACAGGCAGAGCGGCTAGGGAGCCGAACAGGCAGAGCGGCTAGGGAGTCGAACAGGCAGAGTAGCTAAGGAGCCGAACAGGCAGAGTGGCGAGGGTGCAGATGCACAGACAGAGAGGACACAAGGAAAGACACAGCAGGGAAGGAAGCCACGGACAAGGAGACTGACAGACAGAGGTAAGACTGAGTTCAGACAGAGACACAGGGACAAAGACACAAGGACCAGGATATTCTGCCTCCTGGCAGGCGGACAGATAACAGTAAAGGCACTGGGAACATGACTCAAGGGCCAGGATATTCTGCCTCCTGGCAGGCGGACAGAGAAGTACTACTGTAGGCAAGGTACCAAGACACAGGAATACGCAGTAAGAGCCTTCAGAGAAGGTAAGACATAGGACAGGGCCTGGCTAGCTCAGCAGCAAGGAGCTAACTGAGTTGAGACATTGCACAGGCAATGTTTCAGTGGCTATGGCAGGGTTAAATAGTCCAGGGCTCTAGGTAATTGGTCAGGGACCCATTAGCCAGGTGCACCCTGACTGCATAAGAACCAGAGAGTTCAGGCGCCGCCCCACTATACACACAGTCAGGAAACATGGAGAGCAAGCAGGAAAACAAGAGGCATAGCACATGGAGCTCAGGGCTGGCAACAGACAGAATTCACAGCATGGCTTGAAGCAGAAAGTAAGTTGGTGTGCGGGGGGATGGGAGGCCATGTAGTGATGCCAGCAGGGTTGTTACAATCTCATCCGCATACACAGTGTTTGAACGCCCACATTGCCAAACTAATCTCGATAGAGATGATGCCCTACCGGTTGGTTGAAAGCGAAGCTTTCCGCGAGCTCATGGCCTATGCAGTGTCACGCTATGACCTACCCAGTCGGCACTTCTTTTCTCGAAAAGCCATCCCAGCCCTCCACCTGCATGTGAAAGACCACATTGTCCATGCACTCAAGCAATCAGTGAGTGGAAAGGTGCACCTCACAACAGATGCATGGTCCAGTAGGCATGGCCAGGGCCATTAGGTGTCCATCACTGCGCACTGGGTTAATGTGGTGGATGCAGGGTCCACAGGGGACAGCTGCAGTGGGACAGTGCTGCCTAGCCCATGGTATAGGAAACAGTTGGCTGTAGGAATTCGACCCTCCTCCTCCTCTTCCAGAAGCAAAAGCTCATCCACAGAGCGCAGTCGCACGAGCACTCCATCCACAGCTGCCAGTGTTGCACACGAGTTGTCCCACTATCAAACAGCTAGTGGTAAGTGTCAGCAGGCTGTGTTGAAGACGATGTGTTTGGGCAACAACAGACACACCGTGGAGGTACTGGCCGACTACTTGCAGCGACAAACTGAGTCATGGCTGGGCAGTCTACATCTTGAGGCAGGCAAGGTAGTTAGTGATAACGGCCAGAATTTTGTGGCAGCCATAGCCCTTTCAAACCTCAGACACATACCTTGCCTGGCTCACACCTTGAACCTAGTGGTGCAGTGCTTCCTCAATAGTTATCCAGAGTTAACACCCCTGCTGCATAAGGTGAGAAGACTGTGCTCGCACATCCGCCAGTCGCCCGTACACTCCAGTCGTATGCTGAAGCTGCAGCGATTGCTCCACCTTCCCAAGCACCACCTAATTATCGACGTTGCAACAAGGTGGGACTCCACCCTGCACATGGTTCAGAGGCTGTGCGAACAGAGGCAGGCTGTAATGCATTTGTGGGAGGATACACAGGCAGGCAGTTTGAGGGCAGACATGGAGTTGTCTGGTGTGCAGTGGTCAAAGCTGAAAGACCACTGTAAATTCTTTCAGTGTTTTGAGGAATGCACACGGCTGGTAAGCGCAGATGACACCATCATAAGCATGAGCATCCCACTTATGTGTCTGCTCATGCAAACTTTGACGCACATTAAGGAGCAGGCGTCTGCAGCCGAGGAGGAAGATGAGGA
This sequence comes from Dendrobates tinctorius, assembly GCF_039654945.1. NCBI lineage: Eukaryota > Metazoa > Chordata > Amphibia > Anura > Dendrobatidae > Dendrobates > Dendrobates tinctorius. The sequence continues at coordinate 30,981,492 of NW_027361741.1, read as the reverse complement.
GGGAAGCCTTGATGACAGTCAGTCATTGTCTGCTCAGGGAACTCTCCTGGATGAGGTGGAGGAAGAAGAGGAAGAGGAGGAGGAGGATGATGGGGATGATTATTTAGGGGAGGAGGATGCTTCTCAGGAGGCAAGAGAAAATGTTGGCGTGGCAAGGTCAGGTACAAGGTTTGTGCGTGACTGGAGGGATGTTGATTTGCCAGAAAGTGCTCCTCCACCCAGCACTCGCAGTGCATCATTGACACCTGGAACATTGGCCCACATGTGTGATTATGCCTTACAGATCCTAAAAAGGGACCCCTGCAATGCCAAAATGATGAATGATGATGACTACTGGTTGGCCAGCATCCTGGATCCACGCTATAAAGGCAAATTCCAAAACATCATGCTACAGGAGAACCTAGAGCTAATATTGGCTAACAAACAAGCAACTCTGGTAAACCGTTTGTTTGAGGCATTCCCAGCACACAGCGGCGGTGATGGTTCTCCCACGAGCCGTAGGGGGCAACATGGAAGAAGTGTTTGTGGTGCACACAGCCGAAGTGGCGTTGGACACAGGGGTTTCATGACCATGTTGTGGACTGATTTTTCAAGTACCGCTCACACGACTGGTAATACTGCATCGATTGAAAGTGACAGGAGACAGCAGTTGTCAACTATGGTTACAAACTACTTCTCCTCCCATATCGATGTTCTCCCTCACAGGTTATTCCCCTTTGACTATTGGGCCTGTAAACTGGCACCTGGCCTGAATTGGCACAATATGCCTTACAGGAGCTCTCTTGCCCTGCTGCTAGTGTGCTATCCAAAAGAGTATTCAGTGTTGCTGGATCAATCCTGACAGAAAAAAGGACCCGTCTGTCGACCCAAAATGTTGATGATCTAACCTTCATTAAAATGAACCTTGCATGGGTTTCAAAGGATTTTGTCCCACCCTCCCCTGCTGACACGTAGGTTGCCAGAAAAATGGCTCGCTTTTGTCCTCCTCTTTCTTGGACTTTTCCAGTTCCTCCATTTTCAGCTGCTGAATGTCCAACATCAACATATCCCATTTTTTCAACCTCCCTATCTGGGCTGCCCCCCCCAGGGCCGGGGTCACCACCTGGCGCACGCACCCGTGCGAGTGCTGTTGCCCTGGACAGTTGGGTGGGCCCACTCTTGGGCGACGCCACTGGCACATGGTCCCTCATAGTACAATCAAGTGTCTCTGACGGTGGGGGTGCACACCCGTCGTCAGACACACCGGCATACTATGAGGGGCCCTGTGCCTGTACTGCTGCCCACAAGTGGGCCCCCCCTGCTTGCTCAGGGCACCAGCACTTGCAATACTTACCTCTCCCTGCTCCACCGCTGTGTAGTCTGGGCTGTTAAATCCTTCACTGGGACTGCCAATACAAATTTGATGAACTGATAGATGATGGTTAAGACGTAGCTATGCCATGTCCTGCTGGGCTCTATCTTCAGATGATCAATGGCTTCCATTTGTTATGGACGTTGACTCACAATGAGATGCAGTGGTGGTTTAAAATCAACTTTCACGGTTTTCCGACTCACAGACGTGTGACATTCCTGCCCACATTTTTAAATGTGTCCTCTCATGCCAATCCAATAGAATCGCCTACAGCCTGTGGCTTCTGTCTTTTGCACTCCAAAGATACCTGACAGATCATGATAGGCAGTGTTGACAATGTCTACATCTCTCCCTGTGATCACAATTTGATGGAGATGAGTAACGGTGATGGGATCCACGGTACTGCGATACAGCAAACCTTTCTTCACAAGAACTGTTTTCGCTGTCTCCACAGACAAAGTAATTGAGGGCCAGCATCGCCTCTGAGAATTCTCCCGGGAGTTTTTCCCTTGATTAGTAATTCCCAAATTTCTGCAATCACTCGACTTTCCGTCTGTACTTGTATCCATCTCGTTTCCTCTTGCAGAGAGTCTGGACTCTCTTAATAAGACTGAAATATATAGGAAGATTGAAAAATACCCCAACTGTGTATACTTGTGTACACTTCGAATACATTACCCTTTTTCTACTTTTTAGATTTTTGTCTAATCCATACTGAGGCTGTGAGTGTCTTTGTCAGACTACGGAAATATACACGGAGATTTTTAATGTTTAAACTATGCTATATATACCTGGTATCCAGTGATACTGTACCTTTTCTCAACTTTCTACAATCTTGTCGAATCCATACTGGGCCTGAGACCGTATGAGTCTGCCTCCTGATATATAGACATAGATTTTTAATGTGTAAACTATGCTACATATATACCTGTTATCCGGTGATACTGTACCCTTTCTCAACTTTCTGCAATCTTGTCGAATCCATACTGGGCCTGAGACCGTCTGAGTCTGCCTCCTGATTAGAGATGAGCGGTGTTCGAGTCGACCTGTTCGCCAAGTTCAAATTCGAGCTGTTTTGGGCGGTGTTCGAGCCGTTCGTCGAACTCGAACACTTTGCTTACAATTCGGCTGTTCGAGGTTCCGTTTGAGAACGGTTCATTCACCAAAAGCGTAACTTTATTTTCACATTAATAATGGTTTTAAATGTAAATAGACAGTTTCATGGCATAGTAGCGGTGTCTGGTAGCCAGCAGTGTAGTGCACCTGTTTCTAATAATTTTTTACCGCATCTTGTCCAGAAATCCTTTTGGGCCTTGTAGCACTGTCTGCTACTCAGCAGAGGAGCCCACCCGTGAACCTAGCTATGCCGCCTGTTTATGAAAGAACCAGTTTTTGACTGCATTTAGCCCAGTTAATACTTTGGGCCTAGTAACTGTGTCTGCTACTCAGCAGAGGAGCCCACCCGTGAACCAAGCTGTGCCGCCTGTTTATGTAAGAACCATTTTTTTAACTCCATTTAGCCCAGTCAATACTTTGGGCCTAGTACCTGTGTCTACTGCTCAGCAGGGGAGCCCACCCGTGAACCTAGCTATGCCACTTGTTTATGTAAGAACTGCGTGCTACTCAGCAGAGGAGCCCAGCTGTTAAGCAAGCTACAGCACCTGTGGTTTGGACAATTAATTTTTTCACATTCTTTCTGGAATGGTGGTAAGGCCTAATTCCGGAATTCTGGATGACCTGCACTTACTGGGAAATCCTCGTTTGCAGGGAAGAATTGGAATCCCAGATCACCATCACTAACGGGGTTCAGCGGGTTATCTGCACCTGTAAACGACACACGCTGGTCCTTTCAGTGTAGTGCGCATGCAGCCCCGGACATGTAAGGGCATGACAGACCTGTTATTGCTCGATCTCACGTGCCAGAGCCTCGCGTGTCCCTCTAGTAAGCTGGACGCGGACCTCGGGGTCATGCCGGAGTCTCGTTCATTAACGGAATTAAGCTGACAAATCACTAGCACAACTAAAAACGGCCATGAACCACCACCCACAGAATCGACAAAGCTTGCAATCTGTCCATCTTTTCCGTAGCTGGCATGGTTGAGGTTGCCCGTGTGGAGTCCAAAAGCCGCAGGCTCCACTCCTGTATATGATCATCTTCGATTTTAGAATTTTAGATTTTTTTTATTTTAGATTTTTAGTCCAGCCTTTCTTGAGTTTATAAGGGCATGACATGCCTTTATCTGTGTCTCCTCCTCCTCCTTTTACTCCTCCACCTCTTTTCTATATGTAGTTGCCCTTTTCCATATGTTATTTTTGTCTTCTGAGCATTGTGTCTGCTTTGGGACACCTTTTAAAGTGTTTTGTAATTGTATTCTATGTGTTTGTATGTGTTTGTGTTTGCCTGCCATTGTTTTCAATGGGGCTCGACAGTGTTCGTCGAACGTTCGCCGAACATTCGACATACTTGCCTCCTGTTCGACGAACCGAAACGAACTCTAGCGGGGTGGCTCAACACTACTCCTGATATATAGACATACATTTTAATGTTTAAACTATGCTATATATACCTGGTATCTGGTGATACTTTATCCTTTCTGCCAGGAAGTCCTCCTCCACACACCACTCTAAGTGTATAATTGACTCCTGGAACATTGGCCCAAATTTGTGATTATTTCTTGTGGATCTTTTTATATTGTTGTGTGATCCATCCTGAGCATGTGAGAGTCTGTGGGTTACTCCTGCAATTTATATGGAGACTTATGTAATTGTTTTCAATGTTGGGACAGCAATTTTTGGGGAGCACTATACTCTGGAGAATGATATATGGGGCCCACCATACACTGGAGCATTCCAAAGGTGGACATCAGACACTGGAGCAGCATTTACAGGGCCCATTATACACTGGAGCATTAGAAATGGGGCCCATTATATATGGAGCATTATTTGGGCCCATAAGACAGTGGAGCTTCATCCATGGGGACCAACATATACTGTAGCATTATGTGGAGCTCATCATATACTGTATGGAACATTATATGGGACCAATGATTCTGTATGGAGAAATATATGGGCCTCATTACTCTGTATAGCGCACTATGCGGTGGCCATAATACTGTATAGAGTAATATACTGTCCGTTTTTGGAGCTATTGGAGAATTTAAAATGGATATCATTCATGTGATGTAAGAAGTGTAGTATTTTTCATTGTACTATACCGCTATTTCTCTGCCATATCAGAGGATCATGAATTGTGGCATGTGTTAAAGGAGCCCATTGACACTCTTTGGCCGTGGGCCAACGAAAATCTGGAGCCAGCCCTACGGGGGGGTAGCCAACCTTAGCCAAATAACCCCCAGTTTTCAATGCCTAACTATTATTATAAAGTAAATTAAGGTTGACAAGCTTAAGTAATAAGGATTGATGTTTTTGGCATTAAAATGGGCACTGTAGGTGTGTTTCCTGTCCTCCATTCACTGCTGACTTTTCTTCCCCATTGACTTGCATTGGGTTTCGTGTTTCAGTCGGCCTTTGACTTTTCACAATAATCGGCCGATTTCGTTTGACCCGAAAAAAGGCAAAGTCGCTCATCTCTATTAGTGACCACTGTCATTTTTAAGGCACATGTATCACATTTTTCTTGCAGGTATATATTGTGTTTACAGATACACTGTCCACTAGTGATGATGGGCGAGTAGCATTGTTGCTTGGAGATGTATTTTTCGTCGTCTCAGCTGCATGATTTGCGACTTGTAGACAGGCTGAATACATGTGGGAATTCCCTAACAAACAGGCAATCCTCACATGTAATCAGGCTGTATGCAAGTCACAAATCATGCAGATGGGACGACGAAACATAAATCTCCGAGCACGCCAAAATACTCAGAAACCACACGAGCATGGTTGGGGAGATCGGACAACGAGTATACTCACTCAACACTACTGTCCACCACTGTGGCGGTATATTAATTTTAATCTATATTCAAGAGAGACTGAGGTGTCCTCATTTTAATACTACTATAGTAGTTTTTAGATATCTGAAGTAAAAGTTATGTTTTATTTTTCTTACTTTGCTATACCATGGAAATGATTTCTATTTGAATATTCAAAAAAGTATATTTTTGAAAATAAGGATTTGGGTAAATAGGAGCAGATTCAGCAAAATGTTGCTGCCATTTTCCTGAATCGTAGAGTGCCAGCAAAAGTTTAAACTGTAAAAAACAAACAAACAAGTAATAAACTATGGTTTTGAATGACACTTTATTTTGCCTTAAAATTTAATGAACAATGGTAAAATATTCCAAATGGTAATATTGTGAAAAAAAATGCAATTTTGACATTAATTTTTGGGTTTTATGTTTACGACATTCATTGACATTAAAATGTCATAGAAATATGATTGTATAGTGTGATTAAATCAATGACACACTTGCATTGATTTGTTTCTGCATCAGTTTAATGGAATTCATTGATATTAAATATAAGATGATTATCCAGTTCAGTGTGATAAAGCCAATAACGAACTTGCATGATTTTTTTTCTATTTTAATGATGAAAAAAATACTGAATTTTGAAAAAAAAAATTTCACATAAAGCTCTACTTTGGTGTAAGGAGGTGGCAGGTTCCCTCAGTTGCGCCGTGTGACCCCCTCGTGCCCTTCATATATGTTACGCACTTGAATGTACTATGTGTTTATACTATGTATTATGTGAATGTTCTCTTTAATGTGCTATGTCTTCCATGTAAGCAATACACCTAATAGAGACAGGGACAGCAACAGTTGTAGGCTGGGCCAGCAGCAGAAAGGCTAGACTTGCAGCCACAAGGAGAGAGGAAGCTGTTGCTTCCTCAGAACTGCCAGGATACGTTGGGCAGGGCAGAAGTACTTCACAGACAGGCACTGCTAGACCCCCCGGCTGGGAGAGGTCTGCTGCCCCGGACTTCAAGGACTTCAAGGACCCCAGGGACTCAGGAAGGGTCCCGAAGACTACAGGACAAAAGACTGCAGCATGGGCCACAGGACCCTGGAAGGGCCCCTGCTTCTGAAGGGTTAATCTCAGCGTGTGGACTACTGTCTATCTTTGGCTGCTACGGCTGCTGTGAGTTCAGCTGCGGAGAGTTTCAGGGAAAATTTGGGAATCCAGTGATGTACTCTTTTTTGCTCATTTTTCCATTCTATTCCATTCCTGTTTATTAAACATTTTTCCCTGTTGGACAACAGCTGCCTTTGTGAACTTTGCATCGACTGGACTGGTGTGACAAGAGGAGAAGGTAATCTGTGGGGAAAGAACTGTCGGTCCCATCTGTCTATGTGCAAGGGACCGGGGGTGTTCGCTGATAGTGTGCTCAGTGGACTCTGCCTATGCACTGTATCTTTAAATAGAACCAAAGAGAAACACAGTATAACAAACGTGAAAAAATACTCTGCTGTAAAAAAATATCTAACAATAAACAGCAAGTGCTAGTAAAAAGATGATAACAAAACAGGGTATTTAGTTGATAAGTTTATAAGTTTTTTGCAAAAAATGTATACTAAGCCGCTCGACCAAACGCCAAGGTATACCCATCAGAGCAGTCCTAACTAATGTTTTTAAAACCTGACCATGTGAACAGTACCTATATGAGCAGGATTCAGAAAGGTAATGTCTGTTGTGGACACGGCTTTATATGTTCATGGCCCACAAGAGAGGGGCGGAGACCTCCCAAAAACTTGCAAAAGCAAGAAACCAATTGAATACAAACGCATGGGCCATGCACATAGAGCGAACAAGTTGGTAGGATGTTGTTCACACCACCAAGAGACTGGAACACCTAGAAACACAATACAACAAAGATGAAAAAATACTCTGCTGTAAAAAATTATCTACCAATAAACAGCAAGTGCTAGTAAAAAGATGATAACAAAACAGGGTATTTAGTTGATACTTTTTTGCAATAAAGTATACTAAGCCGCTCTACCAAATGCCAAGGTATACCCATCAGAGCAGTCCTAACCAATGTATTTAACCCCTTCACGACCTGTGACACAGCGTATGCGTCATGAAAGTCGATGCCAATCCGACCCATGACGCATACCCTGTGTCATGACTTCAAAGCCCCCCTGCGGGTCGGATGACTAGGGTCAATGAAAGGTCACCTGACCCGCAGATACAGGGTGCTTTGTAATTCACCACAGGGGGCGTGGCTTGGTCCCCACGTGGCTACGATCGCTCTGATTGGCTGTTAAAAGTGAAACAGCCAATCAGAGCAATAGTAATATTTCATCAATGAAAATTGATGAAATATTACAATCCAGGCATAGCGGATGCTTCTGTAGCATCGGACATGGCTGGAGACACCGGTCCATCCCCCCCACCGGTGATTGCCCCCCTGCCACTGAATGACAGCGGCGATCAAAATGAAATAAAAAGTAAATAAACCCCCCGATTATCACCCCCATAGGTAGGCACAACTAATAAAATAAAGAAAATATTTTTATTTTTATTTTTCCATTACGGTTAGGGTTGGAGAGAGGGTTAGGGTTGGAAATAGGGTTAGGGTTCAGGTTGGAAAGAGGGTTAGGGTTGGAAATAGGGTTAGGGTTGGAATTAGGGTTAGGGTTAGAATTAGGGTTAGAATTAGGGTTATGGTTGGAATTAGGGTTAGGGTTGGAATTAGGGTTGAAATTAGGGTTAGGGTTGGAATTAGGGTTAGGGTTAGAATTAGGGTTGGAATTAGGGTTAAGCTTGTGGTTAGGGTTATGGTTAGGGTTAGGATTAGGGTTAGGGGTGTGTTGGGGTTAGGGTTATGGTTGGGATTAGGATTAAGGATGTGTTGGGGTTAGGGCTGTGGTTAGGAGCATGTTAGGGTTAGTGTTGAAGTTAGAATTGATGGGTTTCCACTGTTTAGGCACATCAGGGGGTCTCCAAACGTGGCATGGTGCAACCATTGATTCCAGCCAATTTTGCATTCAAAAAGTCAAACGGTGCTCCCTCCCTTCCAATCCCCGACTTGTGCCCAAACAGTGGTTTACCCCAACATATGGGGTATCAGCGTACTCAGGAAAAATTGCACAACAACTTTTGTGGACTAATTTCTCCTGTTACCCTTGGAAAAATAAAAAATTGGGGGTTAAAAAATTATTTTTGTGGAAAAAAAATTATTTTTTCATTTTCACGTCTCTGCATTATAAACTTCTGTGAAGCACTTGGTTCAAAGTGATCACAACACATCTACATAAGTTCCTTGGAAGGTCTAGTTTCCAAAATGGGGTCAATTGTGGGGGGGTTTCCACTGTTTAGGCAGATCAGGGGCTCTGCAAACGTAATGACGACCGCAGACTATTCCATCAAAGTCTGCATTTCAAAAGTCACTACTTCCATTCCGAGCCCTGACGTGTGCCCAAACAATGGTTCTTCCCCACATATGGGGTACCAGCGTACTCAGGATAAACTTGACAACAACTTTTGCAGTCCAATTTCTCCTGTTACCCTTGTGAAAATAAAAAATTGTGAGCTAAAAAATCATTTTTTGAGGAAAAAAAATGAATTTTTATTTTCATGGCTCTGCGTTACAATCTTCTGTGAAGCACTTGGGGGTTCAAGGTGCTTACCACACATCTAGGCAAGTTCCTTAAGGGGTCTAGTTTCCAAGATGGGGTCAGTTTTGGGGGGGTTTCCACAGTTTAGGTACATCAAGGGCTCTGCAAATGCAACATGATGCCCGCAGACCATTCCATCAAAGTGAGCATTTCAAAATGTAACTACTTCCCTTCCGAGCCCTGACGTGTGCCCATACAGTGGTCATCCCCCACATATGGGGTACCAGCATACTCAGTACAAACTGTACAACAACTTTTGGGGTCCAATTTCTCCTGTAACCCTTGTGAAAATAAAAAATTGCGGACTAAAAAATATTTTTTTTAGGAAAAATTTTTTTTTTTATTTTCACGGCTCTGCGTTATAAACTTCTGTGAAGCATCTTGGGGTTCAAAGTGCTCACTATGCATCTAGATAAGTTCCTTATGGGGTCTAGTTTCCAAAATGGAGTCATTTGTGGGGGAGCTCCAAAGTTTAGGCACACAGGCGATCTCCAAACACGACATGGTGTCCGCTAATGATTGGAGCTAATTTTCATTTCAAAAAGTCAAATGGTGCTCCTTCCCTTCTGAGCCCTGCCGTGCACCCAAACAGTGGTTTCCCCTCACATATGGGGTACCAGCATACTCAGGACAAACTGGACAACAACCTTTGTGGTCCAATTTATCCTGTTACCCTTGTAAAAATAAAAAATAGCGTGCTAAAAAATCATTTTTGAGGAAAAAAATGATTTTTTATTTTCACTGCTCTACGTTATAAACTTTTGTGAAGCACTTGGGGGTTCAATGTGCTCACTACACATCTAGGTAAGTTCCTTAAGGGGTCTAGTTTCCAAAATGGGGTCACTTGTGGGGGAGCTCCAATGTTTAGGCACACAGGGGCTCTCCAAACGCGACATGGTGTCTGATAACGATTGGAGCTAATTTTCCATTCAAAAAGTCAAATGGTGCTCCTTCCCTTCCGGGCCCTGCCGTGCACCCAAACAGTGGTTTATGACCACATATGAGGAATTGGTGTGCTCAGGAGAAATTGCCCAACAAATTTTAGGATCCATTTTATCCTGTTGCACATGTAAAAATGAAAAAACTGAGGCTAAAAGATAATTTTTGTGAAAAAAAAGTACTTTTTATTTTTACGGATCAATTTGTGAAGCACCTGGGGGTTCAAAGTGATCACTATGCATCTAGATAAGTTCCTTGGAGGGTCTAGTTTCCAAAATGAGGTCACATGTGGGGGAGCTCCAATGTTTAGGCGCACAGTGGCTCTCCAAACGCGACATGGCAACCGCTAAATATTCAAGCATATTTTCCATTCAAAAAGTCAAATGGCGCTCCTTCCCTTCTGAGCCCTGCCGCGCGCGTGTACTCAGGAGAAATTGCCCAACAAATTTTAGGATCCATTTTATCCTGTTGCCTATGTGAAAATGAAAAAAATGTTGCTAAAAGAAAATTTGTGTTGGAAAAATTAAAATGTCAATTTTTTTCCTTCCACGTTGCTTTAGTTCCTATGAAGCACCTGAAGGGTTAATAATCTTCTAGAATGTAGTTTTGAGTAGCCTGAGGGCTGCAGTTTTTAGAATGATGTCACTTTTGGGTATTTTCTGCCATATAGACCCCTCAAAGTGACTTCAAATGTGAGGTGGTCCCTAAAAAAAATGGTTTTGTAAATTTTGTTGTAAAAATGAGAAATCGCTGGTCAAATTTTATACCTTTATAACTTCCTAACAAAAAAAATTTGTTTCCAAAATTGTGCTGAAGTAAAGTAGACATGTGGGAAATCTTATTTAGTAACTATTTTGTGTCACATAACTCTCTGGTTTAACAGAATAACAATTCAAAATTGTGAAATTTTCAAAATGTTCGCCAAATTTCTGATTTTTTCACAAATAAGCACAAAAATTATCAACCTAAATTTACCACTAACATGAAGCGCAATATGTCACGAAAAAATAGTCTCAGAATCGCTGGGATGCGTTATAGCGTTCCAGAGTTATTACCTTATAAAGGGACACTGGTCAGAATTGCAAAAAATGGCCAGGTCAGTAAGGTCAAAATAGGCTGGGTCATGAAGGGGTTAAAACCTGACCATGTGAACAGTACCTGTATGAGCAGTATTCAGAAAGGTAATGTTTGAAGTGGACATGCTGTGTAAGATGGCTTTATATGTGCACTACCCCCCCGGTGCCTTTGTTACACTGGTCTCATCTTACTAGAGCAACTTCTACAGCACGTCATGCAATGTAGGCAGCACAGCTAAAATGTAGAAGAAGGTGTTCAGGTCAAATGAGACCAAAGTAGAAAACTAACATTACTCATCACCTTGAAAACACCATCCCCACCATCAAACAAGATGGTGGCATCATCCTGTGGGGATGATTTTCTTCAGCAGGAACAGGGATGCTGGTAAGAATTAATGGAAAGATGATTGGAGTTAAATACATGGTAATCCTGGAGGAAAACCTGTTAGAGTCTGCAAAGGACTTGAAACTGAGGTGTAAGTTCCCCTAATAGCAGGACAGTGACCCTAAACATACTGCTAGTGCTACTTTGGAATGGTTTAGTTCATAGCATATTCATGTGTGTGAGTGGCCCAGTCACAGTTCAGATCTAAATCCCATTGAGAATCTTTGGCAAGACTTGAAAATTGTTGTTCTCAGATGCCCTCCATTCAATCTCACTGAGCTAGAACTAGTTTGCAAGGAAAAATGGGTAAACATTTCAGCCTCTAGATATGCAAAGCTGGAGAGCTCCTTTGACCGCATGTTTCTTTCACAGAAAAACCTTCCAAATGCAAGCACCACACCTCAAATCAAATCCTGGCCTTTTATCTGCTTTAGGCTACTTTCACATTTCAGTTTTCTTTATCCAGCACGATGCGGCGAAAAACCAGACTACCGGATCCGGCCACAAATGCTGCCACCGGATCCTTCTTTCTGCCGGATATATTCCTGGCAGAGAAGGTCTTCCGGGCATGCGCAGTGCGAAAAACCGGTCCGGCGTCTGGAAAAACGTTGCATGCAACGTTTTTTCCAGACGTCGGATCGGCAATTTTGACCGGATCCGGCAAAAACCGGACGTGCCGCATAGGCATTCGGCGCAATGCGGTGATAATGAAACTCTATGGGGAAAAAAACGGACACAGTGGCAACAGGCGCCGGATCCGGTTTTTACACATTTCGCTGCATCGCGCCTGATGCAGAAAACCTGAAATGTGAAAGTAGCATAATTGAGAATGACATAACGAAGGTTTTTTCCCACACCAATCCATGAAATAGCCTTGGAATCAATTGTCCAATTACTTTTGGTCCACTTAAAAACAGGGTGGCACATGTTAAGGAGCTGAAACTCCTAAACCCTTCACCCAATTTTAATGTGGATACCCTCAAATGAAAGCTGAAAGTCTGAACTTCAACTGCATCTGAATTGTTTTGTTTAAATTTCATTGTGGTAATGTCTAGAACCAAAATTAGAAAAATGTTGTCTCTGTCCAAACATATATTGACCTAACTGTACATTTAAGTTTATAGATGTAAAGTGAAAATTTGTTGCAAAATGTTGGGGTTTTGAATACTTTTTCAAGTCACTGTACCACACATGTGTATTGGAGTATATTTTCGATGTTATTTATGCCACATTTGTGGCATAGGTTGTGAATAACTTGTCAGTCTTCTTTATTTTGTCCACATACACTTTCAGCAAAGCTCCATACACAAAACTGGCAAAGCTTAGTGTAAAAATGTAAGAACTTGCAATATTTATTTTGTGCAACATTTTGGCAACATTTCAAACAGTTTTAAACCAAAATTGCGATGAATGATTAACTTTTTAGCTATTTTTCAGAGTTTTTTAATTTGAAGGGAAACTTTTCGTTATTTCTTTATTAGCTGGACTGAATAAACATTGCTATGGCTGACAGAAATCTATATATATAAAGCTGAGTGTATGTATGTGTGTGTATGTATCAAGCCACGCCCACTCAACAGAGCCCTGCCCACTCCATAACCAATGGAGAACGGCGATGGTTTGGAATGGGGTGGGACTGACCGAAGGGATTTCAGGTGACAGTTAACAGAGGAGTGAAGAATTTGGTGCTCGGGTGGTGGAGGAGGACAGTGCGGGAGCTGGGCGCAGCTAATCACCACACAGGGGGCTGGGGAGGGGGTGGTGGGAGCTCCGAGGGAGGAGGCAGCAGCCACAGACAGGAGGGGAGGAGAGCACACACCACTTCTCCACATCCTCCCCCTCTCACCAAGCGCACTCCCCCATGTCCCTACATGACTCCGCTGCCCTCAGCTTCTCACAGCCCTGTCATGGTCGGCTCGCAAGCAGGACTCACACTGCACAGGGGGGCTTACAATACATGGAGGGTCTCACAATACAGAAGGAGTCTCTCAGCACAAGGGAAGGGTGCTCACAATAAACAAGGGGCTCACACTGCACAGGGGAGGTCTCACAATACACGGGAGTCTCACACTGGGAGAGATGCTCAAAGGGGAGGGGTGTTCACACTGCAAAGGGAGGGGGTCTCTCAATATACAGGAGGGTCTAATAATACACAGGGGGTCTCACACTGCAAGGGAAGAGGTGCTCATAATACACAGGGGTTCTCGCACTGCAAGGGGAGGGGTGCTCACAATACATGGGGTCTCACACTGCACAGGGGGCCTAACAATTCACAAGGGTTCTCACACTGCATGGGGGGTTCACACTTCACAGGCAGGTGGTGTCTCTGCACAGGGGTGGAGGTGTCTCATAATACACAGGGGGCTTACACTGCACAGGAGGGGATGATAGTACAGAATAAAATCTATCTATAGTAATATAATAACTAGTAAACAGACACTGTAGGAGCACACAGGGGTAAAGACCTCAATAAGTGTCCGCAATCCCAGCAGTCTCACTATCAGTTATTATGCAACAGGTGAGTGACGGAGGTAAAGCATAGCTTACAGTTAGGTCCATATATATTTGGACAGAGACAACATTTTTCTAATTTTGGTTCTAGACATTCCCACAATGCATTTTAAACAAATCAATTCATATGCAGTTGAAGTTCAGACTTTCAGGTTTCATTTGAGGGTATCCACATTAAAATTGGATGAAGGGTTTAGGAGCTTCAGCTCCTTAACATGTGCCACCCTGTTTTTAAAGGGACCAAAAGTAATTGGACAATTGACTCCAAGGCTATTTCATGGACAGGTGTGGGCAATCCCTTCGTTATGTCATTCTCAATTAAGCAGATAAAAGGCCTGGAGTTGATGTGAGGTGTGGTGCTTGCATTTGGAAGGTTTTGCTGTGAAGGAAACAAGAGATCAAAGGAGCTCTCCATACAGGTGAAACAAGCCATCCTTAAGCTGCAACAACAGAAAAAACCCATCCGAGAAATTGCTACAACATTAGGAGTGGCAAAATCTACAGTTTGGTACATCCTGAGAAAGAAAGAAAGCACTGGTGAACTCATCAATGCAAAAAGACCTGGGCACCCACGGAAGACAACAGTGGTGGATGATGGCAGAATAATCTCCATGGTGAAGAGAAACCCCTTCACAACAGCCAACCAAGTGAACAACACTCTCCAGGAGGTAGGCGTATCAATATGCAAATCTACCATAAAGAGAAGACTGCATGAAAGTAAATACAGAGCATGGTGCAAGCCACTCATAAGCATCAAGAATCAAAAGGCTAGACTGGACTTTGCTAAAAACCATCTAAAAAAGCCAGCACAGTTCTGGAAGAACATTCTTTGGACAGATGAAACCAAGGTCAACCTCTATCAGAATGATGGAAAGAGATAAGTATGGCGAAGGCGTGGTACAGCTCATGATCTAAAGCATACCACATCATTTGTAAAACACGGCGGAGGCAGTGTGATGGCTTGGGCATGCATGACTGCCAGTGGCTCTGGGTCACTAGTGTTTATTGATGATGTGACACAGGACAGAAGCAGCCGAATGAATTCTGAGGTATTCAGAGACATACTGTGCGCTCAGATCCAGCCCAATGCAGCCAAACTGATTGGTCGTCGTTTCATACTACAGATGGACAATGACCCAAAACATAAAGCCAAAGCAACCCAGGTGTTTAATAAAGCAAAGAAGTGGAATATTCTTAAATGGCCAAGTCAGTCACCTGATCTCAACCCAATTGAGCATGCATTTCACTTGTTAAAACTAAACTTCAGACAGAAAGGCCCACAAACAAACAGCAACTGAAAACCACCGCAGTGAAGGCCTGGCAGAGCATCAAAAAGGAGGAAACACAGCATCTGGTGATGTCCATGAGTTCAAGACTTCAGGCAGTCATTGCCAAAAAAGAGTTTTCAACCAAGTACTAGAAATGAACATTTTATTTACAATTATTTAATCTGTCCAATTACTTTTGGTCCCTTTAAAAACAGGGTGGCACATGTTAAAGAGCTGAAACTCCTAAACCCTTCATCCAATTTTAATGTGGATACCAACAAATGAAAGCTTATAGTCTGAACTTCAACTGCATCTGAATTGTTTTGTTTAAAATTCATTGTGGTAATGTCTAGAACCAAAATTAGAAAAATGTTGTCTCTGTCCAAATAAATATGGACCTAACTGTATAATAAAGCTGAGTAAATGTGTACAATACACACACGTACAGCTGACACACACTCACACACGTTCAGCTAATATGCACACACGTATAGCTAACACACTCACACATTCAGCTAACACACTCACACATTCAGCTAACACACACTAACGCAATTGTCCAATTATGTTTTTATGTGCAATATAATCATTATAATTAGTGATAACTGACCACAGTTAGTTACTATGCCCGGGCAACGTCGGGCTCTTCAGCTAGTGTATGTATAATTATGTTATAATTTTCAGGGGGGGGGTTTATATTGAAGGGAAACTTTTGGTTATTTGTTTATTTGATGAACTGAATAAATATTGCTATGGCTGACAGTAATGTTTGTATAATTATGTATTATAATAAATATAATAATATAATTTTGTACATGTTTCAGCTGCCATGCACGACTAGGTGAAACGTATTATAGTTGTGGGTTAAGGTACACTTCTGATGTAATTTATGTCTCAAAAGTGACATAAATTATGATTAATTTGTTGGTTTTGCTTGGCCACACACACTCCCAGCAAAGCCCCATCCACTTTGCCAAAATGTATCAGAACTGGCCAAAACTGGCATAAAAATGTCAAAAGTCACAATATTTATTTTGTACAACATTTTGGCAACATTTCAAATGCTTTTAAACCTCAATTGTCCTTTTTAAGGTCTTATTTTAAGTTCTTTTTATATCAAAGGGAATTTTTGTTCTTTATTTGCTGGACAGGAAAAACATTGCTATAGCTGACAGAAGTTTATGAATAACTATGTTATAATAAATATACTAACATGATCAATTATAGTTTTGCAGCTTTACCCAAAATGTAAGTTATATTTTGTATATATCATGTTACATATAATATGCATACATAGATACATAAAATTCTACTAGAAAGCTAATAAGCTTATGAAATCAAGTGCTTTCTATTATATTTGGACACTATTGTAATAACAGTGAACAACCAGTCACTTAGCTGTTGGCATGTACATGTAATTTAGATGACAAAGCATTCCCCTTTAAGAATGAATTTGCTAAGCCTAATAGGAAAATCTGCCTTTGTTCTTAATGAACTCCAGCCACCTACTTGCTGTAAACTGCATTTTTTTTTGTTTCATATAAACTCAGTAATTAAGACCAATTGTGAAACTAGCTACTCACTTCAGAACGAAATCTGGAGGTATAAGACACTACATTAATCAATACGAAACAGACAAATTCTCAAGGGTAAAACCTACTTAGAATGAATCAGCCAACAGCCTTGAAAGAGCTGTCTGGCCTTAAAACCTCGCAAAAGAGTTGATGCACCAGAATAACAAATTACAGCAGTACATTCTAAGGCTCCACTTTAATCAGAAGTCTTATAACCCTGGGCATTCTATCTTGAGCCTTTGTTCCCATTAAATCTTGGTCACAATGAATGATACTTAATATCCATTTGAAACACCATGTCAAATAACCCAATACTTGTTGAACAGTAAGACACGCCATTTGGATTTTTGTTTCCCTCATATGTGTGTTCTAAATGTAGTGATAGTGACTGAGAAATGGCATTAGTTTTAGCAACTTAAACGATGTTGCTGGTTGATTTTTCAATTGTAGAAAATATTATACGTTTGGTTTAAAATTCAAAACTAGCGAAAAACAAAAAAAGGTTAGAAAAAAATCCTAAGCATGGATAATAGAATACATATAACATTATTAAAGGGAAGATATAATCAAAAATTACCTGCTGCTTAAATCATGCTGTTTTGTTTAAATAGTTCCATTTACCCTCTTTTCTGGCTTGGCACATTTTCACATTTATTAGGACACGCAGTTTACAGAGCTGTAAAACAATTTTCTCTTTCACATATCAACATAGTTTTTGCATCTTTTTACTGCAAGATGTGGAGTTTAAAATTATAAGTTATTTATATACACTATTTATTTATACTGTTTTTTTGCAGAGAATAATAGGGTAAGTTGGAGGGGACTGATTAAAGGAAATATGTGTCTGGTTTTCACTTTTTTATTTTTTTTTTATGAACCAAAGAACCACTAAAAAAACTTTAAAACTATGCTCCCTTTTGTTACAATTTTACGTTTGAAAAACATTTTCTTCACGGGGGCCGCACAAGAAACAATGGTTTGGATTGTCAGTGGCTTTTTTTAAAAATGCCTCGGGCCCATGACCCTTCCAATCCACTAAATAAATTTTTTTGCCACGGACAAACCTGCGCCCTACGATGGCATTAACCTCAAACTCGTCAGCCGATAAGTCTGACGACCCGGCCGATGACTCAGAAAACCGGGCCATGTGAACTGGTTTGAGGAGGGACACATGAAACACGTCCGAAATGGCTAAATGTGGAGGAAGAGCCAGGCGATAGACCACTGAGCTAATTCACTCGAGGACCTTGAAAGGTCCAATGTAACGCGGCGCGAACTTGGGGGACTCGACCCCCAGTTTGATATTTCGGGTGGAGAGCCACACATGCCGCCAGGGGAGAATCTTGGAGCGGGTCGCCAATGCGTGTCGGCGGACGCCCTCATCCTTTCCTTAGAAGCACGGATAGCATCCTGAGTGTGATCCCAAATGTCCCGGGCCTCCACTGCCCAGTCTGCCACCCTGGAGTCAGTGGAGGACACTGGCATCGGGACAGGGACGCGTGGATGTTGGCCGTAGTTTAGGAGAAAGGGCGTCTGACCAGTGGAATCAGCCACCGTATTTTTTAGGGCAAATTCAGCCCATGGTAGCAAGGATGCCCAGTCATCCTGCCTGGCAGAGACAAAATGCCGTAAGTAGGTGACCAAGGTCTGATTGGCTCTCTCGACCAAGCAATCCGTCTCGGGATGATAAGCTGAGGACAAATTTAGCTCGATGCTGAGTAAGCTGCAGAGCTCCCTCCAAAACCGAGACGCAAACTGGGGCCCTCGGTCACTCACGATTTTGTCCGGCATGCCATGCAAGCGGAATACGTGCTTAATGAACAAAGTGGCAAGACCACGAGCAGAAGGCAAGCGTGCGAGTGGCACCAGAAGCACCATTTTGGAAAAATGGTCGGTGACCACCCAGATGACCTTACTGCCACCAGACTTGGGCAGGCCAACCATGAAATCCATGCCAACCATCTCCCACAGTCTATCCGCCACTGGCAAGGGATATAACAGCCCCTCCGGCCTCTGTCTAGAGGGTCTGTTCTGAGCACACGAGACGCATGCGTGCACATATTCCCTGACATCTCGAGCCATATGCGGCCACCAATATGACCTTGCCAGGAGTTCGGTGGTCCGTTTATTACCAAAATGACCACCCACCCTGGAGGCGTGTGCCCAGGCGAGGACCTCCGGCCGTAGCTGAAGAGGCACCAAGGTCTTGCCCGGTGATACTGACTCGAGTGAAACTGGAGCCACGGTCGTAAAACTCTCTGGTGGGAGAATAAGCCGAAGCTCAGCCTCTCCCTCTTCCGCCGAAACCACCGAGCGTGAAAGAGCATCCGCACGGACGTTCTCTCCGGAGAGATAATGCAGGGTGAAGCGGAAGCGGGAAAAGAAGAGCGACCACCTAGCCTGACCGGAGTTCAGGCGCTGGGCCGTCTGCAAATAGACCAGATTTTTGTGGTCAGTGTATACCTGGAAGGGAAACCGAGCCCCCTCCAGGAGATGTCTCCACTCAGAAAAGGCCATCTTCATGGCCAGCAGCTCCCTGTCACCGATGGAGTAATTCTTCTCCACCGGTGAGAATGTCTTTGAGAAGAAGAAGCATGGATGCTTCCGACCTTGAGCATCCTTCTGCAAGAGGACTGCTCCTGCACCGACGGAAGAGGCATCTACCTCCAGTATAAATGGCTTGTTCACATCGGGACGATGTAGGATGGGAGCGTCAGCACAGTGGGATTTGATAGACAAGAAGGCCTTGGGAGACCTGTTCAGACCAAGCAATAGGATTAGCTCCTTTCTTGGTGAGAGCAACCAAAGGAGCCACCAATGTGGAGAAGTGCGGTATAAACTGGCGGTAATAATTTATGAACCCTAAGAAGCGCCGCACCGCTTTGAGTGAATGGGGTTCCTGCCAATCCATCCCCTCTTGTAGTTTGGCCGGATCCATAGCCAATCCCTGGGCCGAGATGATGTAGCCCAGGAACGGCAAGGACTCCTGCTCAAACTGACATTTCTCCAGCTTGGCGTATAGAGAGTTCGCCTGTTGACGGTCGAAGACCCTGCATACATCTCTCCGGTGAGTGGTCAAATCTAGCGAGAAGATGAGTATGTCATCCAGACAGACCACCACCGAAGTAGAGAGCATGTCGTGGAAGATGTATTTGACGAAATCTTGGAAGACAGCTGGCGCATTACACAGGCCGAAGGGCATGACCAGATATTCATAGTGGCCATCCCTGGTATTAAAGGCTGTCTTCCACTCATCTCCCTCGCGAATGCAGATCAGGTTGTATGCCCCCCCGTAGATCTAGTTTCATAAAGATCCGGGCCCTTCGCAACCTGTCAAACAGTTCAGAGATCAGCGGAAGAGGGTATTTGTTCTTTACTTTTATGGCATTGAGACCTCTGTAATCAATGCAGGGATGTAACTCTCCGCTCTTCTTCTGAACGAAAAAGAACCCTGCACCAGCCAACGACACCGACTTCCTGATAAAACCTCAAGCCAGGTTCTCCCGGATATATTGTGACATAGCTTCTGTTTCGGGGAGTGATAGGGGATACACACAACCCCTAGGAGGTTCTGTGCCTGGCATGAGGTCTATCGGGCAATCATATGGGAGGTGTGGCGGGAGCGACTCCGCAGATTTTTTTGAGAAGACGTCCGGGAACTGATGGTAGGATTTAGGAAGCGCGGAGAGATCCGCAGGCACTTCAGTGGAAGCCACCTGAAGACTGCCCTTCAGACACCTTCCCTCACAATCCTTGCTCCAAGCCAGTATTTTCCCTGATGCCCACTCGATATGAGGAGAGTGGCAATGGAGCCAGGGAAGACCAAGTAGCACCTGGTCAATACCATCAGGCAAAATGAGCAGGGACAAGATCTCTCGATGGGAGGGAGAGATAGAAAGCCCGAGTGGAACTGTCTGATGGTTACCTGATTGGGCAAATACGCCCCATTAACCACCATGATGGTCAGTGTTGAGGCAGCAACACCTGAGGGATAGCGTGTTTCTGGGCGTAGGTTGAGTACATAAAATTCCCTTCGTCCCGGAATCCACGATAACCTCTGCCTCCCAGGTGAAGGGACCACTGTCTAAGGTACCGCGGAATACCGGTTTGGGTGAGAAGGGTTTCATGTTGGACTGACCACCTCCTATGACCACAGGACGTAGGCGTTTTTTCACCCGCAAAGGACACGTGCTAGCCGAGTGACCAAATTGTCGTCACTGATAGCATCGTACATAGCTTCGCACCGGTGGTGACTTGGAGTCGGTGCGAGACACCTCCATAGGTTCAGAGGGTATGAGCTCCTGTGCAGGATATCTCAGCGGCTCGGTGAAAGTGGGAGCCAAATTAACCCTTCATCTGGATTGTGCACGTTCCAGCCCGCGCTCTGTAAATCGGAGGTCAATATGGGTGGAAACTGCAATCAATTCCTCCAGACTTGTGGGAACTTCTCTAGTAGCTAGAGCATCTTTTACATGCCCAGCCAACCCTCTCCAAAAACACCGGGACTAATGCTTTGCCCGGCCACTCTAATTCGGAAGCCAATGTCCGGAACCAGACGGCATAATGGCTGACCGAGAGTGACCCCTGCGTTAGGGACAGAAGTTGAGGAGAGGTGTCGTGTGTGATCCGTGGTCCCAAAAAGACCTGCTTCAGGGCTGCGAGGAACTGAGCAGCACCCTGAACCACAGGATCATCACGTTCCCACAACGGTGTAGCCCACTGTAATGCCCGGCCAGACAAGAGTGACACAATAAAGCCCACCTTAGCCCGCTCTGTAGGAAACCGTGCAGCCAGTAACTCGAGATGAATTGAGCACTGGTTCACGAATCCCCTACAGGTGGCGATATCACCCGAAAACTTGTCGGGAAGCGGGAGGCGAGTAATTGTCGGCGTGGGCAAAAGTGCGGGCACACGTGTGACAGCCTCAGCAACTGTCTGAGCAGCAGCTAGTGCAGTATTTGCAGCTTTGTTGGCGCTCTCAATAGCCGCCAACCTGCTCTCCAGCTGCCGAATATAGCGCTGCAACTGCTGCACGTCTGCAATTAACAGCCAGACCCTGGCGCTAGTGTAATGTTAGGGTCGGCGGAACGCACCAGATATAAATAATAGGAGGTGCGTTCGCCGCCCGGGGTCCACCATGCGGTAGATGGTAAGACCGCTGCTGGACAATGGCAGATGCACCAAAAGGTAAAGTACTGCGCTCGGGTTAACGTCACCCGAACGCCAAGAGCGGCGCTGTTAAGACACAGAGTCGCCTTACAATAAAGAATGTAAGGACGCTGGCCCTGTTAGCCTCACAGGAAGACCAGCGAGTGGTGTTGCAGCCACAACCACCAATGGACGCTGCTACCGCAGCTCGGCAGTAACTATAGCCGCTGCACGACGGCGCCGGAAGGCCGGACACCGTCGGACACTAGTGTGCAGTGCAGGAGGCACAGTGGCGTGTAGCGTGACACAATCTGGCGCTGACTAACCAACACTCTGTCACCATTCGTATTATCAGAGGGAAGGGGTTTCTTAATAAGTCAGTCACCGGTCCATGCATCCACCATCTTACACACACAGTATAATATGCTACACTAGCGCATGGCCGAGCCGCAATGCGGGCTTTTTATAGCCATGCGCTTCCGGGACCTTCCTGTACCCTGGAAGGAACCAATCAGATCTGATGCACGACCTGAGCACTTGACCTCTGCACTCCAGTTAGAGGTCAAGTTGCGGGCATGCCCAGTAGCACGGCACGAGGACTTAGCCTCTGGAGCGGTTCCCTGCAGAGCAGGTTGCGCTACCATTGCTGCACCAGAGGTGGCAGCAACATCCAGGCTCACAGAACAAGTCTGAGCAGCACACCTGGCTCGCCGTGATTGCTGAGCAGGGCCTTGAGCGAGCAGAATGGGAGACCGCTGAATGTACGGCTCTGGATTCCTGCTATGCAGAGCCAGAAATCCAACATTTTTCTAATTTTGGTTCTAGACATAACCACAATGAATTTTAAACAAAACAATTCAGATGCAGTTGAAGTTCAAACTTTCAGCTTTCATTTGAGGGTATCCACATTAAAATTGGATGAATGGTTTAGGAGTTTCAGCTCCTTAACATGTGCCACCCTGTTTAATTTTACCAATGCACAGTGTGCAAAAGGATCCAAAACGTGCTTAGGGGTGGGTGCTTGACTTGTACCCCTGTGTCTCCCTGCTGTTTTGGAGGTAATATGAATGTCTGTTTATCAACTATTGCCACCGCTTTATATGCTCTGGGGCACTATTGATACGTCTGTATCTGAACCATCTCTAGTGCTTACCATGCCTGTTGCCCCATACACTAATGTGTGTTAGCATGTGATGCATTTCTATTGCTGCCTTGCTGATACTGGGGCATTGCACATAATTGATTTAGTTATGGACTTCATTATGTCCAGTGCCCCATATTAACATATGCTAGTATCTACAATCAAGAAAAAACGCGGATGGCACCGCTGTTACCGTCAATTCCCAGAAGGTGTGCGGTATGCAGGAAGCAGACAGCTGGTGAACTCGGGTGCTTGACCTGAAAATAGACGATCCTCAGAATCCACATGAAGAAATGGTCGCACTCATCGAGTTGGAAGAAATTCACGGGTTTATTGACACATACATCACTTGTCTGGCCGGGGGAGTGATATAAGGAGTGCAAAAAGGCTGACAACGGCCGTTTCGCGCTTTTTGCATCAATTATGTGCATATAATAACAATGCCCCAGTATCAGCAAGACAGCAATGGATATGCTAATATCTGCCTACTGATGCTAATGCATGTTAATGCATGACATACTGTACCATTGTATTTTGGCTGGCTTCATTTCTTTTGTTCCTCCTCGGCCTATTCATTTGATTTGGAAACTACATTTTACTATATGTGAGACATAGGTATTACTAGTCTTTGCACCTTTCTTTACATCTCATGTGATGTGGATTTATTGCACTCACTGCCGACTACCCTCATGTCCCTGTACATTTGTCTGTCTATCTAATAAAATCTATTTTTATAATGATTTGTGGACTGCTTGGTCGTGTTTTTTGAGGTTTCCTCACAATCTTTGTTTAGATATTACAATAGGTAGAGATAGGGAATACAAGTTTCACCATTGCACAATATGCAAAGGTATCAAAAAATTAGACAAAGGGTCTCTCTCAGACTAGCTGAAAGGTGCCATGCTAGGGACATCACAATTCACTTAGCAATTATTACAAGAGGTAGACATATAGAGTGCAAGTTTTACCAATGCACAGTGTGCAAAAGTTTCAAAAAGTACAAAACAGTGCCCACGTGGGGCATTCAGATATGAACACTAAGTACTTGTTGCAGAACCAAGAGGAGGAGGAGGGGGAGGAAGAGTTGATTTCCTGGGAAAAATGGCTTTGGATGGTAAGGAATGGACGTTAAGACAACATCCAAAAAAAAAACATTTGGCCTGCATTTACATAATGTTCCTGTCATCCACAGGGCTTATGAAGTCAGAGGAAATCCAGCCCTTGTTCAATTTTAGAAGAGTTAGCCTGTCTGCATTTTTTTTGTTGACAGATGTGAGCGCCTATCTGTTATGATTGCACCTGCCGAACTAAAAATCCTCTCAGATAACACACTCGCAGCAGGGAATGGCAGCACCTCCAAGGTGTAAAAGAAGCGGTCGGGCCTAGTGTGCAGCTTGGTCAACCAATAGTTAAAGAACACTGAAGAATCAGGAAGGACGCTGGTATAGTCACTTAAATAGTTATTCTCCCTCCTTGTCAAAGTTACACCCAGAGATAGCCCTTTCTGATGAGACGGTCTCATGAAAATGGCCCAGTTAGTGGACATTTCTATCCCCCCGAGTTGCACCTGGTGTTTGTGGGCAAAAAGAGCAGGTAACTCTGCCACCAGAGTTGCCTGAAGGTAATCTTTTGAGCAAGTTTTCCACTATGGCCCTCTGGCACGCATGCACTGAAAATGGCATGTTTGCCTCCGACATTAGAGATAGATAAACGGGTTATTGTGGATGTGGTCTGCACTGCCAAATAATGTAGGTCCAGACTGCACCTACATTATTCGGCAGCGCGGACCAGATCCACAATAACCCGTGTCATGATCCAGACTGGGTTTTGGGTCTTGTCTCTCCTTTCTCGGTCTGGTAATGTCAGGGGTTAATTTTCTCTGCCTCGTTCCAGTGTCGGGTCTGCTATTTCTCTGTGCTGCATCCTGCAGGCAGTGGCAGTTACATTTCCTGCCTATGGCATGTGTAGCTGGCTCTGGTGAAACCCTGATTTGTCCTGCTGCGTTTAGCTGACTTTGCCCATGTCTGTACACTCCTCTCCTACCCGTCCCATCTCTGTGTGCCCCTGTGTGCTTGGATTCCCCGGTACTTGACTCTGCTTTGGCTCTCACCTGATTCTGTCTCTTCCTTCTGGTACTTCTACTATGGCCCAGTAGTGACCTTTTGGCACTCCTCTGACTCTGTTTTTGGGATTCCCCTTGGTACTACGCTACTCTCTGGTATCGATCCAGCTTGTCTGACTATTGTGCTGCCTCCTGGTGGTAGCCTCACTGCAGTTCTGCTGGTCTGCTCTGAGCAGGATTTCAGCCCTCTCTCCACTCTGCTGCCATCTAGTGGAGTTTGCGCTACTCTGCATTTATCTGCAATGCTGCAGCGTGACATTATAACTGGCCCATTCTTATATCTCAGAAAGTTACACAAAGGTCACATCAATTCCTCTGTCTCTATTGTGGCTGCTGGATTCTTTGTTTGTCAAAAAGAAAGATGGTGGTTTACGCCCTTACCTTGATTTTTGGGAACTAAATAAAATTACAGTGAGAAATACCTACCCTCTAGTACTGATTCCAGATTTTTACAACCAATTGTCTGGGGCTAAGTGGTTTTCAGGGGAGCATATAATCTTATCCATATTCGGTAGGGGGATGAGAGGAAAATGGCATTTTTCACATCTGAGGGTTTGTTTGAAAATTTGGTCATGCCCTTTGGTCTCACGAACGCGCCAGCAGTTTTTCCAAATTTCATCAATGATGAATTTTTTTACTACATTTGGGCACTTTATGGTGGTATATCTAGATGACGTTCTTGTATTTTCATCTGACAAAGAATCTCACATGGGTAATTTACGTGCAGTTATTCATAGGTTACGGGAGAACTCTCTGTTCGCTAAACCTGAGAAGTGTTCATTCTTTGTCCAATAGCTGTCCTTTCTGGGGTTCATCCTTTCTGCCAATGGGCTTCGTATGGACCTTGTAAAAGAGCAGGCCATTGTTGATTGGGTGCAACCCAGAGACCTCAAGGGTCTTCAGTGTTTGTTGGGTTTTGAAAATTAGTATAGCAAATTATTAAGGGGTTTTCTCAGGTGGTCAAGCCTCTCACTGATCTCAATGATAAGGGGGCTGATCTTAAAAAATGGTCGTCTATGGCAGTTGAAGCCTTTTCTACATTGAAAAAATGTTTCATGTCTGCTCCTGTGTTGGTCCAGCCCGATCTGTTTGAACCATTCATTGTAGAGGTGCACGCATCGGAGGTGGGAGTGGGTGCGGTGCTGTCTCAGAGACCCATCACTTTAACTAACTGAAGACCTTGTGCATTTTTCTCCAAGAAAGTTTCTCCTGCGGAGAGAAATTACAATGTTGGGAATGGGGAGTTATTAGCCATAAAATTGGCTTTTGAAGAATGGAAGCATTTTTTGGAGGGGGGCTGTTCATCGGATAACAGTTATTACGGACCACAAGAACTGTCTTACATTGAGCCTGCCAAATGTTTGACTCCTAGACAGGCGAGGTGGTCGCTTTTTTTCACACTTTCATTTTTCTATCACCTTTTGGCTTGGTTTCCAGAATGTCAAGGCCAATGCTTTATCTCTCAGCTTGGATCCGATATCTCCTCCCGAACCTACTTCCTCCATTCTTCAGCACCGAGTGGTCGTGGCTGGGGTGTCCTCCGAATTGGAACTTGAAATTCGTGAGGCTCAGTCTCTTACTCTTCAGTCATTGCCCGATAACAAGCTCTTTGTACCAGTTCAGTATCGGTTGGGGGTGCTCGGGGAGTTCCACAAATCTGCTCTCAGTGGACACCTGGGAGTCACGGCAACCCAGAGAGCTAATGCTAGACTGTTTTGGTGGTCCTCCATGTCTTCTGACATTGCTGTGTTTGTGTCTGCTTGTGATACGTGTGCTTGTGCTAAAGCCTCCCATAACCGGCCAGCTGGGGATTTGGTGCCATTGCCAATTCCAGATAGACCTTGGACTCATTTATCCATAGATTTTATCACTGATCTCCCTCCTTCCAATGGCAAAACAGTGGTCTGGGTAGTGGTTGACAGATTTAGCAAATAGGCGCAAGTTGTTCCCTTGGCAGGACTACCTAACACTGAAACACTAAGTTGTTTATTGAGCACGTTGTGCGGTTGCATGGCGTGCCTCTGAATTTGGTGTCTGACAGAGGGGTGCAATTCATGTCCAAATTTTGGAGGGCGTTTTATAAGAGATTGGGTATTAGATTGACCTTCTCCACTACCTACCATCCCGAGACCATCGGTCAGACGGAGAGGACCAGTCAGTCACTGGAGCAGATTTTGCGGTGTTTTGCCATGTCCCAGCAGGATGATTGGTGTTCCTCATTGCCCGTGGCTGAGTTTGCATTTAGTAAGTCGGGTTAATCAGTCCACTGGCACGGCTCCGTTTTTCTGTAACTATGGCTTTCACCCCATTTTGGTGAATTTCCAAGCTGGATTCGGGACATCCAGGGGCTGACTTGGCTGTTATGAGCTCATTTTCTCCTTCACCTTTGATGTCCGATGAACTCCCTCTGCTGGTGAAAGGAGGTAGTGAAATTGATTTGGATGGGAAAAAGCTGTCATCTGAACAGGTGGAGTGTGATTGGACATCCGGAATCTCTGAGTGGATATAAGGCCGTCGACACCTTGCTGGGTTACTGGTGATCCTCTCTGCTCTGAGCTCTGGCCTCCAGTTTAGTCCTGTCTACTAAAGTTTTTGCTCTGCTATTGTTCCATGAAATTTTGTCTGGTTTACTTAGTGTTTGTGTTCAGCCAGCCCTGGTTGGGACTGGCTGAACTCCATTTTTGTCTCTGATCAGTTGATCTCTTTGCTCTGTTTTCAGAATATACCTGAGTGCTGATATAGTGATTTTGAAGTCTAGTGACTTCAGGGCCTTTTCTATCAGACGTGTTGGACATTATTTTTGGCAGGGTTTTTGCGTGATTGCAGACAGTTGCTTTTCTTTCCTGTCCTATCTAGTTAGTGAGGGCCCCATCGTTTGCTCAGCCTGTCTTTCTGTCTGTGTTTGTGTTTTCATCTGTTTTCACCATCAATACATGTTGGGGGCTGTCTATTGCTTTGGGGTCTGCTCTGGGGCAATTTAGATTTCCCCTTTGTTTCTTTAAGTTTATTTAGTTCTCCGGCTGTGAACGAGGTATCTAGGACCACCGTAGGAACACCCGACGGCTACTGTTAGTTGTTGTGAATAGGATCAGGGGTCTGCAATCTGCTAGCTACCAACCTCTCTGGTTTTCTGGACTTAGCTTGTATTTTTGTTTTTTCCTCCTCCGGCGACTCATTCATAACAGAATCACCAGCCATACCGCAGATTCTAGGGTACTCAATAGCAGGAAAGAATTGTAAAAAAAAAAAAATTGTGTCAGAATTTTTTTTTTTATGTCTATTTTTTCCTCTTTTTCTCTGGGGCCGTAGGAGGAATTTTCTTAATGGAGATTAAGCAATTGTCTGATCGTGTGGAGCAGCTGGCTGTTGAAGTGCGGGGAATTTACTCCTATCTTGTTCATTCACATGCTGCTGAACCAAAGATTCCTACTCCTGATGTGTTTTTTGGGGATCGGTCTAAATTTTTGAATTTTAAGAATAATTGTAAATTATTTCTTGCCTTGAAGCCTAACTCTTCGGGGAACTCTGCGCAGCAGGTTAAAATTGTCATCTCTTTGCTGCGTGGCGATCCCCAGGATTGGGCATTTTCTTTGACACCTGATGATCCTATTCTAACTAATGTGGATGCATTTTTTCAAGCCTTGGGGTTGTTGTATGATGAACCTAATGCTATTGATCAAGCTGAGAAAGCCCTGTTGGCATTGAGCCAGGGTCAGGATTCTGCAGAGTTATACTGTCAAAAATTCCAAAAGTGGGCGGTCCTTACTACCTGGAATGATGGTGCCTTGGCAGCTCTCTTTCGGAAGGGTTTGTCAGAAACCGTAAAAGATACTATGGTGGGATTTCCTGTTCCCTCCGGTCTTGATGATTCTATGTCATTAGCCATTCAGGTTGATCGGCGTTTACGTGAACGTAAAAGTACACGAGAAATGTTGCCACCTGTTGAACAAATGTCAGGACCTATGCAATGTGATAAAGTTTTGTCTAGGGCGCAACGTCAGGAGTTCAGAAGGCGAATTAAACTGTGCTTTTTCTGTGGAGATGCCTCTCATGTGGTTTCTGTCTGCCCTAAAAGAGAGAGACATTTTGCACACACATTTGCTGTGGGTGGTGTTCAACCTAAGTTTCTTCTGGCAATTACTCTGATCTGCTCCCTGTCCACATTTTCCGCTAAGGCTTTTGTGGATTCGGGAGCGGCTCTGAACCTGATGGACTTGGATTTTGCTAAACGTTGTGGGATTCCTATGACACCTCTGCGGACGCCTATCCCTTTGAGGGGTATTGATGCTACTCCTTTGGCAAAGAATAAACCTCAGTTTTGGACCCAGGTGGTAATACGGGTCGCCCCAGACCATCAAGAAAATTGCAGATTTTTGGTGTTGCATAATTTGCATGATACCATTGTTCTGGGATTTCCCTGGTTGCAAATCCATAATCCAGTTTTGGATTGGAAATCTGTGTCTGTGGTGAGTTGGGGTTGTCGGTGTGCTCTAGGTGATGCTCCTGTTTTCTCCACCTCTCCCCAGTCGCATGATGTTCCAGACTATTTGGCTGATTTTTTTATGTATTTAGTGAGAATAAGTCTGCGTCTTTGCCTCCTCATAGGAGTTATGACTGTGCAATTGAGTTGAGCCCTGGGTGTAAATTTCCCAAGGGTCAACTTTTCAATTTATCTGTACCCGAGCACGAGGCTATGCAATCTTATATTAAGGAGTCGTTGGAGAAGGGTCATATTAGACCATCCTCTTCACCCTTGGGTGCTGGGTTTTTTTCGTGGCCAAGAAAGATGGTTCATTAAGGCCTTGTATTGACTATAATTCCCTCAACAAAATTACTGTTAAATATCAGTATCCGTTACCCCTGATTTCTGATCTATTCTCCAGAGTTAAAGGTGCTTGCTGGTTTACCAAGCTTGACCTCAGGGGGGCGTATAATCTTATTCGCATTAAGCATGGGGATGAAAGGAAGATGGCTTTTAAAACTCCGGAGGGACATTTTGAGTACCTGGTGATGCCTTTTGGGCTCACTAATGCCCCTTCTGTCTTCCAGTGCTTCATGAATGATATTTTCCGGGACTTTGTGGATAATATCTGGATGATATTTTGATCTTTTCCAGGGATTGGGACTCTCATGTGGAACATGTTCGGACTGTGTTCCGGATTTTGAGGGAGAATTCCCTGTATGTTAAGGGATCGAAATGCCTTTTTGGTGTACAGAGGATTTCATTTTTGGGATTTATTTTGTCTCCGTCAACTATTGAAATGGACCTGGCCAAGGTACAGGCCATTTATGATTGGGTTCAGCCAACTTCTCTGAAGGCCCTCCCGAAGTTTTTGGGTTTTGCTAATTTTTATCGTAAATTTATAGCTAATTTTTCTGGCATTGCCAAACTATTGACTGATTTGACTAAGATGGGTGCTGATCTGCTGAATTGGTCTCCAGAGGCTGTTTCTTCCTTTCAGGAGCTGAAGCGGAGGTTCACTTCTGCTCCGGTTTTGTGGCAACCTGATGTCTCACTCCCGTTTCAGGTAGAGGTGGACGCTTCTGAGATTGGTGCAGGAGCTGTGCTGTCCCAAAAAGATCTGGTAACATCTAAAATGAATCCCTGTGCTTTCTTTTCCCGAAAGTTCTCCCCATCCGAATGCAACTATGATGTGGGGAATCGGGAACTGTTAGCCATGAAATGGGCATTTGAGGAGTGGAGACATTGGTTGGAGGGAGCTAAACATCAAGTCGTGGTCCTTACTGACCACAAGAATTTGATTTACCTTGAGTCGGCCAAACGCTTGAATCCTAGACAGGCTAGGTGGACCTTGTTTTTCACACGTTTTGATTTTGTGGTCTCTTTTCTTCCGGGCACTAAGAATGTCAAGGCAGACGCCCTCTCTAGGAGTTTCTTTGCTGATTCTCCTATTGTGACCATGCCTGCTGCCATCTTAGTTGAGGGGGTAGTTCTTTCTGCCATCTCGCCCGATTTGAGACGTGCTCTGGAAGAGTTTCAGGAGGACAAACCTGACCGTTGTCCCTTTGGAAAATTGTGTGTTCCTGACCAGTGGAGGAAGAGAGTAATGTCTGAAGTTCATTCCTCCGCATTGGCTGGTCATCCAGGTATTTTTGGTACTAGAGATTTGGTGAGTCGGTCTTTTTGGTGGCCCGCCTTGTCTCGTGATGTCAGGAATTTTGTGCAGTCCTGTGGGACTTTCTCCCAGTCTAAACCTTGTTCTCGCTCTAGTGGGTTGTTGATGCCTTTGCTGGTGTCCAGGGGGCCATGGACCCATGTGTCAATGGATTTTATTTCTGATATGCCTGTCTCTCAGAGAATGACTGTTATTTGGGTGATTTGTGATAGATTCTCTAAGATGGTCCATCTTTTACCACTCCTTAAGTTGCCATCTTCCTCAGAGTTGGTGCCCTTGGTTTTGCAACAGGTGGTTCGCTTGCATGGGATTCCTGAGAATATTGTGTCTGACAGAGGAGTTCAGTTTGTTTCTAGTTTTTGGAGGACTTTTTGTTCCAAGCTGGGAATTCAGTTGTCCTTCTCATCTGCGTTTCACCCTCAGACCAATGGGCAGACGGAAAGAACAAACCAGACTTTGGAGTCTTATTTGAGATGTTTTATTTCTGCTGATCAGGATGATTGGATTTCATTTTTGCCCTTGGCCGAATTTGCTTTAAATAATAAAGCTAGTTCTGCCACTTTGATGTCACTTTTTTTTGTAACTTTCGGTTTCATTCTCGATTTTCTTCAGGGCAGGTGGAGTCTTCTGCCTGCCCAGGTGTTGACACTGTGGTGGAGAGAATGCACGAGATCTGGGACCAAGTGGTGGATAAGTTGTCTCTCTCCCAGGAAAAGGCCCAGCGGTTTTCCAACCGGCATAGTACCATTGGTCCCCAAGTTAAGGTGGGTGATATGGTTTGGTTGTCATCAAAGAATATCTCTAAGAAGGTGGCTTTTCCTAAGTTTAAACCTAGATTTATTGGACCTTACAAGATTTTGGAGATTCTTAATCCGGTCTCTTTTCGATTGGCTCTTCCTGCTACATTCAAGATCCATAATGTGTTTCATAAGTCTCTGTTAAAGAGGTTTGTTGAGCCAGTAGTTCCTGTGGTGGCACCTCCTGACCCTGTATTGGTTGAAGGTAATGTGGAATATAAGGTTGAGAAGATACTGGATTCTCGTCTGGCTAGATGGAGACTCCAGTATTTGGTTAAGTGGAAGGGTTATGGCCAGGAGGATAATTCTTGGGTCTCTGCATCCGATATTCATGCCAAAAGATTGGTTCGTGCTTTTCATCGGGCCTATCCTGATCGCCCTGGTGGCGTGGATGAGGGATCGGTGACCCCTCCTCAAGGGGGAGGTACTGTTATGAGCTCATTTTCTCCTTCACCTTTGATGTCCGATGAACTCCCTCTGCTGGTGAAAGGAGGTAGTGAAATTGATTTGGATGGGAAAAACCTGTCATCTGAACAGGCGGAGTGTGATTGGACATCCGGAATCTCTGAGTGGATATAAGGCTGCCGACGCCCTAGAATCATAGAATCATAGAATCGTAGAGTTGGAAAGGACCTCCTGGGCCATCTGGTCCAACCCCCTGCTCAAAGCAGGATTCGCTAAATCATCCCAGTCAGATGTCTGTCCAGCCTCTGTTTGAAGACTTCCATTGAAGGAGAACTCACCACTTCTCGTGGCAGCCTGTTCCACTCATTGATCACTCTAACTGTCAAAAAGTTTTTTCTAATATCTAATCTGTGTCTCCTCCCATTCAGTTTCATCCCATTGCTTCTAGTCTTTCCTTGTGCAAATGAGAATAAAGTTGATCCTTCTACAATGTGACAGCCCTTTAGATATTTGTAGACAGCTATTAAGTCTCCTCTCAGTCTTCTCTTTTGCAAACTAAACATTCCCAAATCCTGCAACCTTTCCTCATAAGACAGGGTTTGCAGACCGCTCACCATTCTGGTCGCTCTTTTCTGAACTTGCTCCAGTTTGTTGATGTCTTTTTTAAAATGTGGTGCCCAAAACTGGACACAATATTCCAGATGAGGTCTGACCAAAGAGGAGTAGAGGGAAATAATGACTTCACGTGATCTAGACTGTATGCTTCTGTTAATACTTCCTAGAATTGCATTTGCCTTTTTTGCTGCTGCATCACACTGTTGACTCATATTCAGTCTGTGATCTATTAGTATACCCAAGTCTTTTTCACATGTGCTGTCACTTAGCCCTAATCCTCCCATTCTATATATGCTTTTTTTATTTTTATTGCCCAGAAGTAGTACTTTGCATTTCTCCCTGTTAAAAACCATTCTGTTAGTTGCTGCCCACTTCTCCAGTTTATTTAAATCTTTTTGAATCCTCTCTCTCTCTTCTCTAGTATTAGCTATCCCTCCTAGCTTTGTGTCATCAGCAAATTTAATCAGTTTACCCTCAATTCCTTCATCTAAATCGTTGATAAAGATGTTGAACAATACAGGGCCAAGGACTGAACCCTGTGGTACCCCACTTGAGACATTCTTCCAACTGGATGTGCAGCCATTTACGACCACTCTTTGGGTCCGATCACTAAGCCAGTTATGAATCCACCTAACAGTTGCCTTGTCCATTCCATACTTAGTCATTTTTTCAATAAGGATTGTATGAGAGACTTTGTCAAATGCTTTGCTGAAGTCAAGATATACTATATCTACAGCATTTCCTTGATCCACCCAATCAGTGATACCGTCATAGAAGGAAATTAAGTTAGTCTGACATGACTTATTAGTTACAAACCCATGCTGACTCTGTTTAATCACTTCATTCTTATCCAGGTATTGACATACATGTTGTTTAATAATTTGTTCAAAGATCTTTCCTGCTATAGAAGTCAGACTCACCGGCCTATAGTTGCCTGGGTCCACCTTCTTCCCCTTTTTGAAGATAGGAACAACTTTTGCTCTTCTTCAGTCTTCTGGCACTTCTCCTGTTCTCCAAGAATTTTCAAAGATTATGGAGAGGGGTTAAAAAATTTCTTCTGCTATCTCCTTCAGTACTCTGGGGTGTAATTCATCTGGACCTGGAGACTTGAATTCATTTAGGTTAGCTAAATGTTTCCTCACTATCTTTCTGTTTATAGATATCCTGGATTCTTCTATTCCCTTAATAGGACAGTGAATAACAGTTGATGTTACATTTCCTTTCTGAGAGAAAACAGATGCAAAATAGGAATTTAAAAGTTCAGCCTTCTCAACATCCTGTCTTACCATTTCATCATTTTCATCCTGTAAAAATCCTACAATCCTGCTGGGTTGCTGGTGATCCTCTCTGCTCTGAGCTCTGGCCTCCAGTTTAGTCCTGTCTACTAAAGCTAAGTTTTTGCTCTGCTATTGTTCCATGAGATTTTGTCTGGTTTACTTAGTGTTTGTGTTCAGCCAGCCCTGGTTGGGACTGGCTGAACTCCATTTTTGTCTCTGATCAGTTGATCTCTTTGCTCTGTTTTCAGAATATACCTGAGTGCTGATATAGTGATTTTGAAGTCTAGTGACTTCAGGGCCTTTTCTATCAGATGTGTTGGACATTATTTTTGGCAGGGTTTTTGCGTGATTGCAGACAGTTGCTTTTCTTTCCTGTCTTATCTAGTTAGTGAGGGCCCCATCATTTGCTCAGCCTGTCTTTCTGTCTGTGTTTGTGTTTTCATCTGTTTTCACCATCAATACATGTTGGGGGCTGTCTATTGCTTTGGGGTCTGCTCTGGGGCAGTTTAGATTTCCCCTTTCTTTCTTTAGGTTTATTTAGTTCTCCGGCTGTGAACGAGGTGTCTAGGACCACCGTAGGAACACCCCACGGCTACTGTTAGTTGTTGTGAATAGAATCAGGGGTCTGCAATCCGCTAGCTACCAACCTCTCTGGTTTTCTGGACTTAGCTTGTATTTTTGTTTTTTCCTCCGCCAGTGACTCATTCATAACACTTGGCGGTTCAACGGTTGGGGTATGTGTGGAGGGAGGTCCAGAAGAACATTGGGGTGGCTTAGGGTAAACAGAAACATTTTGCTGATAAGGGAAAGTGTGGTTGTCTACCAAGAACATACGTCTGAAAATTAATTCCATTAAGCTGGGTCCCAAGTTTATTGGTCCTTACTTGAACACTGGGGTTGTCAACCCAGTTTCCTTTCATTTACGCTTACCTCCGTCACTTGGTATCCCCAATGTGTTCCATTAGTCCCTTCTTAAATCATGTGTACCTTGCTCTGCTGGGTCTCCACCCCCTCCGCCTCCTGTTTCTGTGGAAGGACAAACTGAGCATGAAGTTGAACGTATTGTCGATTCTTGGATGGTTCGCAGTTCGTTTAAGTACTTGGTACATTGGCGGGGTTATGATCCTGAGGATCGATCTTGGGTCCCAGTGTGATCAGTCCATGCTGATCGGATGATTCGGGCTTTTCATGCACATTATCCTGGGAAACTTAGGGGTCTGGTGGCCCCCTTGAGAGGAGGGTACAGTCATAATCCAGACCGGGTTTTGAGTCTTGTCTCTCCTTTCCCGGTCTGGTCATGTCAGGGTTAACTTTCTCTGCCTTGTTTTCTGGTGTCAGGTCTGTTATTTCTCTTCGCTGCATCCTGCAGGTAGTGTAAGTTATATTTCCTGCCTATGGTGTGTTTAGCTGGCTCTGGTGAAACCCTGATTTGTCCTTCTGCGTTTAGCTGACTTTGCCGGTGTCTGTACACTCTTCTCCTTCCCGTCCCATATCTTTGTGTCCCTATGTGCTTGGATTCCCTGGTACTCGACTCTGCTTTGGCTCTGACCTTAGTCTGTTTCATCCTTCTGGTACTTCTGCTATGGACCAGTACTGACCTTTTGGCGCTACTCTGACTCTGTTTTTGGGATTCCCTTTGATACTGTCTGGTATTGACCCAGCTTGTCTGACTATTCTGCTGCCACCAGGTGGTATCATCGCTGCAGTTCTGCAGGTCTGCTCTGAGCAGGTCTTCAGTCCTTTCAACAGTCTTCTGCCATCTAGTGGAGTTTGCGTTATTCTGCATTTACCTGCAGCGTGACAACCCATTTATCTACAGCTCTGGCAAAAATTAAGAGACCACCACATCAAAACCCTGTCATGGGTAGCCAATTCTCCAGACCTGAACCCCATTTAAAACCTCTGGAATGTAATAAAGAGGATAATGGATAGTCACAAGCCATCAAACAAAGAAGAACTGATTAAATTTTTTCGCCAAAAGCAGTGTGAAAGACTGGTGGCAAGCATGCCAAGACGCATGAAAGCGTTTTTTAAAAATCATGGTTATTCCACAAAATATTGATTTCAGAACTTTTCCTGAGTTAAAACATTAGTATTGTTGTTTCTAAATGATTATGAACTTGTTTTCTTAGCATTAGTTGAGGTCTGAAAGTGCTGCGTTTTTTTTTTATTTTGATCATTTTTCTTTGTCAGAAAAAAATACAAAATTTATTGCTTGGAAATTCGGAGACATGTTGTCAGATGCTTATAGACTAAAATAACAAATTACATTTTACTCAAAAATATACCTATAAAGAGAAAAATCAGACAAATTGAACATTTGAAAATGGTCTCTTAATTTTTGCAAGAGCTGTATGTGAAAGCACTAGTGAACTAACAATGTCACGTCCTATACAAAGCCAACTGATAACTTTTGTTACTGTTAATCCACTTTCTTTCTCTGGCAAATGCACAGCAGTATGCGTTGTTTATGAGGGCCAGAAAGAGCATGTGCTGGAGTGGATGGCAGTCGTAGCTTCAAATGGCCTCTCCCTCCACCTCAACATCACACTCAGTACAGTCTACAGAGGTGGCACCCAAATTACCCTTGCTTCCCCCTTGTCACAACTCTCAACTCACAACTGTACAATGGACTGTAAGGAACCACAGCTGTTCACACATTCTATGCCATGTTCATCTGAAGTGTACTCAAAAGCTTCACAGAATCAAGAGGAGGAAATCTGCACCGATGACCAAATTTTTTCAGCTTGGATCTGGGGCAGGAAGAAGTAGGGTCTCAGCAGAATTCTGACCCTCATCAACAGACACTACCCCTGGGTGTGATCCTGATGAGCTGCAGATATCTGAGGCTTACAGGGATTGTGCTGTCCTGTCAGGGCAAGAAGAGGAGGAGGGTGACTCTAAGGGTGAGGAATGTGATAACACAGAGGCACACAGCTGAGTAGGTCATCTGAGGAGGAAGAAGAGGAGGTTACATTGCGCTGTACATCGCAGACATGTAGTGATGCAGCCATGATGAGCAATGCATCCTCAGCCACAACTGTGGCTGTGACCAGCTGAGCTTGCTGGTCTGCAGCTTGCAGGGATGGTAAGGGTTGCCTAGCCTGGGCATTTTTTGACACCGTAAAGGATGAGCCAACTCACGTAATCTGCCAATTTTGCAAAAAAACTGAGTAGAGGAAAAAAGTGCAATAATTTGACAACAACATGTATGAACCTTCACATGCGCAATCAATATGCGTTACTCTGGGAATCCCACTGCACTAAAATGCGGACAAGCGGATCTCAACAACCATCTGCTGTCCCATTAATCGCATCTGCATCTTCTTCCTCCTCCTCTTTTACCATGCCAAATAATTTGACGCAGACCTCCGACCGCAGAACCTCGGGTTCTTTACCTGCTCCAGTCTACTGTAATGAAATCGGACATGCCTACTGTTTTTGAACGATCTCAGAGAATGAGCACACCACAACTTTCTCAATCTATCATAACATTTCTGTCTGCACCTCCCTCAAGGTCCAGCAGTTTGTCATGTTCATCATACTCCACCCTCTCTCAGCACTGCAGCAAGCTCAAGGTCCCGCAGTTGTGGTCACTAGTATTGAGCAAGCATACTCAGTAATGCTCTGTGCTTGCCCAAGCATCGCTGTACTCGCGGTGCTCGGTGAGCGCCGAGCATTTCAGGGATTGTTCAGCGGGAGTTCAAGTCCCTGTCCTGCATGTTTGACACTCTTTAGAAAGCCAATCAACATGCAGGGATTGTCTGCCATGCACTGTAATGCCATATTTCTGCTAAAAACCTGCACCTTCCCAGCAGCAAATGTGTAAGAAACCACATCATTGTTTTCAAGGGTGTAAAAAAATGCCTGTAAAAAAAAAGTTTACATAGTATTTTGAGGTGTACCCCCCAGGGGGAAATGTTTGTCAGCCCATACACTTAGTATTAGTGTATGGGCATTACAAGTATAGAAGACACGCTTCTTTGTAATGGGAAAAAAAATTATGGGGCCCTCCAATTTTTTTGCATTTTTTTTAGGATGCTTCATTAATCTCACGTAACTGCACTTTGTGATATCTTTAGTGCGGCTTCTGTGCTTGCTGCTGCTGCAGACATTAACACAAATTTGTGGAAATATGAACAGTCATGGTTGGTCTGCATCTGCTGGGTTGACAGTAGTAGAAGATGTGTCGATCCTCGTGATACTATTTCTACTCTTGTGAAATTGATGCCACTTCAGTCATGTCAGGCCTTAATTTTTGGAAATGTGAACACTCCTAGTTGGGTGTTCATGTGATGGGTTGGCTGTAGAGGAAGAGATGTTGATCCCTATTATACTATTTCTAATCTTGTGAAATTGATGCCATTTTCTTGGTGTCTGCCATTCATTTTTGCAAATGTGAATACTCCTGGTTGGGTGTTCAACTGTCCACCTGCTGTGTTGGGCGTAGTGGAAGACCTGTCAGTCCATATTTTATTATTTCTACTGTGGTGAAATTGATGCAACTTTGTTGGTGTCTGCCAATAGTTTTTGTATATGTGTAGACTCCTGGTTGTTTCTCCTTCATGTGTGTTGCTGGTTGCAGTAGGCTTCCGAGACTGCAGTCCTCCACTCTCTTTGTGTCAACTATCCATGTTACTGTCCTTAGATTTTTCTGACAATAGTAGTCTACAATATTGATATTTGTGCCACCTGAGTGTGGCTCAGCATGAAAGCAGGTTGAGCTGTTGCATGTGGTATCAGTGCTTCAAGCACAGCAGGCCTACACCCATCCCTCATGCACCTCGTCTTACTTTGACATTCAATTCAAAGCTGTAAATGCTGGCCCAAATGCCAATTCCTAACACATGGCTAATTGCTGCCATGCCATGCTACAGTTGGCATTAAGGGTGAATTTAAGCCACTTTCCTGTTGTCTCCCACTAATTTGATTTGCTTTAGCAGCTTTTGGGGCCATTTGAAGGTGTTGTGCATGCATTTGTTTTTGCATCTCATTGCCCTGAATGACGATTGGCTATGTCCGGTGAATATTCGATGAATAAATCAGCAAATATTGCAATTTTCGACTATTGTAATCTGAACTGAACATTGAAATATTCGCTCATCTCTACTCAAGACGTGTGCCACACATGACCTTGTCATCACCAACACCGAGGCTTCACATTCTGCCATCAAGGAGAGACTGAATGTCTCCAAGCTGCTAACACGAGAAGCAATGGAATAAAATTGAAAGGGAGAAGATACAGCTTAGATATTAGAAAAAACTTTTTGACAGTAAGGGTGATCAATGAGTGAAGCAGGCTACCACGGAAGTGGTGTGTTCTCCTTCAATGGACATCTTCAAACAGAGGCTGAAGAGACATCTGTTTGAGATGGTTTTGGTCTTCAGGTCCGTTCCAACTCTAACATTCTATGATTCTATAATTCTATTATCAGCACTTTGCGATCATGTCACGGGTTATCCAATGGGAGCATGGAATGCTGCGTTTTCCACCTGCAGCTAAATTGGCAATCAAGTGCTGAGAAAGATGCAGGCTCAGTGTGTGAGCCCGCATCAAAGGCAAGACATGAATTATTATGTACTAGTATGTCAATGATTGTGAAGAGATTATTCTCTACAAATAGAATTTTTGTGAAAAAATTGCCAAACCTGGGAAATACAAATTTCAAAAAGTTCGATAAATTCAAGTATTTCTAGTATTAACCTCTGCACACTGATATCTTTTTTAATTTTTTGCACTTGCACGATTTCCTCCCTTCATCCAAGAACCAGAACTTTTTGTCTGTCCAAATATATATATGAGTGTATGTTTTCTGTGTTTTATGAAAGGCAATTTTAGTTTTGAATGAAACCACTCATTTTACCATAGAATATGATGTAAAATGGTGAAAAAAATCCCTATATGGTGAAATAGCAAAAAAAAACACAATTCCATAATTGTTTTTGTTTTTCATTGTTGTGGTGTTCTTTGTGAGGTAATAATAAATTGGTGACATCAAACTTATCCTTTTTCTTTTTATTATTTTACTTGTGGAAAAAACTGACATTTTCCAAAAAATAGTTTTTTTTGTTTTTGGCTCCAGTTTTTGAGATAGGAATTACACAAAGACATGAGGTGATGCTTGCTGGAGATAGGCCAAGGAAATCAAATTAAGGTTTTTGTTATATATGCAGATGAGATGGAAGTGTTCTATTAGACATCTGAAGACCTTCTTATAGAGCTGTGAACTGGAAGTGTTCTATTCGACATCCGGAGACCTTCTTGTGGAGGTGTGAACTGTGTCCATGTAATGAGTCATGAATTCAGGTGTCAAATTGAGTCCTATTGTTAGAGATTGAAACATATTTATAAATTTGAACTCCCATATTTTTCTTTCTCTGTCACTATTAAAATGACCTTTCAATATTAGGACTTTTAGATCTGCCATACTGTGTCCAGTTCTAGAGAAGTGCATTCCTACAGGCGCGTCCAGCTCACTTTTTATCGTATGTCTATGCAGATTCATCCTTGTTCGTTGTTTTTGTTTAGTTTCCCCGATGTACAGTAGATTCCCTAACACAGTATGGCAGATATAAAAGTCTTAATATTGAAAGGTCTTTTTAATAGCCAGTAATTCATATGCGGTGTACAGTAAAATCACACTGACTAACAGGTTAGAAAAGAATAGATATATACACATTTAATACATATATACACTGCTCAAAAAAATATAGGGAACACTTAAGCAACATGATATAACTCCAAGTCAATTACACTTCTGTGAAATCAACCTGTCCAGTTATGAAGCAACACTGATTGTGAATCAATTTTTCCTGCTGTTGTGCAAATGGAAGACAACAGGTAGAAATGATCGGCAATTAGGAATCTACCCCCTATATTGGAGTGGTTCTGCAGGTGGGGACCACAGACCATTTCTCTTTTCTCATCCTTTTTGGCCGTTGCTTTGGTCACTTTTGCATTTTGTCATTCCTCTCATACTTAGAGGTACTGTAAAGTAGCATGAGGCAGTGTCTACAACCCACAGAAGTTGCTCAGGTAGTGTAGCTTATCCAGGATGGCACATTAATGCAAGCTGTGGCAAGAAGGGTAGCTGTGTCTGTCAGTGTAGTGTCCAGAGGATGGAGGTGCTACCAGGAGACAGGCCAGTACACCAGGAGATGTAGAGGGGGCCGTAGGAGGGCAACAACCCAGCATCAGGACTGCTACCTCTGCCTTTGTGCAAGGAGGAACAGGAGCACTGCCAGAGCCCTGCAAAATGACCTCCAGCATGTGTCTGCACAAACGGTTAGAAACCGACTCCATGACGATGGCCTGAGTGCCCGACGTCCACAGATAGGGGTTGTACTCACAGCCCAACACCGTGCAGGACACTTGGCATTTGCCAGAGAACACCACGATTGGCAAATTCACCACTGGCGCCCTGTGCTCTTTACAGATGAGAGCAGGTACACACTCAGCACATGTGACAGACGTGACAGAGTCTGGAGACTTCGTGGTGAGCGATCTGCTGCCTGCAACATCCTTCAGCATGACCGGCAGTTTGTCAGTATTGGTGTGAGGTGGCATTTCTTTGGAGGGCCATACAGCCCTCCATGTGCTCGCCAGAGGTAGCCTGACTGCCATTAGGTACCGAGATGAGATCCTCAAATCCCTTGTGAGACCATATGCTGGTTCGGTTGGCCCTGGGTTCCTCCTAATGCAGGACAATGCCAGACCTCATGTGTCTGGAGTGTGTCAGCAGTTCCTGCAAGATGAAGGCATTGAAGCTACGGACTGGCCTGCCCGTTCCCCAGACCTGAATCCGATTGAGCACATCTGGGCCAGCATGTCTCATTCCATCCACCAACGTCACATTGCATTACAGACTGTCCAGGAGTTGACGGATGCTTTAGTCCAGGTCTGGGAGGAGATCCCTCAGGAGAACATCTGGAACCTCATCAGGAGCATGCCCAGGTATTGTAGGGAGATCATACAGGCACGTGGAGGCCACACACAATACTGAGCATCATTTTGACTTGTTTCCACTTTAATTTTGTCTTGTTTTGATTTTCATTTTGACTTGTTTCCACTTTCATTTTGGGGTCTCTCCAATTCCAGGCCTCCATTGGTTCAAAAATTTGATTTACATTGATGATTTTTGTGTAATTATGTTGATAGCACATTCAACTTTGTACAGAACAAAGTATTCAATGAGAATATTTCATTCATTTAGATCTAGGATGTGTTAATTGAGTGTTCCCTTTATTTTTATGAGCAGTGTATATATATATATATATATATATATATATACACACACAGTATACTGTATATATATATATATATGTGTGTGTGTGTGTTTTGAAGAATATTTCATTTTAAAACAAGGTGTAAAGG
The DNA here is from genome assembly GCF_039654945.1 of Dendrobates tinctorius. NCBI lineage: Eukaryota > Metazoa > Chordata > Amphibia > Anura > Dendrobatidae > Dendrobates > Dendrobates tinctorius. Next base: position 30,938,795 of record NW_027361741.1, on the reverse strand, counting down.
ACAGAGAACTGCTGTATGTTATAGCTCATGTTAAAATTGCATTGCATACGGATTGCATACGCATGTGACACGGATGTTCCGTTTAAAAATCACAGAAATCGCATGACACTCAAATGATACTTACATGGCACTCACCCGTTTTTTCGGTCCAGAAATCTGACCTTTTTTTTCTCGCATATGGGTATGTACCCTTAGGCCATGCTCACGCGTTCAGTACTTGGTGAGTATTTTACCTCAGTATTTGTAAGCCCAAATCAGGAGTAGGACAACCAGAGGAAAAGTGTAATAGAAACACATCACCACTTCTGGATTCATCACCCACGCCTGGTTTTGGCTTACAAATACTGAGGTAAAAAACTCACCAAATATTGAACGTGTGAACGTGGCCTTAAAGTCAGATTCAGGCTGTGCAACACAGCCAGCAGATGCCAGATACAGTATATTGCAGCCTCAGTTTCTGAATCTGACCCATATACTGTACCTTATCCCAAAAACAAAGCATTTACTGCTCTTTTTAGTATCAAACTCATTCACTAAATTCAAGGGGTGCACTAAGGATGGGTTTTTATTGTTGATGTATTAAACACATGCCATATTGCTGGATGCAAAAGCAAATAAACAGATTTATGAGCGACATGCCAAAAACCATGCAAAAGGAAAATTTTTCAATTTTTTTTATTTGTTTCTGCATGAATAACAGACCATTTTACATATGCTTAAGTTAACCTAGCCTAGGCCGCTTTCACGCAATACTGCCAGAGCTATAATAGAATGGCTTAGATAAAAAAAATATTTATATGTTTGAATTGCCCTGTTACAGTCCGGACCTAAATCCCATTAAGATTCTGCAGCAACGCTTGAAAATTACTGTTCACAGACGCCCTCCATTCTATCTCACGGAGCTAGAGCCAGTCTTCAAAGAAGAATCGACCAAAAATTGAGCCTCTAGATGTGAAAAGCTGGTAGACCAATACCAAAAAAGACTTGCAGAGTAATTGCAGCAAAAGATGCCTCAAGGGATCTAAATATAAATGCACGTCACAATTTTTAGATTTCCTTCATATTTCTCAAATACTTACTACTTATTGTTGGTATATCACATATAATCCTAATAAAATACATTTAGGCTGTGAGTGGAACATGGAAAAATGTGGAAAATTTCACCGGTTATGAATACTTTTTCAAGGAACTGTGTATACCATATAATCTCCTTGTACTGTGTAGCTATATGTCCTCAATTGCAGTATATAACAGCTCAATACAGTAGTTCATGTGTTTCAATTTAGTACAAGAATTCTGCACTGCTGTTGTAAATGATTGATGAAATATTTGCTCAGACAGTGCAGCAGTCCAATTTATCTTGCATCCTATTGTTATTTTTCACTGCCACTGACCTATTTTATTTATCTCTTCTTACAGAATTATGCAGGATGCTGTAAGTAGATATTCTTTTGGGAACAAGCATCATTACCCGCCCAATTTTCTTCAATTTTGTAACAGCAGTGTATCAGACATGAGTGTCCTTCTAATCATATTTATTATAAAATCAATTACATAGCCAATGCTGATTTATTTATGGCAAATATTTGGAATTGTAGTATACTATATGTGTGAAATTAGCTAAAGATAAAGAACTTTTCACATTTTCCTGTTATTAATTGCATCTAGTTTGCAGTTTATAGTGTTTTTACCACATTTTAAAACACAGTTTAGTGCTCCATAGCTTTTCCAGCCAAGCAGAGCTTGAGAATGAATACCCGCTAAAATGATGTTCCTGGAATGACTGGTGCAGAAGAAAATGTGAAGGGACGCCAGCATTAAACCAGGGTTGTAACGGAGCTCAGCAGACAAGAACAATAACTTATAGAAATCATATTTTGGCTATATGTTACAATATTTATGTGATGGGAGAATACTTTTAAAACAATCCAAATAACAGTTTAAAATGTTAAAAAATTGCCAGAGTATGTAGAAAGCACAGTTTTACAAAGCATTTACATAGGTTCAAAAAAGACAGGTCCATCAAGTTCAACCTTCTTCCTCTAGGAAGGATATCACCAGATGATCCATGCATTTTATATGCCGATATAGTAACTGCCATTACTACTTCTTGTGATAGGGCATTGCACAGTCTACTCTAACTGTGAAGAAGCCTTTCCTACTCAGCTGCTAGAATAATTTTTTCTACACACTGTGGTAAAGCGATTCACAGAGGTATAACCGGAACACTTTAAGAATATGTTTGGTTTATTGAAGACAGCATAAACCAAGCTTGGGAAAGTAAACACGGCCCTCTGGGCAAAACAGCAAAACAAAGAAGCAAAATGAAACAGTCCTTTTCCTAGCGGGATCAGCCAGCTCACAGACAGCAATGTCCACGGTTCAGATTTAGCACACACTTTCCTGGAGTGCTCTCTCTCCAGGCCCACGCTGAACTCCGAAAGCTCTGGCAGTCAGCCATTTAAGACCAGGCCATGTGACTCCTCCATCATGTGAATGATCACATGATCTCGATATCACACAGGTCCTGTCAGGACACTGCAGGTGGAAATACATGGACATTCTCCCTCCCACTCTATGAATGTCCACTAAAACAAGCCCATAATATAACTTTCAATAAACCATCCCAACACATAATGTGCTGGAGGAAACTATTCTGGCTTTACATCACTGATGCCATCACGCGCAGTGACACGTATCTCCCCTCCCTCACTTCACCAGTGACTCTATCACAACACGAAAAGAATGTCCCCTTGTCTTTTGTGAGGTCCTTACAGGGAATAAATCATCTTTGTATGGATTATGCATGTATTTATACATCTCCTTTGAGGTATCTTTTTCTAAGCTAAACTAGTCCAACTTTTCTAACTGCTCATGATAGGGTTGGCCTTCCATTCTATTTATCAAACTAGTTGTCACCTTTGAACTGATTCTAACTTTCCAATATCATTGTATAAAATATGGAACCAAAAAATGGATCCCACAATCTAGAAGTGGCCTTACAAGTGATTTATAGAGTGATAATAATGCATGGCATCATGGGAGTTAATCTCTTTTTATACTACCTTAACTTTTGTTCGCCTTTGCAGCTTCTGCCTGACATTGAGTACGCCTGCTAAGCTTACTTGTAACCAGACTACCCAAGTCCTTCTCTTAACCTGTAAAGTTCCATTTAATGTATATGCAGCAATACAATTACTACTGCAGCTTAGACACATTATTCTACATTATACAACATTAAAGGGAACCCGTCACCAGGTTTTTCCTATATAAAGTAGGGCCAGCAGCTGTACAACCTCCCACACAGCATTCTTTAAGAGTTGAACAGATATATAAATTATAATATCTCAAATTTGTAGAACTGTATAAAAAGAAAAAATGGAATTTCTTGAAAGATACAAATTTGTCTACTCTTGTGAATTGGAATAATGCTATATGGGGCATATTCTGGAATGCAAGACATATACCATTTCTTTTTCTTAATAAGTTGACACACTTTGAAGATTTTCTTTCATATGGAAGCTTGGCAAACTCCAGTGAGCCCACATATTTGTTTAATGGACTTTATTCCAGTGAAGCGGCACTTTGAAGTCACTAATGTTTCTTTACTCGCTTAGAGATTGTCTTTTCCTGTTGACTTTTCAGATAACCATTTCATAAAAAATGGCTCCATTGACCTAAAAACACTGATTTATAATTAGAAAACAGGTGAAAACATAACTCAACTTTCCTTTTCATCATTCTTAAAGGACTAGCATTCTTTATGCTGATGACAGTATAGAGTGCCTTGACAAAATAAGGCATATTCGACATCAAACAGTAGCCAGCTGACACTGTCTTTTGTCATTTAATGTATATCTTTGAATTCACTCTATTCTATGCCGAAAATGATGTAATATATCTATTTTCGACCATAGATTCTAAATACAGATAAAATCTTTGTGAGGATATTTTTGATTATCACGTTGTCAATAGTTTTCTTTACTTGCCCTTTTTTTAGACTTGAGTTTAAAGTAGAAAATATACTACGTGTTCCTTAGGCCTCTTTCACACATCAGTTTTTTGCCATCAGTCACAATCCGTCGTTTTGTCAAAAAAAAAAACAGATCCAGCAACTTATGCTGCTGGATCCATTTTTTTCTCATAGACTTGTATTAGCGACGGATTGTGATGGATGGCCACATGTTTTATCCGTCGTCGTAAAATCTTTGTCCATCAGCCGGAGACAACAGACAAAGGAAGGTTATCTGTGTACGTCGAAAAGTCGGACAGTGACGGATCCAGCGCCATCCGTTGTTGGCTATAATGTAAGCCTATGGGCGCAAGATCCGCCACTGTCTGTCAAAAGATGGAATCCAGCAACGGATTCCGTCTTTTAAAACTGAGCATGCCCGAAATATTTTATTTTCCTTTATTTTAACCCCTACGGCTTCCTTTTCCATTCTCTCTCTCTCGCTCTCATTTTCTCTCTCATTCTCTCTCTCTCCAGAATTCTATTCCTTTAATTCCTGCAGCAGGCTGCTGTGATGGATCCGTCCAAAAAAAAATTGGATCCAGTACATCAGTTTTTTGCAATCTGCACAAGATCTGTTTTTTGCACACTTTGCCCAATTGTGACTGATTCTAAAAAACTGATGTGTGAAAGAAGCCTTATACTGTATGTCCATTAACAATATTCACTAAAATAGTTGATAGCCCTAAAATTTTCGAGTGTCAAATATTTCGATTCTACAAGAAATTGATGCTATTTTAATTCTATTAATTATAGTGGTTTGAAAAAACCACTATATTGTAATCCGAACGCTGCTAACTTCTTCTTCTTCTTCTTCTTCTTCTTATTTTCCAGTTGATTTCCGCAATTAATACGGCCCGAACCGCTACACGCACAGACTCTGTTGAGGTGTCGTTTCGAAGCCAGCGTCCATGAGAGGTGTGCTAAGTATTTTTCGTGTCGATCGGATTTGTAGTTTTTGCGCAATTTGCGTTTGAAAATTTTTTTTCCCGTCATTGGAATGCACTGTCTCCAATGCTTTTCAATGGGAAGCTTAAAACGTGCCCTGAGGCGATTGAAAAGGCAGTTGAGCTCATTGATATGCGCAGGCACACCCAGTTACTATGCCAACGCCTACGAAAGTCACATGACGCCCCCAGGACAGAGCTTCTGCCACATAATATCAGCTCTTAAAGCGAAACCCACAGCACAAATGCAAATCTAGCTTCATCACATGACACATGCCCCTGAGAGAGAATGTGCGCCATAGTGGATTTAGAAGCCCAGTGAGCCACCCTGGCTCTTAAAGGGCCGATGCGCCAAAGTGATTCTTAAAGAGCACAAAATCGGACCCTGAGGGGCCCCGGCCACAAAATCAGACCCTGAGGGGCCCCACCCACCAAATCGGACCCTGAGGGGCCCCGGCCACAAAATCGGACCCTGAGGGGCCAAAGTGGTTCTTAAAGAGCCGGCGCACCAAAATGAGTCTTAAAGGGCCGGCGCGCCAAATCGAAAGCTGAGTGACCCAAGGCTCCAAATCTGAGGCTGATAGACCCTGGCCTACAAAAAGGAGGCTGAGCCACCCTGGCATCCAAATTGGACCCAGAGTGGCCCCGCCCACCAAATCAGACCCAGAGTGGCCCCGCCCACCAAATTGGACCCTGAGGGGCCCCGCCCACCAAATTGGACCCTGAGGGGCCCCACCCACAAAATCGGACCCTAAGGGGCCCCAACCACAAAATCGGACCCTGAGGGGCCCCACCCACAAAATCAGACCCTGAGAGGCCCCAGCCTAAAAATCGGACCTGGAGGGGCCCCGGCCACAAAATCAGACCCTGAGGGGCCCCGCCCACCAAATTGGACCCTGAGGGACTCCGCCCACCTAATCGGACCATGAGGGAACTCGTCCACCAAATCGGACCCTGAGGGTCCCCACCCACCAAATCAGACCCTAAGGGCCCCAGCCACAAAATCGGACCCTGAGGGGCCCCGGACACAAAATCGGACCCTGAGGGGCCCCACCCACAAAATCAGACCCTAAGGAGCCCCACCCACCAAATCGGACCCTTAGGGGCCCCGCCCACCAAATCAGACCCAGGGGGCCCCACCCACAAAATTGGACCCTAAGGGGCTCCGGCCACAAAATCGGACCCTGAGGGGCCCCACCCACGAAATCGGACCCTGAGGGGCCCCACCCACAAAATCAGACCTTGAGGGGCCCCGGCCACAAAATCGGCCCCCGACGCGCCAAAGTGATTCTTAAAGAGCCGGCGCACCAAAATGAGTCTTAAAGGGCCGGCGCGCCAAATCGAAAGCTGAGTGACCCAAGGCTCCAAATCGGAGGCTGATAGACCCTGGCCTACAAAAAGGAGGCTGAGCCACCCTGGCATCCAAATTGGACCCAGAGTGGCCCCGCCCACCAAATCAGACCCAGAGTGGCCCCGCCCACCAAATCAGACCCAGAGTGGCCCCACCCACAAAATCAGACCCTAAGGGGCCCCACCCACAAAATCGGACCCTGAGGGGCCCCAACCACAAAATCGGACCCTGAGGGGCCCCACAAACAAAATCAGACCCTGAGGGGCCCCAGCCACAAAATCGGACCTGGAGGGGCCCCGGCCACAAAATCAGACCCTGAGGGGCCCCGCCCACCAAATTGGACCATGAGGGACCCCGCCCACCTAATCGGAACCTGAGGGAACTCATCCACCAAATCGGACCCTGAGGGTCCCCACCCACCAAATCAGACCCTAAGGGACCCCGCCCACCAAATCGGACCCTGAGGGGCCCCGCCCACCAAATCGGACCCTGAAGGGCCCCCCACCAAATTGGACCCAGAGTGACCCTGCCCACAAAATCAGACCCAGGGGGCCCCACCCACAAAATTGGACCCTAAGGGGCCCCACCCACAAGATCGGACCGAGAGGCCCCGGACTCAAAATCTGACCCTGAGGGATCCTGTCCACCATTTCAAGCCCTGAGGAGCCCAGGCCACCGAATCGGCTCCTGAGGGGCCCCACCCACAAAATCAGACCCTGAGGGGCCCCGCCCACCAAATCGGACACTGTGGGGCCCCGCCAACTAAATTGTACCCAGAGTGGTCCCGCCCACCAAATTGGACCCAGAGTGGTCCCGCCCACCAAATCGGACCCAAAGTGGTCCTGCCCACCAAATTGGACCGAGAGGGGCCCCGGCCACAAAATCAGACCCTGAGGGGCCCCGCCCACCAAATCAGACCCTGAGGGGCCCCGCTCACCAAATTGGACCCTGAGGGGCCCCGCCCACCAAATCGGACCCAGAGTAGCTCCACCCAACAAAACGGACCCAGAGTGGCCCCACCTACCAAATCGGACCCAGAGTGGCCCCAACCACAAAATGGGACCCTGAGGGGCCCCGGCTACAAAATCAGGCCCTGAGGGGCCCCACCCACAGAATTGGACCCTGAGGGGCCCCGGCCACAAAATCGGACCCTGAGGGGTCCCACCCACCAAATCAGACCCTGAGGGGCCCCGGCCACCAAATCGGACCCTGAGGGGCCCCGCCCACCAAATCGGACCCTGAGGGGCCCCGACCACAAAATCGGACCCTGAGGGGCCCCGGACACAAAATCGGACCCTGAGGTGCCCCACCCACAAAATCAGACCCTGAGGAGCCCCACCCACCAAATCGGACCCTTAGGGGCCCCGCCCACCAAATCAGACCAAGGGGGCCCCACCCACAAAATCGGACCCTGAGGGGCCCCACTCACCAAATCGGACCCTGAGGGGCCCCACCCACAAAATCAGACCTTGAGGGGCCCCGGCCACAAAATCGGACCTTGATGGGCCCCACCCACCAAATCGGACCCTAACGGGCCCCGCCCACCAAATTGGACCCTGAGGGGCCCCGCCCACCAAATCAGACCCCGAGGGTCCCCGCCAACCAAATTGGACCCTGAGGGGCCCCACCCACCAAATCGGACCCTGAGGGGCCCCGGCAACAAAATCAGACCCTGAGGGGCCCCAGCCACCAATTCGGACCCTGAGGGGCCCCGGCCACAAAATCGGACCCTGAGGGGCCCCACCCACAAAATCGGACCCGGAGGGGCCCCGGCCACAAGATTGGACCCTGAGGGGCCCCAACCACCAAATCAGACCCTGAGGGGCCCCGGCCACAAAATCGGACCCTGAGGGGCCCCACCCACCAAATCAGCCCCTGAGGGGCCCCAACCACCAAATCAGACCCTGAGGGGCCCCGGCCACAAAATCGGACCCTGAGGGGCCCCACCCACCAAATCAGCCCCTGAGGGGACCCGGCCACCAAATCGGACCCTGAGGGGCCCCACCCACCAAATCAGACCCTGAGGGGCCACGACCACAAAATCGGACCCTGAGGGGCCCCACCCACAAAATCGGGCCCTGAGGGCCCCACCCACAAAATCGGACCCTGAGGTCAAAGTGGCCCCTGAGAGGCACCCACAGTTAAAACGGATCCTGAGTTGAAAGTCTTGCAGGTGCAGCAGGCAGGTCTCTCTTAAAGGGGCAGCCCGGGCAGCATTTCAAACCACTATCTGTACTTACTTCAGGAAATACACATCTAGTTATTAACTATTATCACATGATTGTGTTGTTTGTATATGTAAGCTCAAGTATGTACAGTATATAATTCAAACTTCTGGAACCATTTGAGAAAGTTCTGGACAATGAAAAATTGTCTTATCAAAAGATCTCCTGCACAAAACTCACAGAGCTTTTACAGAGAGAGGCATTAAAACAGGCAGGCCTAGCAAACTTATATAGCTGATGTAGAAAGATATTGAATATGTATGAGCACTTACAAGATATATGGAGTCTTAATGTGGTCATAAACTTAAGGGGGTATTTTCATCTCTTAGATCCTATGCTAATATGTAGTAGGAGTCATAATAATAATATTAGCAAATTCATCCAATTAGAAATGTAAGGAAAGAACACCCTGAAAAGTGAACTAACATAAAATGCAGGACAAAGAAATATATTCAAATAAAATTGCCTTTATTAATCAAATAGTGGCAAACAGTAGCACTAAATAAAAAAACATGTGCACGTATAAGGACGGAATTTATAATGGTATGTGAATAAATGTATACACGGATGCAATACAACAAAGAAGTGGACCAAAGGAAAAAATAGAAAAAAATAAAAAAAAATAGATGTTGATCACAATAACAAATTTTAAAATATATTTGATCACATAAAACTCTTTGCCACTATCTGTTTAATAAAGGCAATTTTATTTGAATATATTTCCTTTCCCGGCATTTTATGTTAGTCCACTTCTCAGGGTGTTCTTTCCTTGCTCTCCTCTTTGAGTGGTCACCACAGTCTTTTCACAGAGCACCTGGGGCAATCACTATATTGTTATATAGTTTTTTTTATATATATACTTTTAATTGTATATTTATATGAGTGTGGGCCCACAAGTGTGTCTCTGTGTTTCTTTAACTCTAACAATTAGAAATGTAGTATAGTTCTTCTGATTCACTATGTCCCTTACCCCATGTGCGGGGCATTGCAGTAGCTTAGGTACAGTGCCTTGCAAAAGTATTCGGCCCCCTGGAACTTTTAAACCTTTTCCCACATATCATGCTTCAAATATAAAGATACAAATGTAAATTTTTGACGAAGAATCAACAACAAGTGGGACACAATTGTGAAGTTGAAAGAAATGTATTGGTTATTTTAAATTTTTGTGGAAATTCAAAAACTGAAAAGTGGGGCGTGCAATATTATTTGGCCCCTTTAACTTAATACTTTGTTGCACCACCTTTTGCTGCGATTACAGCTGCAAATCGCTTGGGGTATGTCTCTATCAGTTTTGTACATCGAGAGACTGAAATTCTTGCCCATTCTTCCTTGGCAAACAACTCGAGCTCAGTGAGGTTTGATGGAGATCGTTTGTGAACAGCACTTTTCAGCTCTTTCCACAGATTCTCAATTGGACTCAGGTCTGGACTTTGACTTGGCCATTCTAACACCTGGATATGTTTATTTGTGAACCATTCCATTGTAGATTTTGCTTTATGTTTGGGATCATTGTCTTGTTGGAAGACAAATCTCCGTCCCAGTCTCAGGTCTTTTGCAGACTCCAACAGGTTATCTTCAAGAATGGTCCCGTATTTGGCTCCATCCATCTTCCCATCAATTTTAACCATCTTCCCTGTCCCTGCCGAAGAAAAGCAGGTCCAAACCATGATGCTGCCACCACCATGTTTGACAGTGTAGATGGTGTGTTCAGGGTGATGAGCTATGATGCCTTTACGCCAAACATATCATTTGGCATTTTTGCCTAAAAGTTCGATTTTGGTTTCATCTGACCAGAGCACCTTCTTCCACATGTTTGGTGTGTCTCCCTGGTGGCTTGTTGCAAACTTTAAATTACACTTTTTATGGATATCTTTGAGAAATGGTTTTCTTCTTGCCACTCTTCCATAAAGGCCAGATTTGTTCAGTGTACGACTGATTGTTGTCCTATGGACAGACTGTCCCACCTCAGCTGTAGATCTCTGCAGTTCATCAAGAGTGATCATGGGCCTCTTGGCTGCATCTCTAATCAGTCTTCTCCTTGTTGGAGATAAAAGTTTAGAGAGATGTCCGGGTCTTGGTAGATTTGCAGTGGTATGATACTCCTTCCATTTCAATATGGTCGCTTGCACAGTGCTCCTTGGGATGCTTAAAGTTTTGGAAATCATTTTGTATCCAAATACGGATTTAAACTTCTCCACAAGAGTATCACGGACCTGCCTGTTGTGTTCCTTGTTCTTCATGATGCTCTCTGTGGTTCAAACAAAACCCTGAGACTATCACAGAGCAGGTGCATTTATACGGAGACTTGATTACACACAGGTGGATTATATTTATCATCATTAGTCATTTAGGACAACATTGGATCATTCAGAGATCCACAATGAACTTCTGGAGTGAGTTTGCCGCACTGAAAGTAAAAGGGTCGAATAATATTGCACGCCCCACTTTTCAGTTTTTGAATTTCTACAAAAATTTAAAATAACCAATAAATTTCATTCAACTTCAGAATTGTGTCCCACTTGTTGTTGATTCTTCACCAAAAATGTACATTTGGTATCTTTATGTTTGAAGCATGATATGTGGGAAAAGGTTGAAAAGTTCTAGGGGGCCGAATACTTTTGCAAGGCACTGTATCCATGCTTATGACCACTGATATAGTGATAGCTAGATATTAGTGGTCATGACCATGGACACCTCAGTTACTGCAATGCCCTGCATATAGCAGATCAGAAAAACTATACTACATTTCTAATTGGAGGTATTTGCTAATATTATTACTATGATTACTATGCCTATTAAAAGATAAGGCAAGGGAGTCACAAAGCGCAATAGGGTCTTATCCAACAATAAGTTAGCACTTTTACTTAAAAAGCTGCTCACCTGGTATTAGGTGGTCAAAGCACATGTAGTGCAGATTCACAGGTCAGCCGACGACCAGACAATACAGTACACTACAGAAAGGATGTGATTTCTGTCCATGCTGCCCAAATAATGAAATTCCAAGACGTAGTAAAAGTTCAGTAGCTTAGAAGCTATATGTGGTATTTCCCGTGGAAGGGATGGTATTCACCCTGAAATGCGTCGATTAAACCACTACTGAACTTTTACTACATCTTGGAAATTCATTATTTGGGCAGCACGGACAGAAATCCACATCCTTTCTGCAGTGTACTATGCCTATTAGACATTGGGATAGGATCTTGGAAATGGGAATACCCCTTTAACTTTTTTGAACTATACCTACAGCACTATTCAATAAATTACTGTTCACTAGGAAGCATAACACATTTCAAACAATTACATGCAAAACTTTAGGAAACACAAACAGATAAAACAACTGTAATTGTGGTACACTATATATAAAATTAACTGTTTACAAAAACTATAATTCAGGATTATAACACCTGTTTGGGTGAAGTTGCTATTTAATGACAATAATTACGGTAACTCAGATTTTATTAATTGTTTAGTATGAGAGAAATAGGCATCATACTCAATGGCATTACTGTCCAAACACAATTAATGAGCATATAGGATGCACTGAAAAGGTTAAACCTTGCCATAACATTTCCAGATATTATTTTGGCTGTCATTACATGAACTCACCCTGTCACACCTTTCACATTTTCAGCTTTGACCTTCCTTATATTGGTTTATTAATTTAATTCCCCAGGGTATCATAGGAAAAAATTTTCAGTTATCTCTAAGCTCATATGAAATCTGTTGGTTTGATAATGGGCATATTTATCTTAAGACTCAAAGTAGCACCTGCATTGTGCAAATCATTGATTTCAATGTTATCATTATTGTTATTGAAAAATATAACTTTAAAATTATTCATTTACTTTGAATATTAAACTTCAACTTTATACGCTAGAAACAGAAAAAAAAGGTATTTCAGCTTACCAAACATTCATCCAAATAAGGTCACTCCGGAGTTAGTAGAGTGTGGTGCATGGACATGGAGATCCTGAGCCAACTCCCAGGTGAATAAACCATATACAAAAAAAGGAGGAAGTCGAGTCAGCAGCAAAATGGTGTATTTTGATACAGGGAAAATTAGGCTATGATATTTTTAAAAAACCGCCATATAGCATCCGCCATTACCGGGCAGCAGTTTACCATCTCTGCACGGTGGACCCCGGGCTGCGAATGCACCTTATTACCACCTTTTTATTACTTGGTGCATTCCGCCAGCCCTAACAGTAAGTTGATGTGTACCCACCAGGGGGAAATGTTTTTCAGCCCATACACTTAGTGTATGGGCATTACAAGTATAGGAGACCCGCTCACTTAAACTGGGAAAACATTTTTACTAGGCCATCCTCCACGTCTCTTCTGACAACAATACTATATCACCAGGGTGAACGTGTTCCGTGATAAAACAGCCAAGTAATTTTTTTTTCAAGGATGTTTATGATGCCCGTTACAAAAATGTTTAGACAGTATGTTGAGGTGTAGCCCCCCCCCAGAGGAAAAGGTTTTCAGCCCATACACTTAGTGTGTGGGCATTACAAGTATAGGAAAGGAGCACGTCCTTTAAACTGGGAAAACATTTTTACAAGGCCGTCCTCCATATTTCTTCTTTGGGGGATTGGAGTGCATGAAAATTTTGGGCAGGCTTTGTATTTTCTTCAAACTTTTGGTGACTTAAAAAAAATCATAATAATGGGAACTTTGGTTTCATGTTTGGTTTCTTGCATTCAATGCATAAGCCAACAGTATGGGAGTACCAAATGAATAATGTGAACTTGATTTTCCTGTGGCCATCCAGTATGTGGGTTCAAAGGCTTATTGGGGTGCATGTAACTTTGGTGTAGGACAGGCCCTGCATTCAATGCATAAGCAAACAGTATGAGATTTCCAAAGGAATATTGTGAACTTGGTTTTCCTGTGGCCATCTAGTACATCAGTTCAAAGGCTTATTGGGGTGCGTGTAACTTTGGAGCAGGGCAGGCCTTCCATTCAGTGCATAAGCAAACAGTTTAGGAGGACCAAATGAATACTTGGAACTTTGGTTGCATGTGGTCATCCATGACGTCTGTTTAAAGGGTTGTTGGGGTGCGTCCAAATTTTGGGCAGCCCTGCCACTCACTGCATGCACAATATCCGTATAAGGGACCCACTGTTTAATAATGGGAACAGCAATGCATAGCTGGATTATGGCTCTCTAAGAAAAGTGAGGTTCGACTGCTGGCCCTATAAAAGTAGACTTTGTGAATTTCGTTGTCCCTCCTTCATAAATGAAACAGGATGTGTCTGATGATGAGTCATACACCACATGGCCAAATAAGGTTGTAAAATATTAAAATTACATTTCCAGTGAATGCATTTTTCTTGGTTATATCAGATATCAGGACTCTTCAGACCTACAGATGACTACCCATTCCTGCTAATACATGTGGGGACAAATGACACAGCAAGAAATGACCTGTAAACCATCTGCAGTGACTTTGAAAACTTAGGTAAGAAAGTGAAAGAACTGGGAGAGCAGGTGGTCTTTTCTTCCATCCTCCCAGTGGATGTCCATGGAACAAGGAGATGGAACAAGATTCTACAGGTGAACAACTGGCTGCATCGATGGAGCCGTCAGCAAGGATTTGGATTTCTGGATCACGGAGTGAATTACCTATACGATGGACTACTTGCTAGAGATGGGGTGCACCTTGCGAAGACTGGAAAACAAGTATTTGGAAGTCGCCTTGCTGCACTCATCAGTAGAGCTTTAAACTAGAACAATGCGGGAAGGGAAGCAAAAAGCCAGAAAAAGCCATACACCTGACAAATACTATTGAGAACTCTGCTATTAGAAGTGGAAAGGAAGAACAAAGTGTCACGGTCCTGTTAGGGTCGGCGTGCAGTCACCGCTGAGCAGGAACTCACCCGCACTGTAGGGGGCCCGGGGTCAGGTACGGCCGGAAAGTACAGACAAACAGGACCTGGGGACGCTGAAGTTTAGCAAGCAGTGAAGGACCTACAGTCATGTGACTGCAGGGGGCGGGGCTTAGCATCCTGCTTCCAGAGATCGGCAGGACACAACAGGAATGCTCAGAGTCAGGCAAAACGGGGGTCATACACAGAGATAGCAGTAAAGTACCAGGGATGAGACAGAACGGATAGTCGGGGTCAAGCAGGGGTCAAAACCAAACAGACATAGAAGGTACCAAGCAGAATCCAACAAGCAATATCCAGAGAACAGACCGAGTCATACACAAAAGTATCAGGCAACCAGAACACAGCACAAACACACTCAGGGGTCAACACAACTCTGCCAAGGGTGAAAGTATAACTGACGGGGATGGGAGCTTCTTGAGGCTATAAGAAGCTTTCCCAGAACCAATGAGAGGCCACAATAATAAGCCCCAGGTGTGCAGGTAAGAGTCTGCACTGAGATTAAAACATTAACCCCAGAAGTGCAGGTCCACCAGCACTGGTATCATGACAGTACCCCCCTCTCAATGGGGGGCCTCTGGACCCCCAGGCTTGCCCGGGTATCTAGCATGGAAAGCCCGAACCAGGCGATCCGCATGCATCAACCGGGCCGGCACCCAGGACCTGTCCTCCGGCCCATACCCCTTCCAATGAACCAGGTACTGTACTGACCACCGTACCAACCTGGAATCTACGATATGACCAATCTCATATTCCACATGTCCCTCAACCGAAACCGGAGGAGCAGCGGACTCGGTTTCTCCCCGGACTGCTTCAAAAGGTTTCAGTAGAGATCTATGGAAGATGTTAGGGATCTTAAAAGAGAGTGGAAGGCACAGCCTGTATGCCACAGGATTGATTTTTTTCCACAATCTTGTACGGGCCAATGGATTTGGGGCCCAACTTGGCTGACGGAATCTTTAACTTAATGTTTCGCGTGCAGAGCCAAACTTTCTCTCCAACCCGAAACATGGGACCAGGTGTTCGTTTCCTGTCCACAAAAAACTTATACCTGCCTTGAGACCTAGATATACGCCGCTGGACTTCTGCCCATGTATCTTTTAACCACTGAACAGAGTCCTCAGCTCCGGGACACCCTGAATCCAGACGAAAAAACTCACCAAAATGAGGACTGAACCCATAGTTGATCAAGAAATGAGACATACCAGTGGATTGACTCACCCGACTATTGAAGGCAAATTCAGCCAATGGCAGTATATCAGACCAGTCCTTCTGTCTAGCAAAACTCAGACATCTGAGGATCTGTTCCAAAGATTGATTAGTGCGTTCCGTCTGACCATTACTCTCGAGATGGTATGCAGACGAAAAGGACAGAGACATCCCTAATTTTTTGCAGAAAGCATGCCAAAACTTAGCCACAAACTGCACACCACGATCAGACACCACATTCAGGGGAACCCCATGCAAGCGGACCACATGCTGCACAAACAATCTGGATAAGGTCTCAGTTGAAGGTAATGCGGACAGGGGTTCAAAATGAGCCTGCTTTGAAAATCTGTCCACCACTACCCATACCACCGTATTACTCCTGGAAGAGGGAAGATTGGTAATAAAATCCATGGACAGGTGGGTCCATGGTCTTTCGGGAACTGCCAAGGGCATCAGCTCCCCCGCCGGGCGGCTATGAGAGCTTTTAGAACGAGCGCAGACCCCACAACCAGAAATGAATTTCTTTATATCAGAGCCAAGGGTAGGCCACCAGAAGATCCTAGCCACCGCCAGATGCGTGGCTGATATACCAGGGTAAGCACACAGCTTGGATTAATGGAACTCCTGCAAGAGTTTAAGGCGAAGTTGCTCTGGGACAAACAACTTGCCCCTTGGCTTGGCCGCAGGAGCCAGCGACTGGGCTCCCTCAATTTCCCGTTCCAATTCAGACGAGATCCCCGCTAACACAACCCCAGGGTGCAGAATGGAGGACGGTGGCTCAGGGGAAGACACAGGATGAAAACTGCGAGATAAGGTGTCAGCCTTGACATTCTTTGACCCTGGACGGAATGTAATAGTAAACTGGAAAAGAGAAAAAAAAGCGACCAACGGGCCTGTCTGGGCGTTAGTCTTTTAGCAGACTCAATGTATGACAAATTTTTGTGATCAGTGATCACAGTAACCGGGTGACTGGCCCCCTCCAAAAAGTGCCTCCACTCCTCAAACGCCAACTTGACCGCAAGAAGCTCTCTATTGCCTACATCATCATTTCTTTCAGCAGCAAAGAACTTCCAGGAAAGAAAAAACCCGGCCTGAGGTTGGTAAGAGTGGCAGGCCCTTGGGATAACACTGCCCACACCCCCACCACGGAGGCATCCACCTCCACCACAAATGGTTTGGACAGATCTGGCTTTACCAACACAGGAGCAGACATAAAACATTTTTTCAGAGTTGCAAAGGCCTCTTTTGCGAGTGAGGACCAATTTCTCACATCCGCACCTTTGCATGTTAGATCTGTGAGTGGTTTGACCACCTGCGAAAACCCCCGGATAAATTTGCCGTAATAATTGGCGAACCCCAAGAAGCGCTGAAGACCCTTCTAAATAATAAATAATAATAAATTTTATTTCTATAGCGCCGACATATTCCGCAGCACTTTACATTTCAGAGTGGATTTGTACAGACAATAGACATTACAGCATAACAATACTCACATACATTATAACAAATACCAAGAGGAATGAGGGCCCTGCTCGCAAGCTTACAGTCTTTGAGACCCTTAAGATCTCGGAGTTGCACCCAATCCGCAATGGCCTGCACCTTCTTGGGGTCCATGCGAAAACCCTCACAGGACACAATTAATCCCAAAAAAGACTGTTCCTGAACACAAAATACATATTTCTCCAATTTGGCAAACAGATGATTTTCCCTCAGTCTTTGGAGAACAGTTCATACATGTGCCAGATGAGAATGCCTGTCGGAGGAGTATATCAAAATATCATCTAAATAGATAACAACAAAACGACCAATGAGATCCGAGAATACCACATTGATGAAATTCTGAAATATGGCGGGGGCATTGGTAAGACCAAACGGCATGACTAAATTTTCAAACAGTCCCTCGGACGTGAGGAACACAGTTTTCCATTCATCCCACTCTCGGACCCTTATCAAATTATATGCCCCCCGAAGATCCAGTTTAGGGAACCATTTTGCCCCTGATAGTTGGCTGCACAAATCGGGAATCAACAGAAGGGGGTACGTATTCCGTACAGTAATCTGATCAAGCTCACGAAAATCGAGACAGGGACGTAACCCGCCATCTTTTTTCTTTACAAAAAAGAAATCTGCCGCCACAGGTGAGACTGAAGGACGGTTCTGTCCCTTGCGCAGACTTTCAGCAATGTACTCCTTCATAGCTAAGCGCTCAGGGTCGGATAAATTAAACAGATGGGCTTTAGGTAATTTAGCCCCCGGGACAAGCTCGATAGTGCAGTCAAATGGTTTATGTGGCGGTAACGTCTCGGCCTCGCTTTCAGAGAATTCATCTTCGAAGTCCTTCATGTATTCCGGAATACCTTCCAGCTCGACAGATAATACAGACACAGAATTAACAGGTTCAACTAGCAGTGCGGATTTATCACACAACTTAAAATCATTAAACCCCCATTCAACAATCTCCCCCGTTTTCCAGTTAATAACTGGGTTATGGCGTTGTAGCCAGGGCATGCCCAACACCAACCCTGCAGGTAGATTGTCCAGAACCAAACAACTTAGGTTTTCCACATGAGTAGCGCCCACTCTGAGCGCAAATAAATCAGACATGAAAATAATTCCCTCTTTAGTGAGGGAGGAGGAGTCAATGGCCACCACCTTGATCGGAACCTTGAGCCTAACTGTCCCTATCTTGCAGTGTGTGACCAATTGGGAGTCAATGAGATTAATGGATGATCCGCAGTCCACGAAGGCTGTAGAGGGAAAAGAACTACCATCCACAAACAGTTCCACATGAAGTAAAACTTTAGAAAGCGAGGAAAAGGGTACCTGAGGGTCTGAGTAGTCTCCCCGTTGACTACCCAGACCTAGTCGTTTCCCGCCAACCAGGTTGAAGACGGGCAATCAAGAAACTCCCTTTTCCAATGTCCCGTTTTACCGCAGTAAAAGCATAACTGCTAGTCCTTCCGGCGTTTCCTCTCCGTATCCTTCAGGGAGAGGGCGCCTACGTCCATGAGCTCAGGGGCAGTCTCTTTTCTGCTGGGGAACAATGGAGTCTCCACCTGCATCACCCCTCTGGCCCACAGCCTGTGGTCCATCCGGACGACCTGGGTCATGGCGTCCTCGAGAGAGTTAGGTGGGGGATGTAACACCAAGGCATCCTGCAGCCGCTAGGACAAGTCTCTGAGAAAGAGACCTCTAAGCGCGGCGTCGCCCCAAGAGATCTCTGCAGCCCAACGGCAGAATTCAGTACAAAACCACTCAGCCGAGTGTTTCCCCTGACAGACGCTCATCACCATGTCCTCTGCCAATCGCACTCAGTCAGGCTCATCATGTATGTGCCCGAGGGCCTCAAAAAATGCATTCACAGACACTCTCTCAGGGGCAGTGGGAGGAAGGGAGAAAGCCCAAGCTTGTGGGGACCCTCTTAAAAGGACATAATGACCCCTACCTTCTGGTTTTCGTCCCCAGAGTAACGTGGTCTCAAACTAAAAAAAAAGTTTGCAACCCTCCATGAAGAACCTGAAATCCTTTTTGTTCCCAGAAAAGAAGTCAGGCAGTTTAGTAGGTGGTTCCGGGGACACCAGAACAGCATCCCTCGCTCCAGCCCCCAGAGACCCAGCAGATAAAGCCCCTCGCACTCAGAAACCTGCTGCTGAGAATGAGAAAGAGCTTGCTGTTCCAGAGATAAACCATGAAACATCTGACTCAGATTTTTCATCTGGTCAGCCAGAGACTGTATGGAATCCATAATTCTCTGCACAAAAAACCCCCAAAAACTTAACGGTCAGTTATAATGTCACGGTCCTGTTAGGGTTGGTGTGCAGTCACTGCTGAGCAGTTACTCACCCACACTGTAGGGGGGGCCCGGGTCAGGTACAGCCGGAAAGTACAGACAAACAGGACCTGGGGATGCTGAAGTTTAGCAAGCAGTGAAGGACCTATGGTCATGTGACTGCAAGGGGCTGGGCTTAGCATCCTGCTTCCAGAGATTGGCAGGACACAACTACAGGAATGCTCAGAGTCAGGCAAAACAGAGGTCATACACAGAGATAGCAGTAAAGTACCAGGGATGAGACAGAACAGATAGTCGGGGCCAAGCAGGGGTCAAAACCAAACAGACATAGAAGGTACCAAGCAGAATCCAACAATCCATATCCAGAGAACAGACCGAGTCGTACACAAAGTATCAGGCAACCAGAACACAGCACAAACACACTCAGGGGTCAACACAACTCTGCCAAGGGCGAAAGTATAACTGACGGGGATGGGAGCTTCCTGACGCTATTAGAAGCTTTCCCAGAACCAATGAGAGGCCACAATAATAAGCCCCAGGTGTGCAGGTAAGAGTCTGCACTGAGATCAAAACATTAACCCCAGAAGTGCAGGTTCACCAGCACTGGTATCATGACACAAAGACAAAGGAATCTAAATAATAAAACTATTGGAGAAAGAGAAACCAATTGCAAACTAAAATGTTTCTATACTAATGCACAAAGCATGGGCAACAAACAAGGTGAAATGGAACTACTAACGCAGGAAAAGAAATATGATGTCATTGGAATCACTTAAACTTGGTGGGACAATACACATGATTGGAATACAAGGCTAGAAAGATACAACTTATTTGCTAGAAACAGACTTGATAAACGAGGAGCAGGTGTCGCATTGTATGTTAGAAACGCGTATATCTGCACAGAGATTGAAGCTTCAGAGACTGGGAGTTCTGTGGAAACTGTTTGGGTAAGAATACAAGGACAGAACAATGGAAAGGACACCATTGTAGGCATTTACTATAGGCCGCCTGTGCAAGCTGAAGATATGGATGAACTCTTTATGCATCAAATGGCTAAGTTCTCCAAAAAATATGACATAGTTGTCATGGGAGATTTCAACTCTCCAGACATTTGTAGGGAATCTCTCTCAGGCAAAACTAACAGGTCAAGGAATTCTTATCCTCTCTTGCTGACAACTTTATCTTCCAATAGATAGGGGAGAAAATAAGAGGATCTGCTACGTTGGATCTAATCCTTATAAACAGGGAGGAAATGGTTGAGGAGGTAAAAGTGGCTGGGACCCTAGTAGTTGGCGACCATGCTATTTTAGAATTTTGGATAACTAGAGGAGGAAGACCTGTGAAGACTCAGACGTCAAGGTTAGATATCAGAAAGGCAGATTTTGAGGGATTCAGAAAGAGAATTGGAGGGATCCAATGGCTGGATATCCTTAAGGACAAAAATGTCCAGGAAGGATGGGAAATCTTGAAAAATGAAATTCTCAAAGCACAATTGCTAACAATTCCGTAAAGAGGGAAGAATAGGAAGCATTTAAGGAAACCAGGATGGATGAACACAGAACTTAAGCACATGCTAAAAAGGAAGAAAGAAATGTTTATAAAATGGAAAGAGGGAGGCATATCTAAAGAAGAATATAATGCTGTCTGCAGAACTTGCAGGGCACAAATCTGATTTTCTAAAGCTGACAATGAATTGAGGCTTGCAAGAGACATCAAAAGCAATAATAAAGGATTTTGGGGATATGTCAAAAGTAAAAGAAAAGTCAAAGATGCTACAGGATTTTTACAGGATGAAAATGATGAAATGGTAAGACAGGATGTTGAGAAGGTCGAACTTTTAAATTCCTATTTTGCATCTGTTTTCTCTCAGAAAGGAAATGTAACATCAACTGTTCTTCACTGTCCTATTAAGGAAATAGAAGAATCCAGGATATCTATAAACAGAAATATAGGGAGGAAACACTTAGTTAACCTAAAAGAATTCAAGTCTCCATGTCCAGATGAATTACACCCCAGAGTACTGAATGAGATAGCAGAAGAAATTTTTGAACCCCTCTCCATAATCTTTGAAAATTCTTGGAGAACAGGAGAAGTCCCAGAAGACTGGAGAAGAGCAAATGTTGTTCCTATCTTCAAAAAGGGGAAGAAGGTGGACCCAGGCAACTATAGGCCGGTGAGTCTGACTCCTATACCAGGAAAGATCTTTGATCAAATTATTAAACAACATGTATGTAAGTACCTGGATAAGAATGAAGTGATTAAACAGAGTCAGCATGGGTTTGTAACTAATAAGTCATGTCAGACTAACTTAATTTCCTTCTATGACAGAATCACTGATTGGGAGGATCAGGGAAATGCTGTAGATATAGTATATCTTGACTTCAGCAAAGCATTTGACAAAGTATCTCACACAATCCTTATTGAAAAAATGGCCAAGTATGGAATGGACAAGGCAACTGTTAGGTGGATTCATAACTGGCTTAGTGATCGGACCCAAAGAGTGGTCGTAAATGGCTGCACATCCAGTTGGATGAATGTCTCAAGTGGGGTACCACAGGGCTCTGTCCTGGGCTGTTGTGAGTTCATTTTCCCCTTCACCGTCGATGTCTGATGAACTCCCTCTTCTGGTGAAGGAAGGTAGTGAGGCTGATTACCAAACTCCTGATCTGGTAGATGATGACTGGGTAACAGGAACTGCTGACTGGATATAAGGCAGCCGACGCCCTTCTGAGTCGCTGGTGATTTCTCTGCTGAATTCTTGGAGACCAGTCTGATTCCTGCTTCACAAAGATAAGTTTTTGCTCTGCTATTGAACTTATTAGTTTTGTTTTGTTTACCTTGTTTTTTGGAGTTCAGCCATCCCCGGTCGGGGGTGTGCTGAGTTCCATTTTTGTCTCTGATCAGTTTGTCTGATCGTGTGGAGCAGCTCACTGCTGAAGTGCGGGGAATTTCCGCCTATCTTGCTCATTCACATGCTGCTGAACCAAAGATCCCTACTCCTGATGTGTTTTTTGGGGATCGGTCTAAATTTTTGAATTTTAAGAATAATTGTAAATTATTTTTTGCCTTGAAGCCTAACTTGTCGGGGAGCTCCGCGCAGCAGGTTAAAATTGTCATCTCTTTGCTGCACGGCGATCCCCAGGATTGGGCGTTTTCTTTGAAACCTGATGATCCTATTCTTACTAATGTGAACACATTTTTTCAAGCCTTGGGGTTGTTGTATGATGAACCTAATGCTATTGATCAGGCTGAAAAGGCCCTGTTGGCATTGAGCCAGGGTCAGGATTCTGCAGAGTTGTACTGTCAAAAATTCCGAAAGTGGGCGATCCTTACTACCTGGAATGATGGTGCCTTGGCAGCTCTCTTTCGGAAGGGTTTGTCAGAAACCGTAAAAGATACTATGGTGGGATTTCCTGTTCCCTCTGGTCTTGATGATTCTATGTCATTAGCCATTCAGGTTGATCGGCGTTTGCGTGAATGCAAAACCGCATGAGAGGTGTTGCCACCTGTTGAACAAATGTCTGAACCTATGCAATGTGATAGAGTTTTGTCTGGGGCGCAGCGTCAGGAGTTCAGAAGGCATAATAAGCTGTGTTTCTTCTGTGGTGATGCCTCGCATATCATTTCTGTCTGCCCTAAATGAGAGAAACGTTTTGCACACACATTTGCTGTGGGTGGTGTTCAACCTAAGTTTCTTCTGGCAATTACTCTGATCGGCTCCCTGTCCACATTTTCCGCTAAGGCTTTTGTGGATTCGGGAGCAGGTCTGAACCTGATGGACTTGGATTTTGCTAAACGTTATGGATTTCCTAGGACACCTCTGCGGATGCCTATCCCTTTGAGGGGTATTGATGCTACTCCTTTGGCGAAGAATAAACCTCAGTGTTGGACCCAGGTGGTAATGCGGGTCGCCCCCGACCATCAAGAGAATTGCAGATTTTTGGTGTTGCATAATTTGCATGATACCATTGTTCTGGTGTTTCCCTGGTTGCAAATCCATAATCCAGTTTTGGATTGGAAATCTGTGTCTGTGGTGAGTTGGGGTTGTCGGTGTGCCCTTAGTGATGCTCCTGTTTTCTCCACCTCTCCCCAGTCGGATGATGTTCCTGACTATTTGGCTGATTTTTATGATGTATTTAGTGAGAATGAGTCTGCGTCTTTGCCTCCTCATAGGAGTTATGACTGTGCAATTGAGCTGAGCCCTGGGTGTAAATTTCCCAAGGGTCGACTTTTCAATTTATCTGTACCCGAGCACGAGGCTATGCGATCCTATATTAAGGAGTCGTTGGAGAAGGGTCATATTAGACCATCCTCTTCACCCTTAGGTGCTGGGGTTTTTTCGTGGCTAAGAAAGATGGGTCATTAAGGCCTTGTATTGACTATCGTTCCCTCAACAAAATTACTGTTAAATATCAGTATCCGTTACCCCTGATTTCTGATCTATTCTCCAGAGTTAAAGGTGATTGCTGGTTTACAAAGCTTGACCTCAGGGGGGCGTATAATCTTATTCGCATTAAGCATGGGGATGAATGGAAGACGGCATTTAATACTCCTGAGGGACATTTTGAGTACCTGGTGATGCCTTTTGGGCTCACTAATGCCCCTTCTGTCTTCCAGTGCTTCATGAATGATATTTTCCGAGACTTGGTGGATAAGTTTTTGATCATCTATCTGGATGATATTTTGATCTTTTCCAAGGATTGGGACTCTCATGTGGAACATGTTCGGACTGTGTTCCGGATTTTGAGAGAGAATTCCCTGTATGTCAAGGGATCGAAATGCCTTTTTGGTGTACAGAGGATTTCATTTTTGGGATTTATTTTGTCTCCATCAACTACTGAAATGGACCCGGTCAAGGTATAGGCCATTTATGATTGGGTTCAGCCCACTTCTTTGAAGGCCCTCCAGAAGTTTTTGGGTTTTGCTAATTTTTATCGTAAATTTATAGCTAATTTTTCTGGTATTGCCAAACCATTGACTGATTTGACTAAGAAGGGTGCTGATGTGCTGAATTGGTCTCCGGAGGCTGTTTCTTCCTTTCAGGAGCTGAAGCGAAGGTTCACTTCTGCTCCGGTTTTGCATCAACCTGATGTCTCACTCCCGTTTCAGGTAGAGGTGGACGCTTCTGAGATTGGTGCAGGAGCTATTTTGTCCCAAAAGGATCCTGTAACATCTAAAATGAATCCCTGTGCTTTCTTTTCCCGAAAGTTCTCCCCATCCAAATGTAACTATGATGTGTGGAATCGGGAACTGTTAGCCATGAAATGGGCATTTGAGGAGTGGAGACATTGGTTGGAGGGAGCTAAACATCAAGTCGTGGTCCTTACTGACCACAAGAATTTGATTTACCTGGAGTCGGCCAAACGCTTGAATCCTAGACAGGCTAGGTGGGGCTTGTTTTTCACATGTTTAGATTTTGTGGTCTCTTTTCTTCCGGGCACTAAGAATGTCAAGGCAGACGCCCTCTCTAGGAGTTTCTTTGCTGATTCTCCTGTTGTGACCAAGCCTGCTACCATCTTATGTGAGGGGGTAGTTCTTTCTGCCATCTCGCCCGATTTGATACGTGCTCTGGAAGAGTTTCAGGAGGACAAACCTGAGCGTTGTCCCATTGGAAAATTGTATGTTCCTGACCAATGGAGGAAGAAAGTGATGTCTGAAGTTCATTGCTCTGCATTGGCTGGTCATCCAGGTATTTTTGGTACTAGAGATTTGGTGAGTCGGTCTTTTTTGGTGGCCCGCCTTGTCTCGTGATGTCAGGAATTTTGTGCAGTCCTGTGGGACTTGCTCTCAGTCTAAACCTTGTTCTCGCTCTAGTGGGTTGTTGATGCCTTTGCCGGTGCCCAGGAGGCCATGGACCCATATTTCAATGGACTTTATCTCTGATATGCCTGTCTCTCAGAGAATGACTGTTATTTGGGTGATTTGTAATAGATTCTCTAAGATGGTCCATCTTGTACCACTCCCTAAGTTGCCATCTTCCTCAGAGTTGGTGCCCTTGTTTTTATAACAGGTGGTTCGCTTGCACGGGATTCCTGAGAACATTGTATCTGACAGAGGAGTTCAGTTTGTGTCTAGATTTTGGAGGACTTTCTGTTCCAAGCTGGGAATTCAGTTGTCCTTCTCCTCTGCATTTCACTCTCAGACCAATGGGCAGACGGAGAGAACAAACCAGACTTTGGAGTCGTATTTGAGATGTTTTATTTCTGCTGATCACCATGATTGGGTTTCATTTTTGCCCTTGGCCGAATTTGCTTTAAATAATAGAGCTAGTTCTGCCACTTTGATGTCACTTTTTTTTGTAACTTTGGGTTTCATCCTCGATTCTTTTCAGGGCAGGTGGAGCCTTCTGCCTGCCCATGTGTTGACACTGTGGTGGAGAGAATGCACCAGATCTGGGACCAAGTGGTGGATAAGTTGTCTCTCTCCCAGGAAAGGGCCCAGCGGTTTTCCAACCGGCATAGGACCATTGGTCCCCAGTTTAAGGTGGGTGATATGGTTTGGTTGTCATCAAAGAATATCGCTATGAAGGTGGCTTCTCCAAAGTTTAAACCTAGATTTATTGGACCTTACAAGATTTTGGAGATTCTTAATCCAGTCTCTTTTCGATTGGCTCTTCCTATGACATTTAAGATCCATATCGTGTTTCATAAGTCTCTGTTAAAGAGGTTTGTTGAGCCAGTAGTTCCTGTGGTGACACCTCCTGACCCGGTATTGGTTGAAGATAATGTGGAATATGAGGTTGAGAAGATACTGGATTCTTGCCTGGCTAGACGGAGACTCCAGTATTTGGTTAAATGGAAGGGTTATGGCCAGGAGGATAATTCTTGGGTCCCTGCATCCGATATTCATGCCGAAAGATTGGTTTGTGCCTTTCATCTGGCCCATCCTGATCACCCTGGTGGTGTGGATGAGGGTTCGGTGACCCCTCCTCAAGGGGGAGGTACTGTTGTGAGTTCATTTTCCCCTTCACCGTCGATGTCTGATGAACTCCCTCTTCTGGTGAAGGAAGGTAGTGAGGCTGATTACCAAACACCTGATCTGGTAGATGATGACTGGGTAATAGGAACTGCTGACTGGATATAAGGCAGCCGACGCCCTTCTGAGTCACTGGTGATTTCTCTGCTGGATTCTCGGAGACCAGTCTGATTCCTGCTTCACAAAGATAAGTTTTTGCTCTGCTATTGAACTTATTAGTTTTGTTTTGTTTACCTTGTTTTTTGGAGTTCAGCCATCCCCGGTCAGGGGTGTGCTGAGTTCCATTTTTGTCTCTGATCAGTTTGTCTCTTTGCTCTGTCTTCAGAATTTACCTGAGTGCTGATATAGTCATTTTGAAGTCCTAGCGACTTCAGGGTCTGTTTTTCCTATCAGACGGTTGGGTCATTTTTTGGTAGGGTTTTTTGCGGATTGTAGACAGCATCTTTTCTATCCTGTCCTTTTTAGTTAGCTTGGGCCCCATCGTTTGCTCAACCTATCTTTCTATCTGTGTTAGTGTCTTTCATCTTGCTTCACCGTCATTATATGTTGGGGGCTGCCTATTGCTTTGGGGTCTGCTCTGGGGCAGTTTAGATTTCCCCTTTCTTTAGGCCTATTTAGTTCTCCGGCTGTGATTGATTGAGGGGTCTAGGGCATCGTAGAAACCCCCCACGGCTACTGTTAGTTGTTGTGGTTAGGATCAGGGGTCTGCAATCCGATAGCTACCAACCTCTCCGGTTTTCTGGACTTAGCTTGTATTTTTGCTTTTTCCTCCTTCGGTGATTCATTCATAACACTGGGCCCTGTATTGTTCAACATCTTTATCAATGATTTAGATGAAAGAATTGAGGGTAAACTGATTAAATTTGCTGATGACACAAAGCTTGGAGGGATAGCTAATACTAGAGAAGAGAGAGACAATTCAAAAAGATATAAATAAACTGGAGCAGTGGGCAGCAACTAACAGAATGGTTTTCAACAGGGAAAAATGCAAAGTACTTCATCTGGGCAATAAAAATGAAAAAAGCATATACAGAATGGGAAGAATATGGCTAAGCAACAGCACATGTGAAAAAGACTTGGGTATACTAATAGATCACAGACTGAATATGAGTCAAGAGTGTACTGCAGCAGCAAAAAAGGCAGATGCAATTCTAGAATGTATTAACAGGAGCATACAGTCTAGATCACGTGAAGTCATTATTGCCCTCTGCTCCTCATTGGTCAGACCTCATCTGGAATACTGTGTCCAGTTTTGGGAGCCACATTTTAAAAAAGACATCGACAAACTGGAGCAAGTTCAGAAAAGAGTGATCAGAATGGTGACCGGTCTGCAAACCCTGTCTTATGAGGAAAGGTTGCAGGATTTGGGAATGTTTAGCTTGCAGAAGAGAAGACTGAGAGGAGACTTAATAGCTGTCTACAAATATCTCAAGGGCTGTCACATTGTAGAAGGATCATCTTTGTTTTCATTTGCAGAAGGAAAGACTAGAAGCAATGGGATGAAACTGAATGGGAGGAGACAGTTTAGATATTAGAAAAAAAATTTTGACAGAGTGATCAATGAATGGAACAGGCTGCCACGAGAGGTGGTGAATTCTCCTTCAATAGAAGTCTTCAAACAGAGGCTGGACAGACATCTATCTGGGATGATTTAGCGAATCCTTCTTTGAGGTCTCTTCCAACTCTACGATTCTATGATTCTATGGTTGAAAGCAATGGTAAAGTTGAAAAACGCATCAAAAACACTACGTATGAACATAGCCCAAGTGGTGGAGGAACGTATTTGTTTTAGGTTATTTATTTTACCTTACATACAAATCATTACCCTGGAAAGGATGTTCCTTAATATATTTGCAGGAAAATCCATTTTGGTTTCTTTTTTGTATATTTTATTGTGCGCTTGTAAAAGTGGAGTAAGACTTTGACAACATTGTTCACAACTGTGACCTGGGAGTCAGAAATGCTTCCAGGGGTATTCCCCATGATATTCCCATGTCATTTGAGCACTGCTTCCATCAATTTCAGACATTTTTAGACCCTAAAAAGACTCCCGGGGGGGTCATGGCAAAAATACTTGGTTTTCCCATAAACGTACATTGGGCTTGTTGCTTGGGTCGAGCAGCCGAGCATTCCAATTTGCTTGACCCGAGCAATGAGCACCCGAGCATTTTAATGCTCACTCATCACTATTAATAACAAAAATGCTAATTTCATTTCAATTGACATACAAATAAAAACATTTATGACATTGCAGTATTAGAGATGGGTGAATGGTGATGACAAAAAAAGGACACAAAAAGCTGCACCAAAAAAGTGTTAGTAGCACTATATAACTTCTAAGGCTGCCAAGTTTGGAAGTGTGTCAAATCACCTATATCAAAGATTGTCCCATTGAGGGCTGGGAGTGGGGAAGCATACATGCCATCAAAATAATTCCAGAAGTCTGAGCCAGAGGCATAGCTAGGGTTTTGGCTCAAGGGGGGTGAAGCTTCTGAGTGGGCCCCTAACCAAGTAACCTTGACTACAACTGGGTGACGCACCCTTATAGTGGAGGAGAGCCTCAGCAGATGACTGCGCTGTTGCTGAAAATAATCTCTATATACAAAGACCAACATTGATATTACCGCCATATGGTCAGTGGTAGACACCAGTCCTGCAGAACAAATAACAGATCAACGTACAGTTATAGATGGTGACTTACAGCGGACATTCTTTCTGATGGAGTTGTTCACTATTTTGGTCTTTTCCATGTGGCCCAGACCGACACAGCTTCTTCCACCTAGGACTCGTCTGCAGAGATTACAAAAAAGACACATTTCACTTCTCATATTTTCAGCATCGTCCCCATCTATTCCTAACCTTCACAAACTCCTCATCCTGCTGGTACCCCAATGATGCTGCCGTATGTTTCCCTATTACTGCACCTGCGATGTGGTTCCCTGTGCCCTCTAAATTCTAAAGCAAGTCTCTAGAATATAGCAATGGTGGGTGCAAGTTCCTTAGAAAACAGTACCCATATTTTTCCCCCTAGAAAGTATTAGTGCCCTGTGTACCCCTTTCATAGTCACAGTGACCCGTTACCCTGTAACAATAAGTGCCCACTTAACATTGAATAATGTCCAGAGTCTCCCCCTGTACAGCTCCACTATACACAGTATGATGCTCTCTAATACATATCATGATGCCTCCTCACTGTAATGTACCCCCACTAGTGTTGTGCGATACCACCCGATACTGAAAAATATCGTATCGGAATGGATCGGCCGATCTAAATAAAGTATCGGGTATCGCCAATTCCGATCCCGGAAGTCCCATTCAAGTCAATGGAACAGAAATATCGGCATTAAAAAAAACCTTTCTTTCCCTGTTGGTTAATTCTACATGGAGAAAAACAACTAATAATAATGTAGAATGTATTGTGGGAGGTGTAGGAGACATTAAAGCCATAGAGATTTAGCCCAATCAAATGGAATCGCAGTATTTTTTTTTTTTAAAGACGTTCGTAGTTACAAAGATATTGACTATGTTAAAGTCTTTAATTTTTTGTCAGATATGTATGTTTCACTACTTCCAAGCTCTTCAACTTCTTTTTAACTTCTCCCACACTTTCTCCTTCATCATCTTCAGCAGCAGCAGTATTTTCTTCTTCTTCTTCTTCTTTTATTCTTCTTCTTTTATTCTTCTTCTTTTATTCTTCTTCATATTCTACTTCTTCATCTTCTTCCTATTCTTCTTCATCATATTCTTATCTGTGTCAGGCATTCCTGTAGTTGTTATCTATAAAAGTTTGAAGATTACACCTTCCGTTCAACCTGTCACAAAAGATTTACAACAAGATTTGTCCGTGTTCAGTTTGGCATGCAGCAGCAGGCCTTTTCGAGGGGCACCACGAGGAGGAACGGACTCACCCCCATACACTGCTTAGTCTTCTTCTGCTTATAAATTAGATAATATCATTTGCTATGATTTTTAGTCTTTTGCTTCATGTTCTTCTGCTTTTGGTTTTTATGCTTCTTGGTCTTCTGTCTCTTGTTGTTCTGCATCTTGGTGGTTGTCTTCCTGTTCTTTGTCCTCTTGGTCATCTTCTTCAGGGTTATCTTTTAGGTATTCTTCTGTGTGGTTTTCAGGGTCGTCATCTTCAGGGTCATTATCAGGGAGATCCAGAATGAGAATCAAAAACCATTTCCACAAGCTTGAACTTGGAAAAGTAGCAGAAAGTACAAGAAGGCTGAGGAACTGCCGAGAACCAGCTGACGGTACTGGAACCCGGAGGGGCAGCAGAATGAACAAGAGCCAATGGCACAACCGTGGACCAGATGACGTTGCTGGAACATGGTTACTAAGCAGGAGGTACCTGTGCTCCAAAGCACTACCAAGGACCAGCAGACATTGCAGGAACTCGGATACCAAGAAGGAGGCACCTAGGCCAAAGGCACTGCCGAGAACCAGCTGACGGTGCTGGAACCCGTATGGGTAGCAGAAGCTGCAAGAGCAAATGACACTAGCGAGGACCAACTGATGGTGCTGGAACCCGGTGGGGCAGCAGAAGGAACAAGAGCCAATGGGAGAACCGTGGACCAGCTGACGGTGCTGTAACACGGTTTCTAAGCAGGAGGTACCTGTGCTACAAAGCACTACCAAGGACCAGCAGACGTTGCTGGAACTCGGATACCAAGAAGGAGGCACCTAGGCCAAAGGCTCTACCGAGAACCAGCTGACGGTGCTGGAACCCGGATGGGTAGCAGAAGGTACCCAGGAAAAAAAACAAAGTTGCAAGGCCGTGAGCCGGCCGCAGTTACCGAAATCCACAGTCCTACAGGGGGTGCTTGTCCTATTGGCACTACGGAACCAGCCTTTATTACCAGAACTCGCAGCCCACATAGAAAGCACCGAAACTGCAGGCATCATAGACTCGGCTAACCCGACCGCAACACGACAGGACAACGTATCGGTGGCAAAGTGACGTTGACACTACCCGGAAACAGCAGGCGTGCTGGAACCAGACTGAGCAGGAGGGAGTGCCCGTGCCAAAGACACTTCCGAGAACCAGCTGACGGTGCTGGAACCCGGATGGGTAGCATTAGCTACAAGAGTCAATGGAACTACCGAGAACCAGCTGACGGTGCTGGAACCCGGAGGGGCAGCAGAAGGAACAACAGCCAATGGCACAACCGTGGACCAGCTGACGGTGCTGGAACACGGTTACTAAGCAGGAGGTACCTGTGCTCCAAAGCACTACCAAGGACGAGCAGATGTTGCTGGAACTCGGATACCGAGAAGGAAGCACCTAGGCCAAAGGCTCTGCCGAGAGCCAGATGTAGGTGCTGGAACCCGGATGGGTAGCAGAAGCTGCAAGAGCAAATGACACTAGCGAGAACCAGCTGACGGTGCTGGAACCCGGAGGGGCAGCAGAAGGAAGAAGAGCCAATGGCACAACCGTGGACCAGCTGACGGTGCTGGAACACGGTTTCTAAGCAGGAGGTACCTGTGCTAAAAAGCACTACCAAGGACCAGCAGACGTTGCTGGAACTCGGATACCATGAAGGAGGCACCTAGGCCAAAGGCTCTGCCGAGAAACAGCTGACGTTGCTGGAACCCGGATGGGCAAGAGGGAGTACCCGTGGCAAACCCACTTCTGAGCAGCAACATGCGATGTTGAAGCCCAGGGGTCAATCAGGCAGCAGGCTGAGGCCAACTTGGAGCGAGTTTTATATTGGTTGTACACAACTACTGATTGTAACCGTGATCCACTTTGACCTCTGGCTCTACTGTCTCTAGTATTTCCCCTGGCCTCCAACCACACTAGTTGCTGCTCTGCAGTGTTGTCTGCACAATCCACACTTGTTCCTGAGTTACTGGGGCTCAGTCACGTCAGTTGATCCCCTGATGTGTGTCCGGCAAGGTGTCCAGCTCTGTCCACATTCACACTACTAGTAATGGGAATGTGGACAGAGCAGGAGACCTTTACGGACACACATCAGGGGATCAACTGACGTGACTGAGGCCAAGTAACACAGGAACAAGTGTGGATTGTGCTGACGCCACTTCAGAGCTTTCACTGGCGGGGTTGGAGGCCAGGGTAAATACTAGAGACAGTGGAGCCAGAGGCCTAAGTGGAGCAGGGTTAAAAATCAGTAGTAGTTTGAATGTGGATGGAGCAGGAGACTTTGCCAACTACACAGCAGGGGAGCAGCTGGCGTTACTGAACCCCACTAACACAGGAGCTAGTGTGGATTGTGCAGACGGCACATCAGAGCAGCGACTGGTGGGGTTGGAGGCCAGGGGAAATACTAGAGAGAGTACAGCCAGAGGTCTAAGTGGACCACCGTTAATAGTCAGTAGTAGTGTGATGTTGGAGGCAGCAGGAGACTTTGCCATCAGCACAGCAGGGGAACAGCTGGCGTTACTGAACCCCACAGACACAGGAGCGAGTCTTTCTATCTGTGCGGACGGCACTTCCAAGCTACAACTGGCTGTGTTGAAGCCCAGGATCAATGCTCCGAGCAGGCTGAGGCCTACTTGGAGCAAGTGGTAAATAACATGTAGTGTGATGTTGGAGGCAGCAGGAGACTTTGCCATCCGCACAGCAGGGGGACAGCTGGCATTACTGAACCCCACTAACACAGGAGCTAGTGTGTGTTTCTCTGTTAAGACGGCACTTCTGAACACCAACTGGCATTGTTGGAGCCCAGGATGAGGCATGGAATTGGCTGAGGCCAACTTGCAGCACGTTTTATAGAGGTTGTAGACTACTACTGATTGTAATCGTGCTCCACTTAGGCCTCTGGCTCCACTGTCTCTAATATTGCCCCTGGCCTCCAACCCCGCCAGTGACAGCTCTGAAGTGGCGTCAGCACAATCCACACTTGTTCCTGTGTTAATTGGCCTCAGTCCCGTCAGTTGATCCCCCAATGTGTGTCCGGCAAGGTCTCCTGCTCTGTCCTCATTCACACTACTAGTAATGGGAATGTGGACAGAGCAGGAGACCTTTACGGACACACATCAGGGGATCAACTGACGTGACTGAGGCCAAGTAACACAGGAACAAGTGTGGATTGTGCTGACGCCACTTCAGAGCTTCCACTGGCGGGGTTGGAGGCCAGAGTAAATACTAGAGACAGTGGAGCCAGAGGCCTAAGTGGAGCAGGGTTAAAAATCAGTTGTAGTTTGAATGTGGATGGAGCAGGAGACTTTGCCGTCCACACAGCAGGGGAGCAGCTGGCATTACTGAACCCCACTAACACAGGAGCGAGTGTTTCTATCTGTGCGGATGGCACTTCCAGGCTACAACAGGCTGTGTTGTAGCCCAGGATCAATGCTCTGAGCAGGCTGAGGCCTACTTGGAGCGAGGAGAAAAAGCATTGTAGTGTGAGTTTGGAGGCAGCTGGAGACTTTGCCGTCCACACAGCAGGGGAACAGCTGGCGTTACTGAACCCCACTAACACAGGAGCGAATGTTTATATCTGTGCGGACGGCACTTCCAGGCTACAACAGGCTGTGTTGTAGCACAGGATCAATGCTCCGAGCAGGCTGAGGCCAACTTGGAGCGAGGAGAAAAAGCGTTGTAGTGTGAGTTTGGAGGCAGCTGGAGACTTTGCCGTCCACACAGCAGGGGAACAGCTGGCGTTACTCAGCCCCACTAACACACGAGCGAGTGTTTATGTCTGTGCGGACGGCACTTCCAGGCTACAACTGGCTATGTTGTAGCCCAGGATGAAGCATTCAGCAGGCGGAGGACAACTTGCAGCTGGTTTTATAGAGGTTGTAGACTACTACTGATTGTCACCGTGCTCCACTCTGGCCTCTGGCTCCACTGTCTCTAGTAATTCCCCTGGCCAACAACCCCGCCAGTTACAGCTGTGAAGTGGCGTCTGCACAATCCACACTTGTTCCTGTGTAACTGTGGCTCACTCCCGTCTGTTGATCCCCTGAAGTGTGTCTGGCAAGCTCTCCTGCTCAGTCCTCATTCACACTACTAGTAATGTGAATGTGGACAGAGCAGAAGACCTTGCCTGACGCACATCAGGGGATCAACTGACGGGAATGAGCCACAGTAACTCAGGAACAAGTGTGGATTGTGCAGACGCCACTTCACAGCTGTAACTGGCGTGGTTGTTGGCCAGGGGAAATACTAGAGACAGTGGAGCCAGAGGCCTAAGTTGACCAAAGTTACAAATCTGTAGTAGTTTGCATGTGGATGGAGCAGGAGACATTGCCGTCTACACAGCAGGGGAACAGCTGGCATTACTGAACCCCACTGACACAGGAGCTAGTGTGTTTTTCTCTGTGAAGACGGCACTTCTGAACACCAACTGGCGTTGTTGGAGCCCAGAATGAGGCATGGAGCAGGCTGAGGCCTGATGGTGTTGGCATGTGGAGGCAGCAGGAGACTTTGCCGTCTACACAGCAGGGGAACAGCTGGCATTACTGAACCCCACTAACACAGGAGCTAGTGTGCTTTTCTCTGTGAAGACCGCACTTCTGAACACCTACTGGCGTTGTTGGAGCCCAGGATCAAGCATGGAGCTGGCTGAGGCCTGCTGTTTTTTGAATGTGGAGGCAGCAGGAGACATTGCCGTCCACACAGCAGGGGAACAGCTGACGTTACTGAACCCCACTACCACAGGAGCTAGTGTGTTTTTCTCTGTGAAGACGGCACTTCTGAACACCATCTGGCGTTGTGGGAGCCCAAGATGAGGCATGGAGCAGGCTGAGGCCTGCTGTTTTTTGAATGTGGAGGCAGCAGGAGACATTGCCGTCCACACAGAAGGGGAACAGCTGACGTTACTGAACCCCACTACCACAGGAGCTAGTGTGTTTTTCTCTGTGAAGACGGCACGTCTGAACACCAACTGGCGTTGTTGGAGCCCAGGATGAGGCATGGAGCAGGCTGAGGCCTGATGGTGTTGGCATGTGGAGGCAGCAGGAGACTTTGCCATCTACACAGCAGGGGAACAGCTGGCATTACTGAACCCCACTGACACAGGAGCTAGTGTGTTTTTCTCTGTGAAGACGGCACTTCTGAACACCAACTAGCATTGTTGGAGCCCAGGATGAGGCATGGAGCAGGCTGAGGCCTGATGGTGTTGGCATGTGGAGGCAGCAGGAGACTTTGCCGTCTACACAGCAGGGGAACATCTGGCGTTACTGAACCCCACTAACACAGGAGCGAGTGTTTATATCTGTGCGGACGGCACTTCCAGGCTACAACTGGCTGTGTTGGAGCCCAGGATGAAGCATGCAGCAGGTGGAGGAAAACTTGCAGCTGGTTTTATAGAGGTTGTAGACTACTACTGATTGTCACCGTGCTCCACTATGGCCTCCGGCTCCACTGTCTCTAGTATTTCCCCTGGCCAACAACCCCGCCAGTTACAGCTGTGAAGTGGCGTCTGCACAATCCACACTTGTTCCTGTGTAACTGTGGCTCAGTCCCGTCTGTTGATCCCCTGAAGTGTGTCTGGCAAGCTCTACTGCTCAGTCCTCATTCACACTACTAGTAATGTGAATGTGGACAGAGCAGGAGACCTTGCCTGACGCACATCAGGGGATCAACTGACGGGAATGAGCCACAGTAACTCAGGAACAAGTGTGGATTGTGCAGACGCCACTTCACAGCTGTAACTGGCGTGGTTGTTGGCCAGGGGAAATACTAGAGACAGTGGAGCCAGAGGCCTAAGTTGACCAAAGTTACAAATCTGTAGTAGTTTGCATGTGGATGGAGCAGGAGACATTGCCGTCTACACAGCAGGGGAACAGCTGGCATTACTGAACCCCACTGACACAGGAGCTAGTGTGTTTTTCTCTGTGAAGACGGCACTTCTGAACACCAACTGGCGTTGTTGGAGCCCAGAATGAGGCATGGAGCAGGCTGAGGCCTGATGGTGTTGGCATGTGGAGGCAGCAGGAGACTTTGCCGTCTACACAGCAGGGGAACAGCTGGCATTACTGAACCCCACTACAGGAGCTAGTGTGCTTTTCTCTGTGAAGACCGCACTTCTGAACACCTACTGGCGTTGTTGGAGCCCAGGATCAAGCATGGAGCTGGCTGAGGCCTGCTGTTTTTTGAATGTGGAGGCAGCAGGAGACATTGCCGTCCACACAGCAGGGGAACAGCTGACGTTACTGAACCCCACTACCACAGGAGCTAGTGTGTTTTTCTCTGTGAAGACGGCACTTCTGAACACCATCTGGCATTGTGGGAGCCCAAGATGAGGCATGGAGCAGGCTGAGGCCTGCTGTTTTTTGAATGTGGAGGCAGCAGGAGACATTGCCGTCCACACAGAAGGGGAACAGCTGACGTTGCTGAACCCCACTAACACAGGAGCTAGTGTGTTTTCCTCTGTGAAGACGGCATGTCTGAACACCAACTGGCGTTGTTGGAGCCCAGGATGAGGCATGGAGCAGGCTGAGGCCTGATGGTGTTGGCATGTGGAGGCAGCAGGAGACTTTGCCATCTACACAGCAGGGGAACAGCTGGCATTACTGAACCCCACTGACACAGGAGCTAGTGTGTTTTTCTCTGTGAAGATGGCACTTCTGAACACCAACTAGCATTGTTGGAGCCCAGGATGAGGCATGGAGCAGGCTGAGGCCTGATGGTGTTGGCATGTGGAGGCAGCAGGAGACTTTGCCGTCTACACAGCAGGGGAACATCTGGCGTTACTGAACCCCACTAACACAGGAGCGAGTGTTTATATCTGTGCGGACGGCACTTCCAGGCTACAACTGGCTGTGTTGGAGCCCAGGATGAAGCATGCAGCAGGTGGAGGAAAACTTGCAGCTGGTTTTATAGAGGTTGTAGACTACTACTGATTGTCACCATGCTCCACTATGGCCTCCGGCTCCACTGTCTCTAGTATTTCCCCTGGCCAACAACCCCGCCAGTTACAGCTGTGAAGTGGCGTCTGCACAATCCACACTTGTTCTGTGTAACTGTGGCTCAGTCCCGTCTGTTGATCCCCTGATGTGTGTCTGGCAAGCTCTCCTGCTCCGTCCTCATTCACACTACTAGTAATGTGAATGTGGACAGAGCAGGAGACCTTGTCGGACACACATCAGGGGATCAACTGACGGGACTGAGCCACAGTAACTCAGGAACAAGTGTGGATTGTGCAGACGCCACCTCACAGCTGTAACTGGCGTGGTTGTTGGCCTGGAGAAATACTAGAGACAGTGGAGCCAGAGGCCTAAGTTGACCAAAGTTACAAATCTGTAGTAGTTTGCATGTGGAGGCAGCAGGAGACTTTGCCGTCTACACAGCAGGGGAACAGCTGGCAATACTGAACCCCCCTGACACAGGAGCTAGTGTGTTTTTCTCTGCGGAGACGGCACTTCTGAACACCAACTGGCGTTGTTGGAGCCCAGGATCAAGCATGGAGCAGGCTGAGGCCTGCTGTTTTTTGAATGTGGAGGCAGCAGGAGACATTGCCGTCCACACAGCAGTTGAACAGCTGACGTTACTGAACCCCACTAACACAGGAGCTAGTGTGTTTTTCTCTGTGAAGACGGCACTTCTGAACACCAACTGGCGTTGTTGGAGCCCAGGATGAGGCATGGAGCAGGCTGAGGCCTGATGGTGTTGGCATGTGGAGGCAGCAGAAAACTTTGCCGTATACACAGCAGGGGAACAGCTGGCATTACTGAACCCCACTGACACAGGAGCTAGTGTGTTTTTCTCTGTGAAGACGGCACTTCTGAACACCAACTAGCGTTGTTGGAGCCCAGGATAAGGCATGGAGCAGGCTGAGGCCTGATGGTGTTGGCATGTGGAGGCAGCAGGAGACTTTGCCATCTACACAGCAGGGGAACAGCTGGCATTACTGAACCCCACTGACACAGTAGCTAGTGTGTGTTTCCCTGTGAAGACGGCACTTCTGAACACCAACTGACGTTGTTGGAGCCCAGGATGAGGCATGGAGCTGGCTGAGGCCAACTTGCAGCACGTTTTATAGAGGTAGTAGACTACAACTGATGGTAACCGTGCTCCACTATGGCCTCTGGCTCCACTATCTCTAGTATTTCCCCTGGCCTCCAACCCCGCCAGTGACAGGTCTGAAGTGGCGTCAGCACAATCCACTCTTGCTCCTGTGTTACTTGGGCTCAGTCCCGTCAGTTGATCCCCTGATGTGTGTCCGGCAAGGTCTCCTGCTCTGTCCTCATACACACTACTAGTAATGGGAATGTGGACAGAGCAGGAGACCTTGCCGGACACACATCAGGGGATCAAATGACGTGACTGAGGCCAAGTAACACTGGAACAAGTGTGGATTATGCAGACGCCACTTAAGAGCTGTCACTGGCGGGGTTGGAGGCCAGGCGAAATATTAGAGACAGTGGAGCCAGAGGCCTAAGTGGAGCAGGGTTAAAAATCAGTAGTAGTTTGAATGTGGATGGAGCAGGAGACTTTGCCGTCCACACAGCAGGGGAGCAGCTGGCGTTACTGAACCCCACTAACACAGGAGCTAGTGTGTTTTTCTTTGTGCAGACAACACATCTGAGCGACAACTGGCTGTGTTGAAGCCCAGGGATTATAGTTCAGGTGGTAGAAACATGAACACAACAGGAGACCCGGATACAGTTGCCAACCAATTATTTAGTCGGGAAGAGGAATGGCAATTTCTGGGGAGATCCAGGCCTTGTTCATTTTCAGAAAAGTAAGCCGGTTGACATTATCTGAAGAAAGTCGCGTGCGACGGTCTGTTAGTATACCACCTGCGGCACTAAAGACGCGTTCCGATAATACACTGGCAGCACCTCCAATGCATACTGGCTAAGCTCTGGCCATGTATCCAGCTTAGAGACCCAAAACTTGAAGGGGGAAGAGCCATCTGGGAGTACACTCACAGGGCAAGACATGTAGTCTGTCACCATCTGACGGAAACGTTGCCTCCTGCTGACTGGAGCCGTCAGTGATGGTGTAGACAATTGTGGCGGACACACAAAACTTTGCCACATTTGGGCCATAGTGGTCTTGCCTTGTGCTGAGGCGCTGCCTCTGCTCCCTCTTTGTGCCGAATTTCCTCCACTGGGTCAACGCATAGAGGTGCTTTGTAAAGCACTTGCACCACTGCTGTCGGGTGGAATGGAAAACATGATGAACTGCACCAGTGTGTCTTGGTTCTCCCGCAGTTTACGCTCCCGGTTCAACGTTGGTATGAGGGTTTGCAAGTTGTCCCAGTAGCGAGGATCTAGGAGGGTGTACACCCAATAATCAGCCGTGTAGAGAATGTGGGCGATGCGGCGGTCGTTTCTCAGGCACTGCAGCATGAAGTCAACCATGTGCTGCAGACTCCCAACTGCCAAAGAACCGCTGTCGCCTGCTTGAGGGGTGATCTCTACCTGCTCTGCATCACCCCACCCTCGCTGTACATACTGACTAGAGCTTTGTGTACCTCCCTCCTGTGGAGAGATGTCTTCCTCCTCCATCGACTCCTCCTCATCCTCCTCACAAAGTGTCCCCTGCCTAGGCCTTTGTGAGGAAGCATAGCGCAGACTGTCCAGAAGCAGAAGGCATTTGGGACTCCTCATCCTCCTCCTCTTCCAAAACCTCATCCCTTAGTGCTTGCAGTGTTTTTTGAAGCATGCAGATAAGGGGGACAGTCATGCTGACTAGTGCATCATCTGCACTCGCCATCAGCGTGGAATCATCGAAGGCACGCAAAACAAAGCAGATGTCCTTCATAGAGGCCCACTCAGTGATGCTGAAGTGTGACCGGCGCACATTGCGACTTGTTTGCGCCTGATGCAGCTGGTACTCCATGACTGCTGCCTGCTGCTCACACAACTGCTCCAACATATGTAACGTTGAATTCCACCTGGTGGGTAGGTCACATATGATGCGATGTTCCGGAAGGCGTAATCGGCGCTGCAGAGCAGCAAGGCGTGATCTTGCCGTGCTGGAACGACGCAAGTGATC
The DNA here is from genome assembly GCF_039654945.1 of Dendrobates tinctorius. NCBI lineage: Eukaryota > Metazoa > Chordata > Amphibia > Anura > Dendrobatidae > Dendrobates > Dendrobates tinctorius. The sequence continues at coordinate 30,898,479 of NW_027361741.1, read as the reverse complement.
GCACTCTAGGCGGACCTTGTGCAGCAGTGCATCAAGATCCGGATAGTCCCTCAGAAAGCTCTGCACGACCAAGTTGAGCACATGTGCCAGACATGGGATGTTAGTGAGGTTGCCAAGAGCTGCCACCAGATTTCGGCCATTGTCACACACTACCAAGCCCGGTTGGAGATTCGCTGGCAGAAACCACACGTCGCTCTCCTGCTTGATGGCATTCCAGAGCTGCTGCGCTGTGTGGCTTCGATTCCCCAATGAAATTAATTTCAGTACGGCCTGTTGACATTTGGCCACGGCTGTGCTCATATCGGTCGTAACAGGCTCCTGCTGTGCTGTTTCAGAGGAACTGGAGTAGGAGGAGGAGTCAATGTGTACAGACTGGATTCCTGCAATCCGTGGAGTTGGCAGAACACGTAGAGCGCCACTCTCCAGATCTGTACTCGGCTCCACAACATTGACCCAATGGGCAGTGAGGGAAAGGTATCGTCCCTGTCCATGATTACTGGTCCACGCATCGGTGGTCAGGTGTACATTGCTACTGACGGTGTTTAGTAGCGCATGTTTTATGTTTGCCTCCACATGTTTCTGCAGGGCAGGGACGGCTCACCTGTTGAAATAAAAGCGGCTGGGCACAGTGTGTTGTGGGACTGCCAATGCCATGAAGTCCCGGAAGGTGTCAGTCTCCACCAGCCTGAATGACAGCATTTCAAGGGCCAGTAGTTTGGCAATGCCAGCATTCAGAGCCTGTGCTCGGGGATGGTTTGCCGAGTATGGCCACCTTTTCTCCCATGCCTGTGCTACCGATGGCTGCCGAGTGGCCTGGGAGTGTGAGGATGACTTGGAACGTGGTGCTGTGGGTGGAATGTCACAGGGTCCCCGGACAACAGTGCCAGAGGTTCTTCCTTGGCGATCCTGTGAGGAAGCCGAACCAGCTGTGTGTGAGCTGGAGGAAGAGGCCCCAACACGAGCTGAAGAGGTGGTAGGTGGTGCTGTACGTTAGCCTACGTCTTCAGTGTGTCTGTGTAACTCCAGCTCGTGCTTGGTCCGCACATGTTTCCACATATTAGTGGTTTTGAGGTTGCTGACATTTTTCCCTCTTTTGACTCTCTGATGACACAGCTTGCATTTGACAAAGCAAATGTCATCTGCAACTGTGCCAAAAAAGGACCAAGCACTGCAAGTCTTGAGAGCGCCCTTTTTGCGTTTTGAAAGTGGAATGCTCCTAACGGGTGCCGAAGTGGAGGCTACAGGCAACCAAGTCTGCCCCCTCCCTCTCCCTCCGGTTTTGGCCGTTCGGGGAATCTCTTCCTCAGAGCTGCTCCCACCACCTTCCTGTTCCTCACGCCATGATGGGTCAAGGACCTCATCATCTACACTCCCCTCTTCAAACACCTGCTTCTCCTGGGTTGTCTCGCCAGCACCGTACGCAACAGAAAGTGGAAACTGAGTCTCGTCATCATCTGATGCGTACTGAGGTGTGCTGACCATAGGCACTGGCCCACCCGCCTCTTCAGATTCAGAGGGACAAAGAAGTTGCGCATCACTGCATACTCCCTCTTCTTCACATTCTGGAATGCTGCTTGGCTGGCCCCCTCTTTCCAAACCAACAGATTTCGAGAACAGAAGTAGAGACTGTGATGGCTCCTGTCCAGGGCTCTCTGACTGCCTGGGCACTTTGGCAGATGGTGAAGAGACAGATGGTTGCTCTTCGGTGCTCTGGCCCTGAGAGGATGTGGAAGTAATTGAAGTCGATGCGTTAGCTGCCATCCATCCGACAACGGCTTCAATTTGTTCCTCCCGCAGCAGTGGGGTACGGTGAGGTCCTACAAAGCTGCGCATAAAGGACTGTTGCCTGCTAAAACTGGGGGATGCTGACTCACTGGTGCCAACAGCAGGCACAGAATCCCCACGTCCTCTCCCTGCAGAATCCCCACGTCCTCTCCCTGCTGAAGCTCCACGCCCACGGCCACGTGCCTTACTCCCTGCCTTCTTCATCTTGCTAGACTGAGAAAGATAGGCAGAAAAGTACAAAGGGGGGCCTTAGTGTGCTTATTCCTGAACAGCTGGTTACAGGTATAAGAAACACTAATTTTATGAAGTGTGTGTGTCGACTACACTTTAATGGGAGCTAATGTGGCCTACACAACTTTCAAATGTAGTGTTTGGTGAACTTTGTTGTTTTTTTGGGGGGGAAAAAAGCTAAAAGGATGTGACCAAAGATTTGAAAGTCAGAGTATCACCAACTTTCTGGAGCTATTACAATGCAGGCAGGTAACCTACAATACAAAAGATGAGGCTCCAAAAAAAATTGGGTAATACTAATCTGGCTGCAGATGAAGGGCATAAGCCAGAAAAAAGGCTCCTCTATCTACTCCTATATAGTGTTTGCAACCAACCAATGTAGATGGATATGGATGGATGCACACTAATAGGAGAAGAAAAAATGAGCTGCAATTAAAGAAATATATGTGTGAGGCAGTGACGCACGCTGAGCAGCCTACAACCAGACGTAGCTGCAGGACACACTACTCAGCATGAGCTGCACTCACACACAGTCAGAGACCTCTCAGACAGCCGTGAACAGTGCAGCTAAGTGGGCACTAGCACTGACAGGCTGCAGAAAGGCTCCGCTGTGTACTCCAGGAGTGTTTGCAACCACCGTATATGGATACGGATGGATGCACACTAATAGGAGAAAAAATGAGCTGCAATAAAAGAAAAATGTGTGAGGCAGTGACACGCTGAGCGGCCTACAACCAGACGTGGCTGCAGGACACACTACTCAGCGTGAGCTGCACTCACACAGTCAGAGACCTCTCAGACAGCCGTGAACAGTGCAGCTAAGTGGGCACTAGCACTGAAAGGCTGCAGAAAGGCTCCGCTGTCTACTACTAGTGTTGGCAACCAACGTATATGGATACGGATGGAAGCACACTAGATAGAATTTTTTAAAAATAAGCAGCTCAAAAAGAAAAATATGTATGAGGCAGCATTGAGGCACGCTGGGCAGCCTACAACCAGACGTGGCTGCAGGACCCACTCCACAGCGTGAGCTGCACTCACACAGCCCTTGCAGACAGCTGTGAACACTGCTGCTAGGGAAAAGCAAGCTACAGTGGTAGTTTATGTAGCCTGGGTAAAGCACAATATTGTTTTGAGAATCGCTATTTCTAGCTGTCCCTCACAGTCTTCAACAGCAGCCTGTTCCTAACTGAATTCACAGCAGAGTGACCAGAAATGGCGGCGGCAGTGGCTTTTATAGTGCATCATAACATAATTTCAGCAGCCAATCACAGCCATGCCAATAGTTAACATACCTACATGCCTAACAGGATGTGCCCACACTTCTGAGGAATCCCACTGGCTGAATCAAAGCGAGCGGGCTGATAGCATTATGGGAACTTCCGATTCCGGTATCCGATATGAAAAAAGTATCGGAAGTCAGTATCGGAATTCCGATACAGCTAATATTGGCCGATACCCGATACTTGCGGTATCGGAAAGCTCAACACTAACCCCCACACATTATACTGACCCCTTACTAGCCCCCTAGCTGCTTCATGGCCCCAATACTGTGTGTTGGCCCCTTCACTGTAATCCCCACACTATATGATGGCCCCTTAGATAGACTACATATGGTATAATGTACCAGATAGTTCTCAGTATAGTATAATGCACCCCCATAGGCAGCCAGTATAGTATAATGCACCCCCATAGGCAGCCTGTATAGTATAATGCACTCCCATAGGCAGCCAGTAAAGTATAATGCACCCCCATAGGCAGCCATTATAGTATAATGCACCACCATAGGCAGCCTGTATAGTATAATACACCCCCATAGTCCTGTATAGTACAATGCATTTCCCATAGGCAGCCTGTTTAGTTTAATGCATTCCCCATAGGCAGCATGTATAGTAAAAGGCACCCTTATAAGCAACCTGTATAGTACTGTATAATGCACCCCCATAGGCAGCGAGTATAGTATAATGCACCCCCATAGGCATCCAGTATAGCATAATAGCATAATACACCCCCATAGTCCTGTGTAGTACAATGCATTCCCCGTAGGCAGCCTGTATAGTATAATGCACCTTCATAGGCAGCCTGTATAGTATAATGCACCCCCATAGACATCCAGAATAGCATAACAGCATGATGCACCCCCATAGGCAGCCTTCAGAGTATAATGCACCCCCACAGGTAGCCTGTATAGTATAATACATTCCCCATAGGCAGCCTGTATAATATAGTGCAACCAGATAAAAAATAAATCACCTCTCCTCCTTGTTGTTCCCGTGGTGCTCTGAACACCCGGACATCTCAGACAACAGGCACAGAGTACTGACTTTATCGCGACCCCCTGTCAGTGTCGACATCGGTGACATCAAACGCTGAGAGGAGGATGATGGGAGAGGGAACATAATGCTACTTCTTGCATCAATGCGGTCAGCTGTATCGGCAGTGCTGGCACAGGGCCCACCACCACCTCCTCAGGGGCCCCATAGTGACCAGGTGGCAGAGCAGGGAGATCGATTCTCCCTGCTCTGCCACATAATTTAGCTGTATTGGTGCGATGTGCTTGCCGATACAGTTACAGAGCGCAGCTTCGGGTAGGCCCCTCAAAGCACGAGGCCCAGGGCCACCGCCCCCTCTGCCCCCCCAGTAGCTACCCTACTGGTCTGAGCATATTAACATCATGCAACCACAAACCCAGACAATAATATAAAAAGGTATCTGGTGACAAAACACACATGCTAAAGAAAAGTGCCTAATGAAAATGCTGTATACAGTGCTTACCCATGTGGGATGCAAATAGAATGCATGCCAGGTCCCTAGCCCCAATGCACATTTCGCACTATGGGCTTATTCAGAGTGCTTGTGTGGGTTGCTGTAGAGTGTGGGCCTTTAAATAGCCCTTCCACACCTGGGTATTGACGTCACCTCATTAATGGAGCACATGGAGGGTGAGTCCGGGGCCGCAAAACCATGTCACTTCAGGCAATCCAGGTGATGGTGTGGGTCAAGGAAAAAGTTCCTGTGATGTCAGCACCAATTGGATGCCTTCAGGGATGGAGCCAGAGCCTGGATCCACCGTGCATGCACGTACCATGGTGGCCATCTTTGATAAGGGCAAAGACACTGCCCCCCTATGTCAGGGACACAATGGGCGTCCTCAGGAAATTAGGTGGCCTACATCTTGAACATCTTGAACCCGATATGTTCTTGCAGCAGTGGATGTGGAATCCTTGTATAGTAGCAATAAACACGCAGATGGACTGGAGGCAGTGGAGTTCTTCCTAGGCATAAGTAATTAAGATTCAGAAGTACGATCCTTGACATTGGAAGTATTAGAGTTAGTTCTAACTCAGAATTATTTCACATTTAAGGACCAGTTTTGTCTTCAAGGTCACGGCACTATGATGGGTGCTTCTTGCGCTCAGTCTTAATCTCTTCCTCGGGTATTGGGAGCAGCAGATTTTCGAGGACTGCGCAGTGCTAGTAGAGACATATTGACAATGTTTTCATCATTTGACAGGGTCCTGAGCCTGGCTTTCTGAATTTCATTTGTGGTTTCAATCAAAATGGAAGCAATATTAAATTAACATATACAACTGTAGTAAGGGAGATTGATTTCTTAGACATTAAAATCATGCCATGCACTGATGGCACAATTCAAACTGATGTGTACCGCAAAGAAACATCAGTTATTGCGCTGATTACATCTGCACATACAGCCTCAACTATATGTGCAGTCCCTATTGGACAATTTTTGAGGATGAAACAAATTTGTTCTACTTGTTCCACGGATGGAATTTTTGAGATCCAGGCTTGGGACCTCTCTCATCGGTTTCAGGATCGAGGATATAGTATGCGAAACATCAAATAGGGTTATTTTTGTGCCAGGGTTCTCAAGACACTAACTCCTCTGTAGGACATCAGCCAGTGCTAATAAGGACCCACCACTTAGATGCATTGCAACATATAGCAATCAATGGGACAAGATACAGCAGATAATGCAGAAACATTGATCAATATTGAAAACTGACGCCGCACTAAAGCAGATTTTACCTAACTAACCACTTCTGACGGCAAGAAGTGGGAGAAATCTCAAGGATCTATTAGTGAGGATCCACTATGTGTCTAAACCTCCAAATCTCTTTGGAATTATCCAAAAAGGTGGGGTGGTTATCCTTGTGGGTCTTGTTTGGCATGTAAAAACATCACACGTGCAACCACATTTACATCGGAGGATGGAAGTAGGGACTACCGGATCACATGCTACATCTCATGTACACTAGCTATATTGTATACTATGCTGTGTTTACATGTAATCTAATAATAATAATAAATTTTATTTCTATAGCGCCGACATATTCCGCAGCACTTTACATTTCAGAGGGGATTTGTACAGACAATAGACATTACAGCATAACAATAATCACATAGATTATAACAAATACCAAGAGGAATGAGGGCCCTGCTTGCAAGCTTACAGTCTATGAGGAAAGAGGTAGACACAAAAGGTGGGTGGTAACAGTTGCCCTGATTATATGGACCAGCCATAAAGTGTGTAACAGTACGGACACAGAGGGCTAATGGATGTACTGTATATAGCATGTGTGAACATGATGCGGGGAACCTGGTTATGGTGAAACTTTTGGCTGTGCCACACAGGGATAGATTAGTTTAATGTGTTGAGGCGATAGGCCAGTCTGAATAAATACGTTTTCAGGGCACGCTTAAAATTGTGGGGATTGGGGACTAATCGTATTGACCTGGGAAGTGCATTCCAAGAATTGGCGCAGCACGTGTAAAGTCTTGGAGATGGGAGTGGGAGGTTCTGATTATTGAGGATACCAACCTCAGGTCATCAGGTAAAAAAAAAAAAACCTCTGTGTTGAATGGGGACAATCAGTGCTGCAGACAAGAGGCAGAGCCATAAACACAAGTGCTGTCATTACTGAAGTCAGGACACAACAGTGCTAGCCATTAATGAGGGCCAGCAGAGACGTAATCTGATTTATGTGTGCCTCACCTCTTGAGAGTTCCATATTAGGGTGAGGGAACATGTCAGGGACATCAGGGCAGCCAAGGATGCCACTGATGTCTCTGACCTCAAGACTATCCTGCAACATTTCAGGATGTTCCACAATTGTGACCCAGATGCACTCAAAGTACTGGCCATAAACAGGGTACACTGTGGGATTACAGGCAGTAACATCCAAAAATATTGTGGCACAGCAGGAATGTCACTGGGTAGTCTCCCTAGGAACCATGTCACCTCATGGGTTAAATGAGAAGCTATCATTTGTTCCATTTTTGTGAGGTTTTTGTAGGGTACAGTTTCCTTCTAGCTATTTCTTCATTTTTGTCCTTCCTCCTCCTTTTTTTCCCTACCCACCCTTTTTTTTTCTCTCCCTTCCTCTCCTCATTCATCATTAACCGCTTCACTACCAAGGGTGGTTTTCACGTTAACTCCCGGGCCAATTTTTACAATTCTGACCACTGTCCCTTTATGAGGTAATAACTCTGAAACGCTTCCATGGATCCCAGTGATTCTGATATTGTTTTCTCGTGACATATTGTACTTCATGTTAGTGGTAAAATTTCATTCAAATAACTTGCGTTTATTTGTGAAAAAAAACAGAAATTTGGCAAAAAAATTTAAAATTTCGCAATTTTCCAAGTTTGAATTTTTATGCCCTTAAATCACAGAGATACGGCACACAAAAAAATTAATAAATAACATTTCCCACATGTTTACTTTACATCAGCACAATTTTGGAACCAAAAATTTTTTGTTAGGAAGTTATAAGGGTTAAAAGTTGACCAGCGATTTCTCATTTTTGAAACACCATTTTATTTTTACGGACCACATCACATTTGAAGCCACTTTGAGGGGTCTATATGATAGAAAATACAAAAAAGTGACACTATTCTAAAAACTGCACCCCACAAGGTGCTCAAAACCACATTCAAGAAGTTTATTAACCCTTCAGGTGCGTCACAGGAATTTTTTTGAATATTTAAAAAAAATGAACATTTAACTTTTTTTCACAAAAAAAATACTTCAGGTTCAATTTTTTTTATTTTACCAAGGGTAACAGGAGAAACTGGACTTCAAAAGTTATTGTGCAGTTTGTCCTGAGTACGCTGTTACCTGATATGTGGGGGGGAACCACTGTTTCGGCGCATGGCAGAGCTCAGAATGGAAGGAGCGCCGTTTGACTTTTTCAATGCAAAATTGGCTGGAATTCAGATCGGACGCCATGTCACTTTTGGAGAGCCCCTGATGTACCGAAACAGTGGAAACCCCCCACAAGTGACCCCATTTTGGAAACTAGACCCCCCAAGGAACTTATCTAGATGTGTGGTGAGAACTTTGAACCCACAAGGGCTTTACAGAAGTTTATAACGTACAGCGGTACAATTAAAAAATCATATTTTTTCCACAAAAATGATCTTTTCACCCCCAATTTTTATTTTCCCAAGGGTAACAGGACATTAAAAGCTATTGTACAATTTGTCCTGAGTATGCTGGTACCCCATATGTGGGTGTAAACGACTATTTGGGCGCATGGCAGAGCTCAGAAGGGAAGCAGCGCCATTTGACTTTTTTGGCTGGAATTGAGATCGGACACCATGTCAAGATTGGAAAACCCCTGATGTACCAAAACAGTGGAAACCCCCCACAAATGAAACCATTTTGGAAACAAAACCCCCCACGGAACTTATCTAGATGTGTGGTGAGCACTTTGAACTCCCCCAGTGCTTCACAGAAGTTTATAACGCCCGTTCGTGAAAATAAAAAAAAATCATTTTTTTCCACAAAAATGATATTTTTGCCCCCCAATTTTTTATTTTCCTAAGGGTAACAGGTGAAATTGGACTCCAAAAGTTGTTTTGCAATTTGTCCTGAGTAGGCTGATATCCCATATGTGGGGGTAAACCACTGTTTGGGTGCATGGCAGAGCTTGGAAGGGAAGGAGCAACATTTGACTTTTTCAACGCAGAATTGGCTGGAATTGAGATCAGACGCCATGTTGCATTTGGAGAGCACCTGATGTGCCTAAACAGTGGAAACCCCCCAATTTTAACTCCAACCCTAACCCCAACACACCCCTAACCCTAATCTCAGCACTAACTCTAGCCCTAACCCTAGCCCTAACCCAAGCCGTAGCCCTAACCCTAATGGGAAAATGGAAATAAATACATTTTCTTTTAATTTTCTTATTTTTCCCTAACTAAGGGGGTGATAACAGGGGGTTTAATTTACTATTTATGGCAGTTTTTATGTTTGGCAGCTGTCACACGCTAAAAGACGCTTTTTATTGTAAAAATAGTTTTTGCATCACCACATATTGAGAGCTATAATTTTTTCATATTTTGACCCACCGAGTCATGTGAGGTCTTATTTTTTGTGGGACTAGTTGACGTTTTTATTGGTATCATTTTCGGGCACGTGACATCTTTTGATTGCTTTTTATTTCGATTTTTGTGACGCAGAATGAACAAAAACCAGCGTTTCATGAATTTCTTTTGGGGGGTGCGTTTACACAGTTCCGCCTGTGGTAAAATTGATAAAGCGCTTTTATTCTTCGGGTCAGTACAGTTACAGCGATACCTCATTTAGGTCTTTTTATGTTTTGGCACTTTTATGCAATGAAAACAATTTTATATAAAAAATAATTATTTTTGCATCACTTTATTCTGCGACCTATAACTTTTTTATTTTTTTGCTAATGATGCTGTATGGTGACTTGTGTTTTGCGGGACAAGATGACGTTTTCAGCGGTACCATGGATATTTATATGCGTCTTTTTGATCGCACGTTATTGCACTTTTTGTTCGGCGGTATGATAATAAATCATTATTTTTTGCTTCGTTTTTTATTTTTTAAGGGGTTCGCTAAAGGGGTTAACTAATGGGATAGTTTTATAGGGCGGGTCGTTACGGACGCGGCGATACCAAATATGTGTGCTTTAATTGTTTTTTTTTTATTTCCAAAAAATGAATTCATTTGGGAATATATATATATATATATTTTTTAATTTATTCAGCGATTTTTTAAAATTATTTTTACACTTTTTTTTTAACTTTATTACATTGTCCCAGGGGGGACATAACTGTCATGTGACAGATCACTGATCTGTCACATCACAGATCACTGTGACAGATCAGCGATCTGTCACAGGCACTGAACAAGGCTTCCTTGTGCCTGCGCTTTGCAGGCACTGAGGAAGCCAGCTCCCTGCAGGCCCCCCGAAGGTCCCCGTCGCCATCTTCGATCCGGGAACCTGCAGGGATGGAGCATCCCGCAGCAGCGCTGCACATTGCGCTGCTGTGGGGGGCTCAGGGAAGCACGGAGGGAGCCCCCTCCCTGCCGATGCTTCCCTTTAGCCCCCGGTACACCGCGTGGGCGCCGCTGATCGCTATGACATAATATTCCGTCCATGGAAATTAGGTCCAGGGTCACATGGACGGAATATTACGTCCATTGCAGGAAAGAGGTTAATTTATTATTTTTCCTCATTTTCCCTTGTTTTTAATTGTTGATGCTTTCTTTTCACGTTTATATTTAGTATTTATGTTTGGACATTGGCTGTGGATTTCCCTTTGTGCAGTGGATTTGACCAACTGCATTTTCTTTACACTATCACACCTGGACTATATATTTGGTGTGTCTAGAGACAAGCATGGACATACAATACTTGAATTGTTATTATTTATATAATATTTTCTTCACTGTACTATTATTTTGTAGTTGTCCCAATGTGTGATTAAGTCTGTAATATCTCTGTTCACCATCAGTTCCATACTTGCTTGTTGCCCAGTTTGTAGCCCTTATCAAAGGTGGCCGCCACGATGCGCGCATGCACAGTGGATCCAGGCTTCCCCCCATCCCCGAAGGCATTCAGTTGGTGTGGTGTGGGTCATTGTCATCACAGGAACTTTTTCCTTGACTTGCACCATCACCTAGATTGCCTGAAGTGACATGGTTTGCGTCCCCGGACCCACCCTAAGCGCTCTATTAACGCAATTGCGTTGGTACCCAGATGTGGAGGGAATTATTATAGCCCTAGACTCTACAACAACCCACACATGCTCCCAGAAAGAAGCCATAGTAAGAAACATGCGTTGGGGCTAAGGACCTGGCAGGCACCCTATTTGCATCCCACATGGGTTAGCACTATATGCAGCATTTTCATTAGGTACTCTGCAGTCTTTTTTTAGCGTGTATGTTTTTTCACAAGATACCTTTTCCCATTGTTGACTGGGTTTGAGGTTGCATGATGTTAATATGCTTAGACTTTTCAGTTTGTCTGATTTTTCTCTTTATAGGTATATTTTGGAGAAAAATGTAAATTGCTCTTTTATTCTATAAAATACTGACAACATATCTTCGAATTTCCAAGCAATAAATTTTGTTTTTATTTTCAGAAAATGAGAAATGGTCAAAATAACAAAAAAATGCAGTGCTTGCAGACCTCAAATAATGATAAGAAAACAAGTTCATAATCATTTTGAAACAACAATACTGATGTTTTAACTCAGGAAGAGTTCAGAAATCAATATTTTGTGGACTAACCATGATTTTTAATCACAGCTTTCATGCATCTTGGCATGCTTTCCACCAGTCTTTCACACTGCTTTTGAGTGACCTTATGCCACTCCTGGTATGAAAATTTAAGCAGCTCTTCTTTGTTTGATGGCTTGTGACTATCCATCACATTACATTCCAGAGGTTTTCAATGGGGTTCAGGTCTGGAAATTGGGCTGGTCATGACAGGGATTTGATGTGGTAATCCTTCATCCACACATTGATTGACCTAGCTGTGTGGCATGGTGCATTGTCCTGCTGGAAAAACCAGTCCTCAGAGTTGGGGAACATTGCCTGAGCAGAAGGAATCAACTGTTTTTCCAGGATAACCTTGTATGTGGCTTGATTCATACGTCGTTCGCAAAGATTTACCTGCCCAATTCCAGCCTTGCTGAAGCATCCCAAGATCATCACCGATACTCGACCAAATTTCACAGTGGGTGCAAGACACTGTGGCTTATATGCCTCTCCTGGTCTCTGTCTAACTATTAGATGACCAGGTGTTGGGCAAAGCTGAAAACTAGACTCATCAGAGAAGATTACCTTTCTCCAGTCCTCTATGGTCCAATCCTTATGGTCTTTGGCAAACTTCAGCCTGGCTCTCCTTTGCTTCTCATTGATGAAAGTTTTTTTCTAGCTTTACATGATTTGAGCCCTGCCTCCAGGAGCCTGTTACAAACTGTTCTTGCTGTGCACTTCACCCCAGATGCCATTTCTTTTTTAGGTCACTTGATGTCATTCTGTGGTTGCTGAGTGACATTCAAATAAGATAATGGTCATCTCGGTCAGTGGAGAGTTGTTTTCGCCCTCTGCCAGTCTGTAGCTTTGTTGTCCCCAATGTCTACTTCTTGACCTTGTTGTAATGGACTGCCATCTTAGAAATTTTAAGGATGGAGGCAACATGACGCTCACTGTATCCCTCTAACAGAAAAGCCAGAATTGTGTCCTTCTTTTCCTCACTCAAGACTTTTCTCTTCAAATCCTTTGGCATAGTTAAAAGTTATTTTTTCATTCCTCTTACTTTTGGGATATTACTAGCAATTGTTTTGCCATCCAGCTTGTCCTATTGCAAGAGAATTGTGAACACCACAGGAGGGTTTTTTATACTTTCCTTTGTTAAATAAGATTTGGTTCAGGTGATCAACTAGTCAGAAGCCCATTAAGTAGAATGAGGTGTACTCTGGTTGGAATTTAACTGACACTGGAATGGAATGGCCGTCAGACATGTAGAAAAGCTGATTTTTTTTATAAAACTGTGCAGTGGTCTCTTAATTTTTGTCAGAGCTGTAGGTGATCTAACATGTATTCAAACTTGGCAGCCTTAGATATTATACAGTGCTACTAACACTTTTTTGGTGCCAGTTTTTGTGCCTTTTTTGACATCACCATTCACCCATCTCTATTACTGCCATGTCATATATGTTTTTATTTGTATATCTATTGAAATAAATTTTGCATTTTTGTTATTAAGGTTGTCACTGTTTGTATTTTTTCTTGGGGCATAATACTCCAAAAGTCTTAGCAGTAATCATTTATCATGGGAGTTACCCCTTTCTTTGTTATTTACCAGTATTTATCCCTGGATAGGGTTGTAGTTCATATGTATTTCCAAGATGTAGGTTATTGTTAAATTCAGTATAACAGTATTACCTGCTGAAACAGGCAGATCAGTGATGAAATCTTCCAAAAAAAATGAGTCAAAGATCTACAGGGAATCTCTAAAGGTTGGAGAGCCCCAGTCGAATGAGTTATGACTATGTGTTGTCTTAGAATGAACGCAAATACTGCAGCCAGCTACTGTACATACTCGCGAAGATCCTGGTGCCTACAAGGAAAAAACTGCACTATTTAATAAGATAGATAAGTAATTTTAACCAGTGCAGGAGTTCGTGAACCCGGACCCAGCGATCTTCTGGCCCCTCTCTGTTATAGAATTTCTGTGACAGTAGCAGGTACAGCATGACCACGTTCTCTCCTTGCAGCAGCTACAATACCACCAGTAGCACCACAGCCACGTCCATTATTTGATGCTCTCCACATTTTTTGCATCCAAAAATGTGCAAAGTAGAGAAGAGAAAGTGGCCAACAGATTACTACACTACTAGGGTACTCTGCATCCGGCTGTTGTGGCACTCTACAATAGGCTGTTAGGGCAGGCTTCACCAGGCTATCATGGCACTCAACACAAAGCTTCTAAGGCATGCTACGCCATGCTGCTATGACACTCTACACCAGGCTTTTATGGCTCTGTGCACCAGGCTGTTAGGGCAGGCTGCATCAGACTGTTATGACACTATATACCAGGCTGTTGTGGCACTGTGCACCAGGCTGTGCATAAAGGATGCACCAGTCTGTTATGGCACTCTACACCAGGCTGTTATGGCTTTGTGACCAGGCTGTTAGGACATGCTGCACCAGTCTGTTAGAGCACACTGCACTAGGCTGTTATGGCACTCTACACCAGGCTCAGAGTAAAATGTCGGTGCAACCCATGGTCCGGTATTTATACAGGCTAGGTAACATGCTGCACCGGAAGTGCTCACAGCCTAATAGCTTGTTAATTAGATGCGCTGCAGCCTTTCAATAAACTTTATTTAACACCAAACAGTAAAATGGAATTCCAGGAAAAAATGAGTGTTGAGTTTGGCACTAAACACTAAGTGACCAGTATGAACCCTGACCCTCACAGTTCAGGTAAACCCATCCCTACTAGGGACTGTTGTGTCAAGGAATCTAGTCTCTACAGGAACCAACAAACTCAGTTTCAGTTTTTTAGTGTATAACCTATTTTCCCCAAGTCAGTTACTATACAGACATAACACTTTGGGCAAGATTCCTTATTTATTGTTTCAAGACATATAACTTTAAGAGAAATTCAGTCTTGTGTTAAATGTGTCAAAAACTGACATACATTTGTATTCCCAGACCTCTCTCTTTGGTATTTGAAATTGCCTTTTGGTATAACATCTATTATTTTGTTTCTCTTACTCAAAATGATAAAACTAATATTTGTAGGGCATGGATGTTATAACCAAAGTCTTGCAAAATGAATTATTTGCTCTTCCATGTTTAGTACTTTTTTTTGCTGTTTTTGTTTTAAAACACATTTCTGAATTACCATATTAGCGTCCCTCACTATATTTTTGTTATAAATATACTGTAAAGTGCTAAGTTATCAAGTATAGAGTGTACCACAATATATTCTCTTTTGTGCTTTTACAAAATTCAGATAGAAAAATAAAACAAAGGTATTATTATATTTTATTCTGATTTGATTCCACTTCCATGTTCCTTTAACTACTTCACAGCATAGTCAAACAAAGTCCTCAACAGTGCAACAATTTATTTCACCATTAGCTATCTCATAAAGCAAGAACATTTTTTATATTTCTTTCTTGAAATAGCTGTGTGAAGTGTTTCTAGGACCATTTAAGGATACACATGTCTTACCATTTAATTTGAATATATATATATTTTTGAGGGGATGGCATTCAATGATTGCAAATACAAAAATCTTGCATTTATACTGTAGGATTTTATGTTTCTATCGACATTATACCTACAGTGGGGAAAAAAGTATTTAGTCAGTCATCAATTGTGCAAGTTCTTCCACTTAAAAAGATGAGAGAGGTCTGTAATTGACATCATAGGTAGACCACAACTATGAGAGCCAAAATGAGAAAACAAATCCAGAAAATCACCTTGTCTGATTTGGCAAGATTTATTTTGCAAATTATGGTAGGAAATAAGTATTTGGTCACTTAAAAACATGCAAGATTTCTTTCATATAGGTAAAGAATAGAGATGAGCGAGCACTAAAATGCTTGTTACTCAAACAGCAATTCCTACTGCTTGAATGCTTGTTTCAAATAATGAGTATAATGGGAGTCATTGGGAAATCCAACCATTTTTACAGCAGGCCCTACAAAGAGGTCTGGTGGGGAAGTGAAAATGTTGAAATTGATGATGGAAAAAATGCTGAATGGAAAGACAACTGAATGGGGAAGACCTCTTGAAGTATCTCTGACGGCACGATGCTGAAGTTGGTTTATTGGTCAGTTTCTTATTCAGCATTTTTTTCTTTTCTGCTTTTTATAGGTTTAACAACAAAAAATAAGCATCATAATAATAACATACAATGCAGTGAGGTGAATTGATGTGAAAACACTTAAAACAGCTACAAAAATTACAAAATTGACACAAAAATGGGCATCAAAGTGGGCAGAAAAGGGTGTTAATGAAAGGGTTAAATGACTTTGTACCACTGATATCACACTGCAGACATATAGAACAAGGAGCCCCACATCAAAACCAGGTCTCTCCAGCCTGGCCCAAATGGGTTCTGGACATCAGAATTGGCATCAAAGTGGGCAAATAGCCGATTTTCACAGATTTGAATAAGTAGCTGATGATTTTAAGGGGTTAAATGACTTTGGGCCACTGATCTCACTTTAAAAATACACAGATATTAATCCCCGCATCAAAAACAGGTCCTTACAGCCTGGCCCAAATGGGTTCTGGGCATCAGAATTGGCATCAAAGTCGGCAAACAGCCAATTTTCACAGATTTGAATAAGTGATGTTTTTAAAGGGTTAAATTACTTTGGACCACTGATTCCACACCACCATTACTTACAAAATGATGCATCTCATCAAACCCAGGTCCCTCCAGCCTGGCCCAAATGGGTTCTTGGCATCAGAATTGGCATCAAAGTGGGCAAACAGCCAATTTTCACAGATTTGAATAAGTAGCTGATTTTTTAAGGGTATTAAATGACTTTGATGCACTGATCTCACTCTAAAAATACACAGATATTGATGTCCCGCATCAAACCCTGGTCCTTACAGCCTGGCCCAAATGGGTTCTGGGCATCAGAATTGGCATCAAAGTGGGCAAACAGCCAGATTTCAGAGATTTGAATAAGTAAGTGATGTTTTTAAAGGGTTAAATGACTTTGGGCCACTGATTCCACACCACCATTACATAGATAGTGATGCCCCGCATCAAAGATGGGTTCCTCCAGCCTGACCCAAATGGATTCTGGGCATCAATTGGCATCAAAGTGGGCAAACAGTCCATTTTCACAGTGCGTGATTAGTGACCCAAAGTCATTTAACCCATTTAAAACATCAGATGCTTATTCAAATGTGCGCTTTTTCCTTCTCTCCCATATGTTCTTCCAGTATTGTTCAGTCTCTGTTATTGGTGGAGTTGCTGCCTTTGTGCTTTTACTCTGTAGTTGGAAATACACCTTGGATGGTACTTTGGAGAACAGGGCATTTATTCTCTTGGCCTCAGCTTCTTTTAGTGTATCTTCCTAGTCTTGCAGCTAGTGCTATGAGCCTTTGCTTAGCAGTATCTATAGCTTCAGTTGGGATCAGGCCTTTGAATCCAAATAAATGTGTCAACGCTTTTTTTAAAGGGTATAAATCATGGAAATGTTCCTCAGAGCAAGTAATAGCATATACTGTATATTGTGATGTAGCGATCAGTAAGCGGGTTGGGATACACTCACTTGGCAGCGATATTTAACATATAGCAATAGTTCCTTCATTTAAATAAGTCCATTTATGGTTAATTATACAACCATAAACCACTGTTGGCCATGTTAACATCACACAACTGATATATAGTCCATTTCAACTGCGTCTATGTTTGCATAGTTCAATAACTGACTCCCGTCAGTGCACACAATTCCCCATGCTCTGGGTTACCTGCCTCACAGGTTTTCAAACTTCACAGACTGGCTCTATATTGGTCCTGTCACTCGTGCAGACCCTCTGTAGCTTCGTGGCCTCCAGGAACTCTAGCCAGCTCCAGTCTCACACATGGCCATTTCTCCTCATATGGTGCAACCAGGAAAACATATAGCACATCCCCTGGGAGATATGTGGTTAACCAGTCCCATCCATCACTTTCTGGTTAACCCTTGAATCCAGCCCTTTACTAAAATACAGGTTTGTGGGACTACAAGGCCCAGAAACCTGTCCTGGATTCAGATCGCTGCAGACCTCTGTCTGTGCAATACATACCTGTCTGTCAGTAGCTCACTAGTTGGTACATCACAATATATATATGAATATTTGAATCCAGAAAAATGTTTCAATGTTTATTTGGAGGGGTATATACTAGTGATGAACGAACGTGCTCGCCACTACTCGTTACTCGCTCGAGTATCACAGTATTCGGTGTACTTGACGAGCATTTCCGGGATTAGTCAGCGGGAACTCAGGTCTCCACCCAGCATTTTTGGCGGACTTTAGAGACCCAACCATGCTGCAGGGATTGTCTGCCAGGCAATGAAACGCTGCAGTCATCTTTGTTGTGGTCGTGCAGTGATTGGCTGGCTGCACAGCATCATCAGGGGTATAAGAGACCAGACGCCACCCTGCTCGGCGCATTCAGCTCTGGATTGAGACAGTGTAGGGAGAGCTGCTGCTGATATAGGGTCAGAATTGGGGATTTATTATTTAGTGTGGGGTCTACCATCCTAAACTACTCACATCCAGCTAAAGCAACAGTCCTTCTAAGGACTAATTCCGGAGTATATAGGTTCCAGTGTTAGGTAGGCAGGGTAGTGTACGTCACTCTATGCACATCAGTGCAAGGCCTGCAGGCACTGTATGTGTGTATATACATCATTGTATACATCAAGAGGGTCTATTCCCTTCCTGTGTCCTGGTGCTGCTGCTGCTACCTGCAGGATATATTAGCCGTATATAGCTAGCCCCAGGTGTAATTGGAATACAGGCACACATTTTTTGGTGTGGAATCTCCGTGCAGCTCATATCTGTGCGTGCTCAAAGTTTGGCCAGTGTACGGAGGTTTTCTTTCTTTGGTCTGGCTATCACTGTAGTTAAATATAGCAGTTAGAGTTGAGCGACTTTTGGTTTTTTAGGGTCGCGTTTCGTTTCGTGAAACCCGGCTTTTCCAAAAGTCGGGTCGAGCAAGATCGTCCGATTATAGGGAAAAGTCGGGGTCGTCCCGAAACACGAAACCCAATGTGAGTCAATGGGGAATAAAAGTCGGCAGTGAGAGGAGGACAGGAAACACACCTACAGTGCCCATTTGAATGCCAAAAGCATCAATTCTTCTTACTTAAGCTTGTCAACCTTAATTAACTTCATAATACAAGTTACGCACTGAAAAATGGGGGTTATTTGGCTAAAGTTGTGGGGGGGGAGGGCTGGCTGCAGGTTTTCATGTGCCCTGGGCGAAAGAGCGCCCCTTTAACACATACCACAACTCATCATGCTCCGATACGGCAGATAAATAACGGTATAGTACAATAAAAAATACCTCACTTTTTACATCTCATGACGAGGCCCATCTATTTCTCCATACAGAATCATTGGTCCCATATAATGTTTGAAACAGTATATGATGAGCTCCACATAATGCTACAGTATATGTTAGTCCCCATGGATGAAGCTCCACTGTCTTATGGGCCCAAATAATGCTCCAAACATAATGGGCCCCATTTCTAATGCTCTAGTGTATAATGGGCCCTGTAAATGCTGCTCCAGTGTCTGATGTCCACCTTTGGAATGTTCCAGTGTATGGTGGGCCCCATCTATCATTCTCCAGAGTATAGTGCTCCCCAAAAATTGCTGTCCCAACATTGAAAACAATCAAATAAGTCTCCTCGCTAGGGAATCCTTGTACTTGTCTGGACAGGTGCTGTAGCTTGCTTAACAGCTCGCCAGCCGTTCTCACGCCCAGTATGGATTGCACGTGATTGCACAAAGGTTAGAAAGGGTACTGTATCCCCGGATAACATGTATGGATAGCGTACACATTCAAAATATATGTCTCAGGAGGCAGGCTCAGACGGTGTTAGGCCCAGTATGGATTGCACGTGATTGCACAAAGGTTAGAAAGGGTACCGTATCCCTGGATAACATGTATGGATAGCGTACACATTCAAAATATATGTCTCAGGAGGCAGGCTCAGACGGTGTCAGGCCCAGTATGGATTGCACGTGATTGCACAAAGGTTAGAAAGGGTACCGTATCCCTGGATAACATGTATGGATAGCGTACACATTCAAAATATATGTCTCAGGAGGCAGGCTCAGACGGTGTCAGGCACAGTATGGATTGCACGTGATTGCACAAAGGTTAGAAAGGGTACCGTATCCCCGGATAACATGTATGGATAGCGTACACATTCAAAATATATGTCTCAGGAGGCAGGCTCAGACGGTGTTAGGCCCAGTATGGATTGCACGTGATTGCACAAAGGTTAGAAAGGGTACCGTATCCCCGGATAACATGTATGGATAGCGTACACATTCAAAATATATGTCTCAGGAGGCAGGCTCAGACGGTGTTAGGCCCAGTATGGATTGCACGTGATTGCACAAAGGTTAGAAAGGGTACCGTATCCCCGGATAACATGTATGGATAGCGTACACATTCAAAATATATGTCTCAGGAGGCAGGCTCAGACGGTGTCAGGCACAGTATGGATTTGACAGCCCAGATTACACAGCGGAGGAGCAGGGAGAGGTAAAGATTGCAAATGCTGGGGCCCTGCCCAAGCAAGGGGGGCCCACTCGTGGGCGTCGGTACTGGCACTCGGCCCCTCATAGTACAGCGGTGTGTCTGACGGCGGGTGTGCACCACCACCGTCAGAGACACTTGATTGCACTATGAGGGACCCTGTGCCAGTGCCCGCGCCCAAGAGTCGGCCTACCCACCTGTCCAGGGCAACGGCACTCGCACGGTGTCGTGCGGTAGGTGGTGACCCCGGCCATGGGGGGGAGGCAGCACAGTTAGGGAGTTTTAGAAAGTGGCATATGTTGATGTTGGACATTCAGCTGATGCAAAAGCCGAAATAGGTGAAGTACCAGGAAGAGGTGGACCAAAGCAAGCCATTTTTCTGTCACCCTATGTGTCATCAGGGGAAGGTGGGACAAAATCCTTGGAAACCCATGCGTGGTTCATTTTAATGAAGGTTAGATCATCCACATTTTGGGTTGACAGACGGGTCCTTTTTTCTGTCAGGATTGATCCAGCTGCACTGAAGACTCTTTCCGATAGCACACTTGCAGCTGGGCAAGCGAGCTCCTATAAGGCATATTGGGCCAATTCAGGCCAGGTGTCCAGTTTAGCGGCCCAATAGTCAAAGGGGAATGACCTGTGTGGGAGAACATCGATATGGGAGGAAAAGTAGTTTGTAACCATAGTTGACAACTGCTGTCTCCTGTCACTTTCCATCGATGCAGTATTACCAGTTGTGTGAGCGGTATTTGAAAAATCAGTCCACAACATTGTCATGAAACCCCTGTCTCCAACGCCACTTCTGCTGTGTGCACCACGAACACCTCTGCCAAGCTGCCCCCGGCCCGTACGGCTCGTGTGAGAACCATCACCGCTGCTGTGTGCTGGGAATGCCTCAAGCAATCGATTTACCAGAGTTGCTTGTTTATTAGCCAATATTAGGTCAAGGTTCTCCTGTGGCATGATGTTTTGTAATTTGCCTTTATAGCGTGGATCCAGGATGCTGGCCAACCAGTAGTCGTCATCGTTCATCATTTTGGCAATGCGGGGGTCCCTTTTCAAATCAAATCAAATTAATCAAATTTATTATTATCGCCAAGTACATATTACATATATACAAGGAATTCTTTGTGGCAAAGAGGCAACATAATATATAACAACAGATACAACAAGTAACATCTAACAAGACAGATACAGTATATAGTCTACACATGACGATTTAATTGTTGAACAGAGAGTGGATAGAAGCTGTTCATATGGCGGTTGGTACTGCATTTGGGGACTCTGAAGCGACGTCCTGAAGGGAGTAGTTGGAATGAGGAGTGTCCCGGGTGAGAGGGATCGGATGAAATTTTCAATGTGTGGGATCGAATACTCTTATCATAAAGATCCTGGATTTTAGGCAGGGGGAGCCTATAATTCTCTCTGCTGTTCTGAAAGTCCTTTGTAAGCGGAGTTTGTCATGCGCAGTGGCTCCCCCATACCAGACTATCAGAGAGGAACAAATCACAGATCTGATGACAGCATTAAAGAATAAGATCAGCAGATTCTTAGACAAACCATATCTTTTCAGCTGACGCAGGAAGAACATCCTCTGTTGTGCTTTTCTTATAACAGCATCCACATTTTTCCCCCATTTAAGATCATGAGAGATGATAACACCAAGGAATTTGGTCTCTGTGACCCTAAGAACCACTTCGTCATGGATGTAGATTGGAAGTATCTCATGTTGATCTTTCCTAAAATCCACAACCATCTCAGCAGTTTTTTTAGTGTTGAGTACAAGATTATTGGCTTTACACCAGTCACATATTCTTTCCACCTCACTCCGATACAAGTCTTCAGCATTTCCCCTGATGAGACCAATCAGTGTCATATCATCGGCAAATTTCAAGATTTTTACTGAGTCTGCTGAAGAGATGCAATCATTCGTATAGAGAGAAAACAGTAACGGGGACAAAACACACCCCTGAGGTGCCCCGATGTTTGTGACCAAGGTGTCCGAAGTGAATGGTCCAACTTTTACACTCTGTATCCTGGCTGTCAGGAAGTTATAAATCCACAAGCATAAGTTGAGAGGGACTCCAAGAGCTACCATTTTCTTATGAAGTAAATTCGGATCAATGATATTGAACGCTGAGCTAAAGTCCATGAAAAGAATCCGGACATATGAGTGCCGTTCATCTGTATGATCCAAAATGTACTTCAGTGCCAGATTGACAGTGTCGTTTGCCGAACGATTCTCCTTATAGGCAAACTGAAGCGGGTCCCATAGCTTCTGCGTGAATTTTATCAGGTGGGACATCATAATTCTTTCGAAGACTTTCATAGCTACAGATGTGAGTGCTACTGGTCTATAGTCGTTCAACTCAGAGGATCCCACTTTCTTGGGGACAGGGATAATTGTGGAATTTTTCCAACACTGAGGTACAACGCACTCTTTCAGTGACACATTGTATATATTTGTCAGTATAGGGGCAAGCTGGGTAGCACATACTTTCAGACACATTGGAGATACACCATCAGGGCCAGGTGCCTTTTTGACCTTAAGTCCCTTCAGGATGCGTTTCAACTCTGCCTCGGAGATCACTACTTGGGTGTTGCACAATGAATGATCTTTATATGAACAGACTGAGGAGCTTAGAGATGAATAGCCACTGTGTGTAGAGCTTGCCTCAAATCTGCAGTAGAATTCATTTAACTCTGCTGCCAGACTTCTGCTGGGGTTCACTATAGTGGGGTGGCTTTTATAATTGGTGACCTCTCTTAATCCTCTCCATGCAGATCTAGTATCTTTTGATGAGAACCTTTCCTCCAGAATCTTTGCATACTCGTGTTTGGCTAACTTGATCTCTTTAGATAGCGAGTTCCTAAGTTTCTTGAATTCAGTAATATCGCCTGCTTTATAAGCCTCCTCTTTTCTCTTACGGATCAACCTGACTTTATTTGTAAACCACGGCTTTTTAGGATCCGCAAGGCTTAATCTGACATGTGGGCCAATGTTCCCGGTGTCAATGATGCACTGCGAGTGCTGGGTGGAGGAGCACTTTCTGGCAAATCCACATCCCTCCAGTCACGCACAAACCCTGTACCAGACCTTGCCACGCCAACATTTTCACTTGCCCCACGAGATGCATCCTAATCCCCTAAGTAATCATCCCCATCATCCTCCTCCTCCTCCTCCTCCTCTTCTTCCTCCACCTCGTCCAGGAGAGGTCCCTGAGCAGACAATGGCTGAATGTCATCAAGGATTCCCTCCTCCTCTTCCTCCTCATCAACATTGGCTGCAGACGCCTGCTCCTTAAGGTGCGTCAAAGTTTGCATGAGCAGACGCATAAGTGGGATGCTCATGCTTAGGATGGCGTCGTCTGCGCTTACCAGCCGTGTGCATTCCTCAAAACACTGAAGGACTTTACAAAGGTCTTTCAGCTTCGACCACTGCACGCCTGTCAACTCCATGTCTGCTCTCAAAGTGCCTGGCCGTGTATCCTCCCACAAATGCATTATGGCCTGCCTCTGCTCGCACAGCCGCTCCACCATGTGCAGGGTGGAGTTCCACCTTGTTGCAATGTCGATAATGAGGCGGTGGTTGGGAAGGTGGAGCAATCGCTGCAGCTTCTGCATACGAACGGAGTGTACAGGCGACCGGCGGATGTGCGCGCACAGTCTTCGCACCTTCTGGAGCAGGGCTGTTAACTCCGGATAATTTTTGAGGAAGCACTGCACCACCAGGTTCAAGGTGTGAGCCAAGCAAGGTATGTGGCTGAGTTTTGAAAGGGCTATGACTGCCACAAAATTACGGCCGTTATCACTAACTACCTTGCCTGCCTCAAGATGTACACTGCCCAGCCATGACTCAGTTTGTTGCTTCAAGTACTCGGCCAGCACCTCGGCGGTGTGTCTGTCGCCCAAACACATCATCTGCAACACAGCCTGCTGACGCTTTCCACTAGCTGCTCGATAGGGGGACACATCGTGTGCAACAGTGGCAGCTGCAGATGGAGTGCTCGTACGACTGCGCTCTGTGGACGAGCTTTCGCTTCTGGAGGAGGAGGAGGGTCGAACGCCTACAGCCAACTGTTTCCTATACCGTGGGCTAGGCAGCACTGTCCCACCACCGCTGTCCCCTGTGGACCCTGCATCCACCACATTAACCCAGTGCGCAGTGATGGACACGTAACGGCCCTGGCCATGCCGACTGGACCATGCATCAGTTGTGAGGTGCACCTTTCCGCTCACTGACTGCTTGAGTGCATGGACAATGCGGTCTTTCACATGATGGTGGAGGGCTGGGATGGCTTTGCGAGAGAAGAAGTGGCGACTGGGTAGGTCATAGCGTGGTACTGCATAGGCCATTAGTTCACGGAAAGCTGTGCTTTCCACCAACCGAAAGGGCATCATCTCAAACGAGATTAGTTTGGCAATGTGGGCGTTCAAACCCAGTGTACGCGGATGAGAGACTGAGCACTTTCTTGACCTACTCATAGTGTCTGGGAGGGTGAGCTGGACTTGAGAGCTGCATATGGTGGAAGTAGCGGTGGACAGGGCGGACTGAGAGAGGGTTGATGATGGTGATGGAGTTGGTGTTCTTTCTGATGGCCTAGAATCAGTCTTTCGTTGATATAACAGTGGGATTCCCTGACTGCTGTGGTCTTGCAACGACACCTCAACATTTGCTGCTGTGCTAACCGGTGGGCTTACAGTGGGGGAAACAATGTAGCGTTGCTGACTACCTTCGTTGTGATCAGTTGCACATGTGGCACTTGAGGTTTGGTGTTGTGTCCACGCTTGCAAGTGCATGCTGGTTAAATGTCTAAGCATGCAACTGGTATTCAAATTTTTCAGAATTTTCCCTCGGCTAAAGGTCTTTGCGCACTTCTTACAGATAACCTTGGCCTGATCATGAGGATTTTGTTCAAAAAAGTGCCACACTGCACTCTTCCTACTTTGGCAGACATTTTGCGGCCTAGCACGCTGTGATCTTTTGACCCTCTGGACAAGCTGTCCAGCAACTCTTTTGATGTTTGGAACCTGTCTTTGGAGTGCTCCGGGCCTGCCAGATAACAGCTGTTGCGATGTCGATGTCTGCTGTGGATGCTCCTCATCTGAGCTATTGGAAGCAGCACCCTCTTCCCCCAATGGATGCCAATCTGGGTCAACAACTGGGTCATCCATCACCTCCTCTTCTATGTCATGTGCACCTTTCTCTGTGTCACCGTGTATGGTGGTATAGTGTGCGGGAAGGGGCACCTGAGTCTCATCAGGGTCAAAATATGGCTCTGTACACTGCGAGGACAATGTAGTGCTCTGAGTGAATGTACCAGCAGAATCATCCATCAGCGGCTGTGCATCAGTGCACTCCATGTCAGATTCATCTTGGCCTGGGTAATTCACCATTTCACTTGATAATCCAGGCATGGTATGTGAAAACAGCTCCATGGAGTAATCAGTAGTATGGCCTGCGTCATCCTTCAATCTTGGTTGGGGTGAAGGACACAAGGAAAGGTGTGGTTCATGAACATGAGCCTCCAATGACGACTCAGTGCTTTTACTTTTTACAACTGAAGAAGAGGAGGCGATAGAGCTGGAGGCTGAGTCAGCAATGTAAGACAAAACTTTTTCCTGATGCTCTGCCTTTAAAAGCGGTTTGCCAACTCCTAGAAAACTAAGCGTTCGAGGCCTTATGTAGCCAGACGATGACGCAGGGTCAGCACCTCCTGCATTCGGTCCTATTTTGCTCTTGCCACTACCATCAGATCCACCACCAACACCATCATTACCAGCTGCCAACCCCCGCCCAATTCCACGGCCTCTTCCACCAGCCTTCCTCATTTTTGGTAGAAATGTAGACAAAATCCAACAAACTATATAGTAATGTAAAACAAGGTACAAGGTGTCTATAGGACAGGGGAGATTTAGAATTTCTGCACACACTTGTGGACAGTGGACACTTTTGGATTGTGTGAGGCCCACTGATATCTGAGCGCTATGTGACAGGCTCGATGGCACAGCTGCCTGTGACCAAAGTGACAAGAGGATAATGGAGATTTTGAATCTCTGCACACACTTTTGGACACTGGACACTTGTGGATTGTGTGAGGCCCACTGATATCTGAGCGCTATGTGACAGGCTCGATGGCACAGCTGCCTGTGACCAAAGTGACGAGAGGATAATGGAGATTTTGAATCTCTGCGCACACTTTTGGACACTGGACACTTGTGGATTGTGTGAGGCCCACTGATATCTGAGCGCTATGTGACACGCTCGATGGCACAGCTGCCTTTGACCAAAGTGACGAGAGGATAATGGAGATTTTGAATCTCTGCGCACACTTTTGGACACTGGACACTTGTGGATTGTGTGAGGCCCACTGATATCTGAGCGCTATGTGACACGCTCGATGGCACAGCTGCCTGCGACCAAAGTGACGAGAGGATAATGGAGATTTTGAATCTCTGCGCACACTTTTGGACACTGGACACTTGTGGATTGTGTGAGGCCCACTGATATCTGAGCGCTATGTGACAGGCTCGATGGCACAGCTGCCTGTGACCAAAGTGACGAGAGGATAATGGAGATTTTGAATCTCTGCGCACACTTTTGGACACTGGACACTTGTGGATTGTGTGAGGCCCACTGATATCTGAGCGCTATGTGACACGCTCGATGGCACAGCTACCTGTGACCAAAGTGACGAGAGGATAATGGAGATTTTGAATCTCTGCGCACACTTTTGGACACTGGACACTTGTGGATTGTGTGAGGCCCACTGATATCTGAGCGCTATGTGACACGCTCGATGGCACAGCTGCCTGCGACCAAAGTGACGAGAGGATAATGGAGATTTTGAATCTCTGCGCACACTTTTGGACACTGGACACTTGTGGATTGTGTGAGGCCCACTGATATCTGAGCGCTATGTGACAGGCTCGATGGCACAGCTGCCTGTGACCAAAGTGACGAGAGGATAATGGAGATTTTGAATCTCTGCGCACACTTTTGGACACTGGACACTTGTGGATTGTGTGAGGCCCACTGATATCTGAGCGCTATGTGACACGCTCGATGGCACAGCTACCTGTGACCAAAGTGACGAGAGGATAATGGAGATTTTGAATCTCTGCGCACACTTTTGGACACTGGACACTTGTGGATTGTGTGAGGCCCACTGATATCTGAGCGCTATGTGACACGCTCGATGGCACAGCTGCCTGTGACCAAAGTGACGAGAGGATAATGGAGATTTTGAATCTCTGCGCACACTTTTGGACACTGGACACTTGTGGATTGTGTGAGGCCCACTGATATCTGAGCGCTATGTGACACGCTCGATGGCACAGCTGCCTGTGACCAAAGTGACGAGAGGATAATGGAGATTTTGAATCTCTGCGCACACTTTTGGACACTGGACACTTGTGGATTGTGTGAGGCCCACTGATATCTGAGCGCTATGTGACACGCTCGATGGCACAGCTGCCTGTGACCAAAGTGACGAGAGGATAATGGAGATTTTGAATCTCTGCGCACACTTTTGGACACTGGACACTTGTGGATTGTGTGAGGCCCACTGATATCTGAGCGCTATGTGACACGCTCGATGGCACAGCTGCCTGTGATCAAAGTGACGAGAGGATAATGGAGATTTTGAATCTCTGCGCACACTTTTGGACACTGGACACTTGTGGATTGTGTGAGGCCCACTGATATCTGAGCGCTATGTGACAGGCTCGATGGCACAGCTGTGACAAAAGTGACTAGAGGATAAGGGAGATTGGATTGCTTTTAAAAAAGCAGTTTGCGGAGCAGTGGGTAAACAGCAATGCCAGCGTGTCAGGAAGCCTTAAAAGGCAGCCCAACAACCAACACCACTGATACACCACAATATAGCCTCCCCTTGCACTGCACACACAGTGACTTGTGTGTTGTGCAGGCCAAATCGCTAGCAGCAGAAGCAGTTTTTTTGTCTTCTTCCCTGCCTAACGCTCTCCCTACAGAATCAGCAGCAACCTCTCCCTATACTAAGATCGGCAGAAGTAAGATGGAGGTCGGCGTGCACGCCCTTTTATACCCCCTGTGACGCCCACCAAAGCAAGCCAATCACTTGCATGCCCTTCTGAAAGATGGTGGTGACCCGTGCCTAGGTCATCACGTTGCCCACAGTGTCCGTGGATCCTGATTGGCTGAAAAAGCGCGCAAAACAAACTTTTGAAACGTGACTTTGGCGCGTAAGTCGCCGACCTCGTGGCCGACCTCATCCTAGGGTCGGGTTTCGTTTCATGAAACCCGACTTTGCCAAAAGTCGGCGACTTTTGAATTTTTTCGACCCGTTTCGCTCAACTCTAATAGCAGTACTTAGCCAAAAAAAATACAGGCCACACATTTGTTGTAGTGGTATCTCCGTGTCAGTTCATATCGGTGTGTGCTCAAAGTTTTGCCAGTTTACAGCCGTTTTCTTTTTTTGTCCTGGGTGAAACTGTACTTATATACAACACTAGTTAGCCCGAAAATAAAATAAAACAGGGCACACAATTGTCGTAGTGGTATCTCCGTGCCAACTCATATCTGTGTGTGCTCAAAGTTTTGCCAGTTTACGTCGGTTTTTTTTTTGTCCTGGTTGTGACAGTACTTGTATACAGCACTATGTTGCATTATTTTAAAAACAGGCTACATTTTACAGTGGGGTCTATCTGTGACACGCCTTATACATTTGTGTGCCAAAAATTGAGGTATTTTCAGTCTAACTTCCCTTTTCTGGGCAGTCTGTCACTCTTGTTATATCCAGCTGTCTTTTTTATCCCCCCCAAAAAAAAAATTGTACAGTCTGTTATCTCAAGATTCACCACTGAATATTGTGATGTGACTGTAGCAGTCTTAGCTTAATATTGGAAATTTTAGGGAATATTGCAGTCCCAAACAGCTAAATATGCATCGCATCACATTACCGGACAGTTGCCTATAAAACTAGACTTCTGACTCTTGGCTCCCTGTTGTGAGTTCATTTTCCCCTTCACTACTGAGGCCCGAGGAACTCCCTCTTCTGGTGAAGAAAGGTAGTGAGCCTGATTGTCAAACACCTGGGGCTGATGATGATGACTGGCTGAGTGGAGTTAATGACTGGATATAAGGCTGCCGACGCCCTTCTGGCCTGCGGGTGATTTCTCTGTGGACTTCTAGGAAACCAGTCTGATTCCTGCTCATCTAAAGCTAAGATTTCTGCTTTGCCTTTTTGCATTAGTGTTTTGTTTTCCTTGCTTTTCTGGATTCTGCCATTCCCTGCTGGGGTGAGCTGAATCTCCTTTTGCCTGTTGCTCTGTCTTCAGAATATTCTTGAGTACTGACATAGCTTTTTTGAAGCCTAGCGTCTTCAGGGCCTTTTTTGCTGTCAGTTGGTTGGCTCTTATTTTCATAGGGTTTTTTCACGGATTGCAGACAGC
This sequence comes from Dendrobates tinctorius, assembly GCF_039654945.1. Taxonomy (NCBI): domain Eukaryota; kingdom Metazoa; phylum Chordata; class Amphibia; order Anura; family Dendrobatidae; genus Dendrobates; species Dendrobates tinctorius. The sequence continues at coordinate 30,868,942 of NW_027361741.1, read as the reverse complement.
AGCCTTCCTGTCCTTTCCTATCTAAGCTAGCGTGGGCCCCATCTTTGCTCAGTCTATCTTTCTGTCTGTGTTTTGTTCTTTCTTCTTGCTTCACCGTCATTATATGTGGGGGGCTGCCTTTTGCTTTGGGGTCTGCTCTGGGGCAGTTTAGATTTCCCTTTCTGTCTTTAGGCTATGTAGTCCTCCGGCAGTGATTGAGGGGCCTAGGGCATCGTAGGAGCCCCCCACGGCTACTGCTAGTTGTGTTGATAGGTTCAGGGGTCTGCAATCTGATAGCTGCCAACTTCTCTGGTTTTCTGGACTTAGCTAGCATTTCTATTTTTGCCTCCTACGGTGACTCAATCATAACAGAATCACCCGCCATACCGCAGATTCTAGGGTACTCAATAGCAGGAAAGAATTGTATAAAAAAAAAAAAAAGTGTATATTTTTTCCTCTATATCTCTGAGGCCGTAGGGGGAATTTTTTTTTCTCTCAATGGAGATAAAGCAATTGTCTGATCGTGTGGAGCAGCTCGCTGCGGAAGTGCGGGGAATTTCCGCCTAAGTTGCTCATTCACATGCTGCTGAACCAAAGATTCCTACACCTGATGTATTTTTTGGGGATCGGTCTAAATTTTTGAATTTCAAAAATAATTGTAAATTATTTTTTGCCTTGAAGCCTAACTCGTCAGGGAGCTCGGCGCAGCAGGTTAAAATTGTCATCTCTTTGCTGCGTGGCGATCCCCAGGATTGGGCGTTTTCTTTGAAACCAGATGATCCTATTCTGACTAATGTGAATGCATTTTTTCAGGCCTTGGGGTTGTTGTATGACGAACCTAATGCCATTGATCAGGCTGAAAAGACCCTGCTGGCATTGAACCAGGGTCGTGATTCTGCAGCAATGTACTGTCAAAAATTCCGAAAGTGGGCAGTACTTACTACCTGGAATGATAATGCCTTGGCTGTTCTCTTTCGGAAGGGGTTGTCAGAAGCCATAAAGATACTATGATGGGATTTCCTGTTCCCTCTGGTCTTGACGATTCTATGTCTTTAGCCATTCAGGTTGATCGGCGTTTACGCGAACGCAGAGCTGCACGAGAGGTGTTGCCACCTGTTGAACAGATGTCTGAACCTATGCAATGTGATAGAGTTTTTTCCAGAGAGCAGCGTCAGGAGTTCAGAAGGTGTAATAAGTTGTGTTTTTCCTGTGGAGATGCCTCGCATATTATTTCTGTCTGTCCTAAACGCGAGAAACGCTTTGCACACACGTTTTCTGTTGGTGGTGTTCAACCTAAGTTTCTTCTGGCTATTACTCTGATCTGATCTGCTCCCTGTCCACATTTTCCGCCAAGGCTTTTGTGGATTCGGGAGCAGCTCTAAACCTAATGGACTTGGATTTTGCTAAACGTTGTGGATTTCCGATGACACCTCTGCAGACGCCTATCCCTTTGAGGGGGTTTGATGCTACTCCTTTGGCTAAAAATAAACCTCAGTTTTGGACCCAGGTGGTAATGCGGGTCGCCCCAGACCATCAAGAAAATTGCAGGTTTTTGGTGTTACATAATCTGCATGATACTATTGTTCTGGGGTTTCCCTGGTTACAAATTCATAATCCAGTTTTGGATTGGAAATCTGTGTCTGTGGTGAGTTGGGGTTGTCGGTGTGCCTTTAGTAAGGCTCCGGTGTTTTCCACCTCTCCTCAGTCGCATGATGTTCCTGATTATTTGGCGGACTTTTATGATGTATTTAGTGAGAATGAGTCTGCGTCTCTGCCTCCTCATAGGAGTTATGACTGTGCTATTGAACTGAGCCCGGGGTGTAAATTTCCCAAGGGTCGGCTCTTCAATTTATCTGTACCCGAGCACGAGGCTATGCGATCCTATATTAAGGAGGCGTTGGAGAAGGGTCATATTAGACCATCCTCGTCACCCTTAGGTGCCGTTTTTTTTTTGTAGCCAAAAAGGATGGATCATTAAGACCTTGTATTGATTATCGTGCTCTCAACAAAATTACTGTTAAATATCAGTATCCGTTACCCCTGATTTCTGATCTATTCTCCAGAGTTAAAGGTGCTTGCTGGTTTACCAAGCTTGACCTCAGGGGGGCGTATAATCTTATTCACATTAAGCATGGGGATGAATGGAAGACGGCATTTAATACTCCGGAGGGACATTTTGAGTACCTGGTGATGCCTTTTGGGCTCACTAATGCCCCTTCTGTCTTCCAGTGCTTCATGAACGATATTTTCCGAGATTTTGTCGATAAATTTTTGATTATCTATCTGGATGATATTTTGATCTTCTCCAAGGATTGGGATTCTCATGTGGAACATATTCGGACTGTGTTCCGGATCTTGAGGGAGAATTCCCTGTATGTCAAAGGATCTAAATGCCTTTTTGGAGTACAGAGGATTTCTTTTTTGGGATTTATTTTGTCCCCGTCAACTATTGAAATGGACCCGGCCAAGGTAGAGGCCATTTACGATTGGGTTCAGCCCACTTCTTTGAAGGCCCTCCAGAAGTTTTTGGGTTTTGCTAATTTTTATCAGAAATTTATAGCAACATTTTCTAGTATTGCCAAGCCATTGACTGATTTGACTAAGAAGGGTGCTGATGTGTTAAATTGGTCTCCGGAGGCTGTTTCTTCCTTTCAGGAGCTGAAGCGAAGATTCACCTTCGCCCCGGTTTTGCGGCAACCTGATGTCTCACTTCCGTTCCAGGTAGAGGTGGATGCTTCTGAGATTGGTGCAGGAGCTGTTTTGTCCCAAAAGGATCCTGTAACATCTAAAATGAATCCCTGTGCTTTCTTTTCCCGAAAGTTCTCTCCATCTGAACGTAACTATGATGTGGGGAATTGGGAACTGTTAGCCATGAAATGGGCATTTGAGGAGTGGAGACATTGGTTGGAGGGAGCTAAGCATCAAGTCGTGGTCCTCACTGACCACAAGAATTTGATTTACCTTGAGTCGGCTAAGCGCTTGAACCCTAGACAGGCTAGGTGGGCCTTGTTTTTTACACGTTTTGATTTTGTGGTTTCTTTTCTTCCTGGAACTAAGAATGTCAAGGCTGACGCCCTCTCTAGGAGCTTCTTTGCTGATTCTCCAGTGGTGACCAAGCCTGCTACCATCTTAGGCGAAGGGGTAGTTCTTTCTGCCATCTCGCCCAATTTGAGACGTGCTCTGGAAGAGTTCCAGGAGGACAAACCTGAGCGTTGTCCCAGTGGAAAGTTGTATGTTCCTGACCAGTGGAAGAAGAGAGTGATGTCTGAAGTTCATTGCTCTGCTTTGGCTGGTCATCCAGGTATTTTTGGTACTAGAGATCTGGTGAGTCGGTCTTTTTGGTGGCCCTCCTTGTCTCGTGATGTCAGGAATTTTGTGCAGTCCTGTGAGACGTGCTCCCGGTCTAAATCGTGTTCTCGCTCTAGTGGGTTGTTGATGCCTTTGCCTGTCCCCAAGAGGCCATGGACCCATATTTCAATGGATTTCATCTCTGATATGCCTGTCTCTCAAATGATGACTGTTATTTGGGTGATTTGTGATAGGTTCTCTAAGATGGTTCATCTTGTACCACTCCCTAAGTTGCCGTCTTCCTCTGAATTGGTGCCACTGTTTTTACAACAGGTGGTTCGCTTGCACGGGATTCCTGAGAACATTGTATCTGACAGAGGAGTCCAGTTTGTGTCTAGATTTTGGAGAACTTTCTGTTCCAAGCTGGGAATTCAGTTGTCCTTCTCCTCTGCTTTTCACCCTCAGACCAATGGGCAGACAGAGAGAATAAACCAGACCTTGGAGTCATATTTGAGATGTTTTATTTCTGCTGATCAGGATGATTGGGTTTCATTTTTGCCCTTGGCTGAATTTGCTTTAAATAATAGAGCTAGTTCTGCCACTTTGATGTCTCCTTTTTTTTGTAACTTCGGGTTTCATCCTCGATTTTCTTCAGGGCAGGTGGAGCCCTCTGCCTGCCCAGGGGTTGACACTGTGGTGGAGAGAATGCACCAGATCTGGGACCAAGTGGTGGATAAGTTATCTCTCTCCCAGGAAAAGGCCCAGCGGATTTCCAACCGACATAGGACCATTGGTCCCCAATTTAAGGTTGGTGATATGGTGTGGTTATCATCAAAAAATATTGCTATGAAGGTGGCTTCTCCTAAGTTTAAGCCTAGATTTATTGGACCTTACAAGATTTTGGAGATTATTAATCCGGTCTCTTTTCGTTTGGCTCTTCCTGTCACATTTAAAATCCATAATGTGTTCCATAAATCTTTGTTGAAGAGGTTTGTTGAACCTGTTGTTCCGGGGGTTGCACCTCCAGACCCTGTATTGGTTGAAGGTAACATGGAATATGAGGTAGAGAAAGTACTGGATTCCCGTCTGGCTAGACGGAGACTCCAGTATTTGGTTAAGTGGAAGGGTTATGGTCAGGAGGATAATTCCTGAGTCTCTGCCTCTGATATTCATGCCAAAAGATTGGTGCGTGCCTTTCATCGGGCTCACCCTGATCGCCCTGGTGGCGTGGTTGAGGGTTCGGTGACCCCTCCTCAAGGGGGAGGTACTGTTGTGAGTTCATTTTCCCCTTCACTACTGAGGCCCGAGGAACTCCCTCTTCTGGTGAAGAAAGGTAGTGAGCCTGATTGTCAAACACCTGGGGCTGATGATGATGACTGGCTGAGTGGAGTTAATGACTGGATATAAGGTTGCCGACGCCCTTCTGGCCTGCGGGTGATTTCTCTGTGGACTTCTAGGAAACCAGTCTCATTCCTGCTCATCTAAAGCTAAGATTTCTGCTTTGCCTTTTTGCATTAGTGTTTTGTTTTCCTTGCTTTTCTGGATTCTGCCATTCCCTGCTGGGGTGAGCTGAATCTCCTTTTGCCTGTTGCTCTGTCTTCAGAATATTCCTGAGTACTGACATAGCTTTTTTGAAGCCTAGCGTCTTCAGGGCCTTTTTTGCTGTCAGTTGGTTGGCTCTTATTTTCATAGGGTTTTTTCACAGATTGCAGACAGCAGCCTTCCTGTCCTTTCCTATCTAAGCTAGCGTGGGCCCCATCTTTGCTCAGTCTATCTTTCTGTCTGTGTTTTGTTCTTTCTTCTTGCTTCACCGTCATTATATGTGGGGGGCTGCCTTTTGCTTTGGGGTCTGCTCTGGGGCAGTTTAGATTTCCCTTTCTGTCTTTAGGCTATGTAGTCCTCCGGCTGTGATTGAGGGGCCTAGGGCATCGTAGGAGCCCCCCACGGCTACTGCTAGTTGTGTTGATAGGTTCAGGGGTCTGCAATCCGATAGCTGCCAACTTCTCTGGTTTTCTGGACTTAGCTAGCATTTCTATTTTTGCCTTCTACGGTGACTCAATCATAACAGCTCCCACTTCATTCACCTCACAGATCATCATCCTCATCTGGCAGTGCTGTGGTCTGGGCAATCTGTAAATCCTTCTCATATTGTGCTTCAAGTGCAAGATCCATAACCACTTCTGGAGGTGCAAGAGCAGGCATGGCTACAAATTCAAGGTTGGCATCACCTATCAGTTTTCTGGCAAACCTAAGAAATGGCTTTTCAAAGTTGTAGTTACTCTTTGTAGAAATATCATAGTACTGAAGATTCTTCTTCCAATGGAACACGATGGACTTTGCTTTAACTTTTCTGTCCTTAATGTCCACTTTGTTGCCACACAAGACTATGGGGATATTTTCACATACTCGCACAAGATCTGTATGCCAGTTAGGTACATTCTTGTATGTGACTCTTGATGTAACATCATACATGATAATGGCACATTGAGCCTGAATCTAATAACCATCACGAATACCACCAAACTTCTCCTGACCAGCAGTAACCCATATGTTAAATTTAATAGGACCTCTGTTGGTATGGAACACCAGTGGGTGGACTTCAACACCAAGTGTGGCTACATATTTCTTCTCAAATTCACCAGTCAAGTGACGTTTTTCAAAGGTTGTTTTGCCCGTACCACCATCACCAACCAGAACAAGCTTAAACTGAACTTGAAGCTCTCCTTGGGCTGCCATAGTTTATGCCTTCCAGAAGCGTCTGTGAGGCAGCCATTCAGGCTCAATGTGCCATTATCATGTTTGATGTTACATCAAGAGTCACATACAAGAATGTACCTAACTGGCATAGAGATCTTGTGCGAGTATGTGAAAATATCCCCATAGTCTTGTGTGGCAACAAAGTGGACATTAAGGACAGAAAAGTTAAAGCAAAGTCCATCGTGTTCCATAGAAAGAAAAGTCTTCAGTACTACGATATTTCTGCAAAGAGTACAACTTTGAAAAGCCATTTCTTTGGCTTGCCAGAAAACTGATAGGTGATCCCAACCTTGAATTTGTAGCCATGCCTGCTCTTGCACCACCAGAAGTCGTTATGGATCCTGCACTTGCAGCACAATATGAGAAGGATTTACAGATTGCCCAGACCACAGCACTGCCAGATGAGGATGATGATCTGTGAGGTGAATGAAGTGGGAGCCAAGAGTCAGAAGTCTAGTTTTATAGGCAACTGTCCGGTGATGTGATGCGATGCATATTTAGCTGTTTGGGACTGAAAATATTCCCTAAAATTTCCAATATTAAGTTAAGTCTGATATATCAGGCTGAGGCCTGGTGTATCTGTGGTGTAAAAATCTTTGCTTCGCTGGTATGCATTGCATAGTTCTGTCTGCTAGCCTTGTTCTATTAATTAACTTGTGTTTTCAAAAATTAACACAAAACCTAAAAAAAAATTAATACTGTCTGTTATCTCAGGCTGAGGCCTGGTGTATCTGTGGTGGAAAAAACTTTGCTTCGCAGGCATACTGATCGCATATAATTTTTCTCCAAATAAATCCATTTGTATTGCGTTTTTCAAATATTTCAGTAGTCCATTTAAGGCAAGGGGCAAGGGACGGGGAAGGGGACATGATGCTGATGGTGCATGCAGAGGACGAGGCCGTGGCCAAGCTGAAAGTGGGCCACAGCAAAGATTCACATCTTCGCTCTTGACCTTCCTGATCCAGTTTCTAGGGGACCGCAGCACACCATTATCGAAACAAGAGCAGTGTGAAACGGTTATTGGTTGGATAGCGGATAATGCTTCCAGTCACTTAGCCACCACCACCATGTCTTCCACACGGTCAAGTCTGAGTAGTCGTGAGTGTGGACCGGATATTACTGAACCTGATCATCCTTCCTCACACCATGCCAAGTGCTCTGAGACAACTGATCCCACATTTGGACACTTCGAAGAGCTGTTCAGTTTTCCATTTGGAGATTTGTGCCTCTGGCCCGGTCCACTTGAAGTGGAGCAAGATGATATTCCATGTAGCGATGCAAAAATCTTTGAGCAGCCACAGTCACAAGAGGTGGACAATAATGAGACACAATTGCTGGAAAGTCAGGAGGAGGAGCAGGGTGTGGATGTGGAAGATGAGGTGGTGGATGGCATAGTGACTGATCCAACCTGGAAGGAGGACATGCAGAGCGAGGACAGCAGCACACATGGGTAAGGAGGCATATCACCCCAACAGTCAGGAAGAAGCAGTGTGGTGGCCGCAGACAGAAGGCATGCATCTGTTCCCCATTACACCAACATGACGGAAGTTGCCATTCCAACTGTTAGATCTTCCTGAGTCTGGTTATTATTTAAAAACTTTGCCGATAACCCCAAACAGGCCATTTGCAACAATTGCCATGCCCGCATCAGCAGAGGTAGCAAAACTACCAGCCTGACCACCACCAGCATGATTACGCACATAGCAGCAAAGCATCCGACTTTGTGGATCGAACCCCAAGTTCCAGGAACACTGTATGCAGGTGACAGCACTGCTTCTTCCACTGTTTTGTGTACAAGCCAATCCCCAGTTCACTGTGCCTGTGAAGATGCCTCGGGCTCTGCACTTGTTGTTGCCCAGTCAACCAGCACCATCATCAAGCCCGTCCACGTCCTTGTCCCAGCCTTCAGTTGTCTATACCCCAATCATTGGAAAGCAAGTGGAAATACCCAGCCAATAGCCCACAGATCACAGTATTTAATTGGAACATTTCTTGTCTGCTTGCTCTTGAAATGTTGCCTTTTAGGCTCATTGAGATGGAAGCTTTCCGCAACATGATGGCGGCAGCCTTTCAAAGGTACTCAGTCACCAGTCGCCACTATTTCTCCCATTGTGCCTTACCGGCATTACACCAGCATGTGTCCAACAACATTACCTGTGCCATAAACAATGCTGTTACTGGGAAAGTCCACCAAACCTTGAACACGAGGACAAGTGCTTGTGGGCAGGGATGGTACATCTCACTGATGGCACAGTAGGTTAAAATAGTGGAAGCCAGGACCCAGTCGGACCTTGGGATGGAACACATCCTCCCCACACTGAGGATTGCGGGCCCTACATCAATCAGGGTTGCCCCCACAGTCACAAGCTCCTGCACCGCCTCCTCCTCCTCTTCTGTCTCCATCTCTGAAATTAACACATCAGTCAGAAGCTGGAAGCACTGCAGCACTGCCTCATTCAAGCGGCAACAGGCTGTGCTGATGCTAATCTGTATAGGTGACAAACCGCACAATGCAGAAGATTTGTGGACAGCACTGAAAGAGCAGTCAGATATTTGGATGATACCGCTGAACCTACAGCCAGGCATGGTCGTGTGTGACAAAGGCCGGAACCTGTTGGCGGCTCTGAGGCAAGGTGAGCTCACACACGTACCTTGCCTGGCCCATGTGCTTAACCTCGTGGTTCAACGTTTTCTCAAAAGCTACCTAGAGCTGCTGGATCTGCTAGTGAAAATACACCATCTGTCTGTCCATTTTAGAAAGTCAGCTACAGCTTCAGCCGCCCTTGCCATGCTTCAGCAGCGTTTGCAGCTTATGGCTCACTGACTGGTGTGTGATGTCAACACGCGTTGGAACTCTACACTGCATATGTTGGAAAGGATTTGTGAGCAGAAGAGGGCAGTTATTGACTACCAGCATCAGCAAGGCCGTCGATATTCAGTTCAGACTCCACATATAAAACCTCAGGAGTGGACATGGATGTCAGACATATGTACCATCCTCCAGAACTTTAAGTACTGCACCAAGATGGTGAGCGGTGATGACGCCATAATTAGCATCACCATCCTGCTTCTCAGCATTCTGAAAACATCTCTGCTCAAAATTAAAGAGGATGCATTGCAGGCAGAGCACGAGGACATGGAGCAAGGAACCATACAGGGTGATTACACTCAGCCCAGTCTCATATCATTGCAACGTGGATTGGGAGACAATAAGGTGGAGGAGAAGAAGGAAGAACAGGAGCTACTTTCATGCGCTATATACGGTACTACAAGCACAGCTGTCCTACCGTCTGTTCAGCGGGGATGCCCTGAGGACAGGGAGGAGGAGGATGAGGATTAGGAGGACAGCATTGTATTAAAGGGGTTGCTCGACTAGAGCTCGAGTCCCCGCCTTGCATGTTTGGCACCTTTTATAGAGCCAATGAACATGCAGGGATTGTTTGTCGCACACTCTAATGCCACAGCCATGTTGGTTGTGGCATTACAGTGATTGGCTGGCAGCACAGCATCAGCAAGTCTATTTCAGACCTAGTGTCGCCATGCTGGTCACAAGCAGTGTCTGTGTGTGCGACTGTGTGCAGGTATCTGCATGTGTGTGCGGCTGTGTGCGGTGTCTGTGTGTGTGTGTGTCTGCAGGTGTCTGTGTGTGTGTGTGCATGTGTCCGCAGGTGTATGTGGGTGTCTGTGTGTGCGGTAATGCTACAGCCGGTATAATCAATCACAGCACTGAGGGATCATGCTGGCAGATGTCAGTGTGATTCCACAGCTGATTGTGACCAGCAGCAGGGAAGCAGGTTTGGCCCGATGAGACTACTGCTCCCATCAAGCTATCTCTGGTGTCCCTGATAACAGTGACCACAGGTGCCGCTGATGGGAAAGTAGTATCATCTGCCTGCACCTGGGCCGATGAGACTGCTGCTCCCATCCGGCTTTGTCTAATGTCACTGATAACAGTGACCACAGGTGCCACTGATGGGAAAGTAGTATTATCTGCCAGCACCAGTGCTCACTGTTAAAAAAAAGGAAAATTACATACATGTTCATTATTCACATAATACATACATATTGATACATAATATATAATATTCAGATAGAAATAAAAACACATTATACTCACAGCACAGTAAATCCCTGACACCCTCGTCTCCTAGAGATGACGTAAAATAATAAAACAACATACTGTACACTCCCTGTCAGCCATAGTCCTAGGTAATCCAGATTGTCCCACGGTGATCTCACATGTAGAACAGTCACATCAGGAGATGTGACAGCTCTTCCTGACTGGCGATACACTGACAGGAGATAATCACCCCTGCAGTGTATCAGCTGATCGACTCCATGCTGTCACTTACTGCACCGCTGTGTGGGAAAGCTCTCACACAGCTGTATTATTTTATTTTTGTTGCAGGAAATGAGGGAGTCAGGGATTAGGTGATGCAGCAAAATATGGTAAATTAAGATTAATAAATGACTTTATTCTGGCTGGATCTTTATTGCCCATATAACTATAGAATTTGTAATGGATAGGTGTCTTATAGACACTTCCCCATTACTAAACCATGGGCTTGATGTCACCTGACAATACAAAGATGACATCAACCCCCACAAATATCACTGCACTTGCCACCACTACAGGGCTAAGTGCCATTCTGGGGCGGCTGAGAGCTGATGTTTATAACCTGGGGGGGTAATATCCATGGCCCCTTCTCAGGCTATTAATAGCCCGCAGCTGTCTGCCTAGCCTTTGCTGTTTTGATTTTATAGGGGGACCCATGTCAAGTTTTTTCTGGGGTTCCCCTGTAAAATAGCCAGTAAAGGCTAAGCAAACATCTGTGAGCTGATATTCATAGACTGGGAACCTTTATGGCTATTAGCTCCTTCCCAAAATATTAACATCAGCCCTCAGCCGTCGGCTTTCCCTCTGCTGGTTATGACCGACAGTGCTGTGACTGACAGTATCGGCGGTAGCATTACCGCCCACACAGACACCCACACACACCCGCAGACACCCGCATATACAGACAATCACAGACAGACACACATATTCTCCGCTAAATTTCAAAACACAACATTGTTCACAGCAGTTACCTGGGAGTCAGAAATGCTTCATGGGGTCTTCTCCATGTTGTCCCCATGTTATTTGAGCACTTTTACCATAGTGTCATGATCCAGGACGGGGTTTCCTTTGGCCCATCCTGGTCTGACTGGGGGTTAATTGTTCCGCCTCTCCCTGGCAGAGGGCGGCTATTTAATGCTCACTGGACCTAGGTCCGGTGTCAGCTATACTCCTGCCCTCGGCTGAGTTAGTTGACCTTGTGCGTACGTGTGCCTTGTGCCTGATATCTTGCTTGCTTGTTTAGTTTTGATCTGGTTCTGTCCCTGTTACGAGTTCTGCCTGTCCCTCTTGTACTGCACTACCTCTCGTGTATGGCTCTCTGCTTGTGACCCGACTTCTCTCTGCTCGTCCCCTTGATACCACATCGCCCTCTTGTGTATGACCTTTGTCTGACCTCCCATCTGTTTATCCCTCCTGTAACTCGCTGTCCGTACTGTGTATGAACTCCGTTTTGCCTGACTCTGAGTTTTCTGTCTTCTCTGAAAGCAGGACGCTAAGCCCCGCCCCCTTGCAGTCACGTGACCATAGGTCCCGTGCTGGCTTGCTAAACTTCATCACTCAGGTCCTGTGCACCTATACTTTCTAGCTGTCCTGATCCCCAGGGGTCCCTACAGTGCGGGTCCCTACAGTGTGCTGTCAGGATCCTGATATTATAACTGACCGATACCATTTTTTTTTCTCTCTGCTCCCCTTCTTCTGTATATGTGATGGATCCTATGCACGTTCTTTCTTAGCAGGTTAAACACCTGACTCAGATGTCTCAGAAACTCCTTGGAGAACAACGAGTCCTGGCTCAGTCTCAGCAGCTGATCGCTGACACTGTGCAGGGGATTTTTTCATCGGGGGCTCGGGATATTACATTAGTTTCCCCTGAGTCTCCAGTGAAGTTACCGGATACCTTTTCTGGAGATAAAAGAAAGTTCAGAGTTTTCAAGGAGGGCTGTGATATAGAAGAGTTAATGGTTTGCTTTTATATCCCTTTAAATGCCTTTAAGACTTCAATTGCCTTTTGCCTTATTATTGCTAGAATTATTCTTATGTAGACTAGTAGTCTCTGTCTTCAAGGAAACTATACTTGTTATCATATTTGTTCTCAACAACGTGTTCTGGGTATATTGTAAACAAGGTACGTACGACCCTGAGGTGATGGTGGGGGCCAAATGAGCTCCAGAGTCACATATTGTTGTAAATGGTATAAAAACATGTCTTATATTTCATTGCGTCAGATAAAGTGATTTAGCCACGACCAGTGTGTGTGTCACTTTGTCTCCAAGCGCTTGTGAACAGAAAGGGCGAAAAACCTCACGATTCGGACTCACTGGTGATCTGGACAGCTGACGCTTGGTCAGAACAAAAGCAGCTACGACAGTTTTGGCGCCCGACGGGGACCGTGGAAACCAGTCTATTCGGAATCCGTATGTGGGAGCTTCCTGGGAGGTTGAAAATGCAGAATCCAGGCTGCAGCAGGTGAGAACATTTATTCTTACATTGATTCTGCATCTGCAACCTTTCTAAGGATGTCTACATATCTCTGGGTAAAACTGTAACAGCACGGTTCAAAAAGAACCCACATCACCAGTGAGTGGTGAGTATGTCTATATGAGAGTTGAATAATAGAGTAATAAGATAATAATTATCATCTGTATTATCTGTTAAACTGTTCTGGCAATATACTAATATACTAACTGTTTGTGTACTGGTGTACTGTGTAGCACAAAGTCTGGGATAGACTCTGTGCAGTTTTGTATAAGGCTGTGGTTTTTGGTTGCTTTGGTTTTCAATGTTTCTTGTTGTTTAAGAAGTTGGCTTTGGTGTTCTCGGAGTGTCAGTGGACACTGCTGTAGGTTAAAGTGTCAATCAAATCCAAAGTGCAAGATAGTCAGGCTGTGTGAATCCTTGTATATATGTCTATGAGAACCTCTGAATAAGATGAGAGATGAGTAATTGAGTATAAGAAAAAAAAAAAAATCAGTGAATGAGCACGTATGAATGAATCATCACACATCATTTTTGTGTCAAGAGATTTGTGACCTTTCTAGTTGTGGTGGAATCCCGGACAGATGCGTTATAGATATTTCAAATCTACATCTGAGACTGAATGAATTGAGTAATGATATAGTTCGTGTTATATGTGGCATTACATTGTAAAGTTTCCTGAATGCATTTGGCCAGAAAAAGGGCAAGGCATGGTTAATCTCATTATACAGTTATCTGCTCTTACAGTGAAATCCCGTGATTTTGAGTTTCTTTGTAGAAATTGATTTTGATAAGTCTAAAGAACTACAGAATTCTGTGAAGGACGACGCTGCATTCTGACGGGAGGGGGGAAGGATGGCGCTGCGCAGTTTTTCTTCTCCCTTCGCTCTTATCTCTGCTGAGTGTGAGCTGTGCTCAAAATTCTCTGTAATTCTATCCGTAAGGTACGCGCTGAAAGATTTGTGCATTTTAAAGCAACAGTACTTAATTGAAGATTGGAAGTTAAAAGTAAGATATGGTGCCTAATTTAGAAGGGAATTGTAAGTGATTGTTTGGTCATTGTAAGTGATTGCTTGGTAATTAATGTGTTTGAACCTGCTTCTAGTTGTGTGATTGATTTGTATAGCAAATTGTGTATCAACAGAGGAGGTAGCCGACTGTACAGCTGATAAAGTAGGTCAGAGGCCTATCACACCTGGGCCTTCTTACTTTAGTCAGCGGGTTTTTTTGTTGTGGGTGAGAGGCGAGGGCGAGGAGCCCTCTGGATATACCTTGGCAGGCTCACTCTGACTTGCTAAGTGTGGGCTGTAAGACAGAGGTCCAGACACACAGGAGGGCATTTCAGAAGAAAGGTGAGCTGTCTAAGGTTGAAATAGCCTTCCCACAACAATCCATGGAGCTGGGCTGGAAGGATGCAGGCCTGATCCTATTCTAGCCAGCTGATCTAACGGGTGAGAGGCAGAGAGCCTTCCCGTTACATCCTGTAGGTCTACCGGGTGAGAGGCAAGGAGCCTTCCCGCTACACCTTGGCAGGCTCTCTCTGACTTGCTAAGTGTGGCCTGTAAGATAGAGGTCCAGGCACACTGGGAGGGCATTTCAGAAGAAAGGTGAGCTGTCGGCAGAAAAAGGTTGAAGCCATGGCAACTTTTTCTGTGCATAGTCGGTGCCCCCAATGGGATCCAAGACAGCTAGGCAAATTACGAAAGACAGAGAAGGAAGGAAGCAGTAAAACAAGTGGGACAAATATTGAAAAAGGCAAAAATACCAGAGTGTGAATGTTTGGATGTACAAAAAGGCACAGACAAGTGAAGAAAATAGCAAGTGAATAAATGATGCTTGAGAATGTGCAGCAGTAAGGAAGGTGTATTATGAATGTTTGATTGACAAAGTGTAACCAGAGACCCAGACAAAACAGATGGACTTGTAAACACTGTGGTCAGACTCAGACAAACCCAGACTGAATAGCTACTTGTGTGACCTGTGCTACTGACCTAAGCGAATTGCACTAAATCCTATCCAGACAAGATCATAAGAAGCTGACATAATAGTGTGGATAGTGGGTAGTGGGGACATTGGCCCTTGAGGAGTAAGCTGACAGTAGACATCAGACGACCAACCCCATCAGGACCTAGAAGTGTGACTAGAATAAGAAAGATGCAGGTGTATTATCCCTGGAGCCCCTCTGACCAGCTAGCTTTGCTGAAGCAGCTGCCTGACCCTGAAGACCAACCATTCCCGTTTTACAGACACATAAAGGAAGTACAGCAGACATATAAGTGTACCTGGGCAGACCTAGAGAGGTTGGTGAGTTTAAAGGCAGGTGACGCACTAGATCATATAATTAAGACACATACAGATGTGACAAAGAATCAGGCTTGGGGCATGGATGATAAATCTGCACGATCTGGGGAGACATACTGTGAGTCACTAAGACAATGGGCTACAGTGGAACAATCAGAGCAGTCTGTACTCCTGACTAATGTGACACAGCAAAAAGGAGAGAGTGTAGAGATGTACTTTGGACGGTTACAGCTGAAATGGGCAGACATGGGGTACATTTGCATAAACCCACTTGATGTTAGAATACTGGTGAATGCATTCATTGACGGTATGAACAAAGACTTAAGAGACACAGTACAGACAGCCAGACCTGAATGGAGACATGTAGATCCGAAAGACCTCCTTAAGGTAGCTAAAGAAATTGAGCAAACAAGGAAGATAAGACAACCTGTCATGTATGCTGGAGCACAAGGAAAAAAGTGGAGACGTAATAGGGGACCAAAGGACCTAGAAACAGTGAGGTGCTGGAATTGTGGTACTTACAAAACTTATTGTTAGTGACAATACCCCTATGAATTTACTGGGAGCAGATGTGCTGAGTGCGATCCCGGCCATCATACAGTACTCTCCTGAGGGTATTACAGTCACAAGTCCCCTCTCAGATAAACATTTGTGTAAGATTGCGGCAATTGTGTATATGACAAAAGCGGTGAAACTAACACCTTACACCAAAATGCCTGAGGATGAGGAAATGGGACAGGTGCCAGACACTGTTTGGGCAAGGGGAAAAATGATGTGGGTCGGTTTCCCATTCCCCCTGTCATGATTGAATTGTTTTAAGCAATACCCCTTGAGCTTAGCCAAATCAATTGCCCCGAGCAGAGATATTAGAGAGTATGGTAAGGCAGGGGTTCTGGTGCAAAGAAACCCCCCCCCCCGGACTGCAAAGATCTTCCCCCTGCAACACCTCTTTGTATCCCATTAGGAAAAAAAGGACTCAAGGGTTTGCTGACACTTACAGAAAGGTTCATGACTTAAGGGCTATTAATGATGATACAGTGAGTGTGACCTCAATCGTCCCTAACACACACACACAATAATGTTTCACAGTCATTGATTTAGCAGGTGCATTCTTCTCTGTACCCCTGCACCCTGACTGTCAGTGTCTTTCTCCTTTGCTCATAGAAGTGAACAATATTGTTGGACAGTCCTCTCACAAAGGGGGAAAGAAATCCCCTGCCATCTATTCAGCAGCAATGGCAGGGATCCTTGAGTAGTGGCAATCACCTCATCTGCTGATTGTACTATTACAGTACGTGGATGACCCTAAGGGTTGCAAGGTCTCACGTGACAAATTACAGTATTACAAACAAAAGGTGATATTATATTGCCGAAGGTACCAGACACCTGACAGGAAACAGGCAATTCAAAATCTCCCTCTACCCAGGTCACATCAGCATCTATGCACTTTCCTAGGTTTAGTGACCTACAGTAGGCCTTGGATAAGGTCTGCTTTACAAATATTCCAACCACTTTATGACTGCTTGTCATTAGACCCGGGACCTCACACAAAATTGATTGTGTCTGTGCGGTAGGAGCAGCTGCACTACTACTAGGAAAGGCATGTGAGATCACACTGATGTTTCTTTTGACAATCTATTCCCCACATGACATCCATGCCATACTCCTACAAGTTCAACCAAAACATCTGTCTATGGCCAGACTGCTCCGACTTGAGTGTGCTCTACTAATTCCTGAGTATGTCACCCCTCAAAAGATGTAACGTTCTGAATCCAGCCACCCTCCTGCCTGTGGATTCAGAAAAGGGGGAATTGGTGACCATATTAGCAAGTGAGGAAGGATACTTTGACATGACGCATGAACATGTCTGCATAGAACTGATGAGTCAGGAGACAGTTGGGTTTGCACACATTCATGAAAAACCTGTTCCTAATGCAGACTTTGAGTTTCTTTTTTGTAGATGGCCCCAGATACCACCAGGATGGACGATTCTACACTGGATATGCAGTAGTATCCTCACATGAGG
The DNA here is from genome assembly GCF_039654945.1 of Dendrobates tinctorius. Lineage (NCBI taxonomy): Eukaryota > Metazoa > Chordata > Amphibia > Anura > Dendrobatidae > Dendrobates > Dendrobates tinctorius. The sequence continues at coordinate 30,851,999 of NW_027361741.1, read as the reverse complement.
TAATCCGAGCGGAACCACTCTCTCCTCACATGTCGGCGCAGGAGGCAGAGTTGAAGGCACTCACTGAGGCGTGTAGAGCCGCTGCAGGTAAAGTCGCTAATATTTTCACAGATTCGAAGCCCATTAAAAATGCAGAGCTGGTGAAACAATTGATGGAGGCATTGATGTTACCAGTCCAGGTTGGCATTGTCAAGGTAAAAGCACACACAAAGGTGACTCCGTGGAGGTAGAGGGCAATAGAAGGGCGAACGAGGCTGCTAAAATAGCACAAGGCGGCCTAGAGAGAGCATTGGACGGTGGCGGGGAGTCAGCGTATTCCAGCCACATTGGGTCTAGATGTCCTGAAATCCCTCCAGTAAAAGGCTGCCCAAACAGAGAAGGTACACCGGGGGAGACTGGGAGCTGAGCTGAACTCAAATGGAGTATGGGAGAATAAAGATAAAATGTGCCCACCAAAGTCCCTGTTCCCAATCATGGCGCAAGCAGCACATGGCCCCAATCACACCTCAAAAAGTCACATGTGTGCCATGGTAGATGCCTTCTGGATCGCTCCTGGTTTCAGTTACGCAGCCGCGAAACTTGTACAATCATGCCTCATCTGTGCACAGCACAACCCAGGTAAAACAGTAAAAGTCCCTAAGAAAGCGACACCTAGGCCTCTCTACCCGTTTCAGAGACGGCAGATTGACGACATACAGCTACCAAGGTAGGAGTGTATGCAAATATCCTAGTATGTGTAGATCTCTTCTCTGGTTGGCCGGAAGCCTATCCGGTAAAACGTGCAAATGCTAAAATGACTACAGACAAACTGATGAAAGAACTGATCTGCAGGTATGGTGTCCCAGAAACCACAGAAACAGATAGGGGTGCACACTTCACGGGAGAAATAATGAGGGAAGTCATGCAGGCCCCGGGTGTACAGCAAACATTTCATACACCATATAGGCCACAAGGTAGTGGGAAAGTGGAAAGACTAAATGGGACACAAACTGAAAATTCAAAAGGCCATGGCAGACACAGGAAAGAGCTGGGTGGAGTGCTTGCCTCTTGCACTCTTTTCAGTCAGACACACTCCAAACAGAAACACAGGCTTGTCTCCTTCTGAAGTCCTGTTGGTAGTGCACCAAAGACTGGTCTGTACTTCCCACAGGTGCTACAAATGCAACACGGTGCTATGACAGCCTACGTCCAGGCCTTGCAGGAAAGACTTAATGTGGTGCATAAACATGTGTTCTCATACATTCCAGATCCTAATGCCAGCGCAGATGTGCATCAGCTGAATCCAGGTGATTGGGTGGTTATACGCAGACACGTGAGAAGGATCCGGGACCCACGATTTGACGGCCCCTTCCAAGTCCAGCTGACCACATCCACTTCAGTAAAACTTGAGGGAAAGTCCACCTGGATCCACGCCTTTCACTGCAAGAAGGTCCTGTCAACAGCAGAATGACTGTTCTCCTCATCACCTTGCTGGCAGTGACAGGGTTACTGCACTCTACAGAGACACAGGACAAACTCTTAAATGCTGATTGGGACAACAAACTTATTCGGCATCATGCTCTTCTTATAAGGGACATGGAAGGACAGAAACCGAAAGACTGTTGGATCTGTACACACAGCCCTGTATCTGTGAGGACTATGCCGTTCTTAGCCTTACCTCTGGAGACATGGGAGGTATTAACCCCACACTGCATACACAATGAGACTTGGACTCAACCTAGGTGTGCCCCGTGATATATCTGCCTCATTGGCTATAGTCGAATGGGCCGCTAATCCCTGGTTTCAGTTTAATATAACGCGGCCTAAACGTACAAATGTGGTGGCGGGAATATGATTCAGATGTCGGAAATATGGTCGCCAGGAGGAGGACTGAAATCCCTCACTCAGACCCTATTCCCAATGATGGACGGTGGTTCAGTCTTCAACACACTGGAGCAGACACCTGTGGTGAGGACAATAATTACACTCATGATCAAACACAGGTTAATAAGACGATGTACCAGGATGGTATTGAAGGCTGTAGAGCATCTACGGGTAAAATAATAAGGAAAGAAAGGGGTAAATGTACATCTGGTATAAGGGGAAAACCAATGAATAATACTTGGTGTGCCCATAAGCCTGCAGTAGGTCAGGACTTTTGAGTTTATACCAATGTATACAGACCCCTGGTCACGTTTGTGTTCTCCCTGAAGGAGTATTCTTGGTTTGTGGACATCGAGCCTACAGGTGGGTGAGCCCAGACATAAGAGGGGTCTGCACTCTTGCTAAACTGACACCAGCCACTTTCATAGTTCCTCATAGTAAAATAGACACAGCAGCAGTCCCAATTCACACTTTGTATAGAAGGGCTGCAGACAATAAGCCCCAGCCAAATGGTAGGCCGCATCTAGTAGAGATGGGGATAACAAAATATTCAGTAGTATGCTAATATACCCCTTCATAACACAACTGTGGGATAAATTAGTGGAAGGTACCGACTACCTGGACGATCAGATTTTCCAGATTCTTGAAGTTCTAAATGAGACTAATACAATACAGAGACAATTAATCATAGTTACTAACCAACATACTAGAGTACTAGATTACCTGACAGCAAAAGAAGGAGGAATGTGTCAGATAATTGGTCCCACCTGTTGTAATTTTATCGACCCTGCTTGCAATCTCCAGATCAGGGCCGGTATAGACAAAACAGGTGAACGTAGAGACCAATGGTTAAAGCAACACAGTGCAAACAGATACTCCTGGTGAGGTAACACATTCTCTTTCCTAAATCCAGCAAATTGGTTTAATGGCTTAGCAGGATGGATTTTTGGCATTTTGCAGACTTGTATGCAAATTTTGTTGTTTTGCTTATTGTTTTATGTAGCCGTAAAAGCGCTAATATATGTATTACTTAAGCTACTGAATAATGTATGTGTGGAAAAAAAATCTAAGGCTGAACCTTCTGTAGTGTATCATAGACCCCAGGTAGCCATTGCTGATGGGGAAGGTGAGTGTCCACACTGAGGGTGGATGAGCGAAGCAGGTAGGAAGCCCCCTTATGGGTACTAGACCCATGAGAGAGTAGCTCCTTTGTGGACATCACCTGACCCTGTGGCAAAGGTTATACCATTTACAAAAGGGGGAAATTGATATAGAAGAGTTAATGGTTTGCTTTTATATCCCTTTAAATGCCTTTAAGACTTCAATTGCCTTTTGCCTTATTATTGCTAGAATTATTCTTATGTAGACTAGTAGTCTCTGTCTTCAAGGAAACTATACTTGTTATCATATTTGTTCTCAACAACGTGTTCAGGGTATATTGTAAACAAGGTACGTATGACCCTGAGGTGATGGTGGGGGCCAAATGAGCTCCAGAGTCACATATTGTTGTAAATGGTATAAAAACATGTCTTATATTTCATTACGTCAGATAAAGTGATTTAGCCATGACCAGTGTGTGTGTCACTTTGTCTCCAAGCGCTTGTGAACAGAAAGGGCGAAAAACCTCATGATTCGGACTCACTGGTGATCTGGACAGCTGACGCTTGGTCAGAACAAAAGCAGCTACGACAGCTGTAAGCTTTTTTTTTCCTTAAGACCACACTCTTCTGGGGATGAAAGTCAGAGAGTGGGGGTCATTATGTCTCTGTTAAGGGGAGCCCCCCAATCTTGGGCTTTCTCCCTTCCGACCACGGCCCCTGAGCGTATGATGGTAGATGCATTTTTTTGAGGCCCTGGGGCATATTTATGATGAGCTTGATCGCATGCATATGGCTGAGGACATGGTGATGAGTGTGTGCCAGGGGAAGCACTCAGCCTAGTGGTTTTGCTCAGAGTTCAGACGCTGGGCTGCTGAGGTCTGCTGAACTGATGCCACCCTCTGGGGTTTGTTCACTAAAGGTCTGTCTGAACATCTGAAAGATGCTTTGGCTCTCCACCCTCCGCCTGATTCCCTGGAAGAGGCTATGACACAGGCCGTCCGAATGGATCGCAGGCTACGGGCGAGGGGAGTGATGCAAAGTGAAAGACCGTTATTCTCCCAAGGAAGGGCAGCCAGTCCTACATTGGACACCATGGAGATGGGAACCATCGACCTCAAAGAAAATGAAAGGAGACAATGGCGCGTGGGAAAAGGCTGTTTTCACTGTGGCGATTCTGGACATTGGAGAAAGGTTTGCCCCTCCCATCCACTAACCAAGCCGACTGAGCCCGGGTGATTGTCGTGGAGGTCACCCAGGCTCTCAGGTACCTTTTTCTGCCTTCTCTAAAATGTTGTTGCAAGTGGAACTTTGTTGTGGGAGTGTCTCCACATCCACTTCTGCCTTCGTGGATTGCGGATCAGCATTGAACTTTATTGACTCTGATTTGGTATCCAGGTGTAAGTTAGGGACAGTTAGGTTGGAGACTCCTATTCACATTGTGGCCATTGACAAAACACCACTGGTAAAGAATGACATTATGTTTCGTACTGAAGAGTTTCTCCTTAAAGTGAGTTCCTTGCACCAGGAACATATTTCATGTTTTGTGATGGACAACCTGCCAGCGGGACTGGTGTTGGGGTCCCCCTAGCTACAATTGCATAATCCTGTAATTAATTGGGAATGTCGGGACATTGTTAAATGGAGTTCCTATTGTTCTGAGAAATGTCTTGAAACTGTGTCTGTGTCGTCCGTGGGTCTGGAAGGTATTCCGGAGTGCCTGATAGACTATACGGACGTTTTCTCTGAAAAAGAGGCTGAGGTTTTACCACCACACCGCCCATTTGATTGTGCCATTGACCTGGTTCCAGGTGCTAAATTGCCCAAGGCCCGCTTGTATAACCTTTCGGGTCCTGAACGGGCTGCGATGAAGGAGTATATTTCCGAGCGCCTCCGTAAGGGACACATTCGTCCTTCTGTTTCTCCTGTGGTGGCGGGGTTCTTTTTTGTAAAGAAAAAAGATGGTGGTTTACGCCCATGCCTCGATTTTCGTGAGTTAAATAAGATAACTGTGAGGAATACGTATCCCCTTCCACTTATTCCTGATTTATACAACCAATTGTCTGGAGCTAAGTGGTTTTCAAAATTAGATCTATGGGGAGCATATAACCTTATCCGAGTCCGAGACGGAGATTAATGGAAAACCGCTTTTCTCACTACTGAAGGGTTGTTTGAAAATCTGGTCATGCCTTTCGGCTTGACCAATGCTCCAGCGGTCTTCCAAAACTTCATAAATCACGTGTTCTCTGATTTTGTTGGACGTTTTTTGGTGGTATATTTGGATGACATATTGATCTATTCTCCTGATAAACAGACTCACATTGGTCATGTTCGGGCAGTTCTCCAAAGACTCCGGGAGAACCGTCTCTTTGCTAAACTGGAAAAATGTTTGTTTTTTGCTCAGGAACTGTCGTTTCTGGGGTTCATCGTGTCTGCTGAAGGATATCACATGGATCCTAATAAGGTGCAGGCCATTGTCGAGTGGGTTCAACCTTGTGATTTGAAGGCTCTGCAGCGTTTCCTAGGATTCGCCAATTACTATCGCAAATTTATAAAGGGGTTCTCACAGGTGGTTAAACCCCTCACAGACATGACTCAAAAGGGGGCCGATATCAAGAATTGGTCAACCGCAGCGGTAGCGGCATTTCAGTTTTTGAAAACATGTTTCATGTCGGCCCCGATTCTTGCTCAACCAGACCCGTCGGAACCATTTATTGTTGAGGTAGATGCCTCAGTGGTGGGGGAGGGGGCGGTATTGTCCCAGGGACCCGCCACTTTGACCAATTTAAGACCTTGCGCCTTTTTCTCAAAGAAATTCTCTCCTGCGGAGAGAAACTATGATGTGGGAAATCGAGAACTTCTGGCCGTTAAGTTGGCCTTTGAAGAATGGAGGCATTTTTTGGAGGGGGCTGTCCATCCTATAACCGTAATTATGGATCACAAAAACCTAGCTTATATTGAGTCAGCTAAGAGGTTGACTCCTAGACAGGCTAGATGGTCACTTTTTTTTCCCAATTCAACTTCTCGATCACTTTTCGGCCAGGGTCCAAAAATGTCAGAGCGGATGCTTTGTCACGCAGCTTAGATCCGGTGTCCCTCCCGGAACCTCCATCCTCCATTCTTCAGCCTGGGGTGATGGTGGCAGGTATTTCGAATATGTTGGAACGAGAGATTCGGGAAGCCCAGTCTCTTGCACTGCCGGCTAAGCCGGTGGACAAACTTTTTGTGCCAGCTCAGCTTCGCCTTAAGGTCCCCTGGGAGTTCCATGACTCAGTTCTGGGTGGACATCCAGGGGTCTCTGCTACCCGGAAGGCCATTGCTAGAGTATTCTGGTGGTCTGCTTTAGCCTCTGATGTTGGGGAATATGTGTCTGCTTGTGATGTTTGTGCCCATGCAAAAGCCCCCCATAACTGGCCGGCCGGGGAATTGGTACCACTGCCAATTCCTGAGAGACCATGGATGCATATGTCCATGGATTTCACCACCAACCTTCCCCCCTCCAAGGGTAATACCGTCGTCTGGGTTGTGGTGGACAGGTTTAGTAAGCAGGCACATTTTGTACCTTTGGCAGTTCTACCTTATGCAGAAACATTGTCCAGATTGTTTGTTGAGAATGTGGTGTGGTTACATGGGGTACCCTTGAATGTGGTGTCTGATAGAGGAGTGCAATTTGCTTCCAGATTTTGGAGGGCTTTTTGTAAAAGGTTGGGTATTGGTCTGTCCTTTTCATCCGCTTATCATCCAGAGACTAATGGGCAGACCGAGCGGACCAATCAGTCGCTGGAGCAAATTCTGCGTTGCTTGACCTCAGACCGACAAGATGATTGGCGTTCTGTGTTACCGGTGGCTGAGTTTGCATTTAACAACCGCGTTAACCAGTCTACGGGTACATCTCCCTTTTTCTGCAATTATGGGTTTCATCCTCATTTTGGAGAATTTTCCCGTTTGAATTCTGGGTGTCCTGGGGCAGATGAGACAATCCAGCGGTTGGGGGAGGTATGGCGAGAGGTCCAGAGTAACATTACGAAGGCCTAGGACAAATTTAAATTTTTTGCGGCCAAAAAACGATCCGCGGGACCGGTGTTTCAGATTGGGGATAAGGTATGGTTGTCCACCAAGAATATAAGACTCAAGGACCCCTCTGCGAAGCTTGGACCCAAATTTATCGATCCTTATGAAATTACCGAGGCAGTTAACCCGGTGGCTTTTCGGTTGCATCTCCCACCATCTCTGCGGATCCCAAATGTTTTTCATAATGCCCTTTTGAAACCTGTGAGGTCCGCTGGGGAGGGATCATCAGCTTCCCCAACATCGGTTTTCATAGACGGGCAGTCGGAGTACGAGGTGGAACGAATTGTACGCCGGCGCTGTCAGGATCCTGATACGTAGATTTCTGCAGTTTTTAGACCCTCAAAAACCTCCATGGGGGTCACAGCTAAAAAGCTCGGGTTTCCCATAGACTTACATAGGGCTCGTTGCTCAGGTCGAGCACCCAAGCATTCCAATTTGCTCAATCTGAGCAACGAGCACCTGTGCATTTTAGTGCTCGCTCATCAATAGTAAAAATCTTTATTATATGCCAAGAAGTACAAGTATAACTACATATTTAACTAAGTAAATTGAAAATTGTTTTATGATAAATATTATTTCAATAAGGATGATCTTTTCCCTTGTCCCTAGTCTCCATGTTTATCTGATCCAACCTTCTCTTATGCACTTTTCTTTCCTTCTCCTTCCCCACTACCTTTCCTAACTAGAGTTGAGCGACTTTTGTTTTTTTAGGGTCGAGTTTCGTTTCGTGAAACCCGACTTTTCCAAAAGTTGGGTCGAGCAAGATCGTCCGATTATAGGGAAAAGTCGGGGTCGTCCCGAAACACGAAACCCAATGTAAGTCAATGGGGAATAAAAGTCGGCAGTGAGAGGAGGACAGGAAACACACCTACAGTGCCCATTTGAATGCCAAAAGCATCAATTCTTCTTACTTAAGCTTGTCAACCTTAATTAACTTCATAATACAAGTTACGCACTGAAAAATGGGGGTTATTTGGCTAAAGTTGTGGGGGGGAGGGCTGGCTGCAGATTTTCATGTGCCCTGGGCGAAAGAGCGCCCCTTTAACACATACCACAACTCATCATGCTCCGATACGGCAGAGAAATAGCGGTATAGTACAATGAAAAATACCTCACTTTTTACATCTCATGACGAGGCCCATCTATTTCTCCATACAGAATCATTGGTCCCATATAATGTTTGAAACAGTATATGATGAGCTCCACATAATGCTACAGTATATGTTGGTCCCCATGGATGAAGCTCCACTGTCTTATGGGCCCAAATAATGCTCCAAACATAATGGGCCCCATTTCTAATGCTCTAGTGTATAATGGGCCCTGTAAATGCTGCTCCAGTGTCTGATGTCCACCTTTGGAATGTTCCAGTGTATGGTGGGCCCCATCTATCATTCTCCAGAGTATAGTGCTCCCCAAAAATTGCTGTCCCAACATTGAAAACAATCAAATAAGTCTCCTCGCTAGGGAATCCCTGTACTAGTCTAGACTCCTCGTCGTCCCCATCTTCCATCTCACTGTACAGTATTTCAACTTTGCAAGTGCTGTGATCCTGGGCAAGCAGGGGGGGCCCACTCGTTGGCGACGGCACTGGCACAGGGCCCCTGATAGTACGGTGGTGTGTCTGATGGCGGGTGGGCCGAACCTGCACTTTCATCTGCAGCTTCCTCTTTGTCACCGTGTAAGATGGAACTGTATATGGGAAGGGTAACCTGAGTTTCATCAGGGTGAGATTCAGGCCGGGTAGCGTGCGAGGGGAATGTAGTGGTCTGGGTCAATGTACCAGCAGATTCATCGAGCAGTGGCTGGGCATCAGTGCACTTGTGTCGCCCCCAGGAGTACGGTCGCCACAGTGGCATTACCTTCTTCCTAGGGAGTGTGATGTCATGCTTGGGAGCAACGAAGGATCTCTCTAGCAGGTTAACTGATTGGGCGGCGTTATTCCCACTAGTCATGACCCTCCAAACAGCGTTCATGAAGGCAAAGTGTTTGTTTTACGTGGGCAGTATGGTTGCAAAGCTGAACCATAAAGGAATGTCCAGAAGGGCACCACCAGGAGTGGAGCCTACGGTTAAATTCGACTCCACCTGGGAAACCTCAACCATGCCAGCTAGAGAACAGATGCACACATTGCAAGCTTAATTCTGTTAACGAACGAGACTCCGTCATGCCCCGCGGTCCGAGTCCGGCTTACTAGAGGGACACGTGAGGCTCTGGCACATGAGATTGGCCAATAACTGGTGTGTCATGCCCTTACATGTCCGTGGCTGCATGTGCGCTACACTGAAAAGGCCAGCGTTTGTCGCTTACAGGTGCAAATAACCCGCTGAACAACGTTAGTGATGGGGATCACTGATTACAATTATTACCCGCGAACAATGATTTCCCAGTAATGCAGGTCAACCGCAGTTCCGGAATTAGGCCTAACCGTCATTCCTGAAAAAATGAAAAACTTACGTGTGCAAACCACAGGTGCTGTAGCTTGCTTAACAGCTCGCCAGCCGTTCTCACGCCCAGTATGGATTACACGTGATTGCACAAAGGTGAGAAAGGGTACCGTATCCCCAGATAACATGTATGGATAGCGTACACATTCAAAATATATGTCTATACATCAGGAGGCAGGCTCAGACGGTGTTAGGCCCAGTATGGATTGCACATGATTGCACAAAGGTTAGAAAGGGTACCGTATCCCCAGATAACATGTATGGATAGCGTACACATTCAAAATATATGTCTATACATCAGGAGGCAGGCTCAGACGGTGTTAGGCCCAGTATGGATTGCACGTGATTGCACAAAGGTTAGAAAGGGTACCGTATCCCCAGATAACATGTATGGATAGCGTACACATTCAAAATATATGTCTATACATCAGGAGGCAAGCTCAGACGGTGTTAGGCCCAGTATGGATTGCACGTGATTGCACAAAGGTTAGAAAGGGTACCGTATCCCCGGATAACATGTATGGATAGCGTACACATTCAAAATATATGTCTATACAGCAGGAGGCAGGCTCAGACGGTGTTAGACCCAGTATGGATTGCACGTGATTGCACAAAGGTTAGAAAGGGTACCGTTTCCCCGGATAACATGTATGGATAGCGTACACATTCAAAATATATGTATCAGGAGGCAGGCTCAGACGGTGTTAGGCCCAGTATGGATTGCACGTGATTGCACAAAGGTTAGAAAGGGTACCGTATCCCCAGATAACATGTATGGATAGCGTACACATTCAAAATATATGTCTATACATCAGGAGGCAGGCTCAGATGGTGTTAGGCCCAGTATGGATTGCACATGATTGCAGAAAGGTTAGAAAGGGTACCGTTTCCCCGGATAACATGTATGGATAGCGTACACATTCAAAATATATGTCTCAGGAGGCAGGCTCAGACGGTGTTAGGCCCAGTATGGATTGCACGTGATTGCACAAAGGTTAGAAAGGGTACCGTATCCCTGGATAACATGTATGGATAGCGTACACATTCAAAATATATGTCTCAGGAGGCAGGCTCAGACGGTGTTAGGCCCAGTATGGATTGCACGTGATTGCACAAAGGTTAGAAAGGGTACCGTATCCCCAGATAACATGTATGGATAGCGTACACATTCAAAATATATGTCTATACATCAGGAGGCAGGCTCAGACGGTGTCAGGCCCAGTATGGATTGCACGTGATTGCACAAAGGTTAGAAAGGGTACCGTATCCCCGGATAACATGTATGGATAGCGTACACATTCAAAATATATGTCTATACATCAGGAGGCAGGCTCAGACGGTGTCAGGCCCAGTATGGATTGCACGTGATTGCACAAAGGTTAGAAAGGGTACCGTATCCCCAGATAACATGTATGGATAGCGTACACATTCAAAATATATGTCTATACATCAGGAGGCAGGCTCAGACGGTGTTAGGCCCAGTATGGATTGCACGTGATTGCACAAAGGTTAGAAAGGGTACCGTTTCCCCGGATAACATGTATGGATAGCGTACACATTCAAAATATATGTCTATACATCAGGAGGCAGGCTCAGACAGTGTCAGGCCCAGTATGGATTGCACGTGATTGCACAAAGGTTAGAAAGGGTACCGTATCCCCAGATAACATGTATGGATAGCGTACACATTCAAAATATATGTCTATACATCAGGAGGCAGGCTCAGACGGTGTCAGGCCCAGTATGGATTGCACGTGATTGCACAAAGGTTAGAAAGGGTACCGTATCCCCGGATAACATGTATGGATAGCGTACACATTCAAAATATATGTCTATACATCAGGAGGCAGGCTCAGACGGTGTCAGGCCCAGTATGGATTGCACGTGATTGCACAAAGGTTAGAAAGGGTACCGTATCCCCAGATAACATGTATGGATAGCGTACACATTCAAAATATATGTCTATACATCAGGAGGCAGGCTCAGACGGTGTTAGGCCCAGTATGGATTGCACGTGATTGCACAAAGGTTAGAAAGGGTACCGTTTCCCCGGATAACATGTATGGATAGCGTACACATTCAAAATATATGTCTATACATCAGGAGGCAGGCTCAGACAGTGTCAGGCCCAGTATGGATTGCACGTGATTGCACAAAGGTTAGAAAGGGTACCGTATCCCCGGATAACATGTATGGATAGCGTACACATTCAAAATATATGTCTATACATCAGGAGGCAGGCTCAGACGGTGTCAGGCACAGTATGGATTTGACGGCCCAGATTACACAGCGGAGGAGCAGGGAGAGGTAAAGATTGCAAATGCTGGGGCCCTGCCCAAGCAAGGGGGGCCAACTCGTGGGCGTCGGTACTGGCACTGGGCCCCTCATAGTACAGCGGTGTGTCTGACGGTGGGTGTGCACCACCACCGTCAGAGACACTTGATTGCACTATGAGGGACCCTGTGCCAGTGCCCGCGCCCAAGAGTCGGCCTACCCACCTGTCCAGGGCAACGGCACTCGCACGGTGTCGTGCGGTAGGTGGTGACCCCGGCCATGGGGGGGAGGCAGCACAGTTAGGGAGTTTTAAAAAGTGGCATATGTTGATGTTGGACATTCAGCTGATGCAAAAGGCGAAATAGGTGAAGTACCAGGAAGAGGTGGACCAAAGCAAGCCATTTTTCTGTCACCCTATGTGTCATCAGGGGAAGGTGGGACAAAATCCTTGGAAACCCATGCATGGTTCATTTTAATGAAGGTTAGATCATCCACATTTTGGGTTGACAGACGGGTCCTTTTTTCTGTCAGGATTGATCCAGCTGCACTGAAGACTCTTTCCGATAGCACACTTGCAGCTGGGCAAGCGAGCTCCTGTAAGGCATATTGGGCCAATTCAGGCCAGGTGTCCAGTTTAGCGGCCCAATAGTCAAAGGGGAATGACCTGTGTGGGAGAACATCGATATGGGAGGAAAAGTAGTTTGTAACCATAGTTGACAACTGCTGTCTCCTGTCACTTTCCATCGATGCAGTATTACCAGTTGTGTGAGCGATATTTGAAAAATCAGTCCACAACATTGTCATGAAACCCCTGTCTCCAACGCCACTTCTGCTGTATGCACCACGAACACCTCTGCCAAGCTGCCCCCGGCCCGTACGGCTCGTGTGAGAACCATCACCGCTGCTGTGTGCTGGGAATGCCTCAAGCAACCGATTTACCAGAGTTGCTTGTTTATTAGCCAATATTAGGTCAAGGTTCTCCTGTAGCATGATGTTTTGTAATTTGCCTTTATAGCGTGGATCCAGGATGCTGGCCAACCAGTAGTCGTCATCGTTCATCATTTTGGCAATGCGGGGGTCCCTTTTTAGAATCTGCAAGGCATAATCTGACATGTGGGCCAATGTTCCCGGTGTCAATGATACACTGCGAGTGCTGGGTGGAGGAGCACTTTCTGGCAAATCCACATCCCTCCAGTCACGCACAAACCCTGTACCAGACCTTGCCACGCCAACATTTTCACTTGCCCCACGAGATGCATCCTCCTCCCCTAAGTAATCATCCCCATCATCATCCTCCTCCTCCTCTTCTTCCTCCACCTCGTCCAGGAGAGGTCCCTGAGCAGACAATGGCTGAATGTCATCAAGGATTCCCTCCTCCTCTTCCTCCTCATCAACATTGGCTGCAGACGCCTGCTCCTTAAGGTGCGTCAAAGTTTGCATGAGCAGACGCATAAGTGGGATGCTCATGCTTAGGATGGCGTCGTCTGCGCTTACCAGCCGTGTGCATTCCTCAAAACACTGAAGGACTTTACAGAGGTCTTTCAGCTTCGACCACTGCACACCTGTCAATTCCATGTCTGCTCTCAAAGTGCCTGGCCGTGTATCCTCGCACAAATGCATTATGGCCTGCCTCTGCTCGCACAGCCGCTCCACCATGTGCAGGGTGGAGTTCCACCTTGTTGCAATGTCGATAATGAGGCGGTGGTTGGGAAGGTGGAGCAATCGCTGCAGCTTCTGCATACGAACGGAGTGTACAGGCGACCGGCGGATGTGCGCGCACAGTCTTCGCACCTTCTGGAGCAGGGCTGTTAACTCCGGATAATTTTTGAGGAAGCACTGCACCACCAGGTTCAAGGTGTGAGCCAAGCAAGGTATGTGGCTGAGTTTTGAAAGGGCTATGGCTGCCACAAAATTACGGCCGTTATCACTAACTACCTTGCCTGCCTCAAGATGTACACTGCCCAGCCATGACTCAGTTTGTCGCTTCAAGTACTCGGCCAGCACCTCGGCGGTGTGTCTGTTGCCCAAACACATCATCTGCAACACAGCCTGCTGACGCTTTCCACTAGCTGCTCGATAGGGGGACACATTGTGTGCAACAGTGGCAGCTGCAGATGGAGTGCTCGTACGACTGCGCTCTGTGGACGAGCTTTCGCTTCTGGAGGAGGAGGAGGAGGTCGAACGCCTACAGCCAACTGTTTCCTATACCGTGGGCTAGGCAGCACTGTCCCACCACCGCTGTCCCCTGTGGACCCTGCATCCACCACATTAACCCAGTGCGCAGTGATGGACACGTAACGGCCCTGGCCATGCCGACTGGACCATGCATCAATTGTGAGGTGCACCTTTCCGCTCACTGACTGCTTGAGTGCATGGACAATGCGGTCTTTCACATGATGGTGGAGGGCTGGGATGGCTTTGCGAGAGAAGAAGTGGCGAATGGGTAGGTCATAGCGTGGTACTGCATAGGCCATGAGTTCGCGGAAAGCTGTGCTTTCCACCAACCGAAAGGGCATCATCTCAAACGAGATTAGTTTGGCAATGTGGGCGTTCAAACCCAGTGTACGCGGATGAGAGACTGAGTACTTTCTTGACCTACTCATAGTGTCTGGGAGGGTGAGCTGGACTTGAGAGCTGCATATGGTGGAAGTAGCGGTGGACAGGGCGGACTGAGAGAGGGTTGATGATGGTGATGGAGTTGGTGTTCTTTCTGATGGCCTAGAATCAGTCTTTCGTTGATATAACAGTGGGATTCCCTGACTGCTGTGGCCTTGCAACGACACCTCAACATTTGCTGCTGTGCTAACCGGTGGGCTTACAGTGGGGGAAACAATGTAGCGTTGCTGACTACCTTCGTTGTGATCAGTTGCACATGTGGCACTTGAGGTTTGGTGTTGTGTCCACGCTTGCAAGTGCATGCTGGTTAAATGTCTAAGCATGCAACTGGTATTCAAATTTTTCAGATTTTTCCCTCGGCTAAAGGTCTTTGCGCACTTCTTACAGATAACCTTGGCCTGATCATGAGGATTTTGTTCAAAAAAGTGCCACACTGCACTCTTCCTACTTTGGCAGACATTTTGCGGCCTAACACGCTGTGATCTTTTGACCCTCTGGACAAGCTGTCCAGCAACTCTTTTGATGTTTGGAACCTGTCTTCGGAGTGCTACGGGCCTGCCAGATAACAGCTGTTGCGATGTCGATGTCTGCTGTGGATGCTCCTCATCTGAGCTATTGGAAGCAGCACCCTCTTCCCCCAATGGATGCCAATCTGGGTCAACAACTGGGTCATCCATCACCTCCTCTTCTATGTCATGTGCACCTTCCTCTGTGTCACCGTGTATGGTGGTATAGTGTGCGGGAAGGGGCACCTGAGTCTCATCAGGGTCAGAATCTGGCTCTGTACACTGCGAGGACAATGTAGTGCTCTGAGTGAATGTACCAGCAGAATCATCCATCAGCGGCTGTGCATCAGTGCACTCCATGTCAGAGTCATCTTGGCCTGGGTAATTCACCATTTCACTTGATAATCCAGGCATGGTATGTGAAAACGGCTCCATGGAGTAATCAGTAGTATGGCCTGCGTCATCCTTCAATCTTGGTTGGGGTGAAGGACACAAGGAAAGGTGTGGTTCATGAACATGAGCCTCAAATGACGACTCAGTGCTTTTACTTTTTACAACTGAAGAAGAGGAGGCGATAGAGCTGGAGGCTGAGTCAGCAATGTAAGACAAAACTTTTTCCTGATGCTCTGGCTTTAAAAGCGGTTTGCCAACTCCTAGAAAACTAAGCGTTCGAGGCCTTATGTAGCCAGACGATGACGCAGGCTCAACACCTCCTGCATTCGGTCCTATTTTGCTCTTGCCACTACCATCAGATCCACCACCAACACCATCATTACCAGCTGCCAACCCCCGCCCAATTCCACGGCCTCTTCCACCAGCCTTCCTCATTTTTGGTAGAAATGTAGACAATATCCAACAAACTATATAGTAATGTAAAACAAGGTACAAGGTGTCTATAGGACAGGGGAGATTTTGAATTTCTGCAGACACTTGTGGACACTGGACACTTTTGGATTGTGTGAGGCCCACTGATATCTGAGCGCTATGTGACAGGCTCGATGGCACAGCTGTGACCAAAGTGACTAGAGGATAAGGGAGATTTTGAATCTCTGCACACACTTTTGGACACTGGACACTTTTGGATTGTGTGAGGCCCACTGATATCTGAGCGCTATGTCACAGGCTCGATGGCACAGCTGTGACCAAAGTGACTAGAGGATAAGGGAGATTTTGAATCTCTGCACACACTTTTGGACACTGGACACTTTTGGATTGTGTGAGGCCCACTGATATCTGAGCGCTATGTCACAGGCTCGATGGAACAGCTGTGACCAAAGTGACTAGAGGATAAGGGAGATTTTGAATCTCTGCACACACTTTTGGACACTGGACACTTTTGGATTGTGTGAGGCCCAATGAATATCTGAGCGCTATGTGACAGGCTCGATGGCACAGCTGTGACCAAAGTGACTAGAGGATAAGGGAGATTTTGAATCTCTGCACACACTTTTGGACACTGGACACTTTTGGATTGTGTGAGGCCCAATGAATATCTGAGCGCTATGTGACAGGCTCGATGGCACAGCTGTGACCAAAGTGACTAGAGGATAAGGGAGATTTTGAATCTCTGCACACACTTTTGGACACTGGACACTTTTGGATTGTGTGATGCCCAATGAATATCTGAGCGCTATGTGACAGGCTCGATGGCACAGCTGTGACCAAAGTGACTAGAGGATAAGGGAGATTTTTAATTTCTGCAGACACTTGTGGACACTGGACACTTTTGGATTGTGTGAGGCCCACTGATATCTGAGCGCTGTGTGACAGGCTCGATGGCACAGCTGTGACCAAAGTGACTAGAGGATAAGGGAGATTTTGAATCTCTGCACACACTTTTGGACACTGGACACTTTTGGATTGTGTGAGGCCCACTGATATCTGAGCGCTATGTCACAGGCTCGATGGCACAGCTGTGACCAAAGTGACTAGAGGATAAGGGAGATTTTGAATCTCTGCACACACTTTTGGACACTGGACACTTTTGGATTGTGTGAGGCCCAATGAATATCTGAGCACTTTGTCACAGGCTCGATGGCACAGCTGTGACCAAAGTGACTAGAGGATAAGGGAGATTTTGAATCTCTGCACACACTTTTGGACACTGGACACTTTTGGATTGTGTGAGGCCCACTGATATCTGAGCGCTATGTCACAGGCTCGATGGCACAGCTGTGACAAAAGTGACTAGAGGATAAGGGAGATTAGATTGCTTTTAAAAAAGCAGTTTGCGGAGCAGTGGGTAAACAGCAATGCAGGAATGTCAGGAAGCCTTAGAAGGCAGCCCAACAACCAACACCACTGATACACCACTATATAGCCTCCCCTTGCACTGCACACACAGTGACTGGTGTGTTGTGCAGGCCAAATCGCTAGCAGCAGAAGCAGTTTTTTTGTCTTCTTCCCTGCCTAACGCTCTCCCTACAGAATCAGCAACCTCTCCCTATACTGAGATCGGCAGAAGTAAGATGGCGGTCGGCGTGCACGCCCTTTTATACCCCCTGTGACGCCCACCAAAGCAAGCCAATCACTTGCATGCCCTTCTGAAAGATGGTGGTGACCCCTGCCTATGTCATCACGTTGCCCACAGTGTCCGTGGATCCTGATTGGCTGAAAAAGAGCGCAAAACAAACTTTTGAAACGCGACTTTGGCGCGTAAGTCGCCGACCTCGTGGCCGACCTCATCCTAGGGTTGGGTTTCGTTTCATGAAACTCGACTTTGCCAAAAGTCGGCGACTTTTGAATTTTTTCGACCCGTTTCGCTCAACTCTATTCCTAACTTTTCCTTCCACATTCTTCTCCTCTTGCACTAACCTTTTTTCTCTGTTGATTCTTCTTTGGATATAACTTATTACTTGCTTAATTGAACAAGTTTTAGATCACTCTGTTATATTTTATTACTCACCTTATTGACTATAACTATAATCCCCTGCCCAAAAATTGTTATAAAATCCCCCCCCAAATAATAAAGAATATTGTTGCATATTTGTGCTCAAACAGAAATCAGTGTCAATCAGTGGTAGGGCATGGTTGGACTACTTGACATCAGGATTACTAGTCCTCTAGTGATAATAACTTGCTGTTAAAACAATGTTTACATCAAAACTACATCAATCAGCCCACTATGTAGCAAATCATTGGAATCTGCCTTTCTGTCTCAATATCATGCTGCTTTCAGATTGGGTGAAAAAAACCTGCTGGCAGCTTCTCTTTAAAGATCAGCCTCCGTTGTGAATTAGGAAATTTGCATGTACCCTTGTTGCCAAGCTATCTTACACCACAGTTTGATCATAATTTCTCACAGTTTCAATTACCTCAGATACAAGAAGAGAATAGAGTTTGCTTCAATGAGTACAACACATCTATGCTAATGTGATCGAAAATAAAAATCTATACGACAACATAAACACTTAAAGAACAAATGTAAAGGTAAACACATTGATTACCAAACATTCTATTTTACAAACCCAATTGGCCATTTGCATGCTAAGCTAAGTTGAAACATTTATAGTACATCAAAAGTGATTGCTAGAATACTGTACTTTATGGACAAAAGTATTGCTCTGAACAGCAAAAAAGCGATTCTTACCTGACTGTAATTTTGTTTAATTACTTATCTTTCCCAATAAAGAAAACCTATTAAGATGAATAAACCATTTGTAGAATGTTAAAACCATGTAAAGATAACAAACACTACAAATAAAAAAATGGACGATCACCTGGCAGTTTAAAATGGAAAGAGTAATGGCAACATTTTTACATGGGGGATTAAGTTGATCTTAGGCTGGTTTCACACTTGCTTTTTTTTGCAGCGCGTTTTTCCCGCAAAAAAACGCATTGAAAAAACGCATACAAATGCATACAAACGCTGCGTTTTTTTCAAGCATTTTTATGCGCATGCAGGAAAAAAACGCAGCGTTTTTGTGCGTTTGTATGCGTTTTTTGTGCGTTTGCGTTTTTTTACAGATTTTTGAAAAACCCCCCAAAAAAGAAAAAAAAAACATTCAACAACACACAAGACCAATGGGACTTCATTGTGGGTGTGGTATGTTAATATATAGACCCTGTCTACAGTATTCTTCACATTTGCTTGATTCTTCTCGTGACCATGGATCTGCGCTGGAAGAGTTTTCACTTCAACTTGGATTTGGACATTGCGATGGCTCAGGCGTATGCAGTTGCTTGCCATGAACAAAGGAAGAGAGAGAGGCAGCGAAGACGGCAGCGGCGGCGTATGTGGATACATCCGATTGTTGAACGCCGGGAGAGCCGTGGGGCATACCACACCCTCTACAGCGAGCTCCAGGCAAACCCGGAGAAATTTACAGATTATATCCAGATGTCCCAAGAAAGTTTCAGGGATTTGCTTGCTCGTGTCCAACAATCCATCCGGAGACAGGACACACAGCTCCGTCGTGCGATTCCTCCTGAGGAACGGCTACTGGTGACATTACGGTATGTAATATTTAAAAACCAAGGGGTGCGGTCTGATGGTTTTTTTTTAAATTTAGTATTCAAAACCTTGGGTAATTAGTTTTCGTGAATGTACTAATATTTTATAGTTTTTTAAAATAATATACATAAATATTAATTTTACTTCTTTGTCTGTTCACAGATTCCTGGCGACTGGAGAAACCCTATCTTCACTACACTTCCAGTACCGTATTGGAATCTCTACCTTGTCTGGAATTGTTGCTGACACCTGCCGGGCTCTCTGGAATGTTCTTTGTCCAGAATTTATGCCCCTGCCCACCGCTGAAAAGTGGATGGAAATTGCTGACAAATTCTGGACAGTATGCAATTTTCCCAACTGTTTGGGAGCTGTTGATGGTAAACACATACGGATCATCAAACCCAAAAGAACGGGATCTGAGTCTATAATTACAAAAAGTACTTTTCAATAGTACTCATGGCCATTGCGGATGCCGGATGTATGTTTGTAGCAGTGGACATTGGAGCATTTGGCCGTGGTAATGACTCACAGGCTTTTAAAAACTCAGACATGGGCCGGAGGTTGTATGGCAACCAATTTAATTTCCCTATGCCACGGCCTCTTCCTCACACCGAAGCTCCGCCACTGCCCTTTGTAATGGTTGGCGATGAGGCTTTTCAAATGTGCGGAAACTTAGTGAAACCCTACTCCAGCCGGGACTTGGACCACACCAAAAAAATATTTAATTACAGGCTGACCAGGGCCAGAAGAACTGTCGAGTGTGCTTTTGGGATTCTTGTCTCCAGATGGCGAATTCTGGGCACGGCCATTAATCTTAAACTTGAAACAGTCGATGAGGTGGTGAAGGCCTGTGTGGTTCTACATAACTTTGTGATGGCTAAAGAGCACCCGACCTTTGAACTGGACGATGATGCTCCTAACCCATTGCCTGAATTCACTCAGCACACTCTCAGGTCATCCGTTGAAGTTGGCCAAATGAGGGACCAATTTGCGGCCTACTTTATTTCTGATGTAGGACGGTTGCACTGGCAAGATGAAATGGTGTAATGTTTTTGTTTGTTTATGGTAATAAAAAACCTTATTTGATACCATTACTGAGTGCACTATATTTTTTAAACTCCAATTAAATAAAAAACTTCCCATGTATAACTGAATTTTTTGATGTTCACACACCTGGGCAGGTAAATACACATATGAGTTAAAATGCAGCATTGCTAGTCTGCGTGAAATATATTGGAACGAGCAAAGCTGCAGGCCATGAATCAGGAAACCAATTTTTTTCAAGAGAAAATTGTCCAACTAGTTGAAAAAAAAGTATGTGATTTTTTCAAAACCCAACCCTCAAAACCCAACCCCAATGAAAGTCAATGGGGAATACAAGTCAGCATTGAGTGGATGAATGTAATCAGCTCAATTCCAACTTGTAGTGTAGAAATAGACAAGTTTCTAGAGTTATTACACTAGGCCTTGGAATGACTATACTAGGCCGTGGTATTTCAAATATGAGTATAGTAGGCCTTGGGCCTACTAGTATAGTCATATGTGAAATACCACGGCCTAGTATAGTCATACCAAGGCCTACTGTAATAACTCGATTTTTACCAACTAGGAGCTTGTTTCACGAAAAACAAACTGGTGAAACTTGACAAGTTTCACCAGTTTGTTTTTCATGAAACCAGATTCTAGTTGGTAAAACTAGAGTTATTACACTAGGCCTTGGAATGACTATACTAGGCCGTGGTATTTCAAATATGAGTATAGTAGGCCTTGGGCCTACTAGTATAGTCATATGTGAAATACCACGGCCTAGTATAGTCATACCAAGGCCTACTGTAATAACTCTATTTTTACCAACTAGCATCTTGTTTCACAAAAAACAAACTGGTGAAACTTTTTAAGAAAGAAACTTATTTTTTAGACAAGTTTCAACAGTTTGTTTTTCATGAAACCAGATCCAAGTTGGTAAAACTCGAGTTATTACACTAGGCCTTGGTATGACTATACTAGTCCGTGTTATTTCACATATGACTATACTAGGCCTTGGGTTGGTTTTTAACATGTATTTACCCATCAGTGTGTGTGAGCGGCGCAAACAACATTAATGAAACTTTGTAATGGTGAACCACAAATGTACATTTATTTTTAATCACAAAAATAAACCAAAAAATTATTTTTTACGGCGTTTGGGGGCAGATGGTTTCAATTTGGGGGTGTGCAGGGAATATGCAACACTTGCAGTTGAAGACGGTGTTTGAGGGGAAGGGGCAACAAAACTTGTGGGGGAAGGTAGTCCAGTTAAGGGAAATAAAGTAGGAACACTTAGAGGAGAGGAAATCTGTTCAGGTACATTTGTTGTAATGGCATGTCGCCGTAGGCTTGTGTGCCTGGACCGACTTTGGACCAATGCCCGCCTTGATTGATATCGCCTTGACCTTGGGGCAAATATTGAGTGTAGGTCCCCCGTCTGCTGGGGTGGCTGCTGCTGCTGCTGAGGTGGCTGCTGCTGCTGCTGAGGTGGCTGCTGCTGAGGTGGCTGCTGCTGAGGTGGCTGCTGCTGCTGCTCTTGGTTGGCAGTGCTCGTCCTTGCAGGAGGACTGGTGGCGGCAGTGATGGTCCAGGTTTGCGGAGTGGTGGTGGCAGGGCTACTACATGTTGTTGTAGCGGCAGGGCTGTTCCATGTTTGCCTAGTGGTGGCTGAGCTCCACGCATGCATGGGAGTGGCGGTGGTGCTCCAGACAGGAGCAGCGCTTGCCATGGTGGTGTCGGTGAAGTGACCAGCTGCACTCAGACTTGTGGTGGTGTAACGGTGGGTGTCCTGGCTTTGAATAGAGGTGTCCGTGCAGTGGTATGCAGCACAAGTAGGTAGTGAGGTGAAGCGAGTCAATGGTGGCACAGGTGGAAATGACACCACTGACTGCTGACCGTACTGATTATGCTGCATAGCCTGCAAGAAAGCATTGTTGCAGGCCTGCAGCACATTCAGCTGTTGCTCAGGACTAAGGTGTTCCGCCATGCCCTTTTCAATCTTACTAAAAAAATGGTGTGCTGGTCTGTTGAGGTCGGCCTCCAGACGGTCAAGGCGCTGTTCTACAGAATTGAAGCGGTGTTCAAAGTGGTTAAAACCACGTTCCATGAGTGCAAAACCGCTTTCAACTCTGTCGGACAGCGACTTGAGGCTGGAATTAAAGGCCTCGCTCAAATGCATAAACTCGGGCAAGACATTCCTGTCCAAGGCCCTCTGCCGCTGGCGGGTAGTGCCCGCATAACCAGTGGCAGAGACCTGGGACAGGGGAACACCTGATGGCCCAGCTTCCTGGTCACCAGCTGTGTGTGTGGCTGACCTGCAAGGTGCTTCCTGGCTGTCGGATGGCTGGGACGGGCCAGAGGACGTCCGAGGAAGGACCGCTCCAGGGCCAGGTTGCAGGGTGCTGCTCCAGGTGCTGTGGAAGAAAGGAAAATCATTACTACCATGCCTTTACAAGAAGCATCAGCTGTGGATTAGAAAAACACAGATTAATAAAAATAAAAACCCAAAATTTATAATACTTACGATCTCGTGGCAAGGACCGGTCTTAAGAACTGCAACGCGTGATAGTGACGGTATCTAGTTCTGGTCCTTGACGCAGATCCACTGCGAACCTGGCCCTCAGCACGAACATCACTGTTGAAGCGGTCCTTGATCGAACGCCAACGTGTTCGGACTTTGTCCACTGTTGGGAAAAAAAAACAGTGCCGTCAAGGACAACAGTCACTGCGGCACAATATAGCAATACAATACTCAAAGCAGTCACTGTAGAGCCCAATGACACTGTTGGGTTTCCTGCTAGAATATACCTAGCACGAAACCCAACAGTGCCGTCAAGGACAACAGTCACTGCGGCACAATATAGCAATACAATACTCAAAGCAGTCACTGTAGAGCCCGATGACACTGTTGGGTTTCCTGCTAGAATATACCTAGCACGAAACCCAACAGTGCCGTCAAGGACAACAGTCACTGCGGCACAATATAGCAATACAATACTCAAAGCAGTCACTGTAGAGCCCGATGACACTGTTGGGTTTCCTGCTAGAATATACCTAGCACGAAACCCAACAGTGCCGTCAAGGACAACAGTCACTGCGGCACAATACAGAGCAGGGAAATACTCACTAAACGCCTTTTTGGAGGATGCTGTGGCGCTGTCCCAGCCATCCATCAATGCTGCGGCCACCTCATTCCATAGCCGCCGGGTCACCACATTGTCCTTGTACAGCCGGTCACGGCTGTCCCACAATGGCGCACGCTCCTGGACCAGGCTGATGAGCTGCTCATTATCCAGGTAGACGTCTTCATCCCGTTGTGGAACCTAGACAAAACACATTCATTAGAATAATCAAATTTAAATTGAATAAAAAGTTACAAAAAAAAGAAACATAAAAAAGAGTAAAAATAGAAGATAAAAAATAAAGAACATTACAAATCATTTGATACATACATTCCGTATCACCACCGGGACTTGGCTTCGCTGCTCCTGCTCTTCGCCCTCAGAAGTCCCGTCCGCAGAAGATGATGATGATGATGTCTTAAAAAAGTTGAAAAAAACGTAAGAGATTTGGAGTAGCAGCAGATATACTTACCAGATGCACGAAAATAATCACCTCACGGTCTGCTTGCGCCAATTCCTGCCGCGATGGGGAATATTCGGATTCTGAAGACATACTGCATGTAAAAATAATAAAAATCATTAGTACATACATAATTTAAAAGGACAGGCATATAATGTAATATACTCACATTCTTGCGCTGATAAGATGGGTTCCTTGGTGACTGTCTGCTCTCCAGTCTGTCAGTGTAGTAGTGACAGAGTGTTGGCAGGCACCTCCTTTATATAGACTTTTTTTTTTACGTTAGAAGTTTATAACTAGTACAACAAGTGGACACCACCAAAAAAACGCAGCGCTAAAAAAACGCATACATGCGCATGCCAGTGCGCACGTATGCACATCCATAGGCTATAATGGCCATTTTTAGCGCAAAACATGCGCATACGTGCGCATGCGCTTTTTTGCAGGACCAAAAAATGCAACATGTAGCGTCTGTGAAATACAAACGCACACCCCAAAAAAACGCAGCGCATGAAAATCGCATACGTGCGCATGCCAGCGCGCAGGTATGCGCACCCATATTAAATATAGGGGAAAAAACGCATGCGCACGTATGCGTTTTTTTCAAGCGCAAAAAAACGCAAATGTGAAACCAGCCTTACATAGATTAAAGGAGTTTCTTGGTTTTATGTATGTAAAGCTTATTTACATTAAAAAAAACTTGAAGTAGGTAAAGGCTCCCCTCCACTATCTCCCCTACTCACACTGGCAGATATCATACCACATGCTTTCCATTTTCGGGACAATGACGGGGGGGGGGACTAGTCACCTGGCTAATGTACCTATTGACCAGCTTCTAGTGGATGCGATGCTCCTCGCTACAGGACCTGCAAAAGTATTCGGGTCTCTCAAATTTATCTTATATTTAATACGGCTCCATCAGAGAATCACTGAGACATTGCCTCCATTCGTCAGACCTTTCACGTCCCCTAACTGCATTTGAAACACTTTGTGCAACTAGTCAGAAGCCCAAGAAAATAATGTCAACTGTATACCAAATTTTGTGCACTTTAAACTGTTGTTTTAAGAGAGCCTTTATAACACATTGGGAGAGCGATCTAGGCTACAAGTTTACTTCAACCCAAATCCTCCACATTTACAAACACTCGCATGGTCCAACGCAGTGTGTCAGGGCTCAGGAGAATAACTTCAAAATTATAACCAGATGGTATATTACACCAGAGTTGTCATTGGCAAACAGGAGCCTCGACCAATTGTTGGAGGTGCAGCAATGCAGAAGGCACATACTTGCACATGTGGTGGTCCTGTCCGCCTCTCCTGCAATTCTGGCACACGGAGGAAAACTTTATTCAAGGTGTGCTGAACAAATCTCTCAAATTGACACCCGAAATAGTGTTTTTAAATTTTCCACTTTGGCATAGACATAAATGCGCCTCGATATTGATACAACATATACTGACAGCAGTGAAACTACTAATTCCTACTTACTGGAAGACAACAAAAATCTCCTCCATCTCACAACTATATGAAAAAGTTGATATGTTGTATCATGTGGCTAAACTTGTGGCCCTAGTAAACTGCTCCCAATCAACATTTGAAGAAAACTGGTGTCCATGGATCCCTTTTAGATCTGTTTACAAATTCCACCAAGATTAGCATTACAATTACAAACCAATACAACATTATTATTAATCGTGCCAACTTCCCCGCCCCCTCCCTCTCTCTTAGGTTCTTTCCTGTTATCCACTCCCTTTACACTATCCTTTCTTTCCTTACCCCTTCTTATACTAAATATTTCTTATGTATTAGACATCATGATGTGGGTTATCAGATGTCGACTGTTTTTTTGCAGCAACTTAAAGGCTCTATATTTCCTTAGGAAACCGTTATTTGATAATTTTCGCAATTAGGGCAATACATAAACTGTCATGGCTTATGCTATATACCAATGCTTGTTAAAGAATGATTGCCAGTTGTACACTGAGAAATGCTACAATTATTTGTTACATGTTTATTTCAAATATCAATAAAAAAAACCATTGAAAAGAAGTAGGTAAAGGCTTAGCTGCCATTGAGTAACTTCTGTTAACAAGAATCCGTATGTAAGCGTTAGCAACTTCTGTTACATGTTTATTACATAACACTTAGGCTTGTCTACACTTCCTGCTTTTTATAGCAGTCTCATTATCATGACAGACAGAATATCATTGAAGTATAACTCCTTTGTATGCAATAGATAACACAAAAGCCATCTCTCACATTACTGATGTTTTTAATATAGAGCATGGTATGAAAATGTATTAAAAAATTAAATAAACAGAAAAATATTGTTTAAATTAGCATACAGTGCACAACCAGATATCTCGAAGTTGATTCTTATGAATCATTACAACCGTCATTAAAATGTTGCACATGTATTACTGTAAAATATCAAAATATATTTAATAGTGTTAAATCGCATAAATATTGAGTAACGATAAAAGAAAACTAAAACAAAATTTAATAGTTGATTATTATTTTAATATATTATTTTGTTACAGTTAGTTTTACTTCAAAGATATTGGCATTTGCAGCTTTTTTTTTGCTAAAGCAATGCCAAGACGTATGTCACATTTATTCAAGACTTTGATTTAACTTGCATTCTATAGAACATTTCAAAGCAGTGCCATTCCAAGATTGCTCCTTTTCGGTTTCTTCTAGTATTCAATCAAAAACTAGCAAATTAAAGGAAACCTGTCACCATTAAAATGCCACTGATAGGGCCGCTCACTGGACCAAAAATATCAGAAAGAAGAAAGAATTAATGATTAATATACAAGTTATATTGAATCTGTTCTCACAAAATGATGTATCAATCTAATCAGCTCCTCCTGCTCAATAAAATAACATCTGCAGATTGGGTGGCATTTACATGGTAACAGGTTCCGATTACCCAACTGTAGCTATTGCTTTAACTGCAGATTTACAAATGAAACTGAATGGGAGGAGACACAGATTAGATATCAGAAAAAACTTTTTGACAGTAAGAGTGATCAATGAGTGGAACAAGCTGCCTCGAGAGGTGGTGAGTTCTCCTTCAATAGAAGTCTTCAAACAGAGGCTGGACAGACATCTGACTGGGATGATTTAGCGAATCCTGCTCTGAGCAGGGGGTTGGACCAGATGGCCCAGGAGGTCCCTTCCAACTCTACGATTCTATGATCCTATTCTATGATTCTCTGTATTAATTTCCAGTGAAAATTCATTAACCTCTTAAAACATATTCACACGTTTTTAATATAGACCAACATTTTTACATTTTAAAACTACAGGATAAATAGGGAAATAAATGTAACTTTCTAAACCTCTTACCTGTAGTATTTTTTATATTTCTTTTATCAGGAAATGTATTTCCTGATATTGTCCTTATATTCCTTTAAAAATTATCTGACCATAGCGGTAAATGATCCAACAACAAATTGTAAGATTGAATGGTGACAATGTAACCTGGGGCTCTTTGAAGTTCATCACAGCATGAGACAATTGAAGAAAAGATGAAAGGTGCCTCTAAATCTGGTAGAAAGAGAACTATTGTTAAAAAATGCTTATGTGTGTTTAAGATCTGTAAAGTACTATACTTTTTGTTCATAAAAGCCAATACCTGTGTGCACAATCTATTGAAGTCTATTTATCCTAAACTCATTAGCTTCATATTAATTATCATTTAAACATTATTGTATACCCTTTCCTTGGTATCTCGCATGTAGTCCCCTTGAATCAAAGAAATGCTACAAAGCATGGGGAAAAAATAAAACATATTAATAGCACAAAACATAATCTATTTGTAAAACTTTCTGTACTACATATGATCCCACTGGCACAGTATCAGAATAAGACCTGAAAGCCATACAATGGGAATGAAAGATTATAGTTTTGCTAAAAGGGCTTCTGCAATATAAAAAGCAAGAGACATTTTCAAAAGAACAAAATCTACACACATGATTTTCTAGCTTGGCCCCTTGGTCCCTGTTGTTTGCAGAGGTTTTATTCATACATGCCTGGAAGGATTCCAGCTCTTGCTTAGCCTTGTAAATGGCTTAAACACCTTCTGCCAAATAGTAGAATTCCCAGGAAATCAGAATTAGAGGCAGGAGGAGAAAGCAACGGATTAAATGCTCAAAGTGCACCGAGCTTACACTGTAAACCAAAGCAAATGAGTAAAAACAAACAGTGGAAAAGACAAGCACTCTAAATCTAGTAATGGTAATTTTTTTTTCAAAGTCATTCTTTCAAAGCCTTTAACCGCGAAGCATGCGTTTCTCTATATAATAGCCATTTAAAAAAAAAAAAATCAGCAAAATATAAAGCAGCTTGGAAAGTTACAATTTTCTCTGTTTGCAACAAACAATATAGAACTGTGTCAAGGTAATATGTTTGACAACGGGAATAGCACAGCAGATGCAATTTTAGAGATTGAAATGAAACCAAGTCATCTTTACATAAATGATGATAGAGCAGCCTTAAATTGTGCACAAATAACATGCATACAGCATCAACATAGATTGATGTGTAGCTTGATTTATGTGTCCGGAACATCTCAATTATTTTTGCTTATTAAAGAATACAAAGAAATCTCCACATAAGATCACCTTTTTGGGAAGATCACTAGTGGTGACACTATACAGTCTCGTTAATCCATAACCTGGAACAAGGCCATACAAAAGCATGCTAAGGTTAATTATATTCATATCCAGTCCACTTAGATAATGGCTTTTATATCATGAGTTACGCTAGGCAAATATCTGAAATGAGCATCACCCGGTGAACAAGCAAAACATTAATACTTTGGGAGAAATTATTTTTAATGTTATATATACTGTAAATTAATCAGCACATTGTTCTTCAGGGAAGAGAGCAAGAATTAAAAAAATAATAAAGTCAAGTTCTATTTGCTTTCTACTGGCAACAGGGCTGCTTGGACTCTGGAGCAGTTTTTAAAAATGAGCCCTATTATACTATCAATTCCTGCTGTAAGAAGAAAAACAGCTTCCAATCCAGAGTGATGAATTCCAATAAGTCAAATTTTATTCCACCATAAAACAACAACATTTCAACCTATTACAGGTCTTCATCAAGTAATTGGTCAAAACATTGTTAATCACTGATTGCCCCTAGAGATAGGCCCTGGATGGGGGGATGGGTGTGCGCTAGTCATCCCCCTCTACAACTAAAGACAAAATGGGTGAACAAATGAGGTAATACACTTCGCTTGCGAAAACATAAGAGAGATCATGCCAACAATCCTCCAAGAAGACACGAGTCGACTACTAGCACTTACAATCAAGACAGAGGAAAATAGAGCTATCACCAGCGCCTTACTGAAGAAACTAAAAGTATTTAAACATCCAGCAAGGGTATATCAAATAGCAGCAGAAGATGGAGGTCACCGCTAGGTCCTAGGGGAAGAAGGATATCACTCCACAACAGAGATGCAAAGATGAAGAGGGAACTTGCAGCAGCAAGTGCAATGACCTTCTACAGCCGGCATGCAGAATGTCTGTCTGTCACACCTGACACACCCATGATATTAAATCAGAATGATGTGTCACACATAATAGTTTGTTAGGGCTAGCAGAACGCACCAAATCATAGAATAATAGTAGGTGTGTTCGCCGCCCGGGGTCCACCGTGCAGAGGTGTTACGCTGCTGCTAAGCAATGGCGGATGCACGATATGGCGGTATAACACATGCGGGTTGAACGTCACCCGGTGTGAGCTGGGCAGGCTCTGTTACATCACAGAGTCGCTGAAGCACTAAACACAAATACTGAGCCTGTTCAAGCTTACAGAGCTCAGCGGGATGAACGCTCGGTATACGGTCACAGGACTCTGGCCCAAGACACAGGGTCAGCGTCCCTCTAGACCTCCCCAGGCGTGCGGCATCGCAGCCGCAAACACCAATAACTGCTGCAAACTGCAGCAAGGCGACAGACACTGCCGCGGTACAATAATGCCCTGTAATGGGTGTAGGGATTCGCTCTGGTAGGTAATGGCAGGGCGGCAGTAGCAAGGCAACACACAGGCATAAAGTCCAGTTTCAGTCGTTTAATGTCACTTATTACCCAGCGGGTCAACAGAACATAAGGAAAAACCATACACATACTCCAGCTTGGAGAACCTCTTGTCCCAGACTCACCCCTTTCACAGGATGGGCTTAACTAAGCGGCTGCCAAGTCCTGCGGCTTCTGCCAGGTGCCATTCCCAGGGTTCTTCCGAGTCTTGCTGCTATAGTCCTGCAGCATGGGGATCCTGTATATAAGTTTCAGGCTGAGTGTAGCCAAGTTCCTGTAGCTTCCAGAAACACACACACACCTTGTGGCAATTACCAACCTCCGTTACATAGGGCCCAACCCCTCCCACCAGTGAGATAGACATTACATGGGCTGATCACGTGACCCTGACATCATCGCAGGTCCTGTCTTTAGAGAAAAACCCGGCCAAACATTAATCTGCTGGGAGAAACATATCTCCCATCCAGTAAAACACCCTTTACTGTACCATATGGGCCACACTATCGGACGCTAGAACAGTGGAATGATATGGACCGTGGCCTGTAGCTTGCCACTGACTGTTGCTGACGCTATCTCTAGTTCCCTGTCCACACACTGAATATCAGAGGGAGGGGAATCTTAATGAGTCATTCGCAGTTCCATGCATCTGTCATCATTCACACATGTAGCAACTAGAGTCTATACTAGCGCATGGCCGAGCGGCCATGCAAACCTTTTATAGCCGAGAACTTCCGGAAGCTTCCAGATCCCTGTGATGGACCAATCAGATCTGGAGAAGGACCTGTGCATGTGACTCCCGATCTCCAATGGGAGATCGTCCCGTGAGCATCCTCAGTAAATCAACGGAATGACTTAGCCTCTGGAGTGGCTTGCTGCTGAACAGCCTGCGTTGCTATTGCTGGCCCAGAGGTGGCAGCAACAGCCAGACCCACAGAGCTGGCCTAAGCAGAGCGTTGGAACGACGAGTCTGCTGAGCAGGCTCCTCTACAGTCAAAGCAGATTGGGAGACCGCCAAATGCAAGGCTCTGGATTCCTGCTGTGCACTTGCAGGAACCTGACACCTAGCAATAGTTAATAAATAACATTTCCCACATGTCTGCTTTACATCAGCACAATTTTTTAATCACTTTTTTGTTTGAAGTTATTAGGGTTAAAAGTTGACCAGCGATTTCTCCTTTTTCCAACAAAATTTACAAAACCATTTTTTAGATGTGTATATGATTAAAATACTCATAAGTGACACCATTCTAAAAACATCAACTCTCAAGGTACTTAAAAAAATTATTTAGACCCAATCCATTTTTTTATTTTCACAAGGGTAACAGGAGAAAATGAACCCGAAAATTTGTTGTACAGTTTCTGCTGAGCATGCCAATACCCCATATGTGGATGAAAACTATTGTTTGGGTGCATGGCAGAGCTCGGAGTGGAAGGAGCGCATTTGACTTTTTGAATGCTAAATTTGCTGGAATAATTAGTGGACGCCATTTCACGTTTCAACAGCCCCTGATGTGCTTAAAAAGTGAAAATCCCTCACAAATGACACCATTTTGGAAACTAGACCCCTCAGGGAACTGATCTTGATGTGTGGTGAGCACATTGAACCTTCAGGTGCTTCACAGAAGTTTATAACGTTGAGCCATGAAAATAAAAAAATCACATTATCCCCACAAAAATGTTTTTTAGTCTCAAATTTTGCTTTTTCACAAGAGTAACGGGAGAAGTTACACAACAATTTGAATGTTGCCATTTATCCCGAGTATGCCAAAAACCCGTATGTGGGGGAATACTACTTTTGAGACACAGTGCAAAGCTCAGAAGGGAAGAGGCACCAAATTGGAGTTCAGATTTTGCTGGAATGGTTTGAAGGTGCCATGTCACATAAACCCCCCAAATGTGAACTCATTTTACAAATTACAATCCCCAATGAATTTGACTTGGCGTGCAGTAATCAAATTGATACCACATAGAATTTTATACCATTGAGCAGTGAAGAAAGAATAAATTACATTTTTACTGATAAAATATTGTTTTAGTCCAAAGGAACGCCATACTATAGTGCAGATTTTACTGTTATGGCTTGCGGCTGCCATGGCCCACTTGGAGGGCAACTGAGTTGTCAAAACAGCAGAGGCCCCTTAAGTGACCCCATTTTGCAAACTACACCTCTCAACAAATTCTCAAATTCATCTAGGGTTGTGCTTATCATATTGACACAATGTGTGTGTCACAAAATGTTATACCATTGGGCAGTGAAATAAAATTAACTACATTTTCACCACCAAAATTTTGTTTTAGCCCCAGATTTTACATTTTCACACAAGAAGGGAGTAGCAAAGGCACCACAATTTGTCCCACAATTTCTACTAAATACCCCATATGTGGCTGTACAGTACTGCTTAGCCACACATCAAGACTCTAGAGGGTCAGAGTGCTATTTGCCTCCTAGAGCGCAGATTTTCGTAGAATAGTTTGCGGACTCCATATACAGAGCCCCTAATTGCTAGAAGAGCAGAATCCCCCCTCAAGTGACCCAATTTTGGAAATTATACACCGGTGGGAATTTATTTGCAGGTGTGATGAGGATTTTGACTCCATGGGTGTTTTCCAGAAACAAGCAGCAATGAATGTTGCGGAGTGAAAATTGCAAACTGCCGCTGTAGTGACCAGTATGCTATAGTGACCAGTAGTACGCTGCAGTCACCAGTACATTATGCCCAGCTCATGCTCCTGAAAACACGCTCTCATCACTTCAGAAATTCCAAACATGGGAATGCTATATGTGGTTTAGGTACACTGTGGGACTCAGAAAGTAGGAGGGCATCTGGATTTGGGAGTGCAGAATTTGCTGAATTATCTTTTGAGGGGCGAGGAGCCATTTCATTTTTTCAGAGACCTTTTACTAGCAGTAATGTGGAACCCAACCCCCCCCGATATTTTCGAAGATGACATAACTGAGTGGGGGGCTTGCTTTTTTGTGGATTGAGTTGAATCTTTTATAGGGAACATCTTACATAATGTTTGAGATCATATTTATCTCTAGTAATAATATACATATTGCTTACTGTTGGGTCTCTGCTGAAACTTCAGTATTTTATGTGTGAGCAAAATTCACTCTTTTCTCTGCTTTTTGAACTCCACATTTGTTTTACCATCGCTCAGGAAATCAGACAACAGAACCTCATGTGGTGTGCTAAGCAGGATTTCTGGAATTATTAATACTGAGATCAAGGTTAATTAGTAACACGGACAAAGAACGCTTCCCACTGAAAGATGCAGCCAATAGGAAATCAGGGGCATGAACAGAAATTTGAAACTTCTCTGTCCAGCAGTATTAACCATTTAATTACCATGTAGCAAGAGGATGAGACAAAATGGAAGCACAGACAGAATATGGAGTTTTCTCTCTCTCATATGGATTTATGCACTTTACAGCTTTGCATTTATGGACTATTAGCTTAGAGAAAAAATATTTATTCATTCTATTTTACATGGTGGACACTTGCTTTTTTAAGCATATTTTTCTGTTTTGTATCACTGTTCTTAATGCAAGAGGCAAGACTGTTACTATGCTCCTGGCAGCAGCATTTTGTCAGATATACAAAGTTTCTCCAAACTTTCTAATTTTAATAACAATTTGTCTTGCATTTTTAGAGATGTTTTTCTGTTTGTTTTTTTCTTTTTGCAGCATCATGTTATACTAAATACTACCGTATTTTTCGGACCATAAGATGCACTTTTTCACCAAAAATTCTTTGGGAAAAATGGTGTGTCTTATAGTCGGAATATACTTACAAATCCTCTGGCGGAAGTCCCAGTGGTGGCGGTCCTGATGCAGCCTCCCTTCCCAGGCTGGTGCTGCTGTCGTGCGATGGTGGCGGTGCTCGGTGGTGGAGCGGCTATGTGGTGTGGCCGTGGGTCTCTGTGCTGCATGGGGGGCTCCACTGGCATTTCGTCAAAGCCCAGAGGCCCCACATCTCCATTGCTGCAATGTGGTGGCCTCCGCGAAAATGACTGCCGGGGGGCGGCGCATGCTCAGATTCAGATCTCGGCAACGAGATCTCGGGAGACAAGATCTCTGGACGAGATCTCATTGCCGAGATTTGAATCTGAGCATGCGCTCTTCCCGGTTGCCATTTTCCCAGAGGCCACTGCATTGCAGCAACAGAGCTGTGGGGGCCTCCAGGCTTTGACAAAATGACAGGGAAGCCCCCCATGCAGCACAAAGCCCCGCTGCCACCCCAAAGAGCATAGCCACCCCACAAAGCACAGCCACCACACAGAGCACTGCCGCAACAAAGAGCACTGCCACCACACAGAGCACCGCCACCGCAGTAGCCTGGGATGGGATTTCCCGGACGCCACTGCACCAGCCTGGACCATCGACCAACCCCTGTGACCACTCCTCCTGTGTCATTCCCTTCCCTGGTAAGCTGTAAGACGGACCCCCATTTGACTCATTATTTTTTTTCCCTATTTTCCTTCTGAAAATTTGGGGTGCGCTTATGGCCCAGTGCATCTTATAGTCCAAAAAATATGGTATGTTGAAATATAAAAGGCATTGAATAAAATGCATTTATGTTTGTGGTGCTAGCCATACTTTCTTCAAAATGCAGCATGTTGTGGGGGTGGCTTAGACTTATCTATTCATCTTATCAATATCAGAAAAATGCTGTAAAATGGCAAAAACTAAATTTACCAAAACATGCCATTAAAATGCTGGCATTTAAAAATGTATTTTTGAATGGATTTTTCTAAATAACTTAAACTGAGGAAGACTTAAATAGCTGTGAATACTGAACAGTATGAAAATTGGTAGCTCAAGTCAATATAAATACAGTTTCATAAATATTTAATTTTGTAAAATAGTACAGTTGGGAAAAGAAGGTTAGTTAAATTTCACAGTTATATAAATAAATTAAATAAAATAGAATAACACATACAGAATTAAGCCAAAAAATATGTTATTAAAATACACTATTATGATCTTGTTTTGTTTTATTGCCTTTATTCTATTCAATAGTCAATTAAATATGAAAATATAGTCTACTTTATACAGTATGACACAATATTAGGCTTGATAAAATTACATTTTAGCACACCATTATTGTAGGATAGTACACCAATGATTATTGGATTGTTGTGGTTCATTGCCATCTATTCATAAAGTGAAGAAATAGCTGCACAGCAGTTGTACATTAGTATAGAAGAATAGAGTTTACAGTTTACAAAAAAAGATAACATACAACTTTGTAATGCTGTCAATTTATGATGATCACAATATATAAGGGAGGGCATCATCAAAGGAATCAGAAATCATTTACCCTAAAGCTTTATGGAAGAACAACAATGACAGGTCTTCCAAAAAGCAATAAAGGAAATAACAAATCAAACCTGTTTTTCATCTCCTTTCCATTTCTTTTGGTTTTTCCCTTTGCCTTTTATTATGCTCTCTTCTTGTTTTGGTCTAGAATACATTTTGACATAAAACCTGAGGCATAGTTTTTCTGAACACTTGTAGAGATGAGCGAATTTGTTCGGAAAACATTTGCCAATCTCAAATTCAGCATGATCGTTGCACATTCGGATTCATGTTCGGATTCCCAAGCTTTTTTCCTGTAGACTGAAAAAAGCCAGCCAAAGTTCGGTAAATGATCGAGTTCACTAAGGGCTCTTTCAGACCTCAGTGTTTGCGGTAGCAGCACGGGCCACAAAACGTCCCAAACACGTGAGCACTGAAGACCACACGGATGACATAAGTGTGTCATCAGTGTGACACGTGCTGGCGTCTAGGAATCAGTGGTACTATTTACTTAATCACCCAGTGCCGAAGAACAGCTTGACAACAGCTCGCATCACTGTCCTCTGCTCGTGTGCAACTAGCACTAGCAGGGGACAATTTTGACAGTTGAATTCAAATGTTAATAGCAAGAGCAGGTGGCGGCTGATGGGAGTATTCATCAGCTGCCACCTGTGCTATAAATAATTTTTTTTGGGGGGGTCTCCCATTTTAATAACCAGGAAAAGCTAAGTATACAGCTGTGAGCTGATATTAGTAGCAGAGGAACCTTTATGAATATTGTCTCTTTCCCTGAATATTAATGTCAGCTGTCAGCTTTCCCTTTCCCTGGTTATGAAAATTACTGGGGACCCCACACCATTTCTTTCATTTCTGTTTTTAATTTATTAACAAGTACAGCAAAATACACACCCAAGGTAACCTTAATTCACAGCCTTCAGGTGTTATAGCAGCTGGAAACTTCAGTAACCGTAAAATGTCCCTCAAAATTTCATATGAGGTTTTTGTGCCTCTCAGCTGCCAGGGGATCCAGTGGCTGTTAATCATTGGGTCTCCTGGTAGGTCCAGTGCTGGACTATTGAATTCTGGCGTGACTAATGCCGGACCCTCGGGCGTTCATCAGTACAGCACTGGCAACAGAAACAGCTGCTATGAACTCAGGTGACCTTACTGTTCTTGTTGACAATTGAAAAAGTAGTTGAAAAATAAACACGTAGGAGTAATTTTCATAATCAGCAGAGGGAAAGCGAATGGCTCGGGGCTGATGTTAATATTTTGGGAAAGAGACAATATTCACAAAGGTTTTTAGGCTATTAATATCAGCTCACAGTTGATATTACCTGGTTATTAAAATGGGGGACCCTGACAAAAAAATAACGTAGAGTCTCCCTATATTTAATAACCAGCAAAGGCTAAGTAGACAGCTGCAAGCTCATATTACTAGCCTACGAAGGGGCCATGGATATTGGCACCCTCCTAGACTAAGAACATCAGCCCTCAGCTGCCCCAGAAATGGTGCATCCATAAGATGCACTAAACCTGGCACTTTGCCTAGATTTTCCTACTTGCCCTGGTGTGGTGGCAAGTGGGGTGATAGTTGGGTGGTCAATGTCATCTTTGTATTGCCAGATATCATCAAGCCCAGAGGTTAGTAATGGACAGGCATCTTTAAGACACCCCCATTACTATCGCCATAGTCAGAAAGGTCCTGGAAGTTGACAGCCATTGAACTCAGTTCAACTCACTGCCATTACAACTTTTTCCACGGCGCTGACATCAGTGAGTTGAACTGATTTTTTTGGCTGTGAACTCCCAGGACCTTTCTAATGGCACTGCGAGCATGAGAACTTTCTCACGCTCACGGAGACGTTAGTAAATTTTTTTCATTTATTATTTAATTATAGCGCAATGGATGGGTCAATTTATGCCACTTTTCCTGGTGTCTGCCACTAATCAGAGCAGCTTTGGTGTTGTCTATGTGTTTGGTTTTGCCTCCCATTGAATTCAATGGTTACGATCAACATCAACATCGGGACGTTTGCTAAACCGAACCTTGAAAGGTTCACTCATCTTTACTTGTAACCCATTAACTATGAATGGTCAAGCCACTTGTGTTGTTTTGAACTCTAGAAGTAATTTATGATGTCTGACAATATCAAAGTACTTTGTTGCATTTTATTCTCAATGGAGCTTAAATAGTATTAATTATGGTTTTATGTATGTTGTATATAAATACATGTAGGTTGTTATATAAACTTTGTGTTTTCCTAAGGAATTTGAATCAGTTTTACCTTTACTATTCATTAGAAGTGAGCGGATTCATACTCTATAGATCAGGTTCAAGTCAAATTTAATGAAATTTGTGAGGTTTGCATAAAAAAAACTTCCCGGGACTATTTACCACACTGCCAAATCATTATAGAGTTGGCTGATGTGATTTTCCCCTTAGTACCCTGCATTGTGACATCTAATGGATTATCGTACCTTGTATAGTGGTGGTCAGGGCTTAGGCTACCACAGATCGGCGGTTCCCAGTAGAGCACAA
Source organism: Dendrobates tinctorius (assembly GCF_039654945.1). NCBI lineage: Eukaryota > Metazoa > Chordata > Amphibia > Anura > Dendrobatidae > Dendrobates > Dendrobates tinctorius. The sequence continues at coordinate 30,814,173 of NW_027361741.1, read as the reverse complement.
TTTGTATCTCAGAGTCATTTTCCATCTGTAGAGGCACTGAGTAAGTCTCTCTCTCTCTTATGCTCAACAGATGCTCTATCTTTCTCTCTTTCTTTCTTGCTCTCTCTCTCTCCTTTGCAGTGTAAGCTTTTATGGTCAGTGAATTTCTCTCTCATTGGGTAAGTCTCTCTTTTCTGTAAAGTGTTAGTTCTTATGATCAACAAGGCTATTTCTCTCTTCTGTAGTATGTAAGCACCTATGATCAGTGAGTTCCTCTCTCTTCTATAGTGTATAAGCTGTTAAGTTCAGTAAGGTCCTCTCTTTCACCTGTAAAGTGTAAGTTTTATTGTCCACAGGGTGCTCTCTCTCTCTCTACTAAAAGAGTAAGCTCTTATTGATCTATCTCCACCTTTTTCCTACAAATATTTTTGATCTATTATCAGCTTTCCAGTATTGCAATTTGGGCAAATTTATTCCCTGTAAATTGAATTTTTGGGGAAAATTTGGCAAAGCCAGTGAATTCCAATTTTATAAGATCCACTCATCTCAAGTGTATATCAGTTACTTTCTCAATATAGCAGTTGTTATGGTTAAAAAAATGTATTAAATAGCTTTCTTGGTCATAACTTACAAATGGTCTGTCTGTGGAATATATCATGAATATATTATCAATGGATATGTACACTGATTATTTACATTTATCAGATGTTATTTTTTCAGGTGGCCTCTACGTGTAGATTCTCAAAAGAAGCAAGAAACAGCTGATTGCTGGAAGTTCTGGATGTCTGATCCCCACCAATCTCATACTGATGACATATCCTATCCTAAAAATAACTGAATAAAACTTTCTGACATAATTTTCTCTTCTGCTTATCAACATGTATTAACAAAGATGACATTATCTGGTGGTTAATCATTGCTATGGGTGTCTATATTATCTATATCTGAATCTGAGGAATCCATCATATACATTTTAGTTGCACAAATTTGCTGATATCAGAGGGGTCTGTTTACTGTCTGATGAATCTGTGAGCTCTTTTTCCACTCTCCTGAAGCAAAGCACATAAACACTAAACCAAGCTCTACTCCTCTTTGGTCAGACCTCATCTGGAATATTGTGTCCAGTTTTGGGCACCACATTTTAAAAAAGACATCAACAAACTGGAGCAAGTTCAGAAAAGAGCGACCAGAATGGTGACCGGTCTGCAAACCCTGTCTTATGAGGAAAGGTTGCAGGATTTGGGAATGTTTAGTTTGCAAAAGAGAAGACTGAGAGGAGACTTAATAGCTGTCTACAAATATCTCAAGGGCTGTCACATTGTAGAAGGATCATCTTTATTCTCATTTGCACAAGGAAAGACTAGAAGCAATGGGATGAAACTGAATGGGAGGAGACACAGATTAGATATTAGAAAAAACTTTTTGACAGTTAGAGTGATCAATGAGTGGAACAGGCTGCCACAAGAAGTGGTGAGTTCTCCTTCAATGGAAGTCTTCAAACAGAGGCTGGACAGACATCTGACTGGGATGATTTAGCGGATCCTGCTTTGAGCAGGGGGTTGGACCAGATGGCCCAGGAGGTCCCTTCCAACTCCACGATTCTATTCTATGATTCTATGATTCTATTTATGTGTATGGAGATTTCAGAAGAGATAGTCATAAGCCAACAGGCACGATATTGTAGAGCAAGAGAAGCTGAGTAAATTGATATAAAATTTTGAGAGAAAAGATTCATTATAACCTGTGTTTTCATTGTTTAATCTCCTGCTCTTCCTGAGATTATCGGTCTAGTGGACGGTCCTATCACAGCTTTCTTTGTATACATAGATAGCTATCATTTACTTATAGGACTGCCCACTGGACAAATAAAGGTTAGAATTAATCTTTTATTTTAAAGCTATATATCACTCTATATGAAAGAATAAAGGTGTGCTCACCATTTCCTAAGGATGTTGGTCCTCTGTAGAAAAGAGCATACAAAAATTGTCAAAAACATCGGCACTCAACTGAAAGTTTATTAAACAAATTGAAAATCAGAAGCAAAAATCCAAAACCATGTGGAGTCAAAAAAGAAAAAGAAAAAAAGAAAAAGCGACCCTTCTCATCGAGAGTTCAGTTTACTGAACTCTCTGAACTCTCGATGACCTCACAATTTTTCTCCTGCTCTATAACATGGTGCCTGCAAAAGGGGTTTGGATTTTTATGGTAAGTAATGGAGTGGCAGAGAACATCGAAGGCCAGTACTTCAAATCTAAATACATTACAATGGTTCCTATTTTTCAGAATATGGGAGTCAATTCATTCATATTTGGATAACCCAAACATATATCTTGCAATAATCAATAAAGCACATTAAATTGCTACCAGCAGTGGTTTCTGAATTAAATATATAATAGTTTAAAAAGATACATTAGCGCATCTATAATTTATCCAGAATACAATGATTCTTCAAAATACATTATTGTGCACTACACTTCAATTATCACTTAAGTATCATAATAATTGCTTGCTATTTAATATTTTACACAAAGTGGATTTTTCTGCACTCTGAATTATTATTCTTAATGCTCTTATTTATGATCCTCCAACCCTCACCAACAATTGAAATACTAGGAAAAGAAAAGTTTTTGTTTAGCACCAAGCAAGTTGCAAATTTTCCTATTTTATTATAAAACATTATAAAATATGTATAGAGTTGTCTGTTTCTTATTGACTTTTCACTTCAAGTATTCCAATCCAGTTGCACATAATTGGATTGTGGATTTTTGCATTATTCTTAACAAAGCTAATATGTTTTGGCTGGCATTAAACATATTCAGTAAAAAGAAGGAAATATTCAACAGAGCTCAAATGAGGTGGCTGAAACATGAAAATACATGAAATTCCTAAATAATTCTGCAAGGTAAGTATATTTTTTCTGTGAACACCAAGTGGTAAATCTAGACATAATAATTACATTTTAATATAATGGTCAGCATCAAGTATTTACCAAATTGTCAGGTTTTGTTTAAGCCTTGCAAATATGTCATAGTATTTGGTAACTGTAGGTATGGTTTGGGGCCAAAGTAAGAGATTTCCTACCAAAAAGAGTCCCTAAAGTAAAGCATAATACTTGTAGGTTGTGCAAAAAGCCATCTTTTTACCCTTGATCTCTCACCCTTACCAACAAAATTATAGCACTTACACTCAATTTCTCAAAACATGTATCTCTTCCCCTCACACTTTAAATTATTTTGACACAGAAATTTATGGTTGGAGATTTTTTTAGTTCACCACCACTCAAGTTGTGACATGGATCTGAAGAAAAAGTATGACCCTAAAAAATGCAATCCATTTCAAAATAATTTTTATTCCCGTTTGAACATCATGCATCCAATGGGAAGACCAGGGGAAGAGTCTTGAGGAGATCATTTGCATATTCCCAATGCCTTCTGGGATAAGTGAAGAGTCTCCGCGAGCTCAACGATCACTGGGTTTTGGCCATTGCAGCTGAAAAGAGGAAATCGGAAAACCGGGGGAAGAGTCTTGAGGAGATCATTTGCATATTCCCAGTGCCTTCTGGGATAAGTGAAGAGTCTCCGCGAGCTCAACGATCACTGGGTTTTGGCCGTTGCAGCTGAAAAGAGGAAATCGGCTCATCTTTCGTCATTTTTAAGAAATCTCAAGATGGAAGAGGCCAGGAGCCATTTGGTGAGCTGCATTTCTTGCTACATGTTCACAGACTTACCAGTGGAAAAGCCAAACTTCACATGCCACAAATGCAAGCTTGTGTCCCTGTTGGAGGAAAAGTTGCAAAATCTCAAAGAGAGGTTAGCTACGTTGAAGATCATTAAGGAAGGTGAAGAGTTCTTGGACAGAGCAGAATTATCTCTTCATGTTACAGAAAGAGAAGAAATTCGAAGTGCACCTGAAGAAACAGAGGAATGGAGATATGTGACCCAGAGAAGCAGGAGGATCAGGAGGCAGTTAGCACCCATACTGCTCAGAAACCAGTACCAGGCTCTCACGCAGGAAAACGATGAAGAAATACATCATGATAAGACTTTGCCAACAAACAGAAAACTTGTACGCCTTCAGAGTCCTCCTGGATGGAGAAAGAAAAATGTTGTGAAGAAGAAACGGAGAGTGGTGGTCATGGGGGATTCCCTGTTGAGAGGAACAGAGGCCACTATCTGCAGACCGGATATATCTTCAAGAGAAATGTGCTGTCTTCCAGGTGCAAAAATTAAAGATGTGTCTGACAGGATATCAGGACTCTTCAGACCTACAGATGACTACCCATTCCTGCTACTACATGTGGGGACAAATGACACCACAAAAAATGACCTGGAAACCATCTGCAGAGACTTTGAAGACTTAGGCAAGAAAGTGAAAGAACTGGGAGCGCAGGTGGTCTTCTCTTCCATCCTCCCAGTGGATGGCCATGGAACAAGGAGGTGGAATAAGATTCTGCAGGTGAACAACTGGCTACGTCGATGGTGCTGTCAGCAACGATTTGGATTTCTGGATCACGGAGTGAATTACTTATACGATGGACTACTTGCTAGAGATGGGGTGCACCTTACGAAGACTGGAAATCATGTATTTGGAAGTCGCCTTGCTACAACTGTAAGGAGAGCTTTAAACTAGAGCAAAATGGGAAGGGAAGCAAAAGACCAGAAAAAGCCTTACACCTGACAAATGGTATTGAGAACTCTGCTATTAGAAGTGGAAAGGAAGAACAAAGACAAAAGAATCTAATTAATAAAAATATTGGAGAAAGAGAAACCAATCACAAACTAAAATGTTTCTATACTAATGCACAAAGCATGGGCAACAAACAAGGAGAATTGGAACTACTAACACAGGAAAAGAAATATGATGTCATTGGAATCACTGAAACTTGGTGGGACAATACACATGATTGGAATACAAGACTAGAAGGATACAACTTATTTGCAAGAAACAGACTTGATAAACGAGGAGGGGGTGTCGCATTGTATGTTAGAAACGCGTATATCTGCACAGAGATTGAAGCTTCAGTGACTGGGAGTTCTGTGGAAACTGTTTGGGTAAGAATACAAGGAAAGAACAATGGAAAGGACACCATTGTAGGCATTTACTACAGGCCGCCTGTGCAAGCTGAAGATATGGATGAACTCTTTATGCATCAAATGGCCAAGTTCTCCAAAGAATATGACATAGTTGTCATGGGAGATTTCAACTATCCAGACATTTGTTGGGAATCTCTCTCAGGCAAAACTAACAGGTCAAGGAAATTCTTATCCTCTCTTGCTGACAACTTTATCTTCCAAAAGGTAGGGGAGAAAACAAGGGGAACTGCTACCTTGGATCTAATCCTTATAAACAGGGAGGAAATGGTTGAGGAGGTAAAAGTGGCTGGGACCTTAGGAGGTAGCGACCATGCTATTTTAGAATTTTGGATAACTAGAGGAGGAAGACCTGTGAAGACTCAGACGTCAAGGTTAGATTTCAGAAAGGCAGATTTTAAGGGATTCAGAAAGAGAACTGGAGGGATCCAATGGCTGGATATCCTTAAAGACAAAAATGTCCAGGAAGGATGGGAAATCTTGAAAAATGAAATTCTCAAAGCACAGTTGTTAACAATTCCGAAAAGAGGGAAGAATAGGAAGCATTTAAGGAAACCAGGATGGATAAACACAGAACTTAAGCACATGCTAAAAAGGAAGAAAAAAATGTTTATAAAATGGAAAGAGGGAGGCATATCTAAAGAAGAATATAATGCTGTCTGCAGAACCTGCAGGGCACAAATCAGATTAGCTAAAGCTGAAAATGAATTGAGGCTTGCAAGAGATGTCAAAAGCAATAATAAAGGATTTTGGGGATATGTCAAAAGTAAAAGAAAAGTCAAAGATGCTATAGGATTTTTACAGGATGAAAATGATGAAATGGTAAGACAGGATGTTGAGAAGGCTGAACTTTTAAATTCCTATTTTGCATCTGTTTTCTCTCAGAAAGGAAATGTAACATCCACTGTTCTTCACTGTCCTATTAAGGGAATAGAAGAATCCAGGATATCTATAAACAGAAAGATAGTGAGGAAACACTTAGCTAACCTAAATGAATTCAAGTCTCCAGGTCCAGATGAATTACACCCCAGAGTACTGAAGGAGATAGCAGAAGAAATTTTTGAACCCCTCTCCATAATCTTTGAAAATTCTTGGAGAACAGGAGAAGTGCCAGAAGACTGGAGTAGAGCAAATGTTGTTCCTATCTTCAAAAAGGGGAAGAAGGTGGACCCAGTCAACTATAGGCCGGTGAGTCTGACTTCTATACCAGGAAAGATCTTTGAACAAATTATTAAACAACATGTATGTCAATACCTGGATAAGAATGAAGTGATTAAACAGAGTCAGCATGGGTTTGTAACTAATAAGTCTTGTCAGACTAACTTAATTTCCTTCTATGACGGTATCACTGATTGGGTGGATCAAGGAAATGCTGTAGATATAGTATATCTTGACTTCTGCAAAGCATTTGACAAAGTCTCTCATACAATCCTTATTGAAAAAATGACTAAGTATGGAATGGACAAGGCAACTGTTAGGTGGATTCATAACTGGCTTAGTGATCGGACCCAAAGAGTGGTCGTAAATGGCTGCACATCCAGTTGGAAGAATGTCTCAAGTGGGGTACCACAGGGCTCTGTCCTGGGCCCTGTATTGTTCAACATCTTTATCAACGATTTAGATGAAGGAATTGAGGGTAAACTGATTAAATTTGCTGATGACACTAAGCTAGGAGGGATAGCTAATACTAGAGAAGAGAGAGAGAGGATTCAAAAAGATTTAAATAAACTGGAGAAGTGGGCAGCAACTAACAGAATGGTTTTTAACAGGGAGAAATGCAAAGTACTACATCTGGGCAATAAAAATGAAAAAAGCATATACAGAATGGGAGGAATAGGGCTAAGTGACAGCACATGTGAAAAAGACTTGGGTATACTAATTGATCACAGACTGAATATGAGTCAACAGTGTGATGCAGCAGCAAAAAAGGCAAATGCAATTCTAGGATGTATTAACAGAAGCATACAGTCTAGATCACGTGAAGTCATTATTTCCCTCTACTCCTCTTTGGTCAGACCTCATCTGGAATATTGTGTCCAGTTTTGGGCACCACATTTTAAAAAAGACATCAACAAACTGGAGCAAGTTCAGAAAAGAGCGACCAGAATGGTGACCGGTCTGCAAACCCTGTCTTATGAGGAAAGGTTGCAGGATTTGGGAATTTTTAGTTTGCAAAAGAGAAGACTGAGAGGAGACTTAATAGCTGTCTACAAATATCTCAAGGGCTGTCACATTGTAGAAGGATCATCTTTATTCTCATTTGCACAAGGAAAGACTAGAAGCAATGGGATGAAACTGAATGGGAGGAGACACAGATTAGATATTAGAAAAAACTTTTTGACAGTTAGAGTGATCAATGAGTGGAACAGGCTGCCACGAGAAGTGGTGAGTTCTCCTTCAATGGAAGTCTTCAAACAGAGGCTGGACAGACATCTGACTGGGATGATTTAGCGAATCCTGCTTTGAGCAGGGGGTTGGACCAGATGGCCCAGGAGGTCCCTTCCAACTCTACGATTCTATGATTCTATGTAAAGTATATCCACACTTACAAGCCACTACATATAAAAATATAAACCACTGATACACACCCATTACTCATATAGGTAAATAGACCTTCATTGAGGATATATAAGTAACTACGGAAACTCCACTATAATATAAATCCTACTAAAGAACACGGAGATATGTCCCGCAAGTATAGTAAAAAAGTCACTTTATTATTGCAAACTCTTTAGACAAATGTACAAAATACAGACAACAAACAAAATGCTCATACAGGGCTCATATATGGTAACCGCTAATAACACCTTATATAACAGAATGGGTGATATGAAGTAAAGCAATGGATCCTAAAGAGAGCCATTCATTTCATAGTATACAGGCCCTCATTATGAGAAAACAGAGCTATCACACTCCAAATGGAAAATTCAATGTAGATAAATGGATATATATCCAAAAGTAGTAACACCACAATGAGAGGAGTCAAAATCTTACCCATAAATATCTGCAGGTAAGCGCGTGAAAAAATGTGGCTTTTGCAGCTGGACAAAGTGTTTAACAGTGGTTCATGTGTGGTTGTTGATTCCAAGAATAGGGACTTGACTGAATTAACAATCAAATATAAAGAATTACTCCAGAGAAGGATTCGCTTATGGTGGAACAAATCCTTTTTAGAAAGATATATCTCGTGTGGCCTTATACCAAGGGGTCTACGTGTTCAAATTTTCCCCTCTTTTAGTATTGAGTGTGATCAATTTAGAAATCAATGGGAGGAAATTGCATCAACGTGTTCAAAGGGCTTTATGGGGCTATTGATCTCCAACAATGAAGGAACTCTTAGTGAGATTGATAAAGATCTCAGCCTTATTCAGGATGAGATTAATAAAAATCTCACTCCTGAAACCAGTATTAATTTCAAAAATGAGATTGATAATGAAATAGAGAAATGGGAAAAAGATATTGTTTCTACTAAAACCAAGAAATATCAGCGTGACTCAATGGATGCCCAAAATAACCGGGTTTATAGATGGAGATCCAATTTAAATAGGAGATCCGCATCCAGGGCACGATCTGTTTCATTTTCATCAGTTTCTTCTGTGGATGAGAGACCTGGAACATCTGATATAAATAGAATGGGTTCTGACAGATTTGATGGCAAAGACCGTTGGCAGAGAATGACTAGATTCAATAATAAAAGGAAAAAAGCAATATCACCTCAGAAAGACAAGAGACCTAAGAACAATACTCTAGAGGTAATCAATTTATCTCATCATACTTTGACTATGCCTCAGAAGGAAGTCTTGGGTCTCGGTCTTTCCTTTTCTCCATGTAATAACTATGATTATTTTACAGCATTGAAAGATTTGCATCTATTTTCACGAAAACTTGTGTTGAAAAAAACTGCATTCATGGTCTGCAACAGAAAATTTGAGTATTGCAGAACAAGAAGCCATTTCTATATTGTAGGATCTGGAAAATGAACCTACGGAGTTACCTACAGGTATTTCTCTTCCTCTTATTTCTGCTAAATCGACCACGTTCCCCCCTTTTTCCCTCTGTCCACAGGTAGATATCTTCACCAGATTGGTTTCTGCTGATTTAAAAATGGTTTCCAATAAAGGGAAGAGGGATAATCTGACTGCGGTTCAGAGGGAAGCTTTAAAAGAATTAAAAGGATTACATGATATTGTTATAAAACCAGCAGATAAAGGGGGGAACGTGGTCATTTGGCCCGTTGAGAAATACGAGAAAGAGGCTTTTAAACAATTACGTAATAAAGAGACTTATGAACTTCTTTCTCAGAATCCACTCTCTCATTTTCAATGTGAATTACTGGAAATTTTGGAGGAAGCACTCGATGTGGGTACTATACATAAGAAATTGTTTGACGGATTGGTTACTAAAAATCCGGTTATTCCTACGTTCTATCTTCTCCCCAAGGTCCATAAAGATGCTTTGAATCCTCCTGGGCGTCCTATTGTCTCTGGCATAGGAGGGCTTTGTGATCCGATTTGCAAATTTATTGATTATTATCTTAGATCACAAGTTGAGACGTTGCCCTCCTATGTCAGAGACACTACTGACGTCCTGAGGCGTTTAGATGGGGTTGTCCTTGAACCAGATATGTTGTTAGTTACGGCGGATGTTGAGGCATTATATACCTCCATCCGCCATGAAGATGGACTCAAGGCGGCGTCATTTTTTCTGGAATCTAGTAATATTGATGTGGATGTTAGGTGTCTGGTGTTGAGGCTCTTGCGATTCATTCTTACTCACAATTTCTTCACTTTCAAGGATCGGTACTACCTCCAGAGTAGGGGCACCGCTATGGGGGCGGCCTGTGCACCCTCCTATGCTAACCTCTTTCTGGGATACTGGGAGAGGGCCATCTTTCAGGGGGGTGTGCAGTCCGCTCCCCATATTCTGGGGTGGTACCGTTTCATTGATGATATACTTTTCATTTGGCAAGGTACTGTTGATCATCTACATGATTTTGTGCGGGAGTTGAATCGCAACAGCCTCAACATCAGACTCACATATAGTTACCATCAGAAAACGATTTCTTTTTTAGATATTGCTTTGCTTGTCCAGAAGGATGGTTCGATCCATACTGATGTATTTAGGAAGGAAACATCCGTGAATGCCCTCCTCCATGCCTCTTAGTCTCATACGAACTCTACAATAGGAGCAATTCCTGTTGGACAGTTTTTACGAATGAGGAGGATCTGTACCACTGAGGAGGCATTTGAACATCAGTCTGTGGACGTTGGGGAGAGATTTCAAGTGCGAGGATATAGCAGGAGGAGTATTAGGAGAGGATATTACCGGGCGAGAAATTCTAAACGAATTGAATTGCTCGCAATGAACAAAAAGGTCAAGAAAGAGGATTCAAGAATACGATTTATATCAACATTTAATCATAGGTGGGAGACTATAATATCCATTCTTAAAAGACATTGGCCAATATTAAAAACTGACCAGGTGCTGTCTAGATATCTCTCGGATTCTCCCCTCATGACGGCAAGGAGGAGTAGGAATTTGAGAGATATTTTAGTACAGAGTCACTATGTCCTCAGAAGACCTGATCCTTTCGGAGCTGGCAAACGGAAATGGGGTTTTTATCCCTGTGGGGATTGCCTAGCATGCCGAAATCATGTCCGCACCACATCCTTTATGTCTGCTGAAGGCCAAAAAGATTTTAAAATTACGGATTATATCTCGTGTAGTACTACATTTGTAGTCTATGTGGCAAAATGTACTTGTAATTTATTATATGTTGGCCTAACATCACGCGAACTGAGAATTCGCACTCGAGAGCATGTTAGAGATATATCAGCAGCAAAGGCGGTGGAGGATATTGCACTGTAGAAAACTGTTCGACGACATTTCCAATTATAACATAAATGTAACTCCAGAGACCTGCAAGTCTTTGGTATTGATAAAATTAGATGTGGCATCAGGGGCGGAGATATGAAGCGCCTTTTGGCACAGTTGGAATGTCGTTGGATCACTGTTCTGGGGACTATGAGTCCTTTTGGCCTGAATGAGCAACTTAGTTTGGCATCTTTCCTGTGAGTACCTTTAATATGTATCTTGTCCCTATTCTTGGATTTTAATCTGTGTGTTTTTTGTTTTATTTAGTAATTTCTGCTCATTCCATCATTGTCTGATGTTTTTGGACATTTTGTAATTGGAGATCAATGATTCGTGTGGGAATAACAGGCTATTCAAGATACAGCATTTCTGAAGCAACCGTTCCACCATTGGGTTTAATTCTCTATTTGGAGGGGTGTTCTTTTGTAATTCTCTATGTGTGTATTGTATTAGTGTATGTTTGTCTAATTATGTATTATTGTACACTTTGTTACTTTATTTCCCTTTTGTCAGGGATTTTTTGTAATAACATTTATAGTATATATTTATGTTCACTTTATTTTTTCACGAGATTTTGAGAGTTATAAAATAGTATATACGCTCTATGTAATGTGCGTTCACTTGGAGAGGATGTCCTTGTAATGATAGTATATATGTTATACTTTTGTGCGCTCATTTTGAGAGGGTGTCCCTTTAATGCGGTTCTTTTAGGTTATTACCCTTAGATTCACTGATGAAGATATAGTTTTTCACAGTACTTTTAGATTGCATCACTATGAGATGTAGCGATATGCATGCCCTCTTTCTTGCCCTTATGGAAGATGGTGGCTTCAGTTAGTGCGCATGCCCAGTGTGGCCGCTCTTATGACTCATCTCCCAGGCGGCTGGCTGTGATATGGGAGGCGTTTGACGTCATGAGGGGTTTTCCCTCTGCCTTCCGATCACATGGGCGGCTGTGGGCGTTGTTTCATGGCGCTTTGCTTTACACTGCGCATGCGCCGATAATGGCGCCGACGATTCTATACACCTGGATCTCCTGTATAAAATGCCCACAATCTCAACACACAGACACAGCCCCCCGAGGAAGCCCTCGCGAAACGCGCGTCGGGGCTGCTCTCTTAGTGCCGCGCTCACCTGCAGATATTTATGGGTAAGATTTTGACTCCTCTCATTGTGGTGTTACTACTTTTGGATATATATCCATTTATCTACATTGAATTTTCCATTTGGAGTGTGATAGCTCTGTTTTCTCATAATGAGGGCCTGTATACTATGAAATGAATGGCTCTCTTTAGGATACATTGCTTTACTTCATATCACCCATTCTGTTATATAAGGTGTTATTAGCGGTTACCATATATGAGCCCTGTATGAGCATTTTGTTTGTTGTCTGTATTTTGTACATTTGTCTAAAGAGTTTGCAATAATAAAGTGACTTTTTTACTATACTTGCGGGACATATCTCCGTGTTCTTTTGTAGGATTTATAAGCTACTACATATGTTGCACCATTCAGAACAATTATGTTGATCTATCATGTTGGTTTTAGCATATTACATAGTGTAAGTTGTGCTTATTTATTTGTAATTGGTCACTTCTTTCTTATTTCATGTTTGAAGATATATAGTGATCCCATTTCTAATAAAAGTGGACAACATAAACCTGCACTCAGATATATGGATGGACTATGTTAATAGCCTAGTTATGTAATATATTTGGGCATTTTACTAGTGTAGTGTGCTTTATTGTCTACACAGTTTGCATACATTTATTACATCTGTATTTATATTAGACTAGCTGAAGAGCCCGGCGCAGCCCGGGCATAGTAAATAACTATGGTTAGTTATAACAAATTATAATGATTATATTTATATATGCAAAGCTGAATGTAGAGCCCAGCCCATTCCGCATAGCCACAGTCACTATAATATCCCACATCATCCCGTCAGCCAGAGCTACCGGACTACTACTCATAATATCCCACATCGTCCGATCAGCCAGAGCCACCCGACTACCACCACTAATATCCCACATCATCCTGTCAGCCAGGCTACCGGACTACTACCAATAATATCCCACATCATCCCGTCAGCCAGAGCCACTGGACTACTACTCCTAATTTCCCACATCCTCCCGTCAGCCTGGAGCCAGAACCAGAGCGCTGAGTGGAACGGTCCTAACTTCCAAACTGGGGATCCCTTTAAGAGAGACCTGGCATCAGAACCAGAGTGCTGAGTGGATTTATCCTGACTTCCATACCAATGATCCCTTTAATAGAAGCCTGAGGTGAGAATCAGAGCGCTGAGGGATTTACCCTAACTTCCATAATGGAGATCCCTTTAAGAGAGCCCAGGGGTCAGTACCAAAGCACAGAGTGGATTTTCCCTCATTCCGTACCGAGGATCCCTTTAAGAGGGGACTTGGGTCAGAACCAGAGCGCTGAGTGGATTTGCCTTATCTTCCATACAGGAGATCCCTTTAAGAGAGTCTGGGGTCAGTACCAGAGCATTTGAAGGCAATTGCCCTGGCTTCCATACTAGGGATCCCTTTAAGAGAGGCCTGGGGTCAGAATTAAAGCGCTGGATGGATTTGCCCTCACTTCCATACCGGACATCCCTTTAAGAAGGGCCTGGGGTCAGTACCAAAGCGCAGAGTGGATTTGCCCTAAATTCCATACCAATGATCCCTTTAAGAGACCCTGGGGTCAGAACCACAGAGCTGAGTGGAACTGTCCTAACTTCCATACCGGGGATTCCTTTAAGAGAGGCCTGGGGTCAAAACCAAAGCGCTGGATGTATTTGCTCTGACTTCCATACCATTGATCCCTTTAAGAGGGAAGATGTGCCTACAGGATGCAGTATGAGTGATGGGTATATGGGCACGGGAGGGGGGATTCATATCTGTCATGTGCTCTCTGCTCCTTTCAGGGGGGCAGACAATGGCTGGGAGCTTATGTTCCCAGGGATGCTATATTTCTCCCACCATGTCAGTGTCTGCTGAGGTGTTGTCAAGTGGGAAAACTGTTGGTCATAGCAACCAATCACAGCTCAGCTACTTTTAACCAGCTCTGGTGAAATGAGAGATGCTAAGTGATTGTTTGCAAGGAAAACTGTTTCTCATAGCAACCAATCACAGCTCAGTTTCTTTTGAACAGCTCTTGTGAAATGAAAGATGCTTTGTGATTGGTTGATGATACACACACATTCATTTTTATATATTACTATCTGAAGAGCCCGGCGCTACCCAGGCATAGTAACTAACTACGGTTAGTGATAATAAACTATAATGATTATATCTTTATATATAAAGCTGAGCATATAGCCCCGCCCACTCCGCATAGCCCCATTCACTATAATATTCCACATTATCCCATCAGCCAGAGCTACCGGACTACTACCACTAATATCCCACATCATCCCGTCAGCCAGAGCCACTGGACTACTCCCCCTAATATCCCATATCATCCTGTCACAGCCACCGGACTACTACCCCTAATATCCCACATCATCCCATCAGCCAGAGCCACCGGACTACTACCCCTAATATCCCACATCATCCCATCAGCCAGAGCTACCAGACTATTACCCCTAATATCCCACATCATCCCGTCAGCCAGAGCTACCGGACTACTACCCCTAATATCCCACATCATCCCATCAGCCAGAGCCACCGGACTACTACCCCTAATATCCCACATCATCCCGTACATTCATTTTTATATATTATATATAGAGATTTGATCAGTTGCACATAAACCCACTGTATATTTTTCCTGAATTCCAAATGTCATTATTGGTGAGACTAAGTCATTAATAATGTGGAAATAAAGAATACAAATATAAACATTTGTGGTGTCACTGTATCATTAATAAAATCTATCAAAATATAAAGTTAATTTACTTTATTGGTAAATTCAACAAAGAAAAAAAATCAAAATGCATAAACTGTGGATTTTTGGTAATCTCAAGAAAATTCAATAAGAAACGATCAATATAGTGTTTCCACCTCAATATATTGTCAACTAATGGTACAAAGATGTACTTTTGCTGTCATAAAAAATTGAATTTGCCAAGCAAAAAACAAGCACGCACACAGATCCATTGATCAAAAAATGAGCAAATTACACAAGCTAATTTATTTTTCCTGATTTTCATTGCATTGAATTCAATTATGTCAATCAACGCTACAACTTACCCTGCAAAAAACAAGCCATTATACAGCCGTGTGGTTGGAAAAAAAAACTAAGTTATGGCCCTTTGAAGCAAGGGAGGAAAAAAAGGAAAATTGCCCAGTTTGGAAGGGGTTAAAAGGGTACTCAAAGTTTATTGGGTCAGTTGGCAAGGTAGTGTGCCATGATTAGAAGTGCATTATTATATAACACCCATTAAGTGTTCATTTTGTAAGTGTGAAGAGTTTATCTCTGCAGTTGTAAATTTCATCCATTTCGATGTTGTAAACTACATGATATTGTTAGTGCTGGTGCTCTTGAAGCAAAGAATGCATAAAAATAATAATAGCTGTGGACTGTGGAAACATTATCTGCTACTAATCCACTTCTCCCCTCTGCAAATCCCTTCATTGACTCCCAATTCCACAATGTATCCACTTCAAGTGAACACTGACTTACAAAGCCATACATAATCTTTATCCCCCATATATCTCTGAACTAATCTCCCAATATCTCCCAACATGAAATTTCTAGTCCTCCCAAGACCTCTCTATCTCCTCCACAATCATACGTTCGTCATCCAATCTCCTGCAAGGCTTCTCCTGAGTTTCCTCCATCCTGTAGAATGATATGGCCCAACATATCAGATTGTACCCTACATTTGGAACCTCAAATCAGAATTTGAAAACCCATGTCTTTTGATCAGCTTATAGCCTGCAATGACCCAGCTGCCACCTTACCAACACCAGAGCTGCTGTAATCCACGAACCTACTGTCTCCGTCCCCATTATCCTGTAGAATATAAGGCCGCAAGGGTAGGGTCCTCTGCCCTCTGTACCTGTCTGTCACTATTAATTTGTTTATTGCAATTTCTATTTGTGTTGTGTATGTAATCATGTGCTGCATGATGGAATCAATTGTGCTCCAATAAAATACAATAATAATGCTCCAGATGATGTTCCACCCAGTCCTTACTGGACTACACACACAGCAGAGAGCTGCAGCAGTTGGCACCTATTGTCATGGGTGTGTCTGGTTTTACAGACAGTCATTCTGGTCCAGCTGTAGAAGGTCAGTGCTCTGTGCACAGCAAGCACATTCTGTGTCTTTCATCTCTGCTGCGGAGTAATATCTTTATCACTCTAGGACCTAGCAGTGATCTCCATGGTATGCTGCTGATTAACACACCCTTGCTGGAGGCTTAAATACCTTTAGTTGCTTCAACAAAGTGCCGGTGATAGCTCTATTTACTTCTGTTTGTTGAAAGTGTTAGAATTTTTCTAGTTTCTTCTTGGAGCCTCTTCGAGGATTGCTGGTGTGAGCTCCCTTGTATCATCTCAAGCCAAGTGTATTCCCTCATTTGTCTTCCTGCTTTTTTTTAGTTGTGGTGAGAGCTAACTAACGCTCACCCTGTACCCTCAATATCCAGGGCTTATCGCTAGGAGCAGCCAGAGATTGGGTTCCTGCTCGTCGGTAGGTGCGGAACCTATTTAGGGATGTAAGGGCAGACAGGGTGTTGTCATATCTGTTGTCATATCTCCCCCTTTCCTAGTGTTTGGGCTACCCCACCCTCATCCCATTGTTGTGCACCTAGCTTCTCCCTCACCCAGCCTGACACCTAAGGTATATTTCATCATCATTATCATATTGAGAGATGTGCTGCGGTGGTTCACTGACTGTTTGCAATACCCCTCTCACGTACTCATACTCCAACAGAACAAGTGGTGGGGCATCAGTGCACTCAATCTCTACCAATTGTTGGCCGAAGCCAGGTAGATGGCCCATGGAACCACAGCCAGCAGAGACATCAAAAAGCATAAGTGACTGATGCATGACTTGGGGATAAGCCTGTTTGCCTAATTTACAAGGGGTGAAGTGAAAGACAGATGCCCATGGGTTTCAAGTACAAAATTTGCACTTTAAGCAGGGCACCACGTATAAGACAAAGAGAAGCAACTGAAGGCACCCCCAGCGAACCATTCTAAAACCACCTCTATTTGTTACCTTCATCCTATAGAAACATGACCGCAGGTAATCTATTCTTTATTTTCCTGTGATATGCATGATCATGTATACATTATTGCAGTATACCTTTCATGGCTAGATTTACTTGGTATATGTTTCATGCGCTGCGAGTTATAACATAATTATGGGCATTTATATTTGTATTTAAAATTATACATGCTTGCTTCATTAGCAAAGATGTCCATATTATAATACTTATTTCTATTAGAATGTTTTGGTCATAGACTCTATTTATCTCTGTTGCTATGAATTTGTCTATGATTGTCTGGGTATCAAGTATCCCTGCTACAGGATGGACTATTGATTGTAAAAATGTTTTTGTATAATTATTTATATTAGTAATTAAAGATTTGTTTATATTTTAAGTAACTTTTTTGGTCGTGTTGCAACTTCAGTATTTGTATAGGTTTTATAACATATTGAGAGATCTGTGCGGTGGTTCACTGACAGTTTGCACTACCACTCCCATGTACACATACTCCAACTGAACAAGTGGTTGGGCATCAGAGCATTCAATCTCTTCCAATTGTTGGCCAGGGCCAGGTGGATGGCCCATGGAATCACAGCCAGCAGAGACATCAAAAAGCATAAGTGACAGCTGTATGACTTGGGGATAAGTCTGTTTGCCTAATTTGCAAGGAGGTGAAGTGGAAGACAGAGGCCTATGGGTTTCAAGTATAAAATCTGCACTTTAAGCAGGGCACCAGGTGTAAGACAAAGAGAAGCAACTGAAGACACCCTCAGCCAACCAATCTAAAACCACGTCTATTTGTTTTGGCTTCATCATTCATCCAGCGGTTCTCAGACCTACAGAATAATGCAGAACGTCCTGTCACCTGCTCTCACCTGAGGACGGTGTTCCTTTTGACCATGTAGCAGTCACAGATCAGCCACGACCTCTCTCTACCCGCAGCACCTACAGCACCACCAGCAACACGGCCACGTCTTCTACTTGATGCTCTCCTCATTGTTTACAAACTAAAAAGGCAAAGTATTACACGGAATGCCTAGAGAGAGAGTGGTCAGCAGATTATTACACCACTGCCAAAACAGTGTTGGCTACCTCCTCCTATACCTCTTCCTCCTACACTGCTACATAGAACTCAACCTCCTCCTCCACTTGGACTTAGGGCTCCTGGTTCAAAATTATAAGTTATTTTAAGTCACTCACCTATCCACATTTGCTTGCAGTGCAATTGTCCTGCTCTTAGGCCAGGTTCACATAGCGTTAATGCAGTCCGTTCAACGCATAGCGCTACTCCCTAACGCGATTGCGTTATGCGATCATGCTAGTGCGTTATGCGATCGCACTAGTGCAGATGCTCCATCTGCGCTAGCAGTGACGGACCCTCAAATGCTGTAGACCGTGTCCAAGGATCCGTCACAGAATGGTGGCACATCGCTAATGCATGCTGATTATGACATGCGTTGGCGATGCGCTACCTTATAGCCATTAACGGATGCGTTAAACACACCCCCCTAACACAATGTGGACCCAGCCTTACCGCCATTTAACTCCTTTTGCAGCCCCCTATCCCTTACTATGACCATTGTACAGCCATTTTAAAGCAATGAAGTTCGCGTTGCCATTTGATTTCTTTTGGGTTTGACTTCAGGGTGAACTTCAGATACCGAACTTTCAACTGCATTTCTGCCGAACCCGAACATTCACATCCCTATACAAAAAAGTTGCACTCTATCATGCTAAAGCATGTCAATGTGAAATATATGAAATATGACTAGCAATGTGGCTTCTGAATATTAGGAAAAAAATTACATGCTTTGAACATAATTATTCTGTGCAAAGCGTCTCAGTTTTTTCCTAATATTCAGAAGCCGTGTTGCTATTCATATTTTATATATTTCACATTGACATACTGTACTTTAGCATGATAGAGTATAACTTTTTTGTATATTGTGTATGGAGTTTGCACCTATTCACACTAGCTTGGATGTGCCAGTCAGTCTTTTGTTATTTATAATTATAATTTATAATTATGCAAAACTAGTAAAACAGTTATACAAACCTAACCATTTTTGTCTTTTTTAAAATATATTTTTTCTTAACTTCTCCCCTTCAAACGTCAAGAAAGAAACAAGCGACAACAGACCACAGTGTTGTTGGGGTGCTACTGGTTGTTCAATTGGACTAGTAAAACAGTTGAGGGTGTAATTTTTTTTAAAGCACACATATTTTGTAAGGAACTTTGTTGCATTTCAATTTCTGGATCGTTGAGATTTTTCTGGATCGTTGAGATTTTTCTTTAACTTAAAAAAAAGTAAACAAAAAAATTGATATTGCTTATCCTTTGTCCATTTAAATAAAGTATTTTGTTCATTACAAAAATTAGGATTTAGGGGTTTTAAAATGCCCTAATTTTTAGTGTTTAAGGCATTTAAAAAAAATGTGTTATGAAGGTACAGTACTACAGAATTTCATGGGTAGCATCCCCCTATCACTTGAATCTTTGT
This sequence comes from Dendrobates tinctorius, assembly GCF_039654945.1. Taxonomy (NCBI): domain Eukaryota; kingdom Metazoa; phylum Chordata; class Amphibia; order Anura; family Dendrobatidae; genus Dendrobates; species Dendrobates tinctorius. Next base: position 30,794,566 of record NW_027361741.1, on the reverse strand, counting down.
ATTATTATGCAAAGACTGTGGCTACACTGCACTCTGATTTACAGTACCTTGAAAAAGTATTCATACCCTGTGACGTTTTCCTTATTTTTTCACACTACACCCACAGACATAAATGTATTTTATTGGGATTTTATGTGATATACCAAGACAAAGTAACACATACAGTCATGGCCAAAAGTATTGACACCCCTGCAATTCTGTCAGATAATACTCAGTTTCTTCCTGAAAATGATTGCAAACACAAATTCTTTGGTATTATTATCTTCATTTAATTTCTCTTAAATGAAAAAACACAAAAAGAATTGTCCTAAAGCCAAATTGGATATAATTCCACACCAAACATAACAAAGAGGGTTGACAAAAGTATTGGCACTGTTCGAAAAATCATGTGATGCTTCTCTAATTTGTGTAATTAACAGCACCTATAACTTACCTGTGGCACCTAACAGGTGTTGGCAATAACTAAATCACACTTGCAGCCAGTTGACATGGATTAAAGTTGACTCAACCTCTGTCCTGTGTCCTTGTGTGTACCACATTGAGCATGGAGAAAAGAAAGAAGACCAAAGAACTGTCTGAGGACTTGAGAAACCAAATTGTGAGGAAGCATGAGCAATCTCAAGGCTACAAGTCCATCTCCAAAGACCTGAATGTTCCTGTGTCTACCGTGCGCAGTGTCATCAAGAAGTTTAAAGCCCATGGCACGTGGCTAACCTCCCTAGATGTGGCCGGAAAAGAAAAATTGACAAGAGATTTCAACGCAAGATTGTGCGGATGTTGGATAAAGAACCTCCACTAACATCCAAACAAGTTCAAGCTGCCCTGCTGTCCGAGGGTACAACGGTGTCAACCCGTACTATCCGTCGGCATCTGAATGAAAAGGGACTGTATGGTAGGAGACCCAGGAAGACTCCACTTCTTACCCCAAGACATAAAAAAGCCAGGCTGGAGTTTGCCAAAACTTACCTGAAAAAGCCTAAAACATTTTGGAAGAATGTTCTTTGGTCAGATGAGACAAAAGTAGAGCTTTTAGGGCAAAAGCTTCAACATAGAGTTTACAGGAGAAAAAAGAGGCATTCAAAGAAAAGTACATGGTCCCTACAGTCAAACATGGCGGAGGTTCCCTGATGTTTTGGGGTTGCTTTGCTGCCTCTGGCACTGGACTGCTTGACCGTGTGCATGGCATTATGAAGTCAGAAGACTACCAACAAATTTTGCAGCATAATTTAGGGCCCAGTGTGAGAAAGCTGGGTCTACCTCAGAGGTCATGGGTCTTCCAGCAGGACAATAACCCAAAACACACTTCAAAAAGCACTAGAAAATGGTTTGAGAGAAAGCACTGGAGACTTCTAAGGTGGCCAGCAATGAGTCCAGACCTGAATCCCATAGAACACCTGTGGAGAGATCTAAAAATGGCAGTTTGGAGAAGGCACCCTTCGAATATCAGGGACCTGGAGTAGTTTGCCAAAGAAGAATGGTCTAAAATTCCAGCAGAGCATTGTAAGAAACTCATTGATGGTTACCGGAAGCGGTTGGTCACAGTTATTTTGGCTAAAGGTTGTGCAACCAAGTATTAGGCTGAGGGTGCCAATACTTTTGTCCGGCCCATTTTTGGAGTTTTGTGTGAAATGATCAATGTTTTGCTTTTTGCTTCATTCTCTTTTGCGTTTTTTCATTTAAGACAAATTAAATAAAGATAATAATACCAAAGAATTTGTGTTTGCAATCATTTTCAGGAAGAAACTGAATATTATCTGACAGAATTGCAGGGGTGTCAATACTTTTGGCCATGACTGTATTTGTAAATTGTAGTGATGAGCTAACGTGCTCCCCACTACTCCTAACTTGCCCTAGTATCACGGTACTCCGTGTACTCTGCGAGCACTGAGCATTTCCGGGATTACTCGGAGGGAACTCGGATTCCTTAGAGACCCAATCACAATGCAGGGATTGTCTGCCAGGCAATGAAATGCCACAGTCATTTTTGTTGTGGTCGTGCAGTGATTGACTGGCTGCACCGCATCATCAGGGGTATAAGAGACCAGACGCTGCTCTGCTTGGCACATTCAGCTCCAGATTTAGATAGTAAAGGGAGAGCTGCTGTTGAGATAGGGTCAGATTTTGGGATTTATTAGTCAGTGTGGGGTCTACCATCCTAAAGTACTCAAATCCAGCTAAACCAACATTCCTTCTAAGGACTAATTCTGGAGTATATAGGTTGCAGTGTTAGGTAGGCAGGGAATTGTACGTTGCTCTATATATATCAGTTCAAGGCCTGCAGGCACTGTATGTATATACATATCATTGCATACATCAAGAGGGTCCATTCCCATCCTGTCTGCTGCTGCTACCTATAGGATATTTTGACCGTATGTACCTAGCCCCAGGTCTAATTGGCTTGGAAACCATTCTTTGCCAGGTTAATAGAGCTTATTTTATTGCAAAGCAATCCAGAGCCCTTTTATTTCTCCATTTGCTTTTTGACAGTGCACAATACAGCCAGATCCTTTTCCTAGCACAGCGTGAAAACCCTGCAATTTTAAAGGGGTCCCAAGAATCACATTTGAGTGCGCAGAGAAATATTTAATTTTTATGTGGTACGGTAGAGTAGAATTTTTTTTGAGTGTCTTACACAATTTCTTGACACCATTTTGCTGAACCCTCCAAAAATACATACAGGCTACATATTTTACAGTGATACCGCACTGTAAAATATGTAGCCTGTATGTGACATACCTCATCCATCCGTCTGCTAAAAATTTTGGTCATTTTAGCCCTAAATTCGATTTTGTCACTGTAGTTATACACAGCACTATTTAGCCTGAGGCCTGTTTCACACTTGCTTTTTTTTGCAGCGCGTTTTTCCCGCAAAAAAACGCATTGAAAAACGCATACAAAAGCATACAACTGCTGCGTTTTTTTCAAGCATTTTTATGAGCATGCATGAAAAAAACGCAGCGTTTTTATGCGTTTGTATGCGTTTTTAGTGCGTTTTTACCGCGTTTGCGTTTTTTTCCAACATTAGGTGGCCCCTCACACTAACCCAAACCATGACTTTACTAACCCTAACCCTGACCCTAACCCTAACCCTAACCCTGACCCTAACCCTAACCCTAACCCTTAACCAAACCATACTTAACCCTAACCCTGACCCTAACCCTTAACCAAACCATACTTAACCCTAACCCAAACCCTAACTAACCTTAACCCTAACCCTAACCCTGACCCTAACCCTAACCCTGACCCTAACCCTAACCCTAACCCTAACCCTTAACCAAACCATACTTAACCCTAGCCCAAACCCTAACTAACCTTAACCCTAACCCTAACCCTGACCCTAACCCTAACCCTAACCCTGACCCTAACCCTTAACCAAACCATACTTAACCCTAACCCTGACCCTAACCCTGACCCTAACCCTAACCCTAACCCTGACCCTAACCCTTAACCAAACCATACTTAACCCTAACCCTAACCCTGACCCTAACCCTAACCCTGACCCTAACCCTTAACCAAACCATACGTAACCCTAACCCTGACCCTAACCCTTAACCAAACCATAATTAACCCTAACCCAAACCCTAACTAACCTTAACCCTAACCCTAACCCTGACCCTAACCCTAACCCTAACCCTGACCCTAACCCTAACCCTAACCCTAACCCTTAACCAAACCATACTTAACCCTAACCCTGACCCTAACCCTTAACCAAACCATACTTAACCCTAACCCAAACCCTAACTAACCTTAACCCTAACCCTAACCCTGACCCTAACCCTAACCCTAACCCTGACCCTAACCCTTAACCAAACCATACTTAACCCTAACCCTGACCCTAACCCTGACCCTAACCCTAACCCTAACCCTAACCCTGACCCTAACCCTTAACCAAACCATACTTAACCCTAACCCTAACCCTGACCCTAACCCTTAACCAAACCATACTTAACCCTAACCCTGACCCTAACCCTAACCCTAACCCTGACCCTAACAATAACCCTAAACCCCCTTAACTAACCCTAACTCTAACCCAAACCCCTAAATTCCATGGTTAACAAAAAAAACGCATGTGCAAAAAAACGCATACATAAGCATGCCAATGCGCACATATGCGCACCCATAGACTTATATTGGGTGTCTTGCTGTAAAAAAACGCATTGAGCGCGCATGCGTTTTTATGAGGCAAATCGGACGCACAAAAAATGCAACAAGTTGCATTTTGTGCGCCCGAGCGCATACCGCAAAAAAACGCATGCGCGGTAAAACGCGTACAAACGCATGTGTATGCGCACATAAGCGCATCCCATGCAAAGTATAGGAAAAAAAAACGCATGCGCTATTTAGCGCTAAATTACCGCGAAAAAAAACGCAAATGTGAAACCAGCCTAAGAAAGCAAAAAATACAGGCCACAGATTTGTCAGTGTCATGTCTCTGTGGTAGCTCATATATCTGCGTGCTCCAAGTTTGGTAATTTTAGGGCGGTTTTCCATTTTTTTCCTGTGTGTCAGTGTAGTTATATACAGCTCTGGCAAAAATTAAGAGACCATCACATCCAAACCCTGTCAAATGCATCCCATTCTCTAGACCTAAACCCCATTGAAAACTTCTGGAATGTAATCAAGAGGATGATACTGTAGATAGTCAATAGCCATCAAAGAAGAACTGCTTAAATTTTTGTGCCAGGAGCAGTGTGAAAGACTGGTGGCAAGCATGCCAAAACACATAAAAGCTGTTTTAAAATTGTTATTCCACAAAATATTGATTTCTGAACTCTTCCTGAGATAAAGCTTTAGTATTGTTGTTTCTAAATGATTATGAACTTGTTTTCTTTGCATTATCTGAGGTCTGAAAGCACTGGTTTTTAAAATTTTGACTATTTCTCCTTTTCAGACAAAAAAACTAAATTTATTGTCCCAGTGAAGCCTTCCATAATAATAAGTAAGATATAACTTCACTGGAACATTTCAGAATCTCCCATTGTTACACTACAGATGAGACTCTTGCCTGTCACATAGCTGCAACCCCTCCTCTTTCCCCCACAGCCCTACACACACACCAGTATCTATCTGCTTGCAGATCGGTGTAATCCGAGATCCCAGTGAGTATTCTCTTTCCCTCCCCTCCTCCCTGCACAGAATGTTAATTAGCCAGGAAAGGATTCCCTCTTATGTTATCAAAAATGTGCTCGCTTATGTATGGGAAATATGAAAGAGGCCAAATCTAGAAAACCATATGCGGCAGAGTTATGAAAATTACATTTCTGCAAAATGTATCGACCCAGCGTTCTGGCCCATAATTTTCACGGTTCTTGCACCCACGGAATCCGAGAAATGGATTCCTCCTAAACAGTGTGACATAACTGCTGCATGTTTGGACTTGAATTATACCCTCTGACAGCCTAAAGAAAATGATACCATGTACATGTTTATACGAGGTACCCTCTGCGAGATATAGTTAGAATAAGTTTTGTAGTCAGAATTTTAACTCCTAGAAAGGGGGAGGAACATCCCCAGACCGCCCCTTTCATGACGTCACAAACCCAAAGCTATAAGGCATTCCCTCCCTAAAATTGGTCATTCCAGCTAAGAGATCTCATGCCAAGAGGTCCCAAGATGAGCGGAGATGTGTGGCTCCGCCTTCTCCCCACATGGTTAGCCTAAGATCATCTAAGCAACTGTAAGTGTTAAGCTCTATTTTCATCCCATTTATTTTATATTTGCAATGTACATATCTAATGTTTCAACTTTGCAAGATCTTTTATCTCTGTAATCACTGCTCCCCTTTTGGGGAATAAATTATAACTTTATTAGTCTGTCTTCATGCTCTAAAAACGAACACGTGCCTTTAAGATAATTAAGCTACTAATTTGCGGGTTTGCTACGGACCCTCTTAATTAACTCGTTGATTAACAGAATCATAGCTGGTGGCGGCAAAGTGTGATCTGGGCCCTGAGCACTGCTGAGAGTGACGGAAGGGATTTTATAAGCTAATTGGGTGGCTGCGGCCAGAGCATTTTATAATTCCCTTACTGCAGCGTGCCGGGTGGCCAGACCTCATTGAAGCAGCCGGCCAGTAACCCATTATCCCAGGTGTAGTTCCCTGACTGACCTGAGGGTAAGGGGGGTGCCGGAGAGCTATGAGTTCCAAAGTGGAACTGAAAAGTGGGCTATACCTTAATCCCCGCAGTTCGTGGAAGATTGTTAGCAGTGGTGGGACATCGAAAATAACTCCCCTGCGATAAATTGTCAGGGTAAGGCTAGCTTGCTGTTTTTATCACAGGGTGCCAGTGGTGGGATAGCTAAGATAAGCCCCCCTGTGCCTGTGACAGCCGTGTGTCCGCAGTGCATCGCATCCCTCCGTCCGTGACATTCCAGTGTCAGTGGCGGGATCATGACACCTTCAGTTGTCCATACCCCAGTCATTGGAACATAAGCGGAAATATGTAGCCAATGCCCCACAGTCCTCAGTACTCAATTCTCATATTTCTCATCTGCTTGCGCTTGAAATGTTGCCTTCTAGGAGATGGAAGCTTTCCGCAACCTGATGGCAGTGGCCGTCCCAAGGTACTCGGTTCCCAGCCACCACTATTTCTCCCACTGTGCCATCCCAGCATTACACAAGCACATGTCCCACAATATTACCCATGCCCTCAACAATGCAGTCACTGGGAAAGTACACCTAACCACGGACACGTGGACAAGTGCTTGTGGCCAGGGATGGTACATCTCACTGATGGCACACTGGGTTAACATAGCGGAAGCCGTGACCCATTCAGACCTAGGGATGGAACACATGCTCCTGACGCCAAGGATAGCGGGCCCTACGTCAATCAGGGTTGCCCCCACTGTGTACAGCTCCTGCACCTCCTCCTCCTCATCATCATCTTTAGCCTCCATCTACGAAATGAGCACATCAGTCACAAGCTGGAAGCACTGCAGCACTGCCAAAGCCAAGCGGCAACAGGCTGTGCTGAAGCTAATTTGCTTAGGTGACAAACCGCACAATGCTGAAGAGTTGTTGACAGCTCTGAAAGAGCAGTCAGATGTGTGGCTGAAACCGCTGAATCTCCAGCCAGGCATGGTTGTGTGTGACAATGGCAGGAACCTGGTGGCATCTCTGAGGTGAGACAAGGCGAACTGACACACGTACCATGCCTGGCCCATGTGCTTAACATCGTTGTTCAACAATTTCTAAAAAGCTACCCGGAGCTGCCGGATCTGCTGGAGAAAGTACGCCGCCTGTGTGCCCATTTTAGAAAGTCAGCTACAGCTTCAGTCGCCCTTGCCATGCTTCAGCAGCGATTGCAGATTCTGGCTCACCGACTGGTGTGTGATGTCCCCACGCGTTGCAACTCTTACACTGTATATGTTGGAAAGGATTTGTGAGCAGAAGCGGGCAATTGTTGACTACCAGCATCAAAAAGGCCATCGTTTTTCAGGTTTGACTCCACACATAAGACCTCGGGAGTGGACATGGATGTCAGACATTTGCACCATCCTTCAAAACTTTGAGGAGTCCACCAAGATGGTGAGCAGCGATGACGCCTTAATTAGCATCACCATCTTGCTCATTTGCTTTCTGAAAAGCTCTCTGCTCACAATGAAAGAGGATGCATTGCAGGCAGAGCATGATGACTTGGAGTAAGGAACCATACAGGGTGACTACACACAGCCCAGCCTCATGTCATCCCAAAGTGGATTGGTTGACAATGAGGAAGAGGAGGAAGAACATGAGCTACTTTCATGCGTTATAGACAGTACTACAAGCACAATTGTCATACAGTCTGTTCAGCGTGGATGGCCTGAGGACAGGGAGGAAATGAAAGAGGAGGAGGAGGACACCTTGGTCAGTCGTCCTGTTGGTGAGGACACGAAAGGCTTGCCTGTTACCAGTGTGGCACACATGGCTGACTTTATGTTGGGCTGCATTTCCCGTGACCCTCATATTGTAAAAATATTGGGTAACAGTCATTACTGGGTAGTGACACTTTTAGACCCACGCTACAAGAACTTTCAATCTCTTGTTCCAGAGGCAGATAGGTGTACTAAAATGGTGCAACCAGAGGGCCATTGTTGCCAAATTATAAAAAAATTACCATCTCAAAACGCTGGCGGCAGAGATAAGTTTGTTGGCCAACCAAGAAGGACAGGCGAGACAGACAACTCCAATCCAGCAGAGGCAGGGGAACACTGGCAAAGTTCTGGGACAGTATTTTCAGACCCTTCCATTGCCCTGGCCCTGAGACGCAGGGTAATCTCACAAGGAATGCAATGTTTTCTAAAATGCTGAGGGAGTACCTTGCTGACAGTATCAACGTCTTTCGTGATACCTCAGTTTCTTTTAATTATTGGGTATCCAAGCTGGACACATGGCATGAACTGTCTCTCTACACCTTGGAGGTCCTGGCCTGCCCTGCTGCTAGCATTTTGTCAGAGCGAGTTTTTAGTGAGGCTGGTGGAATTATCACTAGTGTTGAGCATTACGATACCGCAAGTATCGGGTATCGGCCGATACTTGCTGTATCGGAATTCCGATACCGACTTCCGATATTTTTTCAATATCGGAAGTCGGCATCGGAATCGGAAGTTCAAAGTTGATTGACAGCCTGACGTCATCATGATGCGCGGTGTGTGCGCATCATGATGCGCCGTCATTTCGGGCCTTCCGGGGGTCTCTGCCGGCCTGCCGGGGGGCTGTGCCGGCCTGCCGGGGGGCTGTGTGGACTGCCCGGGGTCTGTACCGGCCTGCCGGGGGGCTGTGCTGGCCTGCCGGTGGTCTGTGCACCCTGTGGGGGTCTGTACCGGCCTGCCGGGGGGCTGTGCCGGCCTGCCGGTGGTCTGTGCACCCTGTGGGGGTCTGTACCGGCCTGCCGGGGGGCTGTGCCGGCCTGCCGGGGGGCTGTGCTGATGTCCGGGGGTCTGTGCAAGCATCGTCCGATGGGACTACAAGTCCCATCTGGCGATGCCTGCTACCATGACAGTGATTGACACATTAGCCAATGATGGGACAGTAGTAGTCCCATCATCCGGCTAATGTGTTAAAAAAAAAAATACTACATACATACTACATACATACTACATGCATGCTACATACATACTACATGCTACATACATGCTACATACATACTACATACATACTACATACATACCACATATATACTACATACATACTACATACATAACACATATATACTACATACATACTACATACATACTACATACATACTACATGCATGCTACATACATACTACATGCTACATACATGCTACATACATACTACATACATACCACATATATACTACATACATACTACATACATAACACATATATACTACATACATACTACATACATACTACATGCATGCTACATACATACTACATGCTACATACATACTACATATATACTACATGCATGCTACATACATACTACATGCTACATACATACTACATATATACTACATACATACTACATGCATGCTACATACATACTACATGCTACATACATACTACATATATACTACATGCATGCTACATACATACTACATGCTACATACATACTACATATATACTACATACATACTACATGCATGCTAAATACATACTACATGCTACATACATACTACATATATACTACATGCATGCTACATACATACTACAAGCTACATACATACTACATATATACTACATACATACTACATGCATGCTACATACATACTACATGCTACATACATACTACATATATACTACATGCATGCTACATACATACTACATGCTACATACATACTACATATATACTACATGCATGCTACATACATACTGCATGCTACATGCATGCTACATACATACTACATACATACTACATACATACCACATATATACTACATATATACTACATACATACTACATACAATACATTCATACAATACATACATAGACATACAGTACATATAACATAGAGTAACATACTTACCAATACTTGTCACATTGTTCCCCGAAGCCATTGTCTTTTACGGAATAAATATTAACATAACAAACCACAAAAATACTCACCCACGATCCGAAGCAGTCCACGAGTGTGTCCCACGACGATCTTGGGTAGAGAACTGCAGCATCAGCTGTTGCTGCCGTTCTCTACGGGCTGCAGGAATCCAATGACGGAAGGTAGGTATCCTTCCGCACTGTATTCCTCCGCCACTTAAAAAAAAAAAGTCCCTAGTCTCACTTTATGCCATTTCCCACACAGCAATGGCATAAAGTGAGACTAGGGACTTTTTTTTTTTTAAGTGGCGGAGGAATACAGTGCGGAAGGATACCTACCTTCGTCATTGGATTCCTGCAGCCCGTAGAGAACGGCAGCAACAGCTGATGCTGCAGTTCTCTACCCAAGATCGTCGTGGGACACACTCGTGGACTGCTTCGGATCGTGGGTGAGAATTTTTGTGGTTTGTTATGTTAATATTTATTCCGTAAAAGACAATGGCTTCGGGGAACAATGTGACAAGTATTGGTAAGTATGTTACTCTATGTTATATGTACTGTATGTCTATGTATGTATTGTATGAATGTATTGTATGTAGTATGTATGTAGTATATATGTGGTATGTATGTAGCATGTAGTATGTATGTAGTATGTATGTAGCATGCATGTAGCATGCAGTATGTATGTAGCATGCATGTAGTATATATGTAGTATGTATGTAGCATGTAGTATGTATGTAGTATGTATGTGGTATGTATGTAGCATGTAGTATGTATGTAGTATGTATGTAGTATGTATGTAGTATGTATGTAGCATGTAGTATATATGTAGTATGTATGTAGCATATATGTAGTATGTATGTAGCATGCAGTATGTATGTAGCATGCAGTATGTATGTAGCATGTAGCATATATGTAGTATGTATGTAGCATATAGTATATATGTAGTATGTATGTTGCATGCATGTAGTATATATGTAGTATGTATGTTGCATGTAGTATATATATAGTATGTATGTAGCATGTAGTATGTATGTAGTATGTATGTGGTATGTATGTAGCATGTAACATGCATGTAGTATGTATGTAGTATATATGGTATGTATGTAGCATGTAGTATGTATGTAGCATGCAGTATGTATGTAGCATGCATGTAGTATATATGTAGTATGTATGTAGCATATATGTAGTATGTATGTAGTATGTATGTAGCATGCATGTAGTATATATGTAGTATGTATGTAGCATGTAGTATAAAAGTAGTATGCATGTTGCATGCATGTAGTATATATGTAGTATGTATGTAGCATGCATGTAGTATATATGTAGTATGTATGTAGCATGTAGTATATATGTAGTATGCATGTTGCATGCATGTAGTATATATGTAGTATGTATGTTGCATGTAGTATATATGTAGTATGTATGTTGCATATAGTATATATGTAGTATGAATGTAGCATGTATGTAGTATGTAGTATGAATGTAGCATGTATGTAGTATGCATGTTGTATGTATGTAGCATGTAATTTTTTTTTTTTTTTTTACATTCAACACATTAGCCGGATGATGGGACTACTACTGTCCCATCATTGGCTAATGTGTCAATCACTGTCATGGTAGCAGGCATCGCCCGATGGGACTTGTAGTCCCATCGGACGATGCCTGCACAGACCCCCGAAGCCTGCACAGCCCCCCGGCAGGCCGGCACAGCCCCCCGGAGCCTGCACAGCCCCCCGGCAGGCCGGCACAGCCCCCCGGCAGGCCGGCACAGCCCCCCGGCAGGCCGGCACAGCCCACCGGAGCCTGCACAGCCCCCCGGCAGGCCGGCACAGACCACCGGAGCCTGCACAGACCCCCTGGCAGGCCGGCACAGCCCCCCGAAAGGCCCGTACAGACCCCAGAGAGGCTGTACAAGGGAAAAACAGGATTTTTCTTATTCCGAAACCGGAAGTCCCATAGACTTGAATGGGACTTCCGGTATCGGAATCGGCGATACCGATACTTTTTTTTAAGATCGGCCGATCCATTCCGATCCGATACTTTGAAGTATCGGACGGTATCGCTCAACTCTAATTATCATAGATAAGCGCATTTGACTGTCAATGGAATAAGCAGACAGGCTGAATCTTATAAGAATGAACAAGGGATGGATTGGGCCAGACTTCTCAACACCACGAAATGATGACTGCCATACATGAACTCCAATGTAGTGTCATTTTGAGAGGTGTATTCCCATGCACCTCTTCACACCCACACATGGGTATACACTTCCTGATTTTGGCTATTTGGTGTCCTCCTCCTACTTCTCCTCATCCTCACCATCCACCACCACACGAACACCAGGTTGAACGCATTCCGTCATGCTCCAGCCAATTTATTTTTTTGGCAAGGGTGTTATGATGCCCGTCACCAAATAAAAATATGTAACCCCAAGGGTAAATGTTTGCCAGCCCATACACTTAGTGTATGGGTATTACAAGTCTAGAAGACCCACTCCTTAACATTGGGCCTATTTTTTAATGAGGTCTTCCTCCACGTCTCATCATCCAGTGCCACTAGATCAACAGGGTTAACGTGTTCCATGCTGCTACAGCCAATGTTGAATTATTAACAAGGATCGGTGGTTATGCTGGGCGTAAAATACTTGTTGAAAAAAAGGTGGAGGTGTACCCCACAGGGGAAATGTTTGCCAGCCCGTATGGGCATTACAAGTCTAGAAGACCAGCTCCTTTACATTGAGACTATTCTTTAATGAAGCCTTCCTCCATGTCTCTTCATCGAACACCACTAGATCAACAAGATTAACGTGTTCCGTGCTGCTACAGTGTTGAATTATTAACAAGGGTGGGTGGTTATGCTGGGCATAAAATACTTGTTCAGAAAAAGGTTGAGGTGTACCTCACAGGGGAAATATTTGCTAGCCCATACACTTATGTTATGGACATTACAAGTCTGGGAGACCCGCTCTTTTACATTGGGCCTATTTTTTAATGAGGCCTTTTTCCACGTCTCATCATCCACAGAAAAGGTTGAGGTGTACCCCACAGGGGTAATATTTGCCAGCCCATACATTTAGTGTAAGGGCATTACAAGTCTAGGAGACCCGCTCCTTTGTAATGGGACATTTTTATGAGGCTCTCCTCCATGTTTCTACCAAGGGGGATTGGGGTTATTGGGGTGCATATGACATGGTAGCAGGGCAGACCTTGCAGTCCATGCATAAGAAAACAGAATGGGAGTACAAAATGAATTATTGAATTGGATTTTCCTGTGCCCATCCATTACCTGAGTTCAAAGGCATATTGGGGTGCATATGACTTTGCAGCATTGCAGGCCTTGAAGTTAATGCATAAGAAACAGAATGAGAGTACAAAATGAATAAAGTGAAGTGGATTTTCATGGGCCCATCCAGTACCTGGGTTCAAAGGCATATTGGGGTGCATATGACTTGGCAGCAGGACAGGCCTTGCTGTCAATGCATAAGAAAAGAGAATGGGAGTACAAAATGAATAATGTGAAGTGGATTTTCCTGTGGCCATCCAGTACCTGGGTTCAAAGGCTTATTGGGGTGCATATGACATGGTAGCAGGGCAGGCCTTGTAGTAAATGCATAAGAAAATAGTTTTTGAGTATGAAATGAATAATGTGAAGTGGATTTTCCTGTGGCCATCCAGTACCTGGGTTCAAAGGCTTATTGGGGTGCATATGACATGGTAGCAGGGCAGGCCTTGCAGTCAATGCATAAGAAAAGAGTTTTCGAGTACGAAATGAATAATGTGAAGTGGATTTTCCGGTGGCCATCCAGTACGTGGCTTGAAAAGCTTATTGGGGTGCATGTAACTTTGGGGCAAGCCAGGCCTTGCATTCAATGCAACATTTTTTTCAGGAAGTGTGTACCTCTCGTGAAAGGGGTATTGGGGTGTGTCGTAATTCTTGGCAGCCCATCCTCTCACTTCATAGGCAATAACAGCTTAGGAGACCAACTGTTTAATAATTACCCTTTACGAAGATTAATGCTGACTGATGCCCCTATAAAAATAGGCTCTGTGATTTTAAGAATCCCTCCTTCATAAATGAAACAAGATGTGTCTGCTTTTGTGTCACACACCACATGGCCAGCTAGGGTAGTTAAATGTTACAATGACATTTCCCAGTGAATGCATTTGTATTGGTTGAAAGTAATGCTAAAGTTGCAAAACTCATCAAAAACGCTGTGTGAGAACATAGCCCAAATGGTGGAGGAACATTTTTGTTTTGGGTTAATTATTTTGGCTTAGATAAAAGTCAGTAACCTGGAAAGGATGTTTCTTAACATATTTCTCAGCAAAATCCATTTTGGTTTCATTTTTGTATGTTTTTTGGTGCACCTGTAAAAAGGTGTGAAACTCTGACAACATTGTTTAGAGCTGTGACCTAGGAGTCAGAAATGCTTCCAGGAGCATTTGCCATGATGTTCCCATGTCATTTGAGCAGTGTTTCTATAATTTTCAGACGTTTTTAGACCTTAAAAGGACCCTCGGAGGGGATCGCGGTAAGAATGATGGGGTCTCCCATAGACTTACATTGGGCTCACTGATCTTTCCGAGTACCCAAGTATTCCAATTTGCTCGACCTGAGCAATGAGCACGCGAGCATTTTAGTGCTTGCTCATCACTAGTGAATTGTAAAGAAAATGATGCATGGTTTTCTAATTATTTTAAAGCTATATATTAATATTATGATGTGCATTTGTATTCAGCTACTTGTATTCTGATACCCCTAGCTAAAATCATGAAAGTTAAGGTTAAATAAAAAAAAAACAAGTTCAGAGCATTGCTCAATCCATTATCTAAAAATTAAATTTGTATGGTACAACTGCAAATCATCTAAACTGACATGATATGTTAGGACTGGAGAGCTCTAATTAGAGAAGCAGCCAATAAGTCCATGGTCACTCTGGGAGAACAAAAGCTCAGGTGGGAGAATCTTTAAAACTATAATCTGTCACAAAGGTGCATATCACAAAATTAGAATAGCATCAAAAAGTTAATTTATTTCAGTTCTTCAATGCAAAAAGTGAAACTCATATATTATATGTAGTCACTACAAACAGAGTGATGTATTTCAATTGTTTATTTCTGTTAATGTTGATAATTATGGCTTACAGCCAATGAAAACCCAAAATACATTATCTCAGTAAATTAGAATACTTTATAACACCAGCTTGAAAAAATGATTTTAAAATCCGAAATGTTGGTCTAATGAAATGTACACTGCTCAAAAAAATAAAGGGAACACTTAAACAACAGAATATAACTCCAAGTAAATCAAACTTCTGTGAAATCAAACTGGCAGCTTAAGTGCCTGTCACACTAAGCGATATCGCTAGCAATATCGCTATAACGTCACAGGTTTTGTGACATTATAGCGATATTGCTAGAGATATCGCTGTGTCTGATACTTACCTCCGACCCGCTCACCCGCTGCTTATCGCTGATCGCGCGAGAACGTTCAGGACTGTTTCTCGTCGTCAGCTTCCTGCGGCGCTTCCTGCTGTGACGACGAGCGACGCGTGGAGCCGGGCGGGAGGATCGCCTGGTGTGACAGGTAAGTAGTGACCCCCGTCCCCAGCGATGTCGCTAGTGAGATCTGCCTGTGTGGCAGCTCACTAGCGACCACTTAGCGATGCACCAGCGATCCTGACCGTGTCTTATCACTGGTCGGGATTGCTGGTGCATCGCTAAGAGTGACAGTACCTTTAGGAAGCAACACTGAATGACAATCAATTTCACATGCTGTTGTGCAAATGGAATAGACAACAGATGGAAAATATTGTCAATTATCAAGACACCCTCAATAAAGGAGTGGTTCTGCAGGTGAGGACAACAGACCACATCCCTAATTAAAGAGTTTTTGGGCGTACTGCTAGTAAATAACAAAATACTTATAATGAATCACAGGGGTGCAAATAAGTGGTCACACAATTGTGGCTACCAGAAGGAAGAGAAAGAAGGACCACTAATAGAAATGCACACCATCCATATATAATATAAAGGAAAAGCTTTATTAACAATCATAATGAAAACATCTAAAAATAGTGAACATCCAACCCACTGTTAACCCTTCTTCTGTACAGATAAATAGATATAACAATACAGCAATTATCATATATAAGACACATGTGTGAGATAGAAACAATATAGAAAAGTCGAATATAGAAATCATGGAACCATCATATGCAAAGTAATGTCCAACCCTAATAAGCCACGTCAGAATAGCCAAATGTAAAGAATATATATATATTGCCCTCAGTAGGAAAAAATCATAATTTCAGATCTGGCATAAAAATACCCTGTCCACCAGCATTGTCAGTAATATAAAAAGTGTCCAGGGAGATAAAGCATCAGCATCAATAGAGTGTCCCCTGACAAATCCGTCCGTGTCATGCCGACACGCGTTGGGTCTCCCCTCTTTGTTTCCCCGCTTCTTTGTAATGGTGTCTCAGTATGGATTTTTGATTTTTTGGTGTTCTCAATATGATCTGGTTCCCTCTTTAGCCATGGTGGCTGTTGGGCATTATTGCTATTTGGCATGTATTGGCTGTGTACACATCTTTTTGTGATCTTGTGGTATTCCAATTTGTAGCCCACAGATAGATCAGGCTTCTGAAGGAGATACCACACTGTTCAATATGTGGCAGTTTTTAAATTAAGGTATGTATTATTAAGGGAAAAGGAAATCCAAACCTACTGGACCCTATGTGGAAAAGGGATTGCCCCCTCCCACTTAAAAGATAAATGAACGGTGGGTTATGACATCATTTGGAAGCTGAATTCAATTTTCACAGCCACACCCAGGCCATGTTATTGCCACACCTGTTCGCAATCAAGAAATGATGTAAGTAGGACCTGCCTGACAAAGTGAAGTAGTCCAAAATATCCTGAATCGCTAGATATCATGCCACGATCAAAACATATTCTGGAACAAATGAGAGAAAAAGTAATTGAGATGTATCAGTCTGTAAAATGTTATTAGGCCATTTCTAAAACTTTGAGACTTCAGTGAACCACAGTGAGAGCCATTATCTACAAATAGTGAAAACATGGAACAGAGGTAAGTGTTATGATTGGGTCACCGAGGAGGAAAACAAGACCAAGCTAAGTTACAGAAAACCAGAGGGGTTGGTAACTAAGTGGATTGCAGACCCCTGATCCTATCCACACAACTAGCAGTAGCCGTGGAGCGTGCCTACGATGTTTCTAGATGCCTCGATACAGCCGGAGAACTAAATAAGCCTAAAGCAATTAAAGGGGAAATCTAAACTGCCCCAGAGTAGACCCCAAATGAATAAACAGCCCCCAAACATATATTGTCGGTGAGACAAGAGGAAAACACAAACACCAGTAGGAAAATAGGCTGAGCAAGCGATGGGGCCCACACTAACTAGAAAGGACAGGAAAGGAAAGACACTGTCTGCAATCATGCAAAAAACCCTGCAAAAATGTCCAACACTTCTGTTAGCAAAAACTCTGAAGTCACTAGGCTTCTCCCACTATATCAGCACTCTGGCATATTCTGAAAGCAGAGCAAAAAGAGGCCAATCTAATAAGGGACAAATAACAAACTGACACAAACTGTATCATAAGGATGGAAATTCAGCACAGCCCCAGCTGGCTGACCACACAAAACTGAATAGACAAAACCAAATCAAATGTGAACAATAGCAAGGAACACTTAGCTTGAGCATGCAGAGACTGAACTGCAAACTAAGATCTCAGTTGGCAGGAAAAATCACCAGCAGGGATAGAGGGAGTCGGCTGTCTTAAATCCAGTCAGAGACTCCAGATGTCCAATCGTCGTCCTCATTATCAGGTGGAAGGCCTCTTTCAATTAGATCGGCTCCATTACCTCCTGTAACCACCAGAGGGAGCCCGCAAAGAGAACTCGCGACTCCTCCGTCAATACAACCAGCTCCACTACCTTCACTAGCAACAAGAGGCAGGCCAGAAAGTGAATTCACAACAGGTAAGCCTTCTCAGGAGTGGCCAGCAGACCAAAATTACCCCAAGAGTGCAGCAACAACTCATCCAAGAGGTCACAAAATACCCCACAACAACCAAATAACTACAGGCCTCGCTTGCCTCACTTAAGGTCAATGTTCTTGACTCCACCATAATTAAGAGACTGGGAAAAGTATGGCAGAGTTCCAATACGAAAACCACTGCAATAAGAACATAAAGGCTCATCTCAGTTTTGCCAGAAAAGATCTTGATTATTCCCAAGACTTTTAGGAGACTACTCTGTGGACTGACGAGACAGTAGTTGAACTTTTTGGAATGTATATGTCCCATTATAACTGATGTAGGAGAAACACAGCATTTTGGAAGAAGAACATCACAGCCACAGTAAAATATGGTGGTGGTAGTGATGATCTGATGCTGTTTTGCTGCTTCAGGACCTGGAAGACTTGCTGTGGTAAATGGAACCATGAATTCTGCTGTAAACCAAAAATTCCTGCCATCTGTTTGTGGGTTATTCAACAGGACAATTGTTATGAATGAGTCACCAGAGGAGGAAAAAACAAAAATACAAGCTAAGTCCAAAAAACCGGAGAGATTGGTAGCTAGCGGATTGCAGACCCCTGATCCTATTCACAACAACTAACAGTAGCCGTGGGGTGTTCCTACGGTGGTCCTAGACACCTCGTTCACAGCCGGAGAACTAAATAAACCTAAAGAAAGAAAAGGGAAATTTTAAACTGCCCCAGAGCAGACCCCAAAGTAATAGACAGCCCCCAACATGTATTGACGGTGAAAACAGATGAAAACATAAACACAGACAAAAAGACAGGCTGAGCAAACGATGGGGCCCTCACTAACTAGATAGGACAGGAAAGAAAAGCAACTGTCTGCAATCACGCAAAAACCCTGCCAAAATAATGTCCAACACTTCTGATAGAAAAGGCCCTGAAGTCACTAGACTTCAAAATCAATATATCAGCACTCAGGTATATTCTGAAAAAAGAGCAAAGAGATCAACTGATCAGAGACAAAAATGGAGTTCAGCCAGTCCCAACCAGGGCTGGCTGAACACAAACACTAAGTAAACCAGACAAAATCTCATGGAACAATAGCAGAGCAAAAACTTAGCTTTAGTAGACAGGACTAAACTGGAGGCCAGAGCTCAGAGCAGAGAGGATCACCAGCAAACCAGCAGGGCGTCGGCGGCCATATATCCACTCAGAGATTCCGGATGTCCAATCACATTCCACCTGTTCCGATGACAGGTTTTTCCCATCCAAATCAATTTCACTACCTCCTTTCACCAGCAGAGGGAGTTCATCGGACATCAAAGGTGAAGGAGAAAATGAGCTCATAACAGTACCTCCCCCTTGAGGAGGGGTCACCGAACCCTCATCCATGCCACCAGGGCGATCAAGATGGGCCCAATGAAAAGCACGAACCAATCTTTCGGCATGAATATCGGATGCAGAGACCCAAGAATTATCCTCCTGGCCATAACCCTTCCACTTAACCAAATACTGGAGTCTCCGTCTTGCCAGACGAGAATCCAGTATCTTCTCAACCTCATATTCCACATTACCTTCAACAAATACAGGGTCAGGAGGTGCCACCACAGGAACTAATGGCTCAACAAACCTCTTTAACAGAGACTTATGAAACACGTTATGGATCTTGAATGTAACAGGAAGAGCCAATCGAAAAGAGACCAGATTAAGAATCTCCAAAATCTTGTAAGGTCCAATAAATCTAGGTTTAAACTTTGGAGAAGCCACCTTCATAGAGATATTCTTTGATGACAACCAAACCATATCATCCACCTTAAACCGGGGACCAATGGTCCTATGCCGGTTGGAAAACCACTGGGCCTTTTCCTGGGAGAGAGACAACTTATCCACCACTTGGTCCCAGATCTGGTGCATTCTCTCCACCACAGTGTCAACACCTGGGCAGGCAGAAGACTCCACCTGCCCTGAAGAGAATCGAGGATGAAACCCAAAGTTACAAAAAAAAGGTGACATCAAAGTGGCAGAACTAGCTCTATCATTTAAAGCAAATTTGGCTATGGGCAAAAATGAAACCCAATCATCCTGATCAGCAGAAATAAAACATCTCAAATAAGACTCCAAAGTCTGGTTGGTTCTCTCCGTCTGCCCATTGGTCTGAGGGTGAAACGCAGAGGAGAAGGACAACTGAATTCCCAACTTGGGACAAAAAGTCCTCCAAAATCTAAAAACAAACTGAACTCTTCTGTGAGACACAATATTCTCAGGAATCCCATGCAAGCGAACCACCTTTTGCAAAAACAAGGGCACCAACTCTGAGGAAGATGGCAACTTAGGGAGTGGTAAAAGATGGACCATCTTAGAGAATCTATCACAAATCTCCCAAATAACAATCATTCTCGGAGAGACAGGCATATCAGAAATAAAATCCATTGAAATATGGGTCCATGGCCTCCTGGGCACCGGCAAAGGCATCAACAACCCACTAGAGTGAGAACAAGGTTTAGACCGGGAGCAAGTCCCACAGGACTGCACAAAATTCCTGACATCACGAGACAAGGTGGGCCACCAAAAAGACCGACTCCCCAAATCTCTAGTACCAAAAATACCTGGATGACCAGCCAATGCGGAGCAATGAACTTCAGACATTACTCTCTTCCTCCACTGGTCAGGAACATACAATCTTCCAATGGGACAATGCTCAGGTTTGTCCTCCTGAAACTCTTCCAGAGCACGTCTCAAATCGGGCGAGATGGCAGAAAGAACTACCCCCTCACCTAAGATGGTAGCAGGCTTGGTCACAATAGGAGAATCAGCAAAGAAACCCCTAGAGAGGGTGTCTGCCTTGACATTCTTAGTGCCCGGAAGAAAAGAGACCACAAAATCAAAACGTGTAAAAAACAAGGCCCACCTAGCCTGTCTAGGATTCAAGCGTTTGGCCGACTCCAGGTAAATCAAATTCTTGTGGTCAGTAAGGACCATGACTTGATGTTTAGCTCCCTCCAACCAATGTCTCCACTCCTCAAATGCCCATTTCATGGCTAACAGTTCCCGATTCCCCATATCATAGTTGCGTTTGGATGGGGAGAACTTTCGGGAAAAGAAAGCACAGGGATTTATTTTAGATGTTACCGGATCTTTTTGGGACAAAACAGCTCCTGCACCAATCTCAGAAGCGTCCACCTCTACCTGAAACGGGAGTGAGACATCAGGTTGCCGCAAAAACGGAGCAGAAGTGAACCTCCGCTTCAACTCCTAAAAGGAAGAAACAGCCTCTGGAGACCAATTCAGCATATTAGCACCCTTCTTAGTCAAATCAGTCAATGGCTTGGCAATACCAGAAAAATTAGCTATAAATTTACGATAAAAATTAGCAAAACCCAAAAACTTCTGGAGGGCCTTCAAAGAAGTGGGCTGAACCCAATCTTAAATAGCCTGTACCTTGGCCGGGTCCATTTCAATAGTTGACGGAGACAAAATAAATCCCAAAAATGAAATCCTCTGTACACCAAAAAGGCATTTCGATCCCTTAACATACAGGGAATTCTTCCTCAAAATCCGGAACACAGCCCAAACATGTTCCACATGAGAGTCCCAATCCCTGGAAAAGATCAAAATATCATCCAGATAGATGATCAAAAATTTATCCACAAAGTCCCGGAAAATATCATTCATGAAGCACTGGAAGACAGAAGGGGCATTAGTGAGCCCAAAAGGCATCACCGGGTACTCAAAATGTCCCTCTGGAGTATTAAACGCCGTCTTCCATTCATCCTCATGCTTAATGCGAATAAGATTATATGCCCCCCTGAGGTCAAGCTTGGTAAACCAGCAAGCACCTTTAACTCTGGAGAATAGATCAGAAATCAGGGGTAGTGGATACTGAAATTTAACACTAATTTTGTTGAGGGAACGATAGTCAATACAAGGCCTTAATGAACCACCTTTCTTGGCCACGAAAAAAAACCCAGCACCCAAGGGTGAAGAGGATGGTCTAATATGACCCTTCTCAATGACTCTTTAATATAAGATCGCATAGCCTCGTGCTCGGGTACAGATAAATTGAAAAGTCGACCCTTGGGAAATTTGCACCCAGGGCTCAACTCATTTGCACAGTCATAACTCCTATGAGGAGTCAAAGACGCAGACTTATTCTCACTAAATACATCATAAAAATCAGCCAAATAGTCAGGAACATAATGCGACTGGGGAAAGGTGGAGAAAACAGGAACATCACCAAGAGCACACCGACAACCCCAACTCACCACAGACACAGATTTCCAATCCAAAACTGGATTATGGATTTGCAACCAGGGAAATCCCAGAACAATGGTATCATGCAAATTATGCAACACCAAAAATCTGCAATTTTCTTGATGGTCTGGGGCCACCTGCATTACCACCTGGGTCCAAAACTGAGGTTTATTCTTCGCCAAAGGAGTAGCATCAATACCCCTCAAAGGGATAGGCGTCCGCAGAGGTGTCATAGGAAACCCACAACGTTTAGCAAAATCCAAGTCCATCAGGTTCAGAGCCGCTACCGAATCCACAAAAGCCTTAGCGGAAAATGTGGACAGGGAGCAGATCAGAGTAATTGCCAGAAGAAACTTAGGTTGAACACCACCTACAGCAAATGTGTGTGCAAAACGTTTCTCTCGTTTATGGCAGACAGAAATCATATGAGAGGCATCTCCACAGAAAAAATACAGCTTATTACGCCTTCTAAACTCCTGACGTTGTGCCCTAGACAAAACTCTATCACATTGCATAGGTTCAGACATTTGTTCAACAGGTGGCAACATTTCTCATGTACTTTTACGTTCACGTAAACGCCGATCAACCTGAATGGCTAATGACATAGAATCGTCAAGACCAGAGGGAACAGGAAATCCCACCATAGTATCTTTTACGGTTTCTGACAAACCCTTCTGAAAGAGAGCTGCCAAGGCACCATCATTTCAGGTAGTAAGGACCGCCCAATTTTGGAATTTTTGACAGTACAGTATAACTGCAGAATCCTGACCCTGGCTCAATGCCAACAGGGCTTTCTCAGCTTGATCAATAGCATTAGGTTCATCATACAACAACCCCAAGGCTTGAAAAAATGCATCCACATTAGTTAGAATAGGATCATCAGGTGTCAAAGAAAACACCCAATCCTGGGGATCGCCGCGCAGCAAAGAGATGACAATTTTAACCTGCTGCGCAGAGCTCCCCGATGAGTTAGGCTTCAAGGCAAGAAATAATTTACAATTATTCTTAAAATTCAAAAATTTAGACCGATCCCCAAAAATCACATCAGGAGTAGGAATCTTTGGTTCAGCAGCATGTGAATGAGCAAGATAGGCGGAAATTCCCCGCACTTCAGCAGCGAGCTGCTCCACACGATCAGACAATTGCTTAATCTCCATTAAGAAAATTCCACCTACGGCCCCAGAGAAAAAGAGGAAAAAATATACATAAAAAAAAAGTCTGACACTTTTTTTTTTTACAATTCTTTCCTGCTATTGAGTTACCTAGAATCTGCAGTATGGCTGGTGATTCTGTTATGAGTGAGTCACCAGAGGAGGAAAAAACAAAAATACAAGCAAACGATGGGGCCCTCACTAACTAGATAGGACAGGAAAGAAAAGCAACTGTCTGCAATCACGCAAAAACCCTGCCAAAATAATGTCCAACACTTCTGATAGAAAAGGCCCTGAAGTCACTAGACTTCAAAATCATTATATCAGCACTCAGGTATATTCTGAAAATAGAGCAAAGAGATCAACTGATCAGAGACAAAAATGGAGTTCAGCCAGTCCCAACCAGGGCTGGCTGAACGCAAACACTAAGTAAACCAGACAAAATCTCAAGGAACAATAGCAGAGCAAAAACTTAGCTTTTGTAGACAGGACTAAACTGGAGGCCAGAGCTCAGAACAGAGAGGATCACCAGCAACCCAGCAGGGAATCGGCGGCCTTATTTCCACTCAGAGATTCCGGATGTCTAATCACACTCCACCTGTTCAGATGACAGGTTTTTCCCATCCAAATCAATTTCACTACCTCCTTTCACCAGCAGAGGGAGTTCATCGGACATCAAAGGTGAAGGAGAAAATGAGCTCATAACAACAATGATCCAAAACACACCACAAAGTCAACATCTGAATAGCTTAAGAAAAACAAAATTAAGACTTTCGAGTAGCCTAGCCAAAGTCCTGACCTTAATACGATTGAGATCCTGTGGCAGTTCAAAAGGCGGTTCATGCTAAGAAATCCTCCAAAGTGGCTGAATTACAAAAATTCTGCAAGGATGTGTGGGCCAAAATTCCTCCACAGAGTTGTAAAAGATTCATTGCCAGTTACCGCCAACACTTTATTGCAGTAGTTGCTAAAGGTGGCCCAACCAGTTTTTAGGTTAAGGGGACAATCACTTGTTCAAACAGGGTCCTATAGGTTTGGATTTCTTTTTCCTTTAATAATAAAGACCTTCATTTAAAAACTGCATTTTGTGTTAATTGGTGTTATCTTTGTCTAATATTTAAATTTGTTTGCTGATCTGAAACATTTAAGTGTGACAGACATGCAAAAGAATTGGAAATCAGGAAGGGGCAAACACTTTCACAAAACTGTAAATATATGTTTTAATTATTGTATTGTACATACATCATGTAAAAGAGCATGCAAAGTGACATTTCGTATTAAAATTATAATCAAATATTATAGCACATCACTGGTGTCTTACATGAACTTTTGCAAAATATATATCAACATATTTTGAAAATTTTACACAGAAAATTGAATTTCGTTGTGCAGTATTAAAAATGACATTTTATGCCCATGCAGTAAGAACGTGGAGAAAGTGACCTGCCACAAAAATGAATCCTCGTGTCCTTTATCTTGACTCTTAATTACATCTTTCATTAAAGAATTTAATTTATATCTTCTGATGGCTGTAAAATATTTATTTTAGATGTATTGCAATTTCATTCTTTTCCTGAAACACATTGATCATTTGTTCATTGACAATGACAGGGAAAGCTGGTTTCTGAATTTTAATAGTCTTGAATCAGCTAATTATATTACCTTTCACTGCTAAACAGGTCATCTGATGAACTGCTAATAAGATGCTCCTTTGCATTCTTACCTGCTGGTATATTTTCCTGATAATTAACCATAGACAGTCCATTTTCTGAAAATGGTTAAAATTTAATATTTATTATTACTCTCTGTTCACATATCATTGTTTCTCTATGTAGATATACACCAAACATATTCATAGTCCTACACTGACCCAGTGTACAGCAGGTGAAATAAAACCTAAGACAGAAACAAAATGAACATATACTCTTCTGTAAGCAAATAAGTAAAAGCAATAGTGCATATAAATAGCATTGGGTACTTAGTAAACACTGGGTATGATTAAAAAAAAGTGCAAAAGCATTCTCATCATCATCAAGGCGTACCCAAATTCGAGATGGTTTTATCCTCTAATATTAAAACCTTACCATGCATCATAGTGATCTCTGTGTGAATAAGGGCTGAGCAGGACCAAGTTCCGAACATGGACACACAGCAAATGGGAAGCTATTTAAATGCAATGTCCCAGCTCAAAGGAAGGGAGGCAACACTCTTGGCTGCACCAAGTGCAGAAACCTAAAACAAAAATGAAGAAAATGCACTGGAGTATATGTTGGTATACATGCAAAATAGAAACATGCTCAATTGGCCATTAGACAAAACCTACAACAGAAACAAAATAAAACTAACAAAATAAACAGGCAGGTGAAATAAGTATTGAACACGTCACCAATTTTAATAAGTAAATATATTTTGAAAGGTGCTATTGATGCGAAATTCTCACCAGATGTCAGTAACAACCCATCCAATCCACACAAAGAAATCAAACCATAGATGTCCATTAATTAGGTTATGTGCAATAATGAGAAATGACACAGGGAAAAAGTATTGAACATGCTTACTGAAATTTATTTAATACTTCATACAAAAGCCTTTGTTGGTGATGTTAGCTTTAAGACACTTCCGGTATAGAGAAACTAGTTGCATGCATTGCTCAAGTGTGATTTTGGCCCATTCTTCCACACAAACACTTTTCAAATACTGAGCTTTAACTCCTTTTATAAATTTTCTTTTGTATTCAGGTCATGTGGTTAGCTGGGTCATTCTAACAGCTTTATTTTCTTTCTCTGAAACCAACTGAGAGTTTTCTTTGCTATGGGTTTCGCATCATTGTTTTGCTGAAGTGTCCACCCATGTTTCATCTTCATCATCCTGGTACATAGCAACACATGTTTATTAAGAATGTGTTGGTACATTTGTCCATTCATCCCTACTTCATTTCAAACTTTGCCAGTGCTGTATGCTGAAAAACAGGCCCACACAATGATATTTCCATCTACAAACTTCACTGTTATCCCTCCTTCAATGCAAAGTTTGCCAGTGCCGTGTGCTGAAAAACAGGCTCACACAATGATATTTCCATCTACAAACTTCACTGTTAGTATGGTGTTTTTGGGGTGGAATGCAGTGTCTTTTGGCCTCCAAACATGGTATTATGGCATCCAATGAGTTAAATTTTGGTCTCATCTGATCAGACTATATTCTCCCAGTATTTCACAGACTTATCTAAATAATGTTGAGCAAACTTTAAATGCACTTGAACATGCTTTTTGTTCAACAGTGGAGTCTTTTTGTGGTGAGCGTGCATATAGGCCATTGAGGTTGAGTGCATTACTTATAGTTTTCTTTGAAACAATTGTACCTGCTGATTTCAATGTTCTACAGCCAAATTGGTTCAGAGATGAAAACAGTTGAACCTAACTCATTTTGTGGTGCTGGAAACAAATATGATGCTTATATTTGCTGATTGGATCTAATTTTCAAGATCCAGAGGAGGTTGTAGTTATTTATTGCAAGGAACTGGCCACTGAATAAGGACTATTGGACCAATGCCCAAAGAGCGGAGTCCACTGCTCTATGGGATGCAGACTTTTCCAGCAAAGAGCACCGATTGTGTCAATATTGTTGTGTTTTATTATTTGCTTGTTGCGCTTTATTAGTAATTTTCTTCCTCACCAGATCACCCTCAAGAATCAATGCTTCCATTCGGGGACAGCAAGCTGAGGAAGGCTTGCAGGCTGGATCTTATGTATACATAAGGCATCCACCTACTGTGTAAATGTTTTTTTATGGCCATCTTATACACCCTTGCAAAAAAGTATAGTGGCTGTTGCATCACCGACCACGATTACACTGCTGATCTAGTGCTGGTGTTGGAAGGGACGTGGAGGATGGCCTACTAAAACTGTTTTCCCAGTTTACAGGAGCAAGTCTCCTATACTTATAATGCCCATACACTAAGTGTATAGGCTGAAAAGCATTTTGCCTGGGTGGGGGGGGACACCTCAACATAGAGTGTAAACATTTTTGGAACGGGCATCATAAACACCCATGCAAAAATTTCTAGTGGCTGTTCCATCACGGACCACAGTCACCATGGTGATCTAGTGGTGGGGGATGATGAGGAGAAGGAGGAGAATAACAGCAAATATCCAAAATCAGGAAGTGTATACCCATGTGTTGGTGTGAAGAGGTCAATGGGAATATACCTCACAAAAAAAGGCACTGGATTTGAGGCTAGGTTTCACTGTTATGATGCGGTGGTGTACAGAAGTCTGCCCCAATACAGCCCTTGTTCATTTTTATAAAAGTCAGCCTGTCCGCATTTTCAGTTGACCGGAGGATGCTCTTATCCTTTATAATTCCACCAGTGGCACTAAAAACGTGCTCTGACAAAATGCTAGTGGCAGGACAGGCCAGGACCTCCAAGGCATTCAGTGCCAGTTCATGCCATGCATCCTACTTTGAGACCGAATAATTAAAAGGCACAGAGGAATCTTAGAGGACGTTGGTTCGGTCAGTAAGGTACTCCTTCACCATCTTCCAAAACTTTGCTCTCCTTGTGAGAATACGCCGTGCATCATGGCCACTGCGATGGGAGTGTCTGAGAAAACTCTCCCGAAACGTTGCCAGTATTCCCCTGCCTCTGCTGGATTAGAGTTATTCTCTCTTGCCTGTACTCCTTGGTTGTCCAACGAACTATGACCTCTGCTGTCAGAGTTTTCAGATGGGAATTTTTTTATAATTCCGCAACAAGGGCCTTCTGGTACTGCACCATTTTAGTACCTGTCTGCCTCTGCCAGAAGAGATTGGAAGCTCTCCTTGCAGCGTGGGTTTAGAAGTGTCATCAACCAGTAATGACTGTCAGCCAAAATTTTGACAATACGAGGGTCATGGGAAAGGCAGCGCAATGTAAAGTCAGACCATACAGTACTCTCTCCTCCTCCTTCTCCTCCTCCCTTTCCTCAGTCCATCCAGACTGTATGGCAGTTGTGCTAGTAGTACCATCTATAGCAAATGAAAGTAGCTCCTGTACTTCTTCCTCCTACTCTTCATTGTCAAGCAATTCACATTGGGATGACATGAGGCTGGGCTGTGTGTAATCACCCTGTATGCTTTCTTGCTCTATCTCATCATGCTCAGCCTGCAATTCCACCTCTTTCATTGTGAGCAGAAGACAGAGAAGCGGGATAGTGATGCTAGTTGTCGCATCATCGCCGCTCACCATCTTGGTGGACTTCTCAAAGCTTTGTAAGATAGTACATATGTCTGACATACATGTCCACTCCTGAGGTCGTATGTGTGGATCTAGTTGCTGAATGTTGATGCTGGTAGTCAACAACTGCCCTCTTCTGCTCACAAATCTTTTCCAACATGTGCAGTGTTGAGTTCCAACAAGTAGGGACATCACACACCAGTCAATAAGCCAGGAGCTGCAAACGCTGCTCAAGCACAGCAATGGCAGCGGAATCTAGAGCTGACTTTCTAAAATGGGCACACAGGTGGCATACTTTGACAAGCGCCTCTGGCAGCTCCGGGTAGCTTTTGAGAAACCATTGAACAACGATAGTAAGCACATGGGCCAGGCATGGTACGTGTGTGAGCTTGCCTCAGAGCCGCCACCAGGTTCCGGCCATTGTCACACATGGCCATGCCTGGCTGTAGGTTCAGCGGTCTCAGCCACACATCTGCCTGCTCTTTCAGAGCTCTCCACAACTCTTCAGCATTGTGCGGTTTGTCACCTAAGCATATTAGCTTCAGTACAGCCTGTTGATGCCTGGCTGAGGCAGTGCGGCAGTGCTTCCAGCTTGTCACTGATGTGGTCATTTCGGAGATGGAGGCTGAAGAGGAGGAGGATGAGGTACAGGAGCTGTAGACTTTGGAGGCAACCCTGATTGACTTAGGGCCAGCAATTCTAGGCGTCAGGAGGATGTGTTCCATTCCAAGGTCCGTCTGGTTCCCGGATTCCACTATGTTAACCCAGTGTGCCATCAGCGAGATGTACCGTCCCTGCCCACAAGCACTTGCCCACGTGTCCGTGGTTAGGTGGACTTTCAAAGTAATAGCATTGTTCAGGTCATGGGTAATTTCAAGTGCAAGCAGACGAGAAATGTGAGAGCCTAGTACTGTGGCCTGTGGGGCATTGGATGCATATTTACACTTGCGTTCCATTGGACAGCTAGAGGCTGCACTGGGTCAAGGACGTGGACATGCTTTCTGATGGTGGTGGTTGAGTGTGGGCAACAACAGGTGCAGGTCAGGAGGTATCTTCACATGCAACCTGGACAGGGGATTGGCTTGTATGCACAACATTGGAAGAAGCATTGTTTCCACCCACAGACACTGTTCATGGAGTCTGGGGTTCGGCCCACAATGTCGAGTGGTTTGCAGCCATGTCCCTGATGATGCAGGTGGTGGTCAGGCTGTTAATTTTGCTACCCCTGCTGATGTGGGCATGGCAGGTGGTGTAAATGGCTCATTTGGGGTAATTGGCAGAGTCTTTAATAAACAATCAGACAGGGGAAGACATAACAGTTGCACTGCCAACTTCCGTGTTGTTGATGTTACGAGGAACGGTTGCCTGCCTTCTGTCTGCGGACACCACACTGATTATTCCAGCCTGTTGGGGTGCTATGCCTTCCTCCCCCTGTGTGCTGCTTTACTCGCTCTTCATGTCCTCCTGCCAGTTTGGGTCAGTTACTATATCATCCACCACCTCGGCTTCCACTTCCACACCCTGTTCCTCCTATTGACTTGCTGGCAATTGTGTCTCATCATCCACCTCATGTGACATGTTCCAACTGTTGCCTTCATGTGACCATGGCTGCTCAAATATTTGCGCTCTTCTTGCCCGAATCTATAAATGGAAAAGTTAACAGCTCTTTGGAGTGTCCAAGTGTGGGATCAGTTGTCTCCGGGCACTTGGCATGGTGGGAGGAAGGAGGATCAGAGTGAGGAATATGCGGTCCAGACTCACAGCTACTCAGACTTGATCGTATGGAAGACAGGGTTGTAGTGGTGGCAAACTGACCGGAAGCATTATCTGCTAACCAACCAACAATTGTTTCACACTGCTCTGGTTTCAAAAGTGATGGCCTGCTGCAGACCCCTAGCAATTGGGTCATGAGGGTCGGGCAAGAAAATGTGGGTGTTTGTTGTGGCCCAATTTCAGCTTGCCCATGGCCTAGGCGTCTGCATGCACATCCATTAGGGTCCTGGATAACGAGAAACGCTTT
Organism: Dendrobates tinctorius; assembly: GCF_039654945.1. NCBI lineage: Eukaryota > Metazoa > Chordata > Amphibia > Anura > Dendrobatidae > Dendrobates > Dendrobates tinctorius. Next base: position 30,763,943 of record NW_027361741.1, on the reverse strand, counting down.
ACCGTGGCTTCCAGGTACACATAAATTAGCCATTATATGCGCTAAGCTTTCTCAATTTTTCATATTTCTAATGCAGTAATGCAATTCATTTTTCATATCTCATGTTTGCATGCTATGGCGCTACAGTGTGCTTCCTTTTTTGCTTGAATGTATCTGCTTGCCGGCGTGACAATGCATGTTTTTGCTTTAACCCTTTGTTGCTTTCCCCCTAATTGAGCTGGGATACTGTTGGATGTTACCTGTATGGAGCCTGCTCAGTTCCCTGTTCTGCTGCGTAGCTGTACATGTGTTGTTAGGTCTTTGCTCTGCTGCATGACCATCCACATGTGCGGTCCCTAATTGCCGTTGTAGAAGCTGTCCGTGGGTTGTGAGGTAATTTGCAGCTGGTGCATGACTTTCCATGTGTGTCTGGGCGTGCAGACGCTGCCAGGTGCCCTGAGCCTCAGTTCCTGCAGTGATTGTGCTGTAATGGTATCTGTTTATGCTTACGGCGTGTGCGGCCACACCTGCCGTGCTTTTATGAGGGTTAATGTGTGTACTAGAAATGCTGTCCCCAGCCTATTGCTGAGGGGCAGCTCCTATATAAACTTCCCCTTCCCTACTGGGCATAGCCAGAGCTACTCTCAGAGTTCCTGAACCTTGCCATGTGTGTTTTGTGTCTGTGTCCCTGGACCTCTCCTGTCTATGTTTTGGTACCAAATTCGCTGCCTTGATTCCTGCTTTGTCCTGTTCCTACGCCCTGCCCTGGAGGTGGTATATCCAGGCCTGAATCCTTAATCCTGGACCGGTCCTGTACCTGACCCTGTCTGAATAGTGTTTGCTGTGTTATATTTCTGGAATCCTTCTGTGTGTGGAGCTTCGCTCCCAATGACTTTGAGTCTCTTGTAACCAGTGTTCCTGCTGGGCATCTACTACTCTACACTCTGACTACCATGCGGTGCTGGCTCCATGAAGACCCAGCAATCCTGCAGTTCTAGCACCATCATTCCTTTCTAGGTCCAATACCCAGAGCCTGACGACTGCAGTACTGATCCTGATGTCCTGCCTGTGTCCTGATGTCCTAAGGGTGACTCTGATATCCTGCCCGTGTCCTGATGTCTTCATGTACCCTGATGCCCTGCCTGTGTCCTGATGACCTTGTGTACCCTGATGTCCTGCCTGTGTCCTGATGTCCCGCCTATGTGTGCCTCGGTGATCCACTGGTGCCTCGGGGTCCACTGGGTGGTACCCTTCTGGGAGGTTTGGACTCAGGAGCCTGGCATAGTCATGTTTGGTTTATATACTGTGTGACTTTGCTTTAGTAAACTTTATGTTCTTTATACCTGAAGTTGTGCTGTGTAATCAAGTCCTATGTGACTTCTCCTAGTCCATGTGCTCAGCTGCCACAGAATCACGGTCACTGCCCATCCCTAGTTCGGGTAAACTCGGTTCCCCCTCTGTGGTATAGGGGGTCCATATTGCATCCCCGGGAGATGTCCGCCCCTCACCGTCATGGTCGGTCAGCGTGGAGGCACCACGACCACAGTCATGACAGGTCTGTTTAGCAGAGGTGAGGGCTAATTTGAAGGCAAGTGTAGTTTGTTTGAAAGCAGTGAAGCCGTCTGGCAGGCTTCCGCGACCCTGGATGATTATCGAAGTTTTTTCGTGAGATTGATGTGCAAGGGTTGCATATTGATTCGTCGCACTTTGCCATGCGTGAGGAGGTGACTGAGTCTATGGCTGATATGAGGGTGGCATTATAGAAAGCGGTGGCACTGTCTGTATCGTGGACTGAAGATATGGAGGACAGAGGTAGAAGAGAGTCTGAGAGTCTGTGAATGTTTAGGTGTGCAAGGTTTCTGCGAGGATGTGCTAATGACTGAACATGGGGCAGGTGAGGAGGACAGGGATGAGAAGATGAGTAGATGAGTAGGTGGTATTCAGATAGGGGGAGGGGAGAGGTTGTGAGGTTAGATAGCAGAGGCAGGTGAAGATGAGGTCTAACGTATGTCCATCTGTGTGGGTGACTGTGGAGGACCACTGAGTAAGTACAAAGGAAGAAGTAAGTGACAGGAGTTTGGAGACTGCCGTTTCACCTGCAGGGGCTCCACAAATGGGGGCATATCGCATATCCCCGTTTGAGGAAGTCAGTCAGGCGAAATGGCACTGTTGGGGTACGGCTGTGGGTGTCATTGACTAGGAAAGGCGTTCACGTAGGTAACTATTATTAATATTGGTAGCAGTGAGTTATGCCCTGAGGCACTTTAACCTTTGAATTGTCACAGACTGTGTTATGGCCATAGTAATATTTCCATTATAGATATTTTGTTGCAATATTTAAGCATTATGCACTTTATTGAATGTTGACAATAAACACTACGGTATATTATTTTAAAAGGTCATTTTATAATACAGTATATTTTTTTGATTATACTCGCTACCTGGTTTACCAAACTGGTTTTTACCTTCCAAGCCTTAAAATCTGTTTGAGAAATCTCCTTTGTTATATGTTTTATACATTTTTAATATATCTAATATATAAAGATCAATGTGGGTGTGTATGTATGTATTTATGTATGTATGTCCGGGATTGGCATCCGCACCGTCGCAGCTACAGCCACAAAATTTGGCACCGTCACACGTTTGGACCCCAAGAGCATCATAGGCTATGTTGTGAGACAAAATTTTAACCCCGCACATTCCAATTCACCAAACAATTTTACCCCTATCTACATAATGGGGCAAAAGTGTATGTATCTATTGGCATCTGCACCGTCGTAGCTACAGCCACAAAATTTTGCACAGTCACACGTCTGGACCCCGAGAGCATCATAGGCTATGTTGTGAGTAGAGATGAACAACTTTGCCATTTTTAGGGTCGAGTCAGGTTTCATGAAACCCGACTTCTGCAAAAGTCAGGTCGAACAAAATTGGCCAACTATAGGGAAAAGTCGGAGGCCGACTGAAACGCGAAACCCAATGCAAGTCAATGGGGAAGCAAAGTCGGCAGGGAGTGGAGGACAGTAAACACACCTACAGTGCCCATTTCAATGCCAAAAACATGAATTCTTATTACTGAAGCTTATCAACCTTAATTTACTTCATAATAATAGTTACGCATTGAAAACTGGGGCTTATTTGGCTAAAGTTGTGGGGGGTAGGGCTGGCTCCAGGTTTTCGTGTGCCCTTTGCCAAAGAGTGTCAGTGCGCCCCTTTAACACATACCACAACTCATGATGTTCTGCTATATATAGGTATAGTAGAAAGACAAAAACTTCACTGCTTGCATGACATGACTCTATTTTAAATTGCACAATAGCTCAAAAAAAAGGACAGTATATTACTCCATACAGTATTATGGCCACCACATTGTGCGCCATACAGAATAATGAGCCCCAAATATTTCTCCATACAGAATAATTGGTCACATATAATGTTCCATACAGTATATGATGAGCTCCACATAATGCTCCAGTATATGATGGGCCTCATGGATGATGCTCCAGTGTATGATGGGCCCTAATAATGCTCCATATATAATGGGCTCCATTTCTAATGCTCCAGTGTATCATGTGCCCCCCAGATGCTGCTCCAGTGTCTGATCTGCCCCATTTATAATGCTCCAGTATATGATGGGCCTCATGGATGATGCTCCAGTATATGATGGGCCCTAATAATGCTCCATATATAATGGGCCCCATTTCTAATGCTCCAGTGTATAATGGGCCCCGTAAATGCTGCTCCAGTATCTGATGTCCCCCATTTGGAATGCTCCAGTATATGATGGGCCCCATTTTTAAATAACCCAGACATGGTATGTGAAAAGAGCTCCATGGAGTAATCTGAAGTGTGTGCTGCCGCATCCTTCACTTTTGGTGTAGGTGAAGTACACAAGGAAAGGGGTTGCTCCTGACCAGAAGCCTGCACTTACAACTGAGTGCTTGCATTTTGTTAAACTTCAGAAGAGGAGGCGATAGAGCTGGAGGCTGTTTCAGCAATGTAAGCCAAAAACAGTTCCTGATGCTCTGGCTTTAAAAACAGTTACCTACTCCCAGAAAACGGAGCCTTACAGGCCTTCCAGAGTTACACCATGATACAGGCTCAACACCTCCTGCCTTAGCTGCTATTGTGTTTTTGCACTACCAGCAGATGCACCACCACCACCATCAGTACCAGGTGGCCCCCCACACCCACGTCCGCATCCTCTTCCACCATACTTCCTCATGTTTTGGAAAATGGACCCAAAATACCAGCAGATATATGGTACTGTATCAGAAACGTACAGCTCTATACAGTCTAGGGATAACAGTAAATATCCATATATATTTCATGATTCATACACAGACGCTCACAGGCTCAGTATGGATTACCCAATAAAATAAAAAGTTGAAAAATGGTACAGTATCACTAGATACAATTTATATATAGTATAGTGTAAACATTCTGAATCTACATTTATATACTGTGGGGATGTGACTCGCTCAGGTGCAGCGGGAGACAATCAGGAGACCGGTTCTTCCAAAGTTCATGAGGTTTATTTCTGTCATAAACCATAAAACAGCGTATCACCAAAAATAGCCTCTAGCTTAGGCAAACAAAACATAAACCTTCGTGGTTGCAGACTCAGACCGCGAGTCTCAGCACATGCTGGGAGGTGTAGTCCTCCCCACATACAGCTCCCTGGTTCAGGAGCAGGTCACATTATAAGGCTGTAGCCACACCCACGTTCCCAGCAGCTGACTGGTCACATGACTGTGACCTCACCACAGGTCCTTCAAACAAAAACAATAACAATATCTGGTATGCTTTACTTCTGCCTTACATTATGGAGATAAGCCATTTATGAGACACATATCTCCCATCAATTACACGACCCTTAGCCCTGCCACATACCTCCCCCCTCTGCCTAAAGCCGTGGGGCTTGGCACTTTCACCTACCAGGCAAGGGATTCTGGAGAGGGCATCGGCATTCCCATGTAGCTTCCCGGCCCTATGCTCTACATGGAAACTGAAGTCTTGTAGGGCTAAGAACCAGCGGGTGACCCTAGCATTCTTGCCCTTGGTTTCCCTCATCCACCTGAGTGGGGCATGGTCGGATATTAACCTAAACTTCCGTCACACCAGGTAGTACCGTAATGTGTCCACTGCCCATTTTATGGCCAAACACTCCTTCTCTACAACTGAGTAATTTCTCTCACAAGAAGTCAACTTCCTACTCAAGTAGAGAACAGGATGCTCCTCCCCACGTATCTCTTGGGAAAGGACAGCTCCTACCCCGACATCTGAGGCATCTGTCTGGAGGACAAATTCACGTTTAAAGTCTGGGGCCACCAAAACGGGCTGCTTACAAAGAGCTCCCTTCATTTCTTGGAAGGCTGACTCTGCTTCTTCGGACCAGCTGACCATCACTGACTTTGTCCCTTTAAGCAGATCAGTTAGAGGTGCAGCCATTGTGGCGAAGTTTGGGATAAACCTCCTGTAATATCCCACAATCCCCAGGAAGGCTTTAACTTGCTTCTTTGACAGAGGTCTCGGCCATGTTTGAATTGCCTCCACTTTATTGATTTGGGGTTTGATCTCGCCACGCCCCACTACATATCCGAGGTACTTGGCTTCTTCTCTCCCCAAGGCACACTTCTTCGGGTTTATTGTAAACCCCGCCTCTCTTAGAGCGTCAAACACTGCTTGGACCTTTTCCAGGTGAGTCTCCCAGTCCGGGGTAAAGATGACGATATCATCCAGGTATGCGGCAGCGTATAGCTTATGAGGTGCAAGGATTCTATCCATCGCCCTCTGGAAGGTTGCTGGAGCTCCCTGTAGGCCAAACGGCATCCGGACATACTGGAAGCACCCGTCTGGTGTGGAGAATGCAGTCTTCTCCTTGGCTTCCTGTGCCATGGGGATCTGCCAATATCCCTTGGTCAGATCCAAAGTGGTTATGTACCTGGCAGGTCCAAGTCTCTCGATAAGCTCATCAACGCGTGGCATGGGATAAGCGTCGAACTTGGAGACCTCATTCAGCTTCCGGTAATCGTTGCAGAACCTCCATTCACCATCAGGTTTTGGGACCAGGACAATCGGGCTCGACCAGCCGCTCTTGGATTCCTCAATGACCCCGAGCTTCAACATACGCTGCACCTCCTTGGAGATTACCTCTCCCTGGGCCTCAGGAATACGATATGGTTTCACGTTCACCCGCACATGTGGCTCGGTCAGAATTTCGTGCTCCACCACCTTCGTGCACCCCGGCAACTCTGAGAACAGGTCGCGGTTTTTCTGGAGTAACTCCCGGCACTGCTGCTTCTGGGCCTTCGATAGAGTCTCCGCTATGGTAACGGCTCCAACCTCCCCTTCTAGGTTGCCCAGCAAGCACGGAGTTACCGCTGGCTCTCTATCTTGCCACGGCTTGATAAGGTTAACATGGTAAACCTGGTATGGCTTCCGTCTTCCGGGTTGGTGGATCTTGTAGTTTACGTCTCCCAGTTTCTCCACCACCTCATATGGCCCTTGCCACTTGGCCAAGAACTTACTTTCCACCGTCGGTATTAGCACGAGAACTCGGTCTCCCGGATTGAACTGCCTCACTCTGGCTGACCGGTTGTAGACCCTGGCCTGAGCCTCTTGTGCCTGGCGGAGATGTTCTTTAACAATGGGCATCACCTTCGCAACCCTCTGCTGCATCAGTGCCACATGCTCAATGACGCTTCTGTGGGGCGTGACTTCGGCTTCCCAGGTTTCCTTGGCTATATCTAGGAGACCTCGCGGATGCCGGCTGTACAGAAGCTCGAAGGGGGAGAACCCCGTGGAGGCCTGGGGAACTTCACGGATAGAAAACAGTAAATAAGGTAAGAGACAATCCCAGTCTCTACCATCTTCCTCTATGACTTTTCTCAGCATGCTCTTCAGGGTCTTGTTAAACCTCTCAACAAGGCCATCTGACTGTGGATGGTACACTGAAGTCCTCAGCTGGGAAATTTGCAAGACTCTGCACAATTCTCTCATCACCTTGCTCATAAAAGGTGTCCCCTGGTCGGTCAGGATCTCCTTCGGCAAACCCGTCCGGGAAAACACATGGACCTGCTCACGGGCTATACTCTTTGCAGAGGAGTTTCTTCGGGGAATGGCCTCAGGATAGCATGTGGCATAGTCCAGGATGACTAATATATACTGATGGCCCCGAGCTGATTTAACTAAGGGACCGACCAAGTCCATGGCAATTCTCTCAAATGGCACCTCAATAATGGGCAGTGGCACAAGAGGGTTCTGAAAATGAGATGTGGGGGCAGTTAACTGACATGTCGGGCAGGACCTGCAATAGTTTACTATTTCCCGGGGACACCCAGGCCAATAGAACCTCTGTACAATCCGTTCCTGGGTTTTTTCCACCCCCAGGTGTCCCCCCAAGATGTGTGAATGGGCCATGTGCAACACTTTTCGTCTATAGGGGCCTGGTACTATTAACTGCTCTGCCACCTCCTCCCTTATTTTCGTGACCCGGTACAACAATTCCCCACTCAACATAAAATGGGGAAACCTTGTGTCTGCTCCCGGCTCTTGTGCAACCCCATTAATGACGGTGACATTGTTAAAGGCTTCCCTTAGTGTGGGGTCCCTATGTTGGGCAGTCCCAAAATTCTCCCCGGCCACCCCTAACTCCGGGATGTCAGGTACAGGGGACCCTTCCTCTTCATCCCCAACAAGGACACATAAATGGAACTCATCTGCCTCTGGTGGTGGCGATACATCAGTGGGGTGGATTGGTTCCCTGCTCTTGCTAGCACACTCAGAACCCATCCCCCACAGATCCCAAAACAGACAGAAATCCCGGCCAATAATTATGGGATGCAACAAGTCTCGAACAACGCCAACTTCATGTGACTCGGTGCCATGCGCCGTTTCAATCTTCACCCTAGCCATAGGGTAGTCCTTTGCATCGCCATGTATGCACCGAACACCAATCTTTTTACCCGGGAGTATGTTTAGAGGAAAACTGGCCCTCACAAGGGTCACTAAGCTCCCGGAGTCCAGAAGCGCCATTACTGCTCGACCGTTCACCTTCACGGGACACGCTTGTGGCCCCTTGTTAGGTAGCGAGTTCACACTGCAAGCTGGATATGCGTAGTATGAACTACGGCGTCCCATGCTGCAGTCCATCTGCTCGGTGGTCTGGGGACAACGGGCCGCTATATGTCCTGGCCCATGACACTTCCAGCAAATAACACCCGAGGGGACCTTGGGCACCGCCTCCCCCGCCCCTTTTGACTTTGGACGCACCACCCCTTTTTGTGACTCTGCCCCCTGCTGGGACCCCCAAAATGGAATGGGCTGCTTCCCCAAGGAACCTTCCATCCCCTGGTGTCTCTCGACCAGCCCAACCAGTTCATCAGCATTTTGGGGATCACCCTGGGCAACCCAAGTCTGTAGAGGTCTCGGCAGAGAATGCACAAACCGATCCATCACAACTCGCTCTACCATCTGTGCAGGGGAAGCCGACTCTGGCTGCAGCCATTTCTGGACCAGGTGCAACAGGTCAAACATTTGGGAGCGCGGGGGTTTGTCCCGGTGATAGGCCCAGCGATGAACTCGCTGTGCCCTGGTAGTCATTGTTACCCCCAAGCGTGCGAGAATTTCCGCTTTTAATTTGGGATACTCTCTGGCATCTTGTACCGTCAGGTCAAAGTACGCCTTCTGGGGCTCCCCCGTTAGGTAAGGGGCCAGTACCTCCGCCCACCGCTCTGGCTGAAGTTTTTCCCTCTCAGCCACCCTCTCAAACACTGTCAGGAAGGCCTCCACATCATCCTCAGGGGTCATTTTTTTTTAATGCGCGTCTTACCGCCTTCTCGACGTCGGTGGCATCAGCCCGACCTGGGGTTGGGGCGCTCGTCCTGCCCTCCTGGATGGCGGTTGCCAGAAGCTGCATCTGCTGCCGTTGTTCCTGCTGGCTCTTCTGGAACTGCTGCCGCTGCTCCTGCTGGCTTTGCTGGATCTGCTGTAACAACAGCTTGTTGGTTTCCTGCTGCAGTGCCTGGGACTGGACCAGGTGTTTCATGATGTCCTCCATGATTCCAGGCAATGCTTGTTGCCCCGCTGCAAACTTCACCCAGGACATGCAGCAACTGTCTCAAGTCTCTGCTGGGACCGCTGCCCGCACGTGTACCACCAATTGTGGGGATGTGACTCGCTCAGGTGCAGCGGGAGACAATCAGGAGACCGGTTCTTCCAAAGTTCATGAGGTTTATTTCTGTCATAAACCATAAAACAGCGTATCACCAAAAATAGCCTCTAGCTTAGGCAAACAAAACATAAACCTTCGTGGTTGCAGACTCAGACCGCGAGTCTCAGCACATGCTGGGAGGTGTAGTCCTCCCCACATACAGCTCCCTGGTTCAGGAGCAGGTCACATTATAAGGCTGTAGCCACACCCACGTTCCCAGCAGCTGACTGGTCACATGACTGTGACCTCACCACAGGTCCTTCAAACAAAAACAATAACAATATCTGGTATGCTTTACTTCTGCCTTACATTATGGAGATAAGCCATTTATGAGACACATATCTCCCATCAATTACACGACCCTTAGCCCTGCCACAATACATTTCAGGAGGCAGACACAAACGCTCTCAGGCCCAGTATGGATTACACAAGAATATGAAAAGCTGTAAATGGGTAATGTAACACAAGCGTACAGCTGTATACAGTGTTGGGGTAATCTTTAATCTCCTAATATATTGCCGGAGTAACAGACAGACGTTCACAGGCTCATTATGGATTACACCAGAATCTAAATAGCAAAAAAGGTTACTGTATCAGAAGCGTACAGCTGTACACAGTGTTGGCCAAATTTGAAATCTTGGTATATATTTCAGGAGTCACCCTCAGACGCTCACTCAGTCTGGGTTTGACCATAATAAAAAATGTTGTAAAAAAGGTACTGGATAACAAAATAGCAAGTATATATATTATAGCGTACAATTCAAATCTCCGTATACATAGTCCCATAGTCACTCTCAGACGCTTACTCAGTATGGATTTGACCGTAATATTAAATGTCGAACAAAATTACTGTATAACAAGATACAAGCTGTATCGAGTATAGGGTAAAAATTGGTATCTCCGATTCACCGTATATGTAGAAGGCATAAACCACACATGCTCACTCACTATGGATGATACCATAATACAAAATTTGGAACAAAGGTACTGTATCAGCACATAGCAGGTGTATCTAGTCTAGGGGTAATTGTAAATTTCCGTCTGTACTTCCGGAGTCAGACACAGACACTCACAGGCTCACTATGTATTACACCAGAATTTAAAAAGTAGAAAAAGGGAAAGGTAGTCGGCGCGTACAACAGTATACAGTGTTGTGGTACTTTTAAATCTTCATGTATATTTCAATCTCAGTAAGCCAGTCCAGACTCTCCGCTACTGGAAACTACATGGATACAAGTACAGACGGAAAGTTAAGTGTTAGCAGAAATTTGGGAATCACTCATCGTGGGAAAAACTCCCGGTAGATGTTGCAGAGGCGATGCAGACCCTCAATTACTGTGTCAGTGGAGACAGCAAGAAAGGTTCTTTGTGAAGAAAGGATTGCTTTATCGCAGTAGCGTGGATCACATCACCGTTACTCGTCTCCATCAAATTGTGATCACAGGGAGAGATGTAGACATAGTCCTCACTGCCTATCATGATGTGTCTGGTCATTTTGGAGTGCAAAATACAGAAGCAAAAGGCCGTAGGTGATTCTATTGGATTTGCATGAGTGGAGACATTGAAAAATGGTGGCAGGAATGTCACATGTCTATGACTATCACAACTGTGAAAGGTGATCATAAAGCACCACTGCATCTGCTTGTAAGTTGACGTCCATTACAAAGGGTAGCTATTGATCATCTGAAGGTGGAGGCCAGCAGGACAGGCCATAGCTACATCTTAACCATCCTCGATCAATACACAAAATTTCTAGTGGCCATCCCTGTGAAGGATTTAACTGCCCAGACTACACAGCGGTGGAGCAGGGAGAGGTAAGTATTGCAATTTGCAAGTGCTGTGGCCATGACCAAGCAGGGGGGGCACACTCATGGTCGATGGTACTTGCAAAGGGCCCCTCATAGTATGCTGGTGCGTCTGACAGCGAGTGGGTCCCCTCACCGTCAAAGACACTGTATTGTACTATGAGGGGCCCTGTTCCAGTGCCGTCGGCCATCAGTGGGAACATCCCCCTGTTCAGAGCAACGGCACTTGCCCGGGTGCGCCAGGTGTTGACCCCAGCCCTTGGGGGGGTAGCCCAGTTAGGGAGGTTTAAAAAATGGCATATGTTGATATGTTGGCTGGACATTCAGCTGCTGCAAAGGGCAGAATTGGGCAAGTCAGAGGAAGAGGAGGACAAAAGCGAGGCAGTTTTCTGTGTCATCAGGGGAAGGTGGGACAAAATCCTTTGAAACCCATGCATGGTTCATTTTAATGAAGGTTAGATCATCAACATTTTGGGTCGACAGACGGGTCCTTTTTTCTGTCAGGACTGATGCAGCAGCACTGAAGACTCTTTCAGATAACACACTAGCAGCAGGGCAAGCGAGCTCCTGTAAGGCATATTGTGCCAATTCAGGCCAGGTGTCCAGTTTAGAGGCCCAATAGTCAAAGGGGAATGACCTGCGAGGGAGAACATCGATATGAGAGGAGAAGTAGTTTGTAACCATAGTTGACAACTGCTGTCTCCTGTCACTTTTAATAGATGCAGTATTAGCAGTCGTGTGAGCGGTACTTGAGAAATCATTCCACAACATGGTCATTAAATTCCTGTCTCCAATGCCACTTCGGCTGTGTGCACCACGAACACCTCTTCCATTGTGCCCACTACGGCTCGTGGGAGAACCAGCACCACTGCTGTGTGCTGGGAAAGCCTCAAACAAACGGTTTACCAGAGTTGCTTGTTTATTAGCCAATATAATCTCTAGGTTCTCCTGTGGCATGATGTTGTGTAACTTTCCTTTGTAGCGTGGATGAAGGATGCTGGCCAGCCAGTAGTCGTCATCCCTCATCAATTTGGCAATGTGGGGGTCCCTTTTTAGGATCCGCAAGGCATAATCGCACATGTGGGCCAATGTTCCAGGTGTCAATGCTGCACTGCCACTGCTGGGTGGAGGAGCACTTTCTGGCAAATCCACATCCCTACAGTCACGCACAAACACTGTACCTGACCTTGGCATGCCCCCATGTTCTCTTGCCCCTGAAAAGCATCCTCCTGTCCAAAATAATCATCCCCCTCCTCCTCTTCCTCTTCTTCCTCCACCTCATCCAGGACAGTTCCCTGACCAGACGATAGCTGACTGTCATCAAGGCTTCCCTACTCCTCCTTCTCCACTGCAGATGCCTGATCCTTAATGAGCGTCAAACTTTGCATGAGCAGACACATAAGTGGGATGCTCATGCTTATGATGGAGTCATCTGCGCTTACCAGCCGTGTGCATTCCTCAAAACGCTGAAGGACTTTACAGAGGTCTTTCAGCTTTGACCACTGCACACCCGACAATTCCATGTCTTCCCTCAAACTGCCTGCCCGTGTATCCTCCCACAAATGCATTACAGCCTGCCTCTGTTCTCACAGCCTCTCAACCATGTGCAGGGTGGAGTTCCACCTTGTTGCAATGTCTATGATTAGGCGGTGCTTGGGAAGGTGGAGCAATCGCTGCAGCTTCTGCATACGACTGGAGTGAACGTTTGAGCGACGGATGTGCGAGCCAAGTCTTCGCACCTTATGTAGCAGGGATGTTAACTCCGGATAATTTTTAAGGAAGCACTGCACCACCAGGTTCAAAGTGTGAGCCAGGCAAGGTATGTGTGTGAGTTTTGCATGGGCTATGGCTGCCACAGAATTACAGCTGTTATTACTGACTACATTGCCTGCCTCAAGATGTAGACTGCCCAGCCATGACTCTGTCACTGCAAGTAGTCGGCCAGTACCTCCACGGTGTGTCTTTTGTCACCCAAAGACATCATCTTTAACACAGCCTGCTGTCGCTTACCACTAGCTGTTCGATAGTGGGACACCTCGAGTGCAACACTGCCATCTGCAGATGGAGTGCTTGTGTGACTGCGCTCTGTCGATGAGCTTTCGCTGATGGAGGAGGAGAAGGGTCGAAAGCCTACATCCAACTGTTTCCCATACCGTGGGCTAGGCAGCACTGTTCCACCACCGCTGTCCCCTGTGGAGCCTGCATCCACCACATTAACCCAGTGCACAGTGATGGACACGTAACGACCCTGACCATGCCTACTGGTCCATGCATCTGTTGTGAGGTGCACCTTTCCACTCACTGACTGTTTTAGTGCATGGACAATGCGGTCTTTCACATGCCGGTGGAGGGCAGGGATGGCTTTTCGAGAAAAAAAGTGCCGACTGGGTAGGTCATAGCGTAGGACAGCGTAGGCCATGAGCTCGCGGAAAGCTTTGCTTACAACCAAACGGTAGGGCATCATCTCTAATGGGATTAGTTTGGCAATGTAGGCATTCAAACACAGTGTACGCAGATCAGAGGATGAGTACTTTCTTGTCCTACTCAGAGTGTCTGGTATGGTGAGCTGGACTGGAGAGCTGCATATGGGGGAAGTAGCGGTGGACCGGACGAAGTGAGAGGGGGATAGTGATGGTATTGGTGGTGATGGCCTAGATTCAGTGTTGTGTTGCAAAACCATTGTGATTCCCTGAGTGCTTTGACATTGCGATGACACCTCAACATTTAGTGCTGGTGGTGTGCTTAACGGTGGCGGTGGTCTTTCAGTGGGGGAAGCAATGGAGCGTTGCTGGCTACCTTCAGTCGGAGCAGGTGCACATGTGCTACCTGAGGTTTTGTAGTCCGTCCATGCTTGCAAGTGCATGTTGATTAAATGTCTAAGCATGCAACTTGTATTCAAATTTCTGAGTTGTTTACCTCGGCTAACGGTCCTTCCGCACTTCTTACAGGTAACCTTTGCCTCATCAATAGGATTTTGGACAAAGAAGTGCCACACTGCACTCTTCCTACTATGGTATACATTTTCTGGCCTTGCACACTGTGCTAAGTTGACCGTCTGGCCAAGCTGTCCTGCAACTCTTTTAGTTTTTGGTCCACGTTTTTGGACAGCTACGGGCCTGCCAGATAACCGCTGCTGCGATGTCAATGCCTGCTGCGGATCTTCTCCTTATCTGAACTAATGCCAGCGCCACCCTCCTCCCCCAATGGATGCCAATCCGGGTCAAGAACTGGGTAATCCATCACCTCCTCTTTAAAGTCATCTGCACCTTCCTCTTTACCTTCCTTTGTGTCACCGTGTAAGGTGGTATAGTATGCGGGAAGGGGCACCCGAGTTTCATCAGGGTCAGATTCTGGCTCAATAGACTGCGAGGGCAATTTAGTGCTCTGGGTCAATGTACCAGCAGAATCATCTAGCAGTGGCTGTGCATCAGTGCACTCCATGTCAGATTCATCTTGGACTGGAGAATTCAGGATTTGACTGAATAACCCAGGCATGGTATGTGAAAACAGCTCTAAAGAGTAATCTGAAATGTGGGAGGCCGCATCCTTAACTTTTGGTGGGGGTGAAGGACACAAGGAAAGGTGTTTTTCCTGACCAGAACCCTGCACTGGCGACTCCGTGGTTGCAGGTTTCGAACGTTCAGAAGAGTAGGCAATAGAGCTGGTGGCTGTTTCAGCAATGTACGCCAAAACCTGTTCCTGATGCTCTGGCTTTAAAAGCGGTTTTCTTACTCCAAGAAAAGGCAACCTTACAGGCCTTCTTGGGCCAGACGATGGCGCAGGCTCAACACCTCCTGCCTTAGCTGCTATTGTGCTTTTGCCATAACCAGCAGATGCACCACCACCATCAGTACCAGCTGCGCCCCCCTGCCCACGTCCGCGGCCTCTTCCACCATACTTCCTCATGTTTGGGAAAATGTGCCAAAAATACCAGCAGAGAGATGGTACTGTATGAGGAGCGTCCACCTGTGTAAGGTGTATTAAAAAAAATAAATCTACAAATATATTTTGCTAGCCACAGGCGCTCTCACAGTATGTATTTGACCGTAATCCCACAAGCAGATATACAAAGCTGTATCAGAAGTGTACAGCTGTATACGTTTTTTGTCTAGCTAACAATCTCCGTATATGTATTTACGGAGGGTCACACACACACACTGACTCTGTATAGATGTGACTGTAATGCGAACGGCAGATATACAATACTGTTTGAGAATCGGACAGCTCTATACGGTGTGTGTAAGGAAAATTGTCAATCTCCGTCTATTTGTATACAGACTGACACACGCTGTCTCTGTCTAGTTTTTACCGTAATCAAACAGCAGATATATGAAACAGTTTGAAAAGCGGACAGCTCTATAAGGTGTAGGTCTGGAAAAATGGAAAATTGTTATGAATGGGTCACCGAGGAGGAAAACAAGACTAAGCTAAGTCACAGAAAAACCAGAGAGGTTGGTAACTATGCGGATTGCAGACCCCTGATGCTGACCATACAACTAACAGTAGCCGTGGAGCATACCTACAATGATTCTTGACGCCTCGTCACAGCCGGAGGACTAAATAAGCCTAAAGCAAGAAAAGAGGAAATCTAAACTGCCCCAGAGCTGACCCCAAAGGAATAGACAGCCCCCACACATGTATTGACGGTGAGACAAGATGAAAGCACAAACACAGGTAGGAAAATAGGCTGAGCAAATGATGGGGCCCACACTAACTAGAAAGGACAGGAAAGGAAAGATACTGTCTGCAATCACGCCAAAAAAACCCTGCTAAAATGTCCAACACTTCTAATAGCAAAAAAAACCCTGAAGTCACTAGACTTCTCCCACTATATCAGCACTCTGGCATATTCCATAAGGGATGGGGGCAGTGCTCTAGAATCACTGCGTTGAGAAACACATGATGGTGTCTCCGCAGTGTTGAATGTTGATCTCCATGAGTTCATTCATCCTCATTTTTCACAGTCTTTTACTAGGCATTGCTCCTACCAGCCAGTTTCCTACTCCACACTGATGAGGGGCAATACCCTGAAACAGCTGTCTGTGGATGGATACCATGTTTTGGCATAGGTGGTTTCCTTCATTGGAGACTGCCCTTCCCGTGGTTGTTCCTTCCCGGGGAAAGACCTGGCTGGTCATTGCTTGCGTTGAGAAACATGTGATGGTGTCTCTGCGGCTTCTGTTTTGCATATTTCCCATAAGGGATGGGGCAGTGCTTTAGAATCACTGCATTGAGAAACACGTGATGGTGTCTCCGCAGTGTTGGATGTTGATCTCCATGAGTTCATTCATCCTCATTTTTCACAGTCTTTTACTAGGCATTGCTCCTACCAGCCAGTTTCCTACTCCACACTGATGAGGGGCAATACCCCGAAACTGCTGTATGTGGATGGATACCATGTTTTGGCATAGGTGGTTTCCTTCATTGGAGACTGCCCTTCCCGTGGTTGTTCCTTCCCGGGGAAAGACCTGGCTGGTCATTGCTTGCGTTGAGAAACGTGATGGTGTCTCCGCGGCTTCTGTTTTGCATTAAATCCAGTCTGAGACTCCAGATGTCCAATCTTCATCATCATTATCAGGTGGCAGGTCTCTGTTAATTAGATCAGCTTCATTACCTCCTGCCACCACCAGAATGAGCCCGAAAAGAGAACTCACAACTCCTCTGTCAGCACAACCAGCTCCATCACCAGAAACCAGTGGCAGACCAGAAAATGAGTTCACAACAGAAAATCTCCTCGGCTTGTTTTTCCCGAGTCACACTCAGATAGCTTCTATTTGTCCGTGATACCAGCTGGTACACGGTAGTGTGTGAGGAGCGTACACTCTATATGGTGTGTGAAAAAATGAACGCTCAGTAACTCACCAGAACAAAATAATAAAAGTTGGAGTGACTTGAAAAAATCAGTTTCAACAGCAGTGTGCACACAGCAATGCAGCTAGCAGGTAGCCTTAAAAGGCAGCCTAATCACCACCAGCGCTGCTGCACAGAACAAAAATCCTCCCCTTTCACTGCACACTAACTGTACAGTGAAAAGCGCTAGCAGCAGAAGCAATTTTTTTTCTTCTTCCCTGCCTAACGCT
The DNA here is from genome assembly GCF_039654945.1 of Dendrobates tinctorius. Lineage (NCBI taxonomy): Eukaryota > Metazoa > Chordata > Amphibia > Anura > Dendrobatidae > Dendrobates > Dendrobates tinctorius. The sequence continues at coordinate 30,746,865 of NW_027361741.1, read as the reverse complement.
CTCCCTATTCAGAATCAGCAGCACCTCTCCCTATTGTAAGATCAGCAGAAGAAAGATGGCGGTCGGCGGTCACGGCCTTTTATACCCACTGTGACACCACACAAAGCCAGCCAATCACTTCAGTGCCCTTCTCTGATGGTGATGGTGGTGCGCATGTCATCGCATTGCCCACAGTGTGCGTCCTACATCATTGGCTGAGAAAAGGCACTGGAAGCATTATTTAAAACGCGACTTTGGCGCTCAGATCGGCGACCTCATGGCCGACCTCACGCTATGGTCGAGTTTCGAACGGCGAAACCCGACTTTAGCTAAAGTCGGCTATTTTTGAATTTGACCGACTCGTTTCGCTCAACTCTAGTTCTGAGGTGAAATATTAACCCCGCACGTTCCAATTCACCAAACAATTTTGCCCCTATCTACATAATGGGGAAAAAGTGAAAGGAAAAGTGTTGGAGGCAAATTGACAGCTGCCAGATGTGAACAAGGGGGACTTAAAGAATGAGATCGATGGCGCCAAAGAGTATATACCGTACAGTTGCTAAGGTGGGGCCCTGACATGGGATACTCACCACAAACGGGGATATGAACACACACACACAAAATGTGCCACACACTACCACGTGCTTCAACACATACCACCCTCAGCACACATTTCACCACACATACACCAACCTCATCACATAAAAGTCGAAACACAAAAGTCACCACTCAAAACTCGCCACGCTGGTCCAGAGCTGTTTAAAAGATGAAAAATGAGCTGTGATTTGTTGCTATCAGCAACAGTTTTCTTTGTAGACAGTTGTGGTAACTGAGGCCTATTATTCTTATCATTTCTATGGTGTTATTGTCCTTCTGTCTAGCTGGAAATAACACAATTTATTACCGTGCCAACACAGACCAGCCTCTGACACAGACTGCAGGGGGAGCCCAGTATCACACAGGATAGAATTAGATACACGGCTCAGCAGTCAGTATCACACAGGTTAGGATTAGATACACAGCTCAGCAGTCAGTATCACACAGGAGAGGATTAGATACATGGCTCAGCAGTCAGTATCACAGGATAGGATTAGATACACAGCTCAGCAGACAGTATCACACAGGATAGGATTAGATACACAGCTCAGCACACAGCATCACACAGAATAGTATTAGATACACGGCTCAGCAGACAGTATCACACAGAATAGGATTAGATACACGGCTCAGCAGTCAGTATCAAAGGATAGGATTATATGCACCTTTTTATGTGCAATAAAATCATTATAACTTGTTATAACTAACCACAGTTGGTTACTATGCCCAGGCAATGCCGGGCTCTTCAGATAGTTATTAATAAATATGTAGTTTTCATTTATTTTGTTACCTTCACCTCTTTAACCCTATAGACAGTAAGTGGATGTTGTTGATTAGGACAAGGAAAAGGCTGCATGAGCAGTATTTGCATTAGTGGTAACTAATTTTTTGGGAATCTCAAAAACAGATAGCTATGAAGAATTGGTGAAAAATCTCCTCAAAACATGTACTTAAAGATTAAATTCTTACATTTGCATCTAGACATTATTCCACTAAAATGCGGAGCAGTGAGCGACGAATCCTGTGAGTGATTTGACCAGGTTTTCTGTAGCTTTCCACAGGTTGTCCTTTGCTCTTGGACAACTTTCTGATAATTATATTCACTACTCTATGTGAAAACTTGTGGTGAGCACATAGTCATGGCCGGTTTATGGTGAAATGATGTTCTTTGCACTTTCAGATTATGGTCCCAACAGCGCTCACTGGAACCTTTAGTAGTTTAGAAATTCTTCTGAAACCAATGCATCGGTATGTTTTGCAACAATAAAGTTGCAAAGGTCTTGTGACAACTCAATTTGTTTTTAACTGTCATGAGTAGTGATGTGTGAATAGTTTAATATTCGGATTCGGGAAAATCGGCACAAATGATTTCTAATATCCGTGTATTCACACCGAATATCAAATCCAATGCAAGTCAATGTGAAAGCCGAAGATTTTACTTCTGGACCCCACAAACAGGTCTGGGGGCATGAGAAAAAAAGCTTAAATGGTTGGGAAAGCGCTAAAGATAAATAGGAACAGCATGGAGAAGATGCCTGCATGCCTTTCTGACTCATATATGGTATCTGGGAATAATGATGTCAGACTATTGCGCTGGTTTTATGGTTTTATAAGAAGACCTACTAAACCTACATTTTTTTTAAAGGGAAAAAAGCTTAGAAGCATTCTTCCATCATAATTGCATGTATTTAACACAAAATAAAAATAGTAAAATATATACAGTGGGGAAAAAAAGTATTTAGTCAGTCAGCAATAGTGCAAGTTCCACCACTTAAAAAGATGAGAGGCGTCTGTAATTTACATCATAGGTAGACCTCAACTATGGGAGACAAACTGAGAAAAAAAAATCCAGAAAATCACATTGTCTGTTTTTTTTTTATTTTATTTGCATATTATGGTGGAAAATAAGTATTTGGTCAGAAACAAAATTTCATCTCAATACTTTGTGATATATCCTTTGTTGGCAATGACAGAGGTCAAACGTTTTCTGTAAGTCTTCACAAAGTTGCCACACACTGTTGTTGGTATGTTGGCCCATTCCTCCATGCAGATCTCCTCTAGAGCAGTGATGTTTTTGGCTTTTCGCTTGGCAACACGGACTTTCAACTCCCTCCAAAGGTTTTCTATAGGGTTGAGATCTGGAGACTGGCTAGGCCACTCCAGGACCTTGAAATGCTTCTTACGAAGCCACTCCTTCGTTGCCCTGGCGGTGTGCTTTGGATCATTGTCATGTTGAAAGACCCAGCCATGTTTCATCTTCAATGCCCTTGCTGATGGAAGGAGGTTTGCACTCAAAATCTCACGATACATGGCCCCATTCATTCTTTCATGTACATGGATCAGTCGTCCTGGCCCCTTTGCAGAGAAACAGCCCCAAAGCATGATGTTTCCACCACCATGCTTTACAGTAGGTATGGTGTTTGATGGATGCAACTCAGTATTCTTTTTCCTCCAAACACGACAAGTTGTGTTTCTACCAAACAGTTCCAGTTTGGTTTCATCAGACCATAGGACATTCTCCCAAAACTCCTCTGGATCATCCAAATGCTCTCTAGCAAACTTCAGACGGGCCCGGACATGTACAGGCTTAAGCAGTGGGACACGTCTGGCACTGCAGGATCTGAGTCCATGGTGGCGTAGTGTGTTACTTATGGTAGGCCTTGTTACATTGGTCCCAGCTCTCTGCAGTTCATTCACTAGGTCCCCCCGCGTGGTTCTGGGATTTTTGCTCACCGTTCTTGTGATCATTCTGACCCCACGGGGTGGGATTTTGCGTGGAGCACCAGATCGAGGGAGATTATCAGTGGTCTTGTATGTCTTCCATTTTCTAATTATTGCTCCCACAGTTGATTTCTTCACTCCAAGCTGGTTGGCTATTGCAGATTCAGTCTTCCCAGCCTGGTGCAGGGCTACAATTTTGTTTCTGGTGTCCTTTGACAGCTCTTTGGTCTTCACCATAGTGGAGTTTGGAGTCAGACTGTTTGAGGGTGTGCACAGGTGTCTTTTTATACTGATAACAAGTTTAAACAGGTGCCATTACTACAGGTAATGAGTGGAGGAAAGAGGAGATTCTTAAAGAAGAAGTTACAGGTCTGTGAGAGCCAGAAATCTTGATTGCTTGTTTCTGACCAAATACTTATTTTCCACCATAATATGCAAATAAAATGAAAACAAAACAGACAATGTGATTTTCTGGATTTTTTTTTCTCAGTTTGTCTCCCATAGTTGAGGTCTACCTATGATGTAAATTACAGATGCCTCTCATCTTTTTAAGTGGTGGAACTTGCACTATTGCTGACTGACTAAATACTTTTTTCCCCACTGTATATATATATATATATATCTCCCCTTTAGCATATGTTCACACAGTGTTATGGCTTTATTTTTTCCTTCAACATTTGTGAGGGCTCTCACTTCTACATTTTCAGAGAGCCAGTAGGTGCCGTGAACCTGAGTTTCGGAAGGGCCCTCACTTCTATATTTGGAAGGTCCCTCCCTCATTCCAAATTGCTAGCTAAATAGTGGAATACATATTCCCCAGCACTTTACAATGACAACTAAAACATGCCCATTTGAATTTGGGGCTTCACCAGCCACCAACACGTCCACCACCATGCTATTATGTGGCCCTCCCTTCACATTTTCAGAGGGCCAGCAGGTGCCGTGAAACATGAGTTTTGTGAGCTACACAGCACCGGACAATGTAAAGTGGTAACAAATATGCATGGTAAATCTAATTAACAATTTGTGAACGACATATGTTGACAAGGGACAACTGAACGCTGTGCTGGGACAACGAACTGGACGTGGTTGCTGACTGTTGTGTCTGTGCAACTACATGTGTTTGCAGGAGGCAGCAACATCTGCTTCCTGGACAGCAGATTAGGAAGGCTGTAGCACAGGGAAAGGGCCAATGGTTTCACCCTCAGACACAGATTTTGCACCCAGGTATTCCGCCCACCTACTGGGATGCTGTGTATATGAGCAGTATATGGTGTATGCTAACAGAGGTGTTATGTCGAATTTCCCTTTATAAAAGCATGTGTGGGTAAGATTTTCGAACTAGCAGCATATATAGAGCATGTTTCATTACTCATATTATTATTCTGTGTAAGGCTGAAAACAGAAGAATTGTGTGGAGCATATTAATGCATTGATGTTCCAAAATGTCCAAGTACAGACCCAAAAATCAACATCAGTCTATCAGATACACGCTTAAAGAGAGGGTGAGAAGGGCAACACAATAAAAAAATTATAATAATATGATATCTAGAAATAGAGAGTAGAAATTTGACCATTGCACAATGTACAAAAGTTTCCAAAAACTACCCCAATGGTTCTGTATCATGCACGCTGAAAGAGACCATGATGGGGACCTCACAATACATTTTGAAGTTATTACAATAGGTAGCGATATGGAGTACAAGTTTCACCATTGCACAATGTGAAAAGTTTTCCAAAAATTACCCAAGGGGTCTGTATCATACACGCTGAAAGACATCATGATAGGGATCTCACAATACATTTTGCAGTTATTATCATTGCTATAGATAGGGAGGACTAGTTTTACCATTGCACAATGAGCAAAGGTTTCCAAAAATTACCCAAGGGGTCTGTATCATTTATGCTGAAAGAGGCCATGATAGGGATCTCACAATACATTTTGCAGTTATTACAACAGGTAGAGATATGGAGTACAAGTTTCACCATTGCACAATGTGCACAGTTTTCAAAAAGTAAAAAACATTACCCACATGAGGTATATCCAAGAAGTATCATTTCTCCTTGCGGAGAATGACATGCTAGGCATGTCGAGGTGAGGAGACTTAAAGCCGCAATGCTCCTCTGGGAAATATGCTAATTATGCAAATTGTCTCTTCAGAGAGGAAGAGGACTAGAACTCTAGTGCCACCTATTTGAGGTAGCAATCCTAAAAGTCAGTGTTGACCCTTTAACGAGCCTAGTTACATGACTTAGGATAAAAGCCAGACCAGAATCTCCATTTGCAGACATTAGCATATTTCCCAGAGGAGCATTGCGGCTTTAAGTCTCCTCACCTCGACATGCCTAGCATGTCATTCTCCGCAAGGAGAAATTATACTTCTTGGATATCGGTCAGACGCCTCTCTCACAGCCAAACCAGATCTCCCACTTTGCACTGATGAGGGGCAGTACCCCGAAACACAGTGTCTGCAAATGGAGATTCTGGTTTGGCTTTTATCCTAAGTCATGCAACTAGGCTCGTTAAAGGGTCAACATTGACTTTTACCTCAAATAGGTGGCACTAGAGTTCTAGTCCTCTTCCTCTCTGAAGAGACAATTTGCATAATTACCACATGAGGTATACATAGATGACCACAAAGCACTAGTTTAGAAGCAAAAGGAGGATGAGGATCTGATTTCCTGAACAAAATGGGTTTGGATGGTAAGGTATAGACATTAAAACAACTTTAAAAATAAACATTGGGGCTGCATTTACGTTACATTCCTTTTTAGAAAAGTCAGCCTGTCTGCATTTTCCTTTGACAGGCGTGTGCACCTATCAGTTATTGCACCGGCGAAACTAAAAGCCCACTCAGACTACACACTTGCAGCAGGGCATGGCAGCACCTCCAAGGCATACAAGGATAGGTCGGGCCATGTGTGCAGCTTGGACAACCAATAGTTAAAGGGCACTGATGAATCAGAAAGGACACTGGTATGGTCACTTAAGTAGTCCTTCACCATCTTGGTCAACTTCTCTCTCCTCATCATAGTTACACCAACAAACAGTACTTGCTGATGTGACGGTTTCATGAAAATGGCCCAGTTGGTGGACATTTCCCCCCCGAGTTGCACCTGGTGTGTGTGGCCCTCCATTGTAATTCTTGTGGGTGAAATGAGCTGGTACCTATGCCAGCAGTATTGTCTGTGGATAATATCTTCAGCTAGTTTTCCACAATGGCCCTCTGGCTTGCATGCACTGAAAATGGCATATCTGCCTCCGACATGAGAAAAGGAAATTTCCCCTTTTACTTTTGGTGAAGAAAGGTGCCCAGCCAGTATTTCATGTTGGACAAAATGTTCACGAGAGGGTCTTTGGAAAGGCATCTGGACATGAACTGTGCCATGTGTTGCAGACTGCAGAGTCAAACGTTCAATGCCCTCACCAGGATGAAAACTAACTATCCTCTCCTCCTCACAATGCATTGCCTCCTCCTTCTCCTCCTCCTCTTCCTCTTATTCAGGCCTTCCTTTCTGGACAAGCATGAAGCTGGGATTGGGAGTCCCCTCTGTAGCGCAGACCAAAAACTCCTGTTCCTCCTCGTCATGAACCAATGTGGCCTGAGATTACCGTGTGAGGCTAGGCTGCGTGGTATCAGCCACTGTAATATCTTGCTACATAGCTAACTGCTCGGTATTCAAACTTCCTCTTTGAGATTCTGCAGCAAACGTTTTAATAGACAGAGCAGCAGGATGGCTACACTGATAATAGCGTCATCAGCGCTCAACATCTTGGTGCAGTACTCAAAGTTTGGAAGAACCTCACATATGCCAAACCCACTCAGCAGTTGTTATATGTTGGGACTGAGTGTTACTCTGGCATTGAGAAGCTGGAATTCAGACACTGCCCTCTGCTGCTCACGAAGTCTTTCCAACATATGAAAGGTCGAATTCCAGCAAGTGGGCAAGTCACAAATTAGTTGGTGATACGGCAAATCAAAGTGCTGCTGCAATGAAACAAGATGATGAGCCACTGATCGGTCTAGTCTTTTATCCCATTCAACAGCTCTGCTGCATTGTGAACTTTATCACCTAAACAGATGAGCTTCAGCAGAGTGTGCTGGCCCCTTCGCCAAGGCAGTGCTACAGACTTCCCAGCAGGGGATTGATGGGGAGGCTAGTTCCGCTGAGGAGGAGAAGGAGCAAAGACAGGAACTGGAATATGAGGGGTCTGAAATCCTGATGGAGGTTGGGGCCACTATTTTTGGTGTGGGTAAGATGTGTGATGTCCTACCCTCTGACTCTGTCCCAGACTCCACCATGTTTACTAGTGTGCCATTCAGGAAAATGTAGTATCGGCTGATATTGTGTAACACGTGCTTATGTAATGCATGGATGGCACTCGGGGAAAATAGTGGTGTCTGGGAATTGAGTACTATGTGGCTGCCACCGCCAAGAGGTCACGGGAAGACTCAGCTCCCACAAGCCAAAACGGCAACATTTCCAAGGCTTGCAATCTGGCAATGTGGGTGTTTAGCATTTGGGCCTGTGGGTGGATATTTCTGCTTCTTTTGAAACAACTGGGGTAGGAACAAGTGAACGCTGCACTGGGACAATGAGCTAGATGCTGTTGCTGATTGTTGCGTTTGTGCAATTGCAGGTTGTGGACAGGAGACATCAGTGCCTGCTTCCTGGAGAGCAGATTGGGAAGGCCGTAACACAGAAGAATGGGTAGTGGTTTAACCATCAACACAGATTTTGTGCTCAGGCGTTCTTCCCACCTACTGGGTTTCTTGGCTGCCATGTGCTTTTACATGCTGGTGGTGCTCAGTTTGGGCAGTGTTCTTGCCTCTTTTTAGCTTGGCATGGCAGTTGCTGCCAATTAGAGCTGTTGTGTTTGAAGGACTTTCAGAAAAAAGCGCTAGGCGTGCCACCATGCCAGGTTAGATCAGTGGCCTCATCATCGACCATGTCATCTTCCAATTCATCAATCTGATCCTCCTTATGAGTGGCGATTTTAGGCTAACCTGATGGCAACTGTGCATCATCATTATCCTCCACCTCTTCAGACATGAATTGACCTTCCCCAACGTGACTTTCTACTGGCCATGGGTGCTCAATTATTTGGGCATCACTGCACTCCACTCCCTCATGACCCTCTTTAATAGTGCACGTTGAGAGGCCTGAATTACAAGAGAACAATTCCTTGGAGTAGCCAGCGTTGGGGTCATATGTCTCATGGTCTCTTGATGGTGGGAGGAAAGAGGACCAGGTTGAAGATTCAGAGGCACAGCCTCTTGACTACTAAGACTGGACCGTGTGGAAGACTTTGTGGTGCTGCTTGGAGCCGTTGCCTGCCATCCAACCCCCAACATCTTCGCACTTCCCTGGGTTCAGCAGTGGTGTAGCTCGCTGACCAAAATTTGACATGAAGCTAGAACGATATACAGTCATCTTTGATCTGTCACACGGCCTTGGTGGGCACCAACACATCCATGTCCCTTAACGTCACCCTTTCTCATATTGAATGGATTATGAAAAAAAATTTCCTGGCTTTATTTTTCACAAGTACCCTCACAGCGGTGTTATGTACAAATTACCTGTATCTAGCAATGTGTGTTTTTTTTTCAGAAATCGGCTCTTAAACACTCAGCAGCAGCAGACACACAAAAATTACAGGTAGATAGTCATGTTTGCATATCTCAGCAGGCTTTGCGCCAATCTTAAGTGCATAAACTAAGTACAAGGGATGCCAAAAATTAGATGGAGGCATTCCAACACCCCTTTGAAGAGACGTAATAAAGGGCCTCCAAAAACGTCTTTTCCCCATTATTAATGAGTGGGTATCTTAGACTGATAATGCCCATGCACTAAGTGCATGGACTGAAAAAATATTTAGCCCTGGGGGGTATGCTTATATATCAAAGAATTTTTGAGGTAGGCCTCTAAAAATTGTTCATGCAGATATCATAACACACCCTTAAAAAATTTGTAGCAAGGGTAGCATGGTCACTAGAGTGCCAAGGAAATGCATGGTAAAAATTAAGTAGCAATTTTTTGAAGGTCTTTCCTTCTAATTGTTCCTTTTTGGTCATAGATATTTTATAATTTTCTTTTTTTAAGATTAGTTATCATTTACTGGTTGCTCAATGGCACATCATATTGCAGTTTTAAATGTTTGTTTAGTATTTATCGCCATGCATATCCCCGCATTATGTATGGTATGTTATGCCATTTACCGATCAGATTAATTGATTTTATATTTTCATAGATCGGGCGTTTCTGAATATGGCAATACCAAATGTGTATGTGTATATATATAATATATACTTGAGCAAGTGGTAAATCTAAATTTAATGTCAACATACTTTACATGGTGAATCCTTATGCCAAAAGGAACAAATTTGAGGGGTAAGACTTACCAATTGCAAAGTTCATTTTTCCTTGGCACCCTAATGGTCAACCTGTTGATAAGAAAAAACAAAAAAACACTAGATTTGAGTTTATACTCCACTGCTGTCATCCGGTGGTGTACAGAAGTCTTTCCAAATCCAGCCCTTGTTCATTTTAATAAAAGTCAGTAGACAGGCAGATGCGCCTATCGGTTCTAATACCCAAGTGGAACTAAAAACCGGATCCGACATAATACTAGCTGCAGGGCAGGCCAGGACCTCCAAAGTGTAGAGAGACAGTTTATGCCACTTGTCTTGTTTGGATACCAAATAGTTGTTAGGCACAGAGGAATCACACTAGGGTAAGGTTGGCAAGATACTCCTTTAGCTTTTCCCAAAACTTTTCCCTCCTTGTCAGAGTATCCCATACATCAGGGCCTGGATGATGGGAGGGTCTTAGAAATCTGTCCCAGACCTTTGAGAGTGCTTTCCTTCCCATCTGGTGTGTGTCTCCCTCATCATCACTCCTTCGTTGTCTAAGTAACTCTGTCACCAGCGTTGTCAGAAAGGAATTTTTTTAATAATTCTTCAGCTAGGACCTTCTGGTCCTGCAATATTTTGTTAGACCTCTCCGCAACGGTAAGGAGAGATGGAAAGTTCTCTTTGTAACGCAGGTCTAGAAGAGTGACCAACCAGTAGAATCATAGAATCATAGAATTGTAGAGTTGGAAGGGACCTCCTTGGCCATCTGGTCCAACCCCCTGCTCAAAGCAGGATTCACTAAATCATCCCAGTTACATGGCTGTCCAGCCTCTGTTTTTAGTGTTGGCCAAAATGTGTACAATGCTAGGGTCACAGGAAAAGGTAACGAAGCATAAACTCAGGCATGTGTGCCAAACAGCCAATAGCCAACTCTTCCCTGTCTCCACCAAGAGGATGACTGTCCATGATGTCCTCCTTGTCTTCCCTCTCCTCCTTGTCTTCATGCCATTCATGCTGAACAGACAGGTACTACCATCTGTAGCTAAGGCAAACAAATCCTGTTCCTCCTTCTCCTCCTCCTCCTTATCACCCAATCTGCATTGAGAAAAAGACATGAGGCTGGACGGTGTAGTATCACCCAGTATAGTTTCTTTCTCCATCTCAACTACCTCAACCTGCAAAGCCTCCTCTTTAATTGTGAGCAGCAAGGATTTCAGTAGACAGAGAAGTGGGATGGTGACGCTGATTATGGCATCATTGCCGCTCACCAACTTGGTCAAGTCCTCAAAGTTTTGGAGAATTGCACAGATTTCAGACATCCATGCCCACTTATCAACTCTTATTTGCAGATGCTGACTGGAATACTGATGGGCATGGTGTAGCTGGTATTCAACTGCTGCCCTCTGCTGCACACAAAGCCTTGCCTATGTAGCATTAAGTTCCAATGCATTCCTGACATTAAACACCAGCTGGTGAGTTGGAAGATGCAAATGCTGCTACAGCAATGTCTAGGAGGTGGTAGCTGTAGCTGACTTGCGGAATCGGACACACAGCATACTTTCACAAGTAGCCCTGCACCTCCCTCTGCTTCTGCTGGTATCCCTGTCATGGCTCTGGCATCTCTGAACTCTGCCTCCCTCCCCCCAAGCAGAGAGCCTGAGATACTCACCACAAAGGTCCCATGTCTGTCCTCAACCTCCTGAACCTGCCCAGGGTCTGAAAACTACTCGCAAATTCCGAGGCACTGTGCTCAGGTCGTGTGATCCCAGTGTCTTAAATGGCTGAGAAACACTTATTATGTAAGGCACCTCCACCAGGTGGGAGGTGCATGTGCATTGTTGTAAATCTGTTCTCAACATTCTTGTTAGGTCTCAGGTCTCACTGCTCATATTCTTGTATACCTGCCTGTATTGTGCACTCCTTCCTGTCTATCAGCCGTGCCAGCCAGCCTGCCTTTTAGCTATGTGCATTTGTTTGTCTAATAGCTGCATCCGCCTGTGCTTGTTAAGCCTACTATTCCTAGCTGTTCCTGCCTCCGGTTCCTTGAGGGTCAGCTGCCATTTACCCAAGGTCAGTCTGGGTTTTCCTTCCTTCATTTTTCCTCAGATCGTGGTATTGTCAGCTGCTAAGCATCAGACTTGGTGTGGCACCTAGTCACGCCACTACAGGTTCTCCTTGGACCACAGCACAATGGTTCCACCACCCAGTAGATTACACAGATCTGGGTAGGCTTGATTAAAAAGCTGAACCACTAAGTTGAGCACATGGGCCAGGCATGGTACGTGCTCAAGGTTACCAAGCTTCAGAGCTGCCAACAGGTTACCGCCATTGTCACATATAACCATAACTTATTGTAGGTTCAAGGGCAAGAGCCACAAATCAGTCTGGTCTGTTAGACCTTTTAACAACTGTGCGGCAGTGTGCGGTTTGACAACTAAGCAGATTAGCTTCAGCAGAGCTTATTGCTGCTTGGCTGAGGCAGTGCTGCAATGTTTCCAGCTTGTGACTGATGTTGACATTTTGAAGAAGGTGGGGCCAACCCTCACTGAAACATGGCCCGCAATCCTTGATGTCAGTAGCACATGTTGCATCTCAGGGTCCAACTGGATCCAGGCTTCCACAAAGTTCATCCAGTGTGCTGTCAGGGAAGTGTAGCATCCCTTGCAACAAGCACTTGTTCAGGTGTCAGTGGTTAAGTAGACCTTCCCAGTAACAGCATTGGTCAGGGCATGGCTGATCTTATGGGACACATGTTTGTATAAAGCAGGGACGGCACAATGGGATAAATAGTTGCAGCTGGAGACTGAGTATAGAGGTATGGCCATCGCCATGGAGGTTGTGGAAAGCTTTCATTTCCACAAGCCTAAATTGCAACATTTCCAGTGCAAGCAGTCTGGAAATGTGGCCGTTTAGAATTGGGGACTATGGGTGGGTGGCTTCGTATTCAAGGACTGGGGTAGAGAGAACTGAATGCTGAGCTGGGACAAGGACGTGGATGTGCTTGCTGATGGTGGTTGCAAGTGAAAGACAGTTACAGGGTGGGAGTTATCTTCACCTACATCATGGACAGGGGATTGGTGTGCATGTAGAACTGATTAAGAGGCAGTGATGTCACCTGCAGACACCGTTTCTGGCCCCTGGCCCCTGGCATCAGAACAAAGTAGTCGGATTCTTTGCTCGCATGTGCCTGAGAAAGCTGGTGTAGGTGTGCTGCCCCAGCTGCTGATGGCATGGCAGATTTTGCAACTGGCCTTTTTAGGATTAACTGGACTGTTTTTAAAAAAACACCAGACTCGGGAATACCTAACTCTTGGCTTGGCAACGTCATACTTGTTGGTGATCTGGGGAACAGTTGCACACCTTGCACCACTTGCCACCACATTGTCTCTTTCGGCCTGTTGTGGTGCTGTGGATCCCATCTCCTGTGCGCTGCTGTTGTCATTCTGCATGTCACCTTCCCAGGTTGAGTCAGTGACTTCATCGTCCACCACATTGTCTTCTATTTCCACACCTTGGTCCTCCTTCTGACTTGCTGAGGTAACAACACCCCCCTTGTTGGCAATTGTATCTCATCATCCACCTCCTGCGACAGTAATTGCATTTTCCCATCATTACCTTCTCGTGAGCGTGGCAGCGCAAAAATTATTTATTAGCCCTTAGAAGGGGTTTTGGTATGAGTTGCAGGCGGCAGCATAAAGGATGTGCAATTCACTCTATTCTGTCCTACACAATCCCTTCGGAACAATCTCTCCCTATGTACTGCTAACAGCAGTATTAATATTGATTACAATTAGCCCTAATACGCAACTGCAATTCTGTCCTTTTTTCAGCAGCATCTGTCCCTACACTGCCTGTTTCTGGGATACAGTGTAGCGAGAATAGCATCACGGGTCTTATATAGACCTGAGGACACTATGAGGCCAGCCAGTTGCAGTAATGCAACAACCAAGATGGTTAAGGCATTACAGTGACTGGGAGGCAATCCCCTCATGTTTTACTGACTATCTAAGAAGTGCCAAATATGTGGGGCAGAGACTCGAGCTCCCGCTCGAGTGTTAAAATACTTGCCCAGTAATTAGCATCTCAAACACACTGATGCTAGAATGAGTGAGGAGTAGTGACGATTTTGGTCGCTTATCACTATAAATTATCAGAGAATAACTTTTCTGTGAATCAAATTTCCCAGAAAAATCTGGATAAACAGGTAAATTTTAATTTTACCTGATCAGCTCATTTCTCATTTTTAGTCTTCTGCCTTAGTTGAACCTATAATTAAACAGTTCGTAACTTAGGCTAGTACACCATTTAAAATATGCATCCATGCTACTTGTTTCATAGAATTTGTATTACAATTCACATTCTTTATACTATTTTTTTCTGCACTAGATATTAGTAATTAATTTTCTTCTAAACCAACCTGTTCCTTGTGATTTTTTGCCATTAAAGCACATAATGAAATCAGAAATTGAACTACTGAATATCATCTATTCTTAAAAAATGATATATGATATTAATATTTAAAGCATATGTTTTTATATTGCTATTTCCCAGCTCAATGTATATTTTGAACGCCATGGCATTTTAGCATTTTAACTTTCTACTGTAGAATCTTCTGAGAAAAGATACTTACAGTGAAATGCTTACAGGAATAAAGAACTCATTTTGACCTTTAAGGTTAGAGTTGCAACTATTTTAAAATTCTGTCAGCATTTGAGGTTAGTAACTCTAAGAACTTATGGGTTAAGTATATTCTACTGCAAAGTGTTCATTTGCCTTAGGCAAAGCCCAACACATATCACTTGTCCAGTATGAGGTTTATTGAATATAGCTGACCATAGGGGAAACAATTCACAATTATATTTTCCAAGAGAAAGTCGGAATTATAGCTATATAAGAATTGTTTTTCAGCCTCAACTTATTGAGTTAAACTTATTGAGCACCAACATTTTGCATAGCCATGTAGTAAGATCATCAAAACTCTCATTAATGTCTATGCTGAAAGAATCTCACAATCTAATTTTCTTATCTAAGAAAAATACACATTCATAGGTCAATATTATAGAGCACTAATCATATTATTTGCTTAATGTAAGAAAGAATCAGAAAACCTGGAGTAAACCAAAGCCATCATACAGAGAATATATAACTTATGCTTGTTATGAGTTCTCACGCTGGAAAAAAACCCTCAATATCACTTCACAGAAAGGAAGGAGATTTCTTTCTTCTCTGAAATTCATAACATTTTCATTTAATGACCAATACATTGAACGGTTCAGTAAAAAAGAAAAAGTTTTAAGTTTTTTTCTTTGAAAAAAAACCAGTTATTAAGATTTTGTTATCTTCCTTTTACCTTAATTTAAAGGCCACTGCCTAATATTCATGTAGTGAAACCTCCACCAGGGGAGCTGGTGAGGGAAGAGAGGTTACACACTAAGAGTAGCAACACTGAGCAATAGTACAGGTGTGACAGGTAATGAGATAGAATGGTCAGACGAACCAAGTCAGAAACTAGCAGGAACAGACATACCAGAAGGAGCAGCAATACACATAGTCAAAATACCAAGCTGAGGGTCAGAAAGCCAAAACATGAGCACGGGGTCCAAAAATTTGAGGCGAAATACGTGGTCGGGCTACAAGCCAGGAAGTCAAATGCCAGAGAGGGAACGTAGCAGCAGAAACGAATACCAAGAGACGGGGTCAGAGATCAGTCCGGGTCATACACGTGGATACTAGTCAAAGGCAGGAGGAACACCAAGGTACAAGGGTCAGAGGCTCTAAACTGCAAGCTTGAGCTATCACTAACACTGGTCAGCAGGCTGTGAGAAACTGAAATAGCCCAGCTAGCTCCAGAACGAGGCTGATGAGATTAACCCCCGCATGACCAGTCCAGAGTGAAGACAGCAGAAAATAAACTCCGGACTGGACCATGACAATTCATATATATGTATACAAACATTATACATTTTCTGCGTTCATCTTAGATTTATCTCCATTAGTGCGTGTTTGCATTAATATGCTCTTACTTAGGATCAATGATCTTAAAAGGTGTTTGGAAGCATACATATTCTGTATGATCAGCTATATCTGCTGAAGAATCGTCTAGTATGCAAGTTTTAGGAAAAGATTTTTCATTGCATAGTTTATTTGAAACACTTATTAGTATTGTCAGACTCTGTTGCTGATTTTTTTTTATTGATACATAATGTATAAACTATGTACCAGTAGTTATTTTATTTACAGTTGATATAACAGATGCAAGTGAATAGATGACTACATAAGATGAGACACTGCAAAAAGAGAAAAAGCACTTTCACACTTAAGATTTTCTCATCCATGTACTGTCCGTTTTTAAAAACAAATGCAACACAAAAACCAAGGGAATTTTTTTTTTGTTGCATAAGAAAAAAACAGAAACTGATATGTGATTGCGTCCAAGTGTCCAAAGTGTTTTAAAACTGAAATAAGATTCACATTGAGGCACAATATTGATTCTAAATCTTCAAAAGAACCAAAAAGTCAAAAACACTACAATATTTTCATGGAGGAGTATGGAATTCCCCCTGAGGAAGTGGATTTGAAATGCATGTCAGGGTTGGTGAATGCCTGACAAGCCTGTGGCCATTGCCTTGCATCTTGCTAGGTAATATATCTTTATACTTTTTAAATCCATCCTGACTAGCTACATTTTCCTCTCATGCACTGTCACTTTATCAGGAGAAGCATTTGTGGTTGCTACCATGCACATGCACCTTGTTTCTTAGCCATTCCCTGTATGAAGTCCAGGGCTATATATTTCTAGCAATCATATACATGTATCTTTAGGACTGAGCCTATATACTTACCTCCTGTATTGCATATGCTGAGGGATAGCATAATAGGGTTTTTTTCTTATTTACCTGTTCTGCAATTGTAATTTCCCCCAGGCACCTTCGTTATTGATTTTTTTTAACTTCATTGCTATTATGTTTGTTCAATTAAATTTTTGCTTTACAATATTTTAATTAATTGTTTACTGTTGCTTACCCTCTGCCACAATTGTGAATTGGTATGGTTTGCTAAGTTGATCTGATTGTCTATAAGTAACACTCTAAATTGTGTTCTGGATTTTACCTTTACGATTTAATAATAGCCGACTTAGGTATTATCACTAAGGACATTATATGTCAGTAATCTAAATATAAGAACTAAACAATATCACTTAATTTAGCCCTTTTGGACTCACACT
This sequence comes from Dendrobates tinctorius, assembly GCF_039654945.1. Classification (NCBI taxonomy): domain Eukaryota; kingdom Metazoa; phylum Chordata; class Amphibia; order Anura; family Dendrobatidae; genus Dendrobates; species Dendrobates tinctorius. The sequence goes on along the minus strand of NW_027361741.1, from coordinate 30,729,987 downwards.
TACCCATCCTATAAATCCAGTTGAGACACTTACAAATTGTATACTACGTTGAATCCAAGGACAAAACGTCCTAAAAGCACCATTAACTCCTTGATCTAACCAAGTAACCTTTTTTGGGGGTCAGTATAGTAACTATATACTTTATTACATTACTTCTACTCCTTATGTTACTTATAGAGATTCTGTATTTTTATTACAAACAGACAATAGATGACCTGTAATTCCTATTTTCTCCTAGAAAAATATTCAGAATTGAGAGTCCTCAATGGTTGATACCTTTTAATGGCTAACTGAAAAGATGGTAACACATTGCAAGCTTTCGAGACTACTCAGGTCATGTGTTACCATCTTTTCAGTTAGCCATTAAAAGGTATCAACCACTGAGGACTCTCAATTCTGAATATTTTTCTATCTACTGGCTAACACGGTGCAAAGATATACATCTTTCCTGTATTTTCTCCTAGTCTGTTTTTCTTGAGAAATGATAAATACTATCCTAAGTTTCGATAGAGAGGCTGGCAGCTTTTGGTTTGTGCTTCTGGGATGGTTTGTGGTTCCCTAGATGAGTTGTGCCTGTGCACTTGGAGTTATTTTAACAGACTCCAACTCCTTCGATGATTTATTACTATCCCAATTATCTTGTCTGTCTGAAGATAATTGCTTTCACTGTGGTTCAAAGGCCTTCAGCAATGATTTTATAAACCTTTCCATACTGGGCTGTTTAAGAAACTTCGGAAGTCTCCAGTAATATATGTTTGGTATAGAGTTCTTGTAGAAGATTTCTATTAACCACATCACCATCATTGTATTGCTCATTAGCTCATTATACAGTGATGAGATCTATAGGGAAAGCTGAGAAAGGGAACTATGATATAATAAAATATATTATAATTTGAATGACTTGAAATTTGAATAAAGCAGGTTTTAGTTTTATGATTTTTTATTATGTCATACTACTACATTTACTCTTGATTCAAGCTGTCCAAAAATTTAAAGAAAACATATACGTACTTGTATAATATTCAATGTAAGTATAATGTAAACTATACATTCTTTGAAACCGAAATGCCAAGTATTACTTTGGCTGTTCCGCATTATATTTCCCCTTCATGTAGAATATTTTCATTATCAGGATTAGCTCCTGCACATTGAATATAGATTGGACTGGTCCCCAGATTTACTTGGAAAACTGCCTTCAGAAGATAGCAAGAATCCCTAGTCCACTGTAATATGCTTACTCCTCCAAACTTCCACAGTATTCTTTATCTCTACTAATAAAATTCTCTTTGGCCTTCTCAGAATCACTGGCAAAGATACTGTTTGGGGTGTTCACAGTGCAATTAGCCACCCATGCAGGCTGAATGCTACTTCCTCCAGGCTAATCACATTGTATAGCTGAACAGTATGAGCAGATAACTTGACTTGGAGTAGACTTTCGTAAAGAGTGTTCTAAATATGCTTTTCGCAGCTATGCGAGCTTAACCATAATTCCTTGCATGGTCTAGCACAGCCAATCAGGAATGTTGTACCTTGTATAAAAGACTAGGCAGCAAATCCATTGGGTCAAAACCAGAATCAGAACTAAAATCACAGAAGATTGATGCAGATGTCACATGGATAAGTATACATGTAAGAAATGATCAAGTAAAAAAGTGTCATTAACTATTCAACCAGGCTAAGTAATAGCCATAGCTAGCAATAAGTCTAGGAATTTAAACATTTTTAAAAAATGTTTTGCACCTGTTACACAGCCAATAAACATGCAGGGATGGCCTGCAAGTCCCTGTAATTCTGTAGCCATCTTTGTAGTGATATTGCTGTGATTGGCTCATCAGAGGATATAAAAGGATGGGCGCTGCCACACTGGGCAGGCTAACACCATTGCACAACTCAGGGACAGTTCATATTGGAAGTAGAGAGTGTTTTTCTAGGGCTGTGTGTGCACTGTTGGATTTATCAGAGTCCTTTAGTATTGATACTGATGCTGATTCTGAACCATCTTACTAACAGTCCTTCTAAGGGATAATCCAGTGCTTTGCTGTTTGTATCAGATACATTCTGCATTTAGCCTAGAGACAGTTGCAGGAAGAGTGGTAGAATAAAGGTTCTAGGCAGGGCTGAGGGCTTCACAGCCCATTGAAAAATATATAGCAGCAGCACAAAAAATGCACTATATTGTGACCCGTACAGCATTATGTGATTTGTGGTACATTTCTGTGTTTTATAACACTCAAAAAAAGCATAGAAAATTTGTCTGGATTCACTTACTCATCCATAGAGTATTACATGCTTTCTGCTACATTTAGGTGGTATATAAAACTCCAAAAAAAGTCTTAATTTTTTGTGGATTCAATTAGTCATCCATGGACTTTAACACTGTACTTAGTGTTAAGTTACAAAAGCATATGAATCCGAAAAAAAAATATTTTTTTCTGAATAAAATTAGTCATTCATATAGTTTAAAGTGCTCTGTATCAAATTGCAGTGGTTTAAAAGGTTTTAAAACTGCTTGGTCTGCTACAATTGACCAATATTTTTTGGATTCATTAAAAAAATAACATCAATTAATAAAGGAAACTTGTTTTCAAGAGACCAAGCAATTAGAAAATGTGTAAGGCATACGGTAAGGGACAGGGAAGTGCTGATGATGTTGCACGCAGACGCCAAGGACATGGAGCAGGTACGACTACGCTAGTTGCTGGAGCACAAGAAACATGTCCATGCATGACATATAGTTTCCTGTCCCACTTTGCACTGAGCCATGGTACACCACTTCTTAAGCCAGAGCCGTGTGAACAGGTGGTCGATTGGATAGCAAGTAATGCTTCTACCATGCTTGGCAGCACCACTCAGTCTTCAATGCGGTCCAGTCTCACCAGCAAGCAGACTGGATTGCTTAATCCTCACCTTGATCCTCCTTCCTCCAACCATGTTAAGTCCAAGGAAACTAGAGATCACACACTAGGACACTCCAAGGAGCTCTTTAGAACATAATTTCTTGATTGTGGCCTCTCACCCTGAATGTTCCAAGGGATGCAAATTTTGTCAAGCGAGGAAGATGATGATGAGACACAGTTGTTAATAAGTCAGGTTGTTGTTAAGTCACCAAGTCAGGAGGACCAGGGTGCAGCGGTGGAAAACGAGGTGGTGGATGACAAAATCACCGACCCAACCTGGGAATCTGGCATGCAGAGTGATGCCAGAAACCCTTCGGCAGCACCAAAAAAGGCAGAAAGAGGCAGTTGGGTGAACATGGGGAGAAGGCAGAAAACTGTTCCACAGAGCCCAACACCAAAGCTCTCCCTCAAAGTGTTTGGTGTTACCCAGTCTGGGAGTTTTTTAAAGACAGTTCTGAGGTTAAAAATGGTCATTTCGAACCTGTGCCATGCCAAGATCAGCAAGGGCCTGACCACTAAGAGTCTAACCACCACCAACATGATCAACATGGTCAGCGCCCATTTGCAAAAGTCAGCTACATCTGCCACCACTATGGCAGTGCTGGAGCAGCGCATACAAGTGCCAGCTCACCGACTGGTGTGCGACGTGCCCACATGTTGGAACTCCTCATCACACATTCTGACAAGGCTATGTGAGCAGCAGAGACCAGTTGTTGATTACCAGCTACAACACGCCTGTCAGTATTTTGGTCAGACTTCTCACATTACTACTATATACACACATATATATATTGTAGGGATTCGCTCTCTGTGTTAGGCTTTAGGCCTTAGGTAGTGTTCACACGGGCAATGCAGTTTTGATACTATACATGTGCAGTTTTTATTGCTTTCCACAGATTGCCCAGCACCAAAACAAACTCATAAACATGAATCATTAGCCTTTTCCATTCACTGACTAAACAGCACAGACCCTGTATTCTGATACATGGCAGAGCTAGACCCAGCTTGGTCAAACAAAACAGCTATTGTCCATAGCATCCACTGATACTTGCAGTTCTTTTCACACAGCATGTGCATTTAGTCATACTCACATATAGTCTTGGCCAAAAGTGTTGGAACTCTTCAAATTGCTCCAGAAAGTTAAGTATTTCACCCAGAAAATTATTGCAATTACATATTTTGTTATGCACGTGTTTATTTACTTTGTGTGTATTAGAGAAGCACAAAAAACACAAGAGGAAAAAAAGGCAAATTAGACATCATCATTTCACAAAACCCCAAAAATGGGTTGGATAAAAGATTATTGCCCCTTTTCCAAAATTGTTGATAAACAGCTTTGTTTCAAACATGTGATGCTCGTTCATACTCACTGGTGGCTGTTAGGCGTCAAATTCCCACCAATGCACAGGGGGAATCTCAAGTCATGTCCTCTGCGGTCTCGCATTCTTCTTCAGCCACAGAGGTTCCTGCTCAGCAGAGATGTCGGTCCCAGCATCTTGCACAGGCTAAAGCAATGCATCTGGTTGCTGCTGCTGCCACCCCAGGTTCAGCTATAGCATTCAGCATTAGTCAGCAGCGAGCAGCTGCTCCAGGGACTAAGTCCTGCTTTTTCCCCTCTGAGCATGCCTGTGAGATGACCGCTCATTGGTGGTCAGAGGTCACATGCTCAGATCCTCAAGAAGCTTGGATTGGGCCATCAGCAAGGTCCTGGAAGGCTGCGGCTATAAAAGGATCGCAAGGCCACATGTTGAGTGAGTGTTGTATGCATGTATGAATGTCTCTGGTGAATGACTCATTATGAAAATCCCAACCCTTGGTATGCATGTGTTGTTCAGCCTTACCAGTTAGTGCAGGTAAGAGGCAGAGTCAGGGACTAGCTTCAACGGCAAGTAGTGGCTTTGTCTATATACCACTGTGCACTTGGTCTGCACTCCACAGTAGCCAGCATCTATTAGTGGCGTTTGCAGGTGCAACGTCATGTGCTTAGTGGGTCTAGAGAGGCTTTTACCCCACGTCCTTAGGGCAGAGTCTTCTGATTCAGCTGTGCCCTGTGACAGTCAACAGGGTACGGCATCTGTGTTCTGCGGTTCCGTGACTCTGTGAAGCAACAGAGCCCATTGCTACTACTTACTGGGTGGTGTTTAACCCAAGTGTGTCCAGTGCGATACTGCCATTTTGTGTCCGCCATTACCGAGCAGCAGTTAATATCTCTGCACGGTGGACCCCGGGCTGCGAATGCACCTTACTACCATCTTCTTATTATTTGATGTGTTCCGCCAACTGGTAACACCAGGGGCTTAGTGTTATAATGACACAACATATGCCATGACCTTGAGCACATGCACTGACATATTCTGCACCTAGTCAAAGCTGGATGTCCGGGAATTCAGCACTCAGAGCGATGATAAGAAGATGCGATGATGACCGAACAATAATGGCAAGGAAGGGATCGGAGAGTTGAGTACAAATGTTTGTTTTTTTTTACATTTCAAAGGACTTTTTATAGTTAAGTAAAATGTTGGCTGCTATTTTGCTGAATCCACTCTGAAGGGACTTACAAAAGTTAAATTTTCGCAAATTCAAATTTTGTAATATTCAGGTAGAATTCAGTTCCACTTAAATTTATTCACTGATCTCAAATATTCCTCTGTTCTAGCATATTCTGTTCTAGTAAAATCTCCTTATTTTGAAAACATTTATTTTAGCATTAATATTATTTAAATAGGGTAAAATGGAAGTAACTAATCTGATTCATTTCACCTTTAGAAACCTTCTTTTCTGGTTTGTACTTAGTGTTACATTGTTTTAAATGAATTTAGTAGAGAACAGCACATTAAAGGTATGAAACCAATTTCTCTTCAGGGAAACGAGATTGATACATGATAGCTTATTAAAAATGAATGCATGTTGATCTAAACCAGGAGTCTCTATATGTAGCAAGTAGGATACTGTTCAAATATATTGAGAACAAATAAACTGTTTAGTGTCCTTTAGATCGGCATGTTTAGGGATTTTGTGATTTATTGGAGCAGTTTGCAACTTTCATTATTAATTATTTACAGTAAATATTACTAGCATACAATAATTATTTGCCCATTTTTGGATATAAAACTATGTGTACATTTTTTAATTTTGCTTAACCTCTTGGCTTTTACACCCCGAGATTACCAATTCAGAAATGTCTTCTTTATATTTCAGCAATCGAATTTCCATAATCTTTTACTGTATACATGGCACCGTTCTTCACAAGCCTACCCATTGAGAGATGAGGAGATCGATCAATGTCGGATCATGATTGAATCGAGTTTCCTGAAACTTGTTGCTCCATTGAACAATCTGTGATCTAATTTGCGAGGACTGGCAGATTTGACAAACTGCTGAAGATTCAGTGAACATGTAAATTTCTGGCTTCCGCATAATGCCCCGCAGCAATCAGATTACCTTAGCCAATCTGAGGGCTATCATAGGTACTTAGATCACACAGCATAGTGACAGAATATGTGCAATGGTCTACTACTTCACTGCTGTTGAGGAAAATTGAAAATGGAAGTGATAGTCTCAGTTTATCAATATTATTCCAAAAGTTTAAAATATAAATAGGGAATAGGGATGAGCAAACGTGCTAGGTGATACTTGAATATGACTATCTGGATGCTTGGGTGTGCTCATTACTTGGTGAGCATTGGGTGGTGCTCAATTTCAAAATCCCCACCCTGCATATTTAGTGCCTGTTACACAGCCAATAAGCATGCGAGATTTGCCTGCACGTTACTGTAATTTCGTAGCCATGTTGATTGTGGCATTACTAAGATTGGCTGGCCGTGTGACAGCATCAACGATTATAAAAAGACAATCGCCATTAGGCTAGGCCCACTGACAACATTGCACAGATCAGCGACAGTAGTTATTGGAGGGAGAGAGTGCTTGTCCAGGTATGTGTGTGCTCAGTTTAACGAATCAGAGTCCTGTAGCATTGATAATGGTGCTGAAGCTGAACTAGAGAGTTGCAGAAACTGGGAGAGTGGCTGAATCCAAGAAAAGGAAGAAAGGTCCAGCTCCAAAAATTTAAAATCCACTCATTTTTCATTATTAGTCTCCTGTTTTGGAGTTTGGTATGAAATTATTTCCGGGTGTATCAGCCAGTGAGGGTTTCAAAATTGATATTATTTGTAGCTCAGGAATACTCTGACCCTGTGCTCTGGGTGCATGCCCTTTTGAAATTTACCTATCATTCTAAACCATTAGGGGTCCAAATAATACAGTCTAGCTTACATGCATTCCTTATTTGTATTTATCTGTCTGTATATCCCCATTTGTTTGTATTGAGTCAAATGGAGCTATATTAGTAGCTTGACTACAGGATTTGTCGATTTATCTTAGTGCAAAAACAATTTCCTTCTGCAGCCAGCGGATTATATGTTGTCCATCATTCTGTGACGTCTTGGTGACTTGTCTTTGTCCTTTCGATTGTTTTAAATGTTTTTAAAATTATTGTGTGGGTTTTTTTGGTGCTTTTTTGCATATAACAATAAAATCTAATGCACTTTTTGAATTAATTGTGTCTTGCGTGGTGATCCTACGGATATGCATAGTTCTTGTCTTCATTATTCCCACATTTTGGTGTTATATAACACTCCCAAAAAACGTTAAAACATTTTTATGTATTTATTTACTCATCCATAGACTATTACATTGTCTGTGGTACATTTTTGGGTTATTTAAAACTCCAAAAAGACGTTGAAATTTTTTTCTGTATTCAATTACTCATCTATAGAGTATTACGTGCTCTGTGGATGACTTGGATATCAGAACCATTTAAACCTCCTGAGAGAGTGACCGAAGGAATATCGGTGCAAGAGGAAGCTGGCTCGACTGTGGTGGTGACAGGAACCTGTGGTTCGGCACTGGCCACTTTCCCGAAACCACCGAGCCTCAAATCCACTACCAAAGCCTGGCTGCAGCTGTTGGGTACTGCGGATGGGAGAGCTATGATCCAGAAATGGATGGTGAGCAGACTGTGGGGCCTAGAAATGCTAGTGGGTCCACTAGCCAAAAGGTACAAACAGATGGCATCCCTGGGAGATGTCTTTAGGTATGACTGGCAGCAGAGATGGGGGTCCATTGAAGATTTTAGGACCTATTATCACATCTCGTTCAACCAGTCAGCAGTAGAGACCGAACACTTGCCTCGCTGGCTGCAAGAGCTGACGGATGAAACCAGGGTCACGTTACTCAAAATGGAGAGACAAAATGACTGGTATGCGGTCAGTATGATCCAAGAAGGAAGGGAGCAGGATGAACCTTTCTTGAATAGTGATGAGCAAACGTACTCGCCACTACTCGTTACTCACCTGAGTATCACTGTACTCGGCGAGCACCGAGTATTTCTGGGATTATTTGACGGGAACTCAGGTCTCCACCCTGCATTTTTGACGGTCTTTAGAGACCAAATCACCATGCAGGGATTGTCTGCTAGGCACTGTAACGCCGCAGCCATCTTTGTTGTGGTCTTGCAGTGATTGGCTGGCCGCACAGCAGCATCGGGGTATAAGAGACCGGACGCCACCCTGCTCGGCGCATTCAGCTCCAGATTGAGAGAGTGTAGGGAGAGCTGCTACCGAGATAGGGCCAGATTTGGGGATTTATTAGTCAGTGTGGGGTCTACCATCCTAAACTACTCAAATCCAGCTTAACCAGCAGTCCTTCTAAGGACTATTTCCAGAGTATATAGGTTGCAGTGTTAGGTAGGCAGGGGAGTGAAGGCACTGTTTGTGTGTATATAGATATCATTGCATACATCAAGAGGGTCCATTCCATTACTGTCTGCTGCTGCTACCAATAGCATATATTTACCGTATATACAGTCGTATGTTAAAGTTTGGGCACCCCTATTAATGTTAACCTTTTTTCTTTATAACAATTTTGGTTTTTGCAACAGCTATTTCAGTTTCATATATCTAATAACTGATGGACTCAGTTATATTTCTGGATTCAAATGAGGTTTACTGTACTAACAGAAAATGTGCAATCTGCATTTTAACAAAATTTGACCGGTGCAAAAGTATGGGCCCCTCAACATAAAAGTGACATTAATATTTCGTAGATCCTCCTTTTGCAAAAATAACAGCCTCTAGTCGCTTCCTGTAGCTATTAATGAGTTCCTGGATCCTGGATGAAGGTATTTGTGACCAGGCCTCTCGGGGGTCTGTACAGGCCTGTCGGGGGCCTGTGCCGACTGCTGGTGGTCTGGTCTACATACATGCTACATATACAGTCATATGTTAAAGTTTGGGCACCCCAATTAATGTTAACCTTTTTTCTTTATAACAATTTTAGTTTTTGCAACAGCTATTTCAGTTTCATATATCTAATAACTGATGGACTCAGTTATATTTCTGGATTCAAATGAGGTTTATTGTACTAACAGAAAATGTGCAATCTGCATTTAAACAAAATTTGACAGGTGCAAAAGTATGGGCACCCTTATCATTTTCTTGATTTGAACACTCCTAACTACTTTTTACTGACTTCCTGAAGCACTAAATTGGTTTTATAACCTCATTGAGCTTTGAACTTCATAGCCAGGTGTATCAAATCATGAGAAAAGGTATTTAAGGTGGCCACTTGCAAGTAGTTCTCCTATTTGATTCTCCTATGAAGAGTGGCATCATGGGCTCCTCAAAACAGCTCTCAAATGATCTGAAAACAAAGATTATTCAACATAGCTTTTCAGGGGAAGGATACAAAAAGTTGTCTCAGACATTTAACCTGTCAGTTTCCACTGTGAGGAACATAGTAAGGAAATGGAAGAACACAGGTACAGTTCTTGTTAAGCCCAGAAGTGGCGGGCGAAGAAAAATATCAGAAAGGCAGAGAAGAAGAATGGTGAGAACAGTCAAGGACAATCCACAGACCACCTCCAAAGACCTGCAGCATCATCTTGCTGCAGATGGTGTCACTGTGCATCGGTCAACAATACAGCGCACTTTGCACAAGGAGAAGCTGTATGGGAGAGTGATGCAAAAGAAGCCGTTTCTGCTAGCACGCCACAAACAGAGTCGCCTGAGGTATGCAAAAGCACATTTGGACAAGCCAGTTACATTTTGGAAGAAGGTCCTGTGGACTGATGAAGCAAAGATTGAGTTGTTTGGTCATACAAAAAGGCGTTATGCATGGAGGCTAAAAAACACAGCATTCCAAGAAAAACACTTGCTACCCACAGTAAAATTTGGTGGAGGTTCCATCATGCTTTGGGGCTGTGTGGCCAAAGCCGGCATCGGCATTCTTGTTAAAGTTGAGGGTCACATGGATTCAACTCAGTATCAGCAGATTCTTGACAATAATGTGCAAGAATCAGTGACGAAGTTGAAGTTACGCAGGGGATGGATATTTCAGCAAGACAATGATCCAAAACACCGCTCCAAATCTACTCAGGCATTCATGCAGAGGAACAATTACAATGTTCTGGAATGACCATCCCAGTCCCCAGACCTGAATATCATTGAACATCTGTGGGATGATTTGAAGCGGGCTGTCCATGCTCGGCGACCATCAAACTTAACTGAACTGGAATTGTTTTGTAAACAGGAATGGTCACAAATACCTTCATCCAGGATCCAGGAACTCATTAATAGCTACAAGAAGCGACTAGAGGCTGTTATTTTTGCAAAAGGAGGATCTATGAAATATTAATGTCACTTTTATGTTGAGGTGCCCATACTTTTGCACCGGTCAAATTTTGTGCCCAAACTTTAACATATGACTGTACCTAGCCCCAGGTACAATTGGCTAGGAAATTTTTTTTTCCAGGTTAATAGAGACTATTTTATTGCAAAACAATCCAGAACCCTTTTTGACACTGCACAATACAGCCAGATCCTTTTCCTAGCACAGCATGAAAATCCAGCAATTTTAAAGGGGTCCCAAAAATCACTTTTGAGTGTGCAGAGAAATCTTTCTCTTATGTGGTAGAGTAGAAATTTTTTTGAGTGTCTTACACAATTTCTTGACATCATTTTGCTGAACCCCCCCAAAAAGAACATACAGGCCACATATTTTACAGTGTGGTATATCTGTGACATGCCTCATACATCTGAGTGCTTAAAAATTGGGCATTTTAGGCCTAAATTTCATTTTTTTTGCTGTCTGTGACTCTAGTTATATACAGCACTATTTTGCATGAAAAAAACAGGCCCCATATTTGGCAGTGTGGTATCTCCGCGCCAGGCCTCAGATATCAAAAACTGACCGTCACATCCAAGCATAAACATTGTGTGAACAGGTGCTTAACCTAGAGTCACCAACTCATATACATTCAAGCAAAAAAGGAAGCACACTGTTTATACTTGGATGTGACGGTCAGTTTTTGAAATTTGTATTCATTTACTTTCTGACTGAGCACTCCACCTGTTAGCCGCAGGCATTTTTAATCAAAGCATGGCCACTTCCCCTCCACAGAGATACAGTATAGACTTCAGTCTAACCAGAGGATTTTTCATAGGTTTCTATTCAGATGGAGACTTCAGTCTTAGTGAGGATTAGCATAGACAGGGACCTGGAAAACGAGAAATACCTTAAGGCCGGGGTCACACTGGCGAGGAATACGGCCGAGTGAGAGGCGCTAAAAGCACGCATTAGACACGGACAAATGATTCTCTATGGGGTCACTCGCACCAGCCGTATATTTCTCATCTGTATTCTACGGTCCGTGCCAATCGCAGCATGCTGCGATTGTCAGCGTACTACGGCCGTAGTACGCCAATGCAAGTCTATGGGTGCGCAAAAAATACGGATTACACACGGACCACACATGTGACTTGCGAGAAATACGCACCCGGTGTCTTTTAGCAAAGCCGGCAATTCAGTGCACGATACAGTAAATTCACACTGACAGTTTTAATAAAGAAACAAAAGAATAGATATAGACACATAGAATGCATGTATATATATATATATATATATATATGCATTCTATGTGTCTATATCTATTCTTTGGTTTGTGTTATAAACCCTGTCATAGGGCTCCATTATATGTCCATTTTGCAAGCCTGCGAGAAAATCTCGCCATACGGATGCCATACGGATTACATACGGATGCTTACATGCGCAAAATACGCAACCACACCTTGATTACGGATGACATACGGAGCACTATTTAGGGGTCTGTCATCCGTATTACGCATGTAAAATACTGACCGTATTTTGCGTCGGTTAGTGTGACCCCGGCCTAATGTGGCTTCCAGGTACACATAACTTGGCCATTTTATGCGCTAAACTTTCTCAATTTTTCATATTTCTAATGCAGTGATGCAATTCATTTTTCATTTTTCATATTTGCATGTTATGGTGCTACAGTGTGCGTCCTTTTTTGCTTGAATGTATATGAGTTGGTGACTCTAGGTTAAGCACCTGTTCACACAATGTTTGTGCTTGGATGTGACGGTCAGTTTTTGAAATTTGTATTCATTAACTTTCTGACTGAGCACGCCACCTGTTAGGCGCAGGCGTTATTAATCAAAGCAGGGCCACTTCCCCTCCACAGAGATATAGACTTCAGTCTAAACAGAGGATTTTTCATAGGTTCCTATTCAGATGGAGACTTCAGTCTTAGTGAGGATTGGCATAGACAGGGACCTGGAAAACGAGAAATGCCTTAACGTGGCTTCCAGGTACACATAACTTGGCCATTTTATGCGCTAAACTTTCTCAATTTTTCATATTTCTAATGCAGTGATGCAATTCATTTTTCATTTTTCATATTTGCATGTTATGGCGCTACAATGTGCTTCCTTTTTTGCTTGAAGGCCTCAGATATCTGCGTGCTCCAAGTTTGGGCATTTTAGGCTGGTATTACAGTGTTTTTCCTGTCTGTTACTTTAGTTATATACAGCACTATTTTGCATTTAAAAAAAACAGGACACATATTTTACAGTGTGGTATATCTGTGACACGCCTCATACATCCGTGTGCTAAAAATTTGGGCATTTTAGGCCTAAATTCCATTTTTTTTGCTGTCACTCTAGTTATATACAACACTGTTTTGCATATAAAAAAAAAACAGGGCCACATATTTGGCAGTGTGGTATCTCCGTGAAAGGCCTCATATACCTTTGTGCTGTAAGTTTGGGCATTTTAGGCTCGCATTCCAGTGTTTTTCCTGTCTGTTACTCTAGTTATATACAGCACTATTTTGCATTTTTTTAAAAAAACAGGCCACATATTGTACAGTGTGGTATATCTGTGACACGTCTCATACATCCGTGTGCTAAAAATTTGGTCATTTTAGGCCTAAATTCAAATTTTAGCCTCACCTCATGTCATCCCAATGTGTATTGGTTGACAATGAGGAAGAGGAGCTACTTTCATGCGCTATAGATGGTACTACAAGTACAACTGTCATACCGTCTGTTCAGCGTGGATGACCTGAGGACAGGGAGTAAGAGGAAGAGGCGGAGGAGGAGGACACCTTGGTCAGTCATCCTGTTGGTGAGGACATGGAAGGCTTGCCTGTTACCAGTCTGGCACGCATGGCTGACTTTAAGTTGCACTGCCTTTCCCGTGACCCTCATATTATAAAAATTTTGGGTGACAGTCATTACAGGGTAGTGACACTTTTAGACCCACGCTACAAGAAGAACTTTAAATCTCTTGTTCCAGAGGCAGACAGGTGTACTAAAATGCTGCAGTACCAGAGGGCCATTGTTGCAGAATTATTAAAAAAATTCCCCTCTCAAAACGCTGGTGGCAGACATAATAGTTCGTTGGTCAACCAAGGAGTACAAGCAAGAGAGATGAAACTCCAATCCAGCAGAGGCAGCGGAACACTGACAAAGTTCTGGGACAGTTTTCTCAGACCCACCCATCGCCCTGGCACTGAGTTGTGGGGTAATGTCACAAGGAATGGAATATTTTCTAAGATGCTGAGGGAGTACCTTGCTGACCGTACCAACGTCCTCTATGATTCCTCTGTGCCTTTTAATTATTGGGTATCCAAGCTGGACACGTGGTATGAACTGGCTCTCTAAGTCTTGGAGGTCCTGGCCTGCCCTGCTGCTAATGTTTTGTCCTAGCAGTTTTTTAGTGCTGCTGGTGGAATTATCACAAATAAGCGCATTCGTCTGTCAACAGAAAATGCAGACAGGCTGACTCTTATAAAAATGAACAAGGGCTAGATTGGGCCAAACTTCTCAACACCACCAAATGATGACAGAGAAACATAACCTCCAATACAGTGACTTTTTGGGAGTTGTATTCCCATGTACTTGTTCACCACCACACATGGGTATACACTTCCAGATTTTGGCTATTTGGTGTCCTCCTACTCCTTCTCCTCATCCTCACCATCCACCACCACTAGAACACCAGGGTGAAAGTATTCCGTCATGCTCCAGCCACTCTAGTTTTTGTCAAGGGTGTTATGATGCCCGTCACCAAATTTAAAAAAAAATATTTACCCCCAGGGGGAAATGTTTGTCAGCCCATATACTTAGTGTATGGGCATTACAAGTCTAGGAGACCTGCTCCTTTAAATTGGACATATTTTTAATGAGGCCTTCCTCCACGTCTCATCATCCATTGCCAATATATCACCAGGCTTAATGTGTTCCATGCTGCTACAGCCAGGATTGAATTCTTAACAAGGGAGGGTGGTTATGCTGGCCGTAAAATAATTGTTAGGAAAAAGGTTGATGTGTACCCCACAGGGGAAAATGTTTGCAAGCATAAGTGTATGGGCATTACAAGTCTAGGAGACCTGCTCCTTTAAATTGGACTTATTCTTTAATGAGGCCTTCCTCCACGTCTCATCTTCCACCGCCACTAGATCACCAGGGTAAAAGTGTTTCGTGCTGCTACAGCCAGGGTTGAATTCTTAACAAGGGTGGGTGGTTATGCTGGCCATAAAATAATTGTTATGAAATAGGTTGAGGTGTAACCCACAGGGGAAAATGTTTGCCAGCCCATACACTTAATGTATGGGCATTACAAGTTAAGGACACCCGCTCTTTTAAATTGGGCATATATTTTAATGAGGCCTTCCTCCATGTCTCATCATCCACCGCCTCTAAATAACCTGTGTTGACGTGTTCCGTGCTGCTACAGCCAGTGTTCAATTCTTAACAAGGGTGGGTGGTTATGCTGGCTGTAAAATAATTGTTATGAAAAAGGTTGAGTTGTACCCCACAGGGGAAAATGTTTGACAGCCTAAGTGTATGGGCACTAGAAGTCTAGGAGACCTGCTCCTTTAAATTGGGCATATTTTTAAATGAGGCCTTCCTCCATGTCTCATCTTCCACCGCCACTTGATCACCAGAGTTAACGTACTCCATGCTGCTACAGCCAGTGTCAAATTCTTAGCAAGGGTGGGTGCTGGCCATAAAATAATTGTTATGAAAAAGGTTGAGGTGTACCCCACAGGGGAATATGTTTGCAGCCTAAGTGGATGGGCATTACAAGTCGAGGAAACCCATTTCGTTAAATTGGGCATATTTTTTAATGAGGCTTTCCTCCACGTCTCATCATACACCGCCACTAGATCACCAAGGTTAACGTGTTCCATGCTGCTACAGCCAGTGTTGAATTCTTAACAATAGTGGGTGGTTATGCTGGCCGTAAAATAATTGTTATGAAAAAGGTTGAGGTGTACCCCAAAGGGGAAAATGTTTGACAGCCCATACACTTAGTGCATGGGCATTACAAGTCTAGAACACCCGCTCATTTAAATTGGGCATATATTTTAATGAGGCCTTCCTCCACATCTCATCTTCCACCGCCATTAGTTCACCAGGGTTAAAGTGTTCCATGCTGCTACAGCCAATGTTGAATTCATAGCAAGGGTGGGTGGTTATGCTGGCCGTTATATAATTGTTATGAAAAAGGTTGAGGTATACCCCATAGGGGAAAATTTTGCCAGCCCATACACATAGTGTATGGGCATTACAACTTTATGAGACCAGATCCTTTGTAATGTGATATTTTTTTTATGAGGCCCTCCTCCATGTTTCATCCAAGGGGGGATTGGGGTGTGTGTAAATTTGGGTCAAAGCGGCCCTTGCATTCAATGCATAAGGAAACAATATGGCAGGACCAACTGAAAAATGTGAAGTGGCTTTTCCTGTATCCATCCAGTACCTGTGTTCAAAGGCTTATTGGGGTGCATATGACTTGGTAGCAGGGCAGGCCTTGCAGTCAATGCATAAGAATGGAGTTTGGGAGTACAAAATGAATAATGTGAAGTGGATTTTCCTGTGCCCAATGAGTACCTGGGTTCAAAGGCTTATTGGGGTGCATATGACTTGGTAGCAGGGCAGGCCTTGTAGTCATTGCATAAGAATGGAGTTTGGGAGTACAAAATTAATAATGTGAAGTGGATTTTCCTGTGCCCATCCAGTACCTGGGTTCAAAGGCTTATTGGGGTGCATACGACTTGGTAGCAGTTCAGGCCTTGCAGTCAATGCATAATAAAACAGTATGGGAGTACAAAATGAATAGTGTGAAGTGGATTTTCTTGTGGCTATCCAGTACGTGGCTTAAAAAGTTTATTGGGGTGCATGTAACTTTGGGACAGGCCAGGCCTTGCATTCAATGCAACATATTTTCAGGAAGCCCTCCGGTACCTCTCGTGAAAGGGGTATGTCGTAATTTTTGGCAGTCCATCCACTCACTGCATAGGCAATAACAGTATAGGAGACCCACTGTTTAATAAAGGCCCTTTAAGAATATTAATGCCACCTGATGGCCCTGTAAAAATAGGCTCTGTGAATTTAGGAGTCCCTCTTTGATAAATGTGTCTGCTTATGTGTCACACACCACATGGCCAGCTAGGGTTGTTAAATGTTACAATGACATTTCCCAGTGAATGCATTTGTATTGGTTGAAAGCAATGCTAAAGTTGAAAAACCCATCAAAAATGCTGTGTGTGAACGTAGCCCAAGTGGTGGAGGAACATTTTTGTTTTTGGTTAATTATTTTGACTTATATACAAGTCATTAATCAGAAAAGGATGTTCCTTCACATATTTCCCAGCAAAATCCATTTTGCTTTCACTTTTGTATGTTTTTTGGTGTGCCTGTGAAAATGGTGTGAAACCCTGACAACGTTGTTTACAGCTGTGATCTAGGAGTCAGAAATGCTTCCAGGGGCATTTGTCATGATGTTCCCGTGTCATTTGAGCAGTGTTTCCATAATTTTCAGTACTGAAGGTGGGCCATCATGCTAATAGTCCTTTTAAGGGCTAATCATTTGCAGCACATACAATCTGCATTTTTCCTAGAGAGGGAGAGAGAGTCACAGGAGAAGGAAGAGTGACAGAATTCAATCTGTAGATAGAGATTGGGCCTGTGCAGTCTGTTGGCAAATATATAGCTGCATGTTTTGTGCTGGAAAAATTGAATATATTTTGATCCACCAAGTATTACGTGCTTTAAGGTTCTTTTTTGTGTTATATAACACACCCAAAAATCATTGAAACATTTTCCTGGGAGACATTTCTCAGCCATACACTATTCCGTAGTGTAGAGCAGGGTTCCCCAACTCCAGTCCTCAATGCCCACCAAGAGATCATATTTTCAGGATTTCCTTTGTATTGCTCAGGTGATAATTGCTTCACCTGTGCAATACAAAGGAAATCCTGAAAACATGATCTGTTGGTGGGCCTTGAGGACTGGAGTTGGGGAACCATGGTGTAGAGTACACTTCTGTGATCTGTAAAAGTCAGCAAAAGCTTTTAATAATGTTGTAGGCCTCCAATTACTCAGACATACAGTGTTATGTGATCTGTGAATTTTTTTGTGTTCTGTAAAACTGCTAAAAAGCTTTTAAAATTTTGTAGGTCTCCATTTCTCAGACATACAGTGTTACTTGTTCTGTGAATATATCTGTGATCTCTAAAAGTGAACAAAAGCTTTTATAAATTTTGTAGGCTTTCATTTCTCAGACATACAGTGTTATGTGGTCTGTAAACATTCATGTGATCTCTTTAATTGAGAAAAAGCATTGAAACATTTTTCTGGAATGAATTTGATTGTCATTCATGCACTCTTGCATTCTTGCTGTAACATTACAGTAGAGTAAACTGACAAAAACTGCTTTGATTGCTGCAGGTGACCAATTTTTTCTTTTATTAAAAGTAACTTTGGTTTCAGGAGATGTGCATTAAGGGACAAGGAAGAGGAAATGTTGATGATAGTGCATGCAGATACCGAGGACGTGGGGCAGATGAGACTATGCCTGTTCCTGGAGCACAAGAAACACACCCATCCATGACACATAGGTTCTTGTCCCACTTTGCAGGGAGTCAAGGAACACTTCTTCTGAAGCCAGAGCAGTGTGAACAGCTGGTCAGTTGGTGAGCAGATAATGCTTCCAGCAGGATTGGCAGCACCACAGAGTCTTTCGCACTGTTCAATCTCACCAGCCTAAAGTCTGGATCACTTAATGCTCATCCTTATCCTTCTTCCTCCCATCATGTTGAGTCCCAGGAGACTAGTGATCCCACACTAGGACACTCCGAGGAGCTTTTTACCAATATATTTCTTGATTGTGGCCTCTTACCCTGCATGGTCCAAGAGGGACAGTACGACATGCTGTTTAGTGATGCACAAAATTTAAGGCAGCTTCGCCCACAAGAACATAATGGTGGGAAATGGCAAATTTGGGATAAGGAGGAAGATGATGATGAGGCACAGTTGCATCTTAGTCTTGTTAATTCACTAAGTCAGGACGTCCAGGGTGCGGTGGTGGAAGACAAGGTGGAGGATGACATAGTCACTGTTAGCACTGCTGCCGGCTCCATGGCCGGCTCCTTGCTCACTGCCTCTGGCCCGAGCTCCTTCGCTGCACCTGCTCTGCCGTGCGCCTCCCGTCTCTCTGTGCCCCAGCGTGCTGCATCTTGGCATATTCCCCCACTACCCTCTGCCACACGCACTGTGCCTGCAGGCATGTGCCTAAGGGCCAGGGCGCGCAAACCCTCACTGATTTTACCTCCCTGTGTGACCTGACCCGACAGTTCCTGCAGACCAATGGGAGACAGCCACCGGGTATTTCAGGCTGCCCTCCCTAAGTGGAGGCGCCTGACTATTGAGTTCCTAACTTTATACTTAGGTCCCGCTTGCCTCCGCTAGTCTCAGTCTGCCATCGCTTGCTTTTGCTTGCCGTTGCTAGCCACCACCAGCTACTGTTAGCTATTTTGTCTCCTAACCCCCGTGTGTCTCCTTCTGTCTCTTCCAGAAGCCTGCTCCAATCCTGCACCCTCCTGGTGTCCTGCTCTGTCCCTTCCTCCGCACTCCTCCATACCCACTCCTCTTGGTCACCTGTCTCCTCCGGAATTCCTCCCAGTCATCTCGTCCCACCTCAGTTCCTGCACGTCTACCTGAGCCGACCCCTGGTCCGGGAAGTCGTGGTGCTTGAAGTCCCTGAGCCTGTCCCTAACAGTCCCTGTATAGAGGTTGGTTCCACCTGGCATGCTCGCTCGGGGAGAGTTCGGTACCATGGTCCAGAGGGTCCACTCTTGAAGCCCTTCTCCTTTGGCATAACAGTCACCAACCCAACCTGGGAAGCTGGCGGGCAGAGCGAGGCTCATAGTGCTGAGAGGACTAGATCAGCAGCACTGAAACAAATAGGAAGATGCAGTAAAGTAACCAGAGGGAGATGGTAGGCAACTGTTCTGCTGAGCACAAACATTCCTGAATTTCTCCGTCAGAGAGATAGGTATTCCCCAGTAAGGGACTCTTTTTAAATAGAGTTCTGAGACAAATAAAATTGCTATTTGCAACCTGTGCCATGCCAAGATCAGCAGGGGCCTGACCACTAAGAACCTAACTACCACCAGCAAAATCAGGAACATGTCATCCAAGCACCCAACTTGGTAGTTCGAACGCCTGGGTCAACTACTGGTGCCATTGAGGGACATCACTGACTCTTCCATTGTGCTAGGTGCTTTCCAATCCCCTGTTCAAAACACTGGCACACATGCCTCCTAACCTGCACCTATCCTTTCCCATTTTGACTTACCATCAAGGACTTCCATTTCCTTGTCCCAACCCAGCATTCAGTTGAAAGTTCCCAGACACCCACCGACAGGCCCAATTGGTAAATGGTCACATTTCCATGGAAGATTTCCGCTGATCCAGGGTGCAGCGGACCCAAGTAAAATGGCAGCTGCACAGGTGCATAAATACCAAATGAAACAGCCAGCCTACAATCAGGGATTGGCCGTGCGGTACACCAGTGCAGAAAAAATAATCTGCATGTGGCAGTGTGCATTTGGGCCTGTCTGGTTTGTAACTGAATTTTTTGGAGGATTTTTTTTCCTCTTTTTGAGGTTTTCATGTTAGAGATGGGACTGACAAGTGTAAGGAACTTTGACGCAGTTTGTCAGCTTCCGTATTAAGGCCTTAATATCAACCAATACCTTACATATATTGATATGTTTTTTGTGCACTTTTTGCACAAACAAATGGTTCTGCAAACTTGTGGCCTCTGTTCACATGGGATGCATTCTAGTTGGCACTGGGCAGCCCCCCTATATGGTGTTACTAAGAGGTTGTGAGCCAGAAGCCCTGCATTCCCTGTGTGAACACTGCCACATGCGGATTATTTTTTCTGCACCGGTGTACCCTGATTGTAGGCCGGCTGTTTCATTTGGTATTTATGCACCTGTGCAGCTGCCATTTTACTTGGGTCCGCTGCACCCTGGATTAGTGCAGATGCATTTGGGCCTGTCTGGTTTGTAACTTAATTTTTTGGAGGATTTTTTTCCTCTTTTTGAGGTTTTCAAGATTTCCGCTGACTCATAGCGGCAGCCGTCCGTTGGTACTTGGTTCCCAGCCGCCATTTTTTGTCCTGGAGTGGCGTCCCGGCCTTTTACAGGTACCTGTCCAGGAACATCACCCATGCCCTTACCAATGATTTGCTGCCATTGTCCACTCAGCAACCGACATGTGGATGAGTGCTCCTGGCCAGGGACGCTACATTTCCATGACGGCACACTGGGTGAACATTGTGGAAGCTGGGGCCGAGTGACACCCTGGCATAGTGCATGAGCTCTCAACACTGAGGATTGCTGGCCCTTCTTCTATCAGGGTTTCCTCCAACTCCTATAGCAGCAGTTCCTGAACTCGCTCCTGCTCCTCCTCATCCTGTTTGTGCTCTCTCAGAGAACGTCATCCAGTAGAAAGCTGGAAGCTCTGCAGCACTGCCTCAGAGAAGCAGCAGCAGGCTCTGCTGAAGCCAGTTTGTCTAGGATATATACCTCCCTCCATATATATATGCGCAACTTTTTTTAATTGTCTGTCAACTTAATCCAGAGGTAATAAATCTGTAATGTAAAGAAAAATGCTGATAAAGCAGCCAAATAGCAGGTATATAATTGCAAAATTAAATATTATATATCATATATCTCCATATTTAATATTTTTTATGGCTTGTTTGAAGAGCATTTAATTTATTGATGCATTGTATCACAATCATTTTATTTTGCTATAAATTCCAAAGATGAGATTTACATATGATGTTTTTTGTTTATTGTATACAAATAATCTTGATAAAGGCAAAAAGAGCCAAAATGTTGGTTACCATTTCACTGGTTGCCTGAATAAATACATTTGAAAATATTTTTTTTTCTCTTGTGCACATCTTATGCCGAAGTTTATAGATCAGATATTTATAGAATTTTTCCTTCTGAGCACAGAATTTACTGGCAGTGCAAGCCCCCTTTTCTATTTTTTGATTACAGGGAAGTGTTGGCTGTATGGAGCTTCACACAAATAACTGACTATGTTCCGCTGCCATTCCCATGACCTTCACGTTACATTCATCTTGGAAAAAATAAAAATAAAAAAAGAGTACTGGTTGTTCACTCATGCTGCAAAGCAAACTTTGCATCTCTTCTTCCTGAGGTGGAGAGGTCTTCTAAAATGGTGCTATACCAGAAGGCCATTGTGGAAAATGTTGCATAGCTTGGTTGCAGAAGAAACTTGTGAGAGTAGATTACATGGTGTAATTCAACTTTTTATCTTCACAGAACATGAGGTACATGCATCAGCTTCTTAACACAGCATAACAGGAAGTCTGAAAGGACCTTTTACCAGAGAGAAAATGAAACCAAAGTACAATAAGTATGCATGCATTGCATTCATCTAAGCATATAACAGTAACAACATCACCATATACTGTCAGAAAAGTGTAAACTCCTCCTGCACACAAATAAGTCTGTATCTGTTGTATATCTGCCAACAGAAAATATATTGAAAAATTTTCATCAGACAATGCTTGCTGCAGGGGGCCAGTTTCCTTGCCCAATCAAGGAGGAGAGGCCAGGGAGACACACAGCAGAGGCAGGTGTACACTGTGAAAGGCATGGGCCAAATTCATGACACCAGCCCAGCACTCAGGGCCTGATGACTGAGTACTTTTGACAAGGAGTGAAAGGATTTTAAAGATCAAGCAATAACTGGTAGACCAAACCAGCGCACTCCCTAATTCCACTGTGACTTTCAACTATTGGGTCTTAAAGCTGGACATCTGGCATGAGCTTTTCCTCTATGCCTTGGTGGTGTTGTGCTGCCCTGCCACTAGCATTTTGTCTGATCAGGTTTCTAGTGCTGCCAGGAGGTCATAACAGACAGGCGCTTTTGGCTGTCAACAGAAAATGCAGACAGGATCACTTTCGGAAAACTGAACAAAGCTTTGTTTAGCCCCCCATTTAGAAACTCTGCAAATCTTTAGTCTCTTTTTATTTTGTAAATGTTGGAGCATCTGGAACAGGTTGTGGGGCCTCAGAGACTGGAAGCTACATCTGTTTTCACTGCCAGGCAGCAGTATTCTGTCTCATCTTGTATCTCCTTCAAATCCTGTCCAGAAGATATGACTTCATCCTCATTAGCTGCAGAGCACAATATATTTGATTCTACAGACGGACCACATTTTTGTTTCACATGCTAAGCAAAACACTGTAAAGCAGTTTTGCAGGATGAAAGCAGTGCACCAGCAGCTACTCTGCATCAAGTGGCAATTCATTCACATGCCTTCCCATGAACTGAAACTCAGAAGTATTGTGAGCAGCAATGCCTTACACAGTCTGGCTGGTTTATGGTAAGCAAAGTAACAAACATTCCATGCATGGTCCACATCGCAAACTTAATAGTGCAACATTTCTTTCAGAAAATATAAACTTAAGGAAGGTGGTGGCTATGGCTAGAAAAGTGTCCACCCATTTAAATAGATCTTATGTGGCAAATCATACCCTCCTGTTTTTGCAAAAAAACATCAAAAATGGGCCTCTAGATTGCCACCTAGTTTATGAAGTCACATCCTGCTGAATATCAACACTGTATATACTGCAGCATTTGTACCAACAGTATAAAGCAGTGGTGGACTACATCATTGAGGAGTCAACCTAGAGCATGGGTTACTTTGAGATCCAACACTGACAGCTAATGAGGGATGAGTGTCACCTACTAAAGCACTTTAAAGAGGTGACAATCAAAGATGTATGCCCAGTAATATTTATTCTGGAACAACACTCATTAGCATACAAGAAAAGAAGAAGTAAGAACACTTGTTCAGGGCTGCCCTGTATCTGTTGGAGACCCTCAAGGTCCATGTCAGTTGCTGCAGGATTTGAAGGAACAGGAAAAGGATGACCATCAGCCAGTGGATGTAAAGGAATACATACAGTATACAGTACTTGGCACAGGCAGGGGATGAGGCAGACAGTCTGAGAGAATAGATGATGATGATGACATTTGCTATGACAATCAACCACGTCAGCAGGGTGATGACAATTAAACAAATAAGCCTTAAATCGTGCTGGAAAGCATGACAAGTCTAATGCAGCAAGGATTATGAAAGGACAGGTGCTTTGTTAGCATGAAGTAAAGTGAAGAGTAATGGATAGCTTGCTTTTATACCCTTACTACAGAAGCAAAATGGGATAATTTTTTACAGCATCTGAAAAAGGGAGCTCAGATGGGATTATCATCAAGATAAGCTCTGTTTCCTGCCCTTTGTAGCTATTGCCAAGTTAACACCTGCTTTCTGCACAGGTGATGAGCAAACTGCTCTGTAATTCTAAATTAGAAAAAAAGAACGTCACTGCTTAAACAAAAAGGAGGTGCACGGATAGGATCCCAACCCTTACAATATAAAATATGTCGAATCGGGCACTCTCAAAAAAGGGCTAATTTTTATTGCAATCAAGAAATAGTGTATCAATATATAATGCTTCTGTCTAGATGACCTTCATCAGATATGCACTGCAACAAGACAAAACAAACAAAATTAAATTATTATACAGCTTGTCAAGCGATGCCTAAGAGACATTAAACAAATTGGAGAAAAAAGAACAAAAAGCAAATACAAATAATGAACATAGGTCAGTACAAGAAGATACAGTGGTATACAGTACATGATTACCTTGTAACATATAATTCCATAAATGTCTGAAGATTAAACTCTGGCTGATTAAATTTCTAACAGCAGCCTGTCAAAGACGAAAAGAATGTATAAAAAACATGAACAGAGCTATTATGTACACACCCTTAACAATAATCAAACAGGACATTGCAGTTCTATATAGTCATGGTACATATAAAGTCCTCATACAGTGAGGTACATAGAAGCTATAGTGCATAGGTGGAATTGAGAATAACTGTGCTGCATATTTAGTCACAAAAGAGTATTGCTTACATGAAAAACTCCTCTCAAGACATGTGAATAAAAATTAATTGGTAAATAATATATCCAATTGAGATTGGACAAAGAAGCACATAAGGGCAATATAGAATACTATCTGGAAACAAGGTATGGTAGTATGCTTAAGTGCTTATTTCTTAACCCTGCGCTTGGAAACCAGGAATGCCTGGTGCAGTATCGTGATGTGACGTAAGTCGCAATGGTTGTATGCCAGGAACGACCAAAGTGTTATATATTGATACACTATTTCTTGATTGATTGCAATAAAATTAGCACTTTTTGGGAGAGTACCGGATTCCACATAATTTACTCTGTAATTCTTGCAGACATAACAGTTCCCGCCTGTGCCAGCATTAGATTTTCAACAAGTAACCAAGGCTACAGCTGCCGCAGCAATACCTACGGTATATTTGACATGATGAACAAGATGTTTTAACTGCTGCTTCAACAACCTGGTGTACTTCAGCAAACACAGACAACTTAGCTGAAAAGCTAAGTTCGGTCATACATAGACTATGTCCTTTGTCAGACATTTACACGGAGCCGAGATCCAGTGGAATTCTGGGTCAACAAACTGGACCAGTGGCAAGAACTGGCCAAACATGATATGGGTGTACTGTCAAGTCCAGCCTATTGTGTCATGTCAGAGAATGCATTCAGTGCAGCCTGTGGATTTGTCACACCAAAGCAACCAGGTTATCTGCAATAAGTGTGGAAAACCTAACATTTTCTAAAAATGGATAAGTATAGACTTTCATGTACGGATGGTCAATGCCAATTATTAAATCGGCTGTACCATTTGTCTTCCTGACTGTCTGTTAATTGTCTTCTCCCACATTCTACTTTCACCAGTGCTGATGAACATCACTAAGTGAGCCATATCCTCCCTATCTATTAAGTTAGCTTTACTGTAGTACTGCTACCATTGCCGGCCATAAACTGCCATACATCTCTTTGCCTGCCTTGTGCTAATTCTTTACCGTTCTTCTCCTGTCGCAGCCACTGGACAAAAATGACAGCCACACATTTCCTGGCTGTCCACTGAGTTTCATAGTGTTAGACTGTAAGACGGTACTGCTTCTGCCAAGGCTGCCATTGCTTGCCATAAACTGCCACATATCACCCTGCCAACACTGTCCTTAATTTGACCTTTCTGCGCCTACTGCTACCACTGCACAGCCACACATCTTCTGGCTGCCCCCTGTGTTTAATAGTGCTTGATAATGCTACTGATGCTGGGAAACATACTCTCTTCAAGGTACACAAACGAAACTGCTTTCAAAATAGGTGTACATTTTGAAAAGGCTTGGTGACAGCAAGCCATAGCTTTTTCACTTTGAAAATAGTTTTATCTCTGTTAAAAGAGGGGTAATTTTTGGACAGTTTAAGAAAATGCCTTTGTAATTGCTTAATCATTTTGTCATGAGCAATTCTGTTGTGGACCTCAAAGAGGAATAATTTTAACTTCTTGTTTGGAACAACAACTTCTTCACATTCAAAATAGTATACCTTTTTTGCATCCATAAAAAAAGGTCAATTTCTGAAAGGCTTGATAAAAAGCATATGTAATTGTCTAATCATTTTGTGAATAGCAGACCAGGTTCAGACACCAAACATTTTTCACTCTCAGCTGAGAAACAATAACTTCTTTAAGTTCAAAACAGTGCATTGAATAGTAAACGAATAATGTTTGGACTGCTTGTGCCAAGATCTTCGATTTGCACTGCCTATGTACAAACAACAGCAAAGCATGCATCTTCCCCCCAAAAGGGAACATTTTTGGACTGTTTAAACATTTTAAGTAGCCTACAAAGCCTAACAATATTTTGCATGGTTAAATAGGCTGCTGGACACTACCGATTACAATCTGTTTTTCCTTACCCAGATTGATTGAAGTCACTTGAATTAAAAAACTTTGTTTGCATTACAGAGCTTAAAAAAGTTCAACAGATGCCAAGAGGAATTCAAAGTGTGATACATATATTTTTCAGGCAATTAGCGGCAATTTTGTTAAGTGACTAGATTTTTGGGAAAAAGCCAGCATATTAGAATTTCCAAAGATCCACTAAACTCGATTCCCAACTAATTAATCCAAAAGTTAATTAACTGGCTTACAGAGCAAATTCTATTGTATAAATCTAATCATTCGAATCTGATCCTGTAAAAGAATGAAAGTGTAGAAAAGGTAAGTCACCAGATGAATTGGCTATCTATCTATCTATCTATCTATCTATCTATCTATCTATCTATCTATCTATCTATCTATCTATCTAGCATTAATGAAACATAGATCATCATATAAGCACATTTTAAACTATATAGTACTATCAATGATATTTAATTGATATTCTGCAATAGCCTACCAAAAACATTTTGTGTGTGGAGCATGAAAGTGAGGTTTAGTACTATGGAATTACCACAAGAGATTTCTTTGAAATCGCACACTGACATTATCCGTTATAGCCTAGTCTGTATCAGACTACTGAAAAGGTGATGTGAAGTATAAAGTACAATGAAGAACCCA
Source organism: Dendrobates tinctorius (assembly GCF_039654945.1). Taxonomy (NCBI): domain Eukaryota; kingdom Metazoa; phylum Chordata; class Amphibia; order Anura; family Dendrobatidae; genus Dendrobates; species Dendrobates tinctorius. The sequence goes on along the minus strand of NW_027361741.1, from coordinate 30,702,876 downwards.
GCACTCCTTCCCTCCCAAAATGTATCATTCTTCAAAGGGGTTATCTGGAACTTTATAAAAACCCCAAAAATGTACCCAAGCACTTGCAGGCATGTAATTTTCTGTTGTGCATGGCGCTGTTCTTAACTAGCACAGAACATTCACAGACCACTCTTGCCGGGGATTCATAGCACTGTAGTGGTCATTTTGTAATTCCGATTTTTTTTCTCCCATTGACTTGTATTGATATCGGAAATCGGAAATTCCGATATCCGATATTTTTTCAATATCGGAAATCGGAATTCCGATACGATATCGGGCAATATAGCTCATTCCTAATTATGAGGGGTTTTCTTGATTCATTGCTTACCTTTATCCAATTGGGGCTATATTAGGTTCTATAATTGTTACCATTAAAAGTATAATATTAGAGTATTCTCATAGCTGGTTATATACTCCATGTATTCTTAGCCAAATAGTTTCCACAAAACTCCCAGGCTCTGAAACTTCCATCTCTGTGAAAATAAACGATTTTATAACATACAATGCAACACCTCCTCCCCATTTATTAAAGTCTGTTTCTTGCAAATGAGTCATATCCTTCTAGCCTAGTATTCCAATCATCCCATCAAGTTTCAGTGATACCAATAACATAATATTTCTTTCCATGAGTTAGTAGCTCCAATTCTCCTTGTTTGTTGCCCATACTTTTAATAATGGCACCATAGACATAGCCAGTTATTTACCTGTAGAATCTTGGTACACCTCCTTATTTAATGGTATATTTACTTAGAATTTACATTAAGGCTAAGTGCACATGTACTGGAACTCTCGCGGAAATTACCGCGAGAATTCCGGAATTCCACGCTAGCATTTTGCAAGCTAAATACGCTTGCAAAACTAGCATTTTGCTAGCGTTTTCCAAGCGATCTGCAGCATCGCTTGGAGAACTGATTGACAGGTTGGTCACACTCATCAAACATAGTGTTTGACAAGTGTGACCAACTTTTTACTACTGAGGCCGCCTATGCGGCATCAATAGTAAAAGATAGAATGTAAAAAAAAAAAAAAAAAGCTATTATTTTTACCTTCCGACATCCCGCGCATCCGTTCCCAGTAATCCTTTGCGAAAATGCCCGCGATGACGTCCGTTCTCGCGGGATCGCGATGTCTCGCCGTAATTCGCGATGACGTCGCGTGAATGACCACGAGACTTCGCGATCCCGCGAGATCGGACGCCATCGCGGGCATTTTCGCAAAGGATTACTGGGACCGGAGCGTGGAGAGAGGCGGGAAGGCTGCGCAGGACGTCGGAGGGTGAGAATAACATAATTCTATTTTTTACAGGGATATGGTACCCAAAGCCCGGAGGACAGTCTCCTCTCCTCCGGACCGTGGGTACTATCCGCAATTGTTCTGCTTACTTTCCGCATGTTGTGCACAGCCACATGCGGGAAGGAAGTGGAACAATGCATTCCTATGGGTGCGGGATCGCCGCGATTCCGCAAAATAATGAGCATGCTGCGTTTTTTACCGCGAAGCGATTCCGCCGCGGTAAAAACCGCAGCATTAGCACAGCATTGCGGAATCCCATAGGAATGCATGGGATGCTTATTTTTCGCGTTTTCGCGGCAAAATCGCGTGGTTAAAACCGCCGCGGAAACGCAAAAAAAGCCACGTGTGAACTCAGCCTTACAATTTATATTTAAATGGTATGTATGGTTAGAAAATTGGTGACGTGTTCAATACTTATATCACCCACTGTACCTAGTAGTCAGTTCCTTGGTCTGAATTAATTTTGGGGTCTGATGTGGGGTCTACATTAATATGGGGGTTAGAGCTATGGATTAATACATATCATTCCCAATCCTGCATTTTCTACTGATAACAATGACAGTGTGCATTGTGCCAATGTTAAAATATTTTGCCAGCATGTCAGGATATGTTTGACAAGCATTGTTTTGTTATGCTACAACTGTCAACTCATTGCAGTATTTTGACGATCATGCATATAGTCATGCTGAAATCTTACTTTGAAAAAAAGTTGTTTCTTTACCTTGACATTAATGAAAAACGTACTCTTATTCTACCTTACACATGGAGCTGATAATTGCTTAGAGAGAAAGAGCATTGAAAACTTTGATTTATTTCCTTCATGTTCTAGTTACACTCCTTTCAACCTGATCTACATCATGATAAATGTATTTTTATAAGTTTGAACTTGGATATTTTTTTCAGCATTGTAGGTGTAGTAATGAGGACACTGAAGCAGTAGGAATATCTGAGGCACAGCATTAGGAGCTGCCACTAGATGCCAGTAGTGATGGGCGCGCACTGAAATGCTCAGTTACTCATTGTTCGAGTGGAGCAAATTGGAATGCTCGGGTACTCGACCCGAGCAATGAGCCCAATGTAAGTCTATGGGAAATTCAAGAATTTTTGCCGCAACCCCCCGGGGGTCTTTTTAAGGTCTAAAAATGTCTGAAATCGATGGGAACAGTGCTGAAATTACATGGGAACTTCATGGGGAAGACCTCTGGAAGCATTTCTGACTTCCATGTCACTGCTGTGAACAATGTTGTCAGAGTCTTACGCCACTTTTCCCGTTGCACAATAAAACATACAAAAATGAAATCAAAATTGATTTTCTTGGGAAATATGTTAAGGAACATTCTTTCCAGGGTGATGAATGGTATGTAAGGCAAAATAAATAACCCAAAACAAAAATGTTCCTCCACCACTCGGGCTAAGCTCGCACATAGCGTTTTTGATGTACTTTTCACCTTTAGCATTGCTTTCAACCAAGACAAATGCATTCACTGGGAAATGTCATTTTAACATTTTACAACCTTATCTGGCCTTGTGGTGTGTGACACATCATGTTTCATTTATGAAGGAGGGACGGTTAAAGGAGGAGAGCCATCAGGTGGACTTGAATGTTCTTAAAGGGACAGCAGTTGGTCCTTATTATTCTTAGGCTAGCATTTTTGCTCGCAGCGCATGGCGCCGTTAAGCCCCACCCCCTGCCGCGCCCCCTCCGGTCATCTCCGTGCGCTGGCCGTGCGCTAGTAGGATTTTGCGTGTGCTGCACCCTTTGGACGGTGCTCCAAGCGCACCAAAATGCAACATGGTGCTTTTGGCACATGTCGGCGCACCGTCAAAAGGGCGCAGCGCATGCAGAATCCTACTAGCGCACGGCCAGCGCACGGTCTGCGCACACTATGCTAAAGATAGGGTGTGCAGATCGCATGCAGAGATGTGCGACACTAGGTGGAGATGACCGGAGGGGGCGGGACTTAACGACGTCGTGCACTGCGGGCAAAAACGCTAGTCTGAAGCTAGCCTTAGAGAGCCATCAGCCGGCTATGCTTTGTTGTTCCCATTATTAAGCAGTGGGTCACCTATACTGCTATTGCCTATGCATTGAATGCAAGGCCGGCCCAAAATTTGGACGCACCCCAATATCCCATTGAACAGACATCCTGGATGGCCACATGAAATCAAAGTTGCCATTCTTATTTATTTGATACTGCCATACTGTTAGTCTATGCATTGAATGCAAGGCCTGCCCTGCCCTGCCCCAAAGTTACATGCACCCCAGCTTTGTTGTTCCCATTATTAAATAGTGTGTCTCCTACACTGTTATTGCCTGTGCATTGAATGCAAGGCCTGCCCCAAAGTTACATGCACACCAATAACCTATTGAACAGAGGTCCTGGATAGCCACGTGAAACCAAAGTTCCCATTTTTCTTAATTTGCTACTCCCGTTATGTTAGTCTTTGCATTGAATGCAAGCCTGCTCTGCCCCAAAGTAACATGCAACCCAATAACCCTTTGAACCAACATACTGGATGGCCACATGAAAACAAAGTTCACATTTTTCTTTATTAGCTACTCCTATAATGTTAGCTTATGTATTGAATGCAAGGACTGCCCTACCCCAAAGTTACACGCACCCCAATAACCCTTTGAACCAAACATACTGGATGGTTTTATGAAAACAAAGTTCCCATTTTTCTTTATTAGCTACTCCTATAATGCTAGTCTATGAAGTGAATGCAAGACCTGCTCCAAATTTGGATGCACCCTAATACCCCTTGGAAGAGACGTGGTGGAGGGCCTCCTTTCCCAATTTAAAGGAGCGGGTTTATTATACATGTAATGCCCATGCAGTAAGTGTATAGGCTGACAAACATTTCCCCTAGGGGGTACACATCAACATACCGTATAAACATTTTTTTTTTTTACGGGCATCATAAATACCCTTGAAAACAATAACATGGTTTCCTTCACAGTTGCTGCTGGGATGGTGTAGTTTTGTAGCAGAAATATGGCAGGCGTGTTGTTGGATGAAATAATCAGTAAAAGGGACATAGTGACAGCGGGAATAGGAACGTAAAGGATTAATAACAAGGGGGCTATGGAAGGTATGAGATCCAGAATCCAGCCTACAATGAATAGTCTTTTACCCACCACCAATTACCAGAATTCGTTTGATGCCCATCAGAAGATAGGTGTAATAGTGCTGCTTCAAATCCTCCAGCTGACGTTGATCCTGATACTATCTTAAAAGCACTCTTTAAATCCTCAGGGTCATCAGCAGTCATCCAACCAACTGCATTTAAGATTAAGTTCTGATGAGACCACCACAAATTGGAGACTGTAATAAGAGAGATTCCCAATTAACATATGGACCGAGAGACTCCTTAAAAAAAATCCTTCATTTTGCTTCTTGGGTTTTGTTTAGCGCTGATCACCACCTGGTAGTTGATGTTTGAAGGAGTCTGGCATCAGACGTTGGACAATCAATCCTGTTCCTAGCATTGCAGTACAGTTCACCTTCGTTGTGGGGCAGTTCCATTATTGAATCGAAAATTTCTATTTTCTCCTTGATCTAGTATTCTGATACAGCACGATTATGGATTGACTGTTATGTCAAGGTAGGCTAAATGTTGAATAACTTGTTTAAATTTCTTCAAAAATCTGTTTATACTTAAATGATAATCTTTGTTATTTTGTAGTTTTAATATCTGGATTCCTACAAATGGATATGAAGACCTGCATATTCCAGTAAATAAGGGGGGAATTGCTAAGTGTCCACTGATTGTTTTCTAGGCCAATAAAGTTTTTATGCCTAACTAATGTTTCACACTGTGAAAATGTCATCCAGAACTCTAAAATCGTAGGCAATACTTATAGCCCTGCAGCTGAAGCATGCTGTGCTATCTGTAATCGGAATAAAGAGAAATGCTGAAGGGAAATAGCTCATGCTAATAGTGATCTAAATACTGAGATGTGTACAGAGGAATGATGGGAGGACACAGATTGTGGTTTTCTATCAACTTCATCTGCATTTACAAATTTGTATTTAATGCTGGTAATAAAAAATTTTTTTGAGTGTAGGCAGGGCACAGTGCCATACCACGACTATCTATTTGCTCTTCGTGTATAACCCTATTTTTTTTTTTAAATTGATATTTATTTGGTCTCCTCATTGGGAGGGGGAGGGCAACAAGAAACGATAGGTGAACTCTGCTGACACTAAAAACACCCCTTTGAAAACAATAACATGGATCTTGCATCACAGAGCACGTTCACCCTGGCGATCTAGTGGTGGTGTCGGAAGAGACATTGCAAATGGCCTACTAAAAATCTTTTCCCAATTTAAAGGAGAGGGTCTCCTATACTTAGAATCATAGATTCATAGAATCGTAGAGTTGGAAGGGACCTCCTGGGCCATGTGGTCCACCCCCTGCTCAAAGCAGGATTCGCTAAATCATCCCAGACAGATGTCTGTCCAGCCTCTGTTTGAAGACTTCTATTGAAGGAGAACTCACCACCTCTCGTGGCAGCCTGTTCCACTTATTGATCACTCTAACTGTCAAAAAGTTTTTTCTAATATCTAATCTGTGTCTCCTCCCATTCAGTTTCATCCCATTGCTTCTAGTCTTTCCTAGTGCAAATGAGAATAAAGATGATTCTTCTAATGCTCTAAGTGTATGGGCTGACAAACATTTCCCCCTGGGGGTACACATCAACATCCTGTGTAAACTTTTTTTACGGGCATCAAAAACACTTGGAAAAAAAACCTGGCTGTTGCATCACAGAACACGTTCACCCTGGTGATCTAGTGGTGATCTCGGAAGAGACATGGAGGATGGCCTACTAAAAATCTTTTGCAAATTTAAAGGAGCAGATCTCCGATGCTTGTAATGCCCATACACTGTTACGGGCTGGCGGAACGCACCAAATAATAAGAAGGTATAATGTGCGTTCGCAGCCCGGGGTCCTGGAAGACAGCCGGTGCATTACAAAGACCAAAGGGCATGACCAGATACTCAAAATGGCCATCCCTGGTGTTAAACGCTGTCTTCCATTCGTCCCTCTCATGGATGCGTATCAGGTTATAGGCCCCCCACAAATCTAATTTGGTGAAAACTCTCGCTCCTCGTAATCTATCAAACAGTTCCAATATCAGGGGCAGAGGATACTTGTTCTTAATAGTAATAGCGTTAAGACCCCTGTAATCGATGCAGGGGCGCCTTTCTCCATTCTTCTTCTGGACAAAGAAAAATCCCCCCCTCAATGGTGACACTGACTTCCTAATGAATCCTCTTGCCAGATTCTTCCTGATGTATTGAGACATGGCCTCTGTCTCTGGGAGAAATAAGGGGTAGACTCGACCCCGGGGAGGCTCAGCACCCGGCAAGAGGTCAATAGTACAGTCATAGGGGCGATGCGGTGGAAGGGTTTCCACCACCTTCTTGGAGAACACGTCTGAATACTGTCGATAGTGTTTGGAAAGCAAGGAAAGATCTGCAGGGACCTCGGTGGAGGCAACCTGAAAGCATTCTCTCAGATATCTACCCTCACATGATTTACTCCAACCAAGAATTTTCCCCGAGGACCACTCTATATGGGGAGAATGATACCGCAACCAGGGGACCCCTAGAAGGACCTGGTCAATACCCTTGGGCATGACGAGGAGGGATATCATCTCCTGATGAGATGGAGACACCGAGAGTATCAATGGAGTGGTCTGGTGGGTGATCTGTGAGGGCAGAGTCATGCCGTTCACTACTCTGACGGTGACTGGCTTAGATATCATAACCAGTGGTATTGCGTGCCATTGAGCGAAGGCAGATGACATAAAATTGCCCTCTGCTATGGAATCCACACAAACCTCAACCGCCAGAGTGGAAGAACCAAACTCAAGTGTCCCCTTAAAGGACAGCTTGGAGGAAAACGGCGCAGATTCTAGTGAGCCTCCTCCTACGGCCACTAGACGCGAGCCCTTTCCCGGCCGCTGTGAGAACCTGTTGGCTGGGTGACCAGACTGCTGGCAACTGTGACAGACCATGGGTACTCGTGCGGATCGGGACATGGATCCCACAAGAGAATCCCCCATGGCCCCTTGGAGCTCAGATGCCTGATCAGGGGGTTCCAGAGGTTTAACAAAACTGGGTGCCAACCTAAACCTCTGCCTAGACTGGGACCGCTCCAACCTTCGCTCCGAAAAACGAAGGTCTATGCGGGTAGAGATGGTGATAAGCTCCTCCAGTGTGGCAGGAATCTCCCTGTGGCCAAAGCGTCTTTTACATGGCCAGTCAGACCTCTCCAGAACACCGGAATGAGGGTCTTATCTGACCACTCCAGTTCAGAAGCCAGCGTCCGGAACTGGATGGCATAATGGCTGACCAGAGACGAGCCCTGCAATAATGCCAGCAGCTGGAGCGCGGTGTCATGGGTGACTCACGGTCCCAAGAAGACCTGCTTCAGAGTGCCCAAGAACTGAGAGGTACTCTGCACCACATGATCACCACGCTCCCATAGTGGTGTGGCCCACTCCAGAGCCCTGCCCACTTTAGCCTGTTCGGAGGGGAATCATGCAGCCAGCAGCTCTAGCTGTATGGGACATTGGCTGATGAATCCCCTACAAGAAGCACTATTGCCCGAGAACTTCTCAGGCAGCGGGAGATGGGATATAGTCGAGGCAGGGATGGCTGTGGACACACGATAGATAGCCACGGAGGCTGCCTGAACAGCAACCATGGAAAGATCCACAGCTAAGGTTGAGCGCTCAAGAGCCGCCAACCTGCCCTCCAGCTGCTGGATGTTCCGGAGGAGTCGCTGTTCATCCGCCATTACTAGCCAGTCCCTGGTGCTAGTATAATGTTATGGACTGGCGGAACGCACCAAATAATAAAGAAAGTACAAGGTGCGTTCGCAGCCTGAGGTCCACCGTGCAGAGATGGTAACTGCTGCTCGGTAATGGCAGACGTTATATGGCGGTACAATAGAGGAACACACAGGGTTAACTCCACCTAGTGTGTACAGAGGCAGACTCTGTTACCTCACTGAACTGCCCGACTGCCAAATACAAATGCTGCAGCCTGTTTATGCTCACAGAGCTTGGCAATGTGAGCAATGGTGTATAGACACAGAACTCTACCCCTGAGACACTGGGTTAGAGTCCCTCTAGTCACACTAGTGCTCGGCACCACAACCGTGGTGCCAGGAAGAACCTAAAATAATAAATAAAGTGTACTATGTGCGAACTGCACCGCTCTGGCGGATGCCACTAACCACCCGGACAATGGAGGAAAGTGCTAGACTTGCGCACGGCATTGCACTGGCGGATGCAGCAGCCAAATGCGATACTGAAGGTGCCCAGAGCTAAATGGCACCATATGGCACTGTGTGAAGTGCTGAGATGTGAAAGCACCGTGGCGCAGACCAAGCCACTGACAGGCACTGACTCTATCTCTATATCCCTATAATATGCGTATCCAATGGAGTGGAGTCTTAATGAGTCAGTCACCAATTTCATGCATCCATCATCACTCACACAAAATACAATTTGAGTCTATACTAGCGCATGGCCGAGCCGACATGGAAACCTTTTATAGCAGCGTCCTTCCGGGACCTTCCTGATGGTCCAATCCGAGCTGGAGAAGGACCTGAGCATGTAACCTCTGATCTCCAATGAGAGATTGTCCCATGGGCATGCTCAGTGGATCGAAAGGAGGACTTAGTCCCTGTAGTAGCTCGCTGCTGACCAGCATGCGTTGCTATAGCTGGACCAGAGGTGGCAGCAGCAACCAAACCCACAGTGCTAGTCTGAGCAGAGCTCCGGGATCGACGAGTCTGCTGAACAACCTCCTCTGTGGCCAGAGAGGAATGGGAGGCCGCCGAAGGCAAGGTTCGGGATTCCTGCTGTGCAGCGACAGGAACCCGACGCCTTACATACACTAAGTGTATGGGCTGACAAACATTTCCCCCTGGGGGGTACACATCAACAAAATGTGTAAAAAATATTTTTACAGGCATCAAAAATACCCTTTAACACAATCACGTGGCTGTTGCATCATGGACGACGGTAACCATGGTGATCTGGTGGTGGTGGCTGATGAGGGTGAGGAGAAGGAGAAGGATAACAGCAAATAGGGAAATACCTCCGCAACAAAGGCCCTCTGGTACTGCCCCATTTTAGTAGACCTATATGCCTCTGTAATAAGAGATTGAAAGTTCTCATTTTAGAGTGGGTCAACCAGTAATGAGTGTCACCCAAAATTTTGAGAATGCGAGGGTCACGGGAAAGGCAGTGCAACATAAAGTCAGTCTTGAGTGGCAGACTGTTAACAAGCAAGACTTCCATGTCCTCATCAAGAGGACGACTGACCATGCTCTCTCCTCATCCTCCTTGTCCTCAGGCCATCCATGCTGAACAGATGGTGGTAAACAGATGGTATGAAACTAGCTCCTGTTCTTCTTCCTCCTCCTCTTCCTCATTGAAAACCAATCCACGCTGGGATGACATGAGGATGGGCTGTGTATAATCACCCTGTATGGATCCGTGCTCTGCCTGCAATGCATCCGCTTTCATTGTGAGCAGAGAGCTTTTCAAAATACAGAGAAGCTGTACGGTGATGCTAATTATGGCGTCAGCACCACTCACCATCTTGGTGAACTCCTCAAAATTTTGTAGGATAGTACATATGTCTGACATCCATGTCCTCTCCTGAGGTCTTATGTGTGGAGTCTGAACTGAATACCGACAGACTTGCTGATGCTGGTAGTCAACAACTGCCCTCTTCTGCTCACAAATCCTTTCCAAAGTAGAGTTACAACTTGTGGGGACATCAAACACCAGTCGGTGACCTGGAAGCTGCAAACATTGCTAAAGCATGGCAAGGGCAGCAGAAGCTGTAGCTGACTTTCTAAAATGAGCACACAGGCGGTTTACTTTCACAAGCAGATCCGGCAGCTCCGGGTAGCTTATGAGAAACCGCTGAGCAACGAAGTTAAACACATGGGCCAGGCATGGTACACATGTGAGCTCACACAAGATTCCAGCTATTGTCACTCATGACCATTCCTGGCAGTAGGTTCAGCAATATCAGATACAGATCTGCCTGCTCTTTCTTAGCTGTCCACAACTCTTCAGAATTGTACGGTTTGTCACCTAAGCATATTTGCTTTAGCACAGCCTATTGCCTCTTGGCTGAGGTATTGCTGCAGTGCTTCCAGCTTGTGACTGATGTGGTCATTACAGAGATGGAGGCTGAAGAGGAGGAGGTGTAGGAGCTGTAATCTGTGGGGGCAACCCTGACTGACATAGGGCCGGAAATCCTCTGTGTCAGAAGGATATATTCTATCCCAAGGTCCGACTGGGTCTCGGCTTCCACTATGTTAACCCAGTGTGCCATCAGCGAGATGTACCATCCCTGCCCACAAGCACTTGTCCACACGTCTGTGGTTAGGTGGACTTTCCCAGTAACAACATTGTTGAGGGAACGGGTAATGTTGTGGGACATGTGCTTGTGTAATGCCTGGACAGCACACAGGGAGAAATAGTGGTGGCTGGGGACAATGTGCTTTGGGACGGCCGTCGCAATCAGGATGCAGAAAGCTTCTGTCTCTACGAGCCTAAAAGGAAACAACTCGAGTGCAGGCAGACAAGAAATGTGTGAATTTAGTACTGTGGCCTGTGGGGCACTGGCTGCGTATTTCCGCTTGCGATCCAATGACTGGGGTATGGACAACTGAAGGTTGCGGTGGGACAAGGACGTGGAAATGCTTGAAGATAGTGCTAGTTGAGTAAGGGCACTGACAGGTGGAGGGCAGGAGGCATCTTCGCATGCACCGTGGACTGGGGATTGGCTTGCATGCACAACAGTGAAAGAAGCAGTGGTGTCACCTGCAGACACTGTTCCTGGAACCTGGGGTTCTGCCCACAAAGTTGTGTGCTTTGCTGCCATGTGCTTGATCATGCTGTCTGTGGTCAGGCTGGTAGTTTTGCTACCCCTGCTGATGCGGGCATGGCAGGTGGTGCAAATGGCCTGTTTGAGTTTATCGGCAGAGTCTTTAGAAAACAACCAGACTCGGGAAGACCTAACAGTTGTGCTGCCAACTTCCATTGTGTTGGTGTTACGAGGAACGTTTGCCCACCATCTAACTGCCATTGTGTCTCATCATCATCCACCTCTTGTGACACGTTGACATCGTCACCTTTGTGTGACCGTGGCTGCTCAAATATTTGGACATCGCTACATGCAATCTCATCTTGCCCTGCTTCAAGTGGACCTGGCGAGGGGCCTGAATCTATAAATGGAAAAGTGAACAGCTCTTCGGAGTGCCAAGTGTGGGATCAGTTGTCTCCGGGCACTCGGCATGGTGGGAGGAAGGATGATCAAGGTGAGGAATATGCGGTCCAGACTCATGGGTTCTCAGACTAGACCATGTGAAAGACAGGGTGGTGGTGGTGGCTGCAAAGTGACTGCAAGCATTTTCTGCTATCCAGTCAAAAACCTTTTGACACTGCTCTGGGTTCAATAGTGATGTGCTGCTGCGGTCCCCTAGTAATTGGGACAGGAATTTCGAGCGATAAGATGTGGGTGTTTGTTGTGGTCCAATTTCAGCTTGTCCACAGCCTTGGCCTCTGCATGCACCATCACCATCACGTCCACTTCCCTGACCCATGCCATGCGCTTTGCCCATTTTAAATGGACTACAATATTTTCCACATTCACTACAAATGGCTGAATTTGGAGCAAATTTATATGTGATCCGTGTGCGGGAAAACCACAGTTTAAAATATGTGGCCTGTAGGTAACAATTTGTTTTTCAGCAAACTGGTGTCAATAACTAGGCTTAGACACAGGAAAAACAGTTGAATGGAGTCCTCAAATGCCACAATTTGTAGCCCACAGATAGATGAGGCGTGTGACGGGGATACCACACTGTAAAATATGTGGCCTGTTTTTTTTTTTACAGAAAAATAGTGTTTATAATTGGAGTAACACACAGCAAAAACAGTTGGAGGCCTCAAATGCCGCAATTTGTAGCCCACAGACAGCTGAGTCGTGTGACAGAGATACCACACTGTAAAATATGTGGCCTGTATTTTTTGCTGCAGCAAAATAGTGTCACTAACTAGGGTAGTACACAACACAAACAGCTCAATGTAGGCCTGATATTTCACAATTTTTAGCCCACAGATAGAAGAGGCGTGTGACGGAGATACCACACTGTAAAATAAGTGGCTTGTATTTTTATTTTTTTACCGCAAAATAGTGTCAAGAACTAGGGTAACACACAGCAAAAACCAGTTGAATGGAGGCCTCAAATGCCACAATTTGTAGCCCACAGATAGATGAGGCATGGGACGGAGATACCACACTTTCAAATATCTGGCCTGTATTTTTTTTTGGCCAGTAAAATTGTGTCGATAAGTAGGCTAAGACACAACAAAAACAATTCTATGGAGGCCTGAAATAGCTGAATTTTGACCACAATGATATGCGATTCCTATGGCAGACAAAGCCCCATGGATATTATCTGCCCTGTAGCTAAATATTGCTTTGGCAGCTAAATATTTTTTGGCAGCAAAATGGTGTCAAGAAATTGTATAAGACACCCCAAAATTTTTTTACAGTACCACAAAAATGGCAGAATTTTCAGCGCACTCAGGTGTGATCGCTGGGATGGGCAAACCCGTTTAAAATAGCTGGATTTTCATGCTGTACTATGAAAGGATCTGGCTGAGGTGTCAACAAGCAAATGTAGAAAACAACAAGTGCTCTGGACATTATTCCTGGCCACTGATACCTGGGGCTATGTATATACGGTCAATATTTGTAATAGGCAGAAGCAGACAGTAATGGATTGGACCCTCTTGATGTATGCAATGAAGTATGCCACATCCAATGCCTGCCTGTCTAGCAGTGATATCTATATACCCAAATACAGTGCCTGCATGCCTTGCACTGATATGTATATACCCATATACACTCGCTACCTACATAGCACTGCAATTGCCCTGTAATTAGTCCTTAGAAGGACTGTTGATTTAGCTGGATTTGTGTATTCAATTATGGCATACCCACAGTAACTGATACCCCACCTATTCTGTCCCTATCGCTGCAGCAACTATCTCTTCCACCGGTTGGTGGAAAGCACAGCTTTCCGTGAACTCATGGCCTATGCAGTACCACGCTATGACCTACCCAGTCGCCACTTATTCTCTCGCAAAGCCATCCCAGCCCTCCACCATCATGTGAAAGACCGCATTGTCCATGCACTCAAGCAGTCAGTGAGCGGAAAGGTGCACCTCACAACTGATGCATGGTCCAGTCGGCATGGCCAGGGCCGTTACGTGTCCATCACTGCGCACTGGGTTAATGTGGTGGATGCAGGGTCCACAGGGGACAGCGGTGGTGGGACAGTGCTGCCTAGCCCACGGTATAGGAAACAGTTGGCTGTAGGCATTCGACCCTCCTCCTCCTCCTCCTCCTCCAGAAGCGAAAGCTCATCCACAGAGCGCAGTCGTACGAGCACTCCATCTGCAGCTGCCACTGTTGCACACGATGTGTCCCCCTATCGAGCAGCTAGTGGAAAGCGTCAGCAGGCTGTGTTGCAGATGATGTGTTTGGGCGACAGACACACCGCCGAGGTGCTGGCCGAGTACTTGAAGCGACAAACTGAGTCATGGCTGGGCAGTGTACATCTTGAGGCAGGCAAGGTAGTTAGTGATAACGGCCGTAATTTTGTGGCAGCCATAGCCCTTTCAAAACTCAGCCACATACCTTGCTTGGCTCACACCTTGAACCTGGTGGTGCAGTGCTTCCTCAAAAATTATCCGGAGTTAACAGCCCTGCTCCAGAAGGTGCGAAGACTGTGCGCGCACATCCGCCGGTCGCCTGTACACTCCGTTCGTATGCAGAAGCTGCAGCGATTGCTCCACCTTCCCAACCACCGCCTCATTATCGACATTGCAACAAGGTGGAACTCCACCCTGCACATGGTGGAGCGGCTGTGCGAGCAGAGGCAGGCCATAATGCATTTGTGGGAGGATACACGGCCAGGCACTTTGAGAGCAGACATGGAGTTGACAGGCATGCAGTGGTCGAAGCTGAAAGACCTTTGTAAAGTCCTTCAGTGTTTTGAGGAATGCACACGGCTGGTAAGCGCAGACGACGCCATCCTAAGCATGAGCATCTCACTTATGCGTCTGCTCATGCAAACTTTGACGCACCTTAAGGAGCAGGCGTCTGCAGCCAATGTTGATGAGGAGGAAGAGGAGGAGGGAATCCTTGATGACATTCAGCCATTGTCTGCTCAGGGACCTCTCCTGGACGAGGTGGAGGAAGAAGAGGAGGAGGAGGAGGATGATGGGGATGATTACTTAGGGGAGGAGGATGCATCTCGTGGGGCAAGTGAAAATGTTGGCGTGGCAAGGTCTGGTACAGGGTTTGTGCGTGACTGGAGGGATGTGGATTTGCCAGAAAGTGCTCCTCCACCCAGCACTCGCAGTGCATCATTGACACCGGGAACATTGGCCCACATGTCAGATTATGCCTTGCGGATCCTAAAAAGGGACCCCCGCATTGCCAAAATGATGAACGATGACGACTACTGGTTGGCCAGCATCCTGGATCCACGCTATAAAGGCAAATTACAAAACATCATGCCACAGGAGAACCTTGACCTAATATTGGCTAATAAACAAGCAACTCCGGTAAATCGGTTGCTTGAGGCATTCCCAGCACACAGCAGCGGTGATGGTTCTCACACGAGCCGTACGGGCCGGGGGCAGCTTGGCAGAGGTGTTCGTGGTGCACACAGCAGAAGTGGCGTTGGAGACAGGGGTTTCATGACAATGTTGTGGACTGATTTTTCAAATACCGCTCACACAACTGGTAATACTGCATCGATGGAAAGTGACAGGAGACAGCAGTTGTCAACTATGGTTACAAACTACTTTTCCTCCCATATCGATGTTCTCCCACACAGGTCATTCCCCTTTGACTATTGGGCCGCTAAACTGGACACCTGGCCTGAATTGGCCCAATATGCCTTACAGGAGCTCGCTTGCCCAGCTGCAAGTGTGCTATCGGAAAGAGTCTTCAGTGCAGCTGGATCAATCCTGACAGAAAAAAGGACCCGTCTGTCAACCCAAAATGTGGATGATCTAACCTTCATTAAAATGAACCACGCATGGGTTTCCAAGGATTTTGTCCCACCTTCCCCTGATGACACATAGGGTGACAAAAAAATGGCTTGCTTTGGTCCACCTCTTCCTGGTACTTCACCTATTTCGCCTTTTGCATCAGCTGAATGTCCAACATCAACAAATGCCACTTTCTAAAACTCCCTAACTGTGCTGCCTCCCCCCCCATGGCCGGGGTCACCACCTAGCGCACGACACCGTGCGAGTGCCGTTGCCCTGGACAGGTGGGTAGGCCGACTCTTGGGCGCGGGCACTGGCACAGGGTCCCTCATAGTGCAATCAAGTGTCTCTGACGGTGGTGGTGCACACCCGCCGTCAGACACACCGCTGTACTATGAGGGGCCCAGTGCCAGTACCGACGCCCACGAGTGGGCCCCCCTTGCTTGGGCAGGGCCCCAGCATTTGCAATCTTTACCTCTACCTGCTCCTCCGCTGTGTAATCTGGGCCGTCAAATCCATACTGTGCCTGACACCGTCTGAGCCTGCCTCCTGAGACATATATTTTGAATGTGTACGCTATCCATACATGTTATCCAGGGATACGGTACCCTTTCTAACCTTTGTGCAATCACGTGCAATCCATAATGGGCCTGACACCGTCTGAGCCTGCCTCCTGAGACATATATTTTGAATGTGTACGCTATCCATACATGTTATCCAGGGATACGGTACCCTTTCTAACCTTTGTGCAATCACGTGCAATCCATACTGGGCCTAACACCGTCTGAGCCTGCCTCCTGAGACATATATTTTGAATGTGTACGCTATCCATACATGTTATCCGGGGATACGGTACCCTTTCTAACCTTTGTGCAATCACGTGCAATCCATACTGGGCCTAACACTGTCTGAGCCTGCCTCCTGAGACATATATTTTGAATGTGTACGCTATCCATACATGTTATCCGAGGATACGGTACCCTTTCTAACCTTTGTGCAATCACGTGCAATCCATACTGTGCCTGACACCGTCTGAGCCTGCCTCCTGAGACATATATTTTGAATGTGTACGCTATCCATACATGTTATCCAGGGATACGGTACCCTTTCTAACCTTTGTGCAATCACGTGCAATCCATACTGGGCCTGACACCGTCTGAGCCTGCCTCCTGAGACATATTTTGAATGTGTACGCTATCCATACATGTTATCCGGGGATACGGTACCCTTTCTAACCTTTGTGCAATCACGTGCAATCCATACTGGGCCTAACACCGTCTGAGCCTGCCTCCTGAGACATATATTTTGAATGTGTACGCTATCCATACAGGTTATCCGGGGAGAGAGGTTGGAAACTAGCTGATTGCAGACCCCTAATCCCATCACACAACCAGCAGTAGCCGTGGAGTGTTCCTACGGTGATCCTAGACACCTCGTCACAGCCGGAGATCTACATAAGCCCAAAGAGAGAAAAGGGAAAAACTGACTGCCCCAGAGCAGACCCCAAAGCAGTAGGCAGCCCCCAACATATAATGACGGTGAAGCAAGAAGAAAACACTAACACAGATAGAAAGACAGTTTGAGGAAACGATGGGGCCCAAGCTAACTAAAAAGGACAGGACAGAAAAGCTGCTGTCTGCAATCCGAGAAAACCCTGCTAAAAATATTACCAACACAACTGATAAGCAAAAAGGACTCTGAAGTCACTAGACTTCAAACCCTATATCAGCACTCAGAATATTCTGAAAGCAGAGCAAAGGAGAACACTGATCAAGGAAAAAGAATCCAGCACACCCCCAGGTGGGGTTGGCTGAACTCAGAAAACAAGGAAAACAAAACCAAAACTAATAAGTTCAATAGCAGAGCAAAAACTTATCTTTGGGAAGCAGGAATCAGACTGGTCTCCAAGAATCCAGCAGAGAAATCACCAGCCACTCAGAAGGGCGTCGGCTGCCTTATATCCAGTCTGAAGTTCCCGTTACCCAGTCACAATCCACCTGATCAGGTGTTTGGTTTCTTTCATCCAAATCAGCCTCACTACCTTCCTTCACCAGAAGAGGGAGATCCTCGGACACAAAAGGTGAATGAACAGATGAGCTCACAACAGTACCTCCCCCTTGAGGAGGGGTCACCGAACCCTCATCCAAGCCACCAGGCCAATCACGATGAGCCCGAAGAAAAGCACGCACGAATCTTTCGGCATGAATAACAGAGGCAGAGACCCAGGAATTATCCTCCTGACCATAACCCTTCCACTTAACCAAATACTGGAGACTCCGTCCAGCCAGACGGGAATCCAGTATCTTCTCTACCTCATATTCCATGTTACCTTCAACCAATACAGGGTCCGGAGGTGCCACCCCAGGAACAACTGGTTCAACAAACCTCTTCAGCAAGGACTTATGAAACACATTATGGATTTTAAATATGACAGGAAGAGCCAAACGAAAAGAGACCGGATTAATAATCTCCAAAATCTTGTAAGGTCCAATAAATCTAGGTTTAAACTTTGGAGAAGCCACTTTCATAGAGATATTCTTTGATGACAACCAGACCATATCACCCACCTTAAACCGGGGACCAATGGTCCTATGCCGGTTAGAAAACCGCTGGGCCTTTTCCTGGGAAAGAGACAACTTATCCACCACTTTGTCACAAATCTGCTGCATTCTTTCCACCACAGTGTCAACCCCTGGACAGGCAGAAGACTCCACCTGCCCTGAAGAAAATCGAGGATGAAACCCAAAGTTACAGAAAAAGGGTGACATCAAAGTGGCAGAACTAGCTCTATTATTTAAAGCAAATTCGGCCAAGGGTAAAAACGAGACCCAATCATCCTGATCAGCAGATATAAAACATCTCAAATAAGCCTCCAAAGTCTGGTTTGTTCTCTCCATCTGCCCATTGGTCTGAGGGTGAAATGTAGAGGAGAAGGACAACTGAACTCCCAACTTGGAACAAAAGGTCCTCCAGAATCTAGAGACAAACTGAACTCCTCTGTCCGATACAATGTTCTCAGGAATCCCATGCAAGCGAACCACCTGTTGCAAAAACAAGGGCACCGACTCTGAGGAAGATGGCAACTTAGGGAATGGTACAAGATGGACCATCTTAGAGAATCTATCACAAATCACCCAGATAACAGTCATCCACTGAGAGACAGGCAGATAAGAAATAAAATCCATTGAAATATGGGTCCATGGCCTCCTGGGCACAGGCAAGAGCATCAACAACCCACTAGAACGAGAACAAGGCTTAGATCGGGAGCAAGTCCCACAGGACTGCACAAAATTTCTGACATCACGAGACAAGGCAGGCCACCAAAAAGACCGACTCACCAAATCTCTAGTACCAAAAATACCTGGATGACCAGCCAACGCGGAGCAATGAACCTCAGACATCACTTTCCTCCTCCACTGGTCAGGAACATACAACCTACCACTGGGACAACGCTCAGGCTTATCCTCCTGAAACTTCTCCAGAGCACGTCTCAAATTGGGCGAGATGGCAGAAAGAACCACCCCCTCACCTAAGATGGTAGCAGGCTTAGTCACAATAGGAGAATCAGCCAAAAAACTCCTAGAGAGGGCATCAGCCTTAACGTTCTTAGTGCCAGGAAGAAAGGAGACCACAAAATCAAAACGTGTGAAAAACAAGGCCCACCTGGCCCGTCTCGGATTCAAGCTTTAGCCGACTCAAGGTAGATCAAATTCTTGTGGCCAGTGAGGACCACAACTTGATATCTAGCTCCCTCAAACCAATGTCTCCACTCCTCAAATGCCCACTTCACTTTCGGGAAAAGAAGGCACAGGGGTTCATTTTAGATGTTACAGGATCCTTTTGGGACAAAACAGCGCCTGCACCAGTCTCTGAAGCATCCACCTCCACCTGAAATGGAAGTGAGACATCGGGTTGTCGCAAAACCAGAGAAGAAGTGAACCTCCGCTTCAGCTCCTGTAAAGAAGAAACAGTCTCTGGAGACCAATTCAGCAAATCAGCGCCCTTCTTAGTCAAATCAGTCAATGGTTTGGCAATAACAGAAAAATTGGCTATAAACTTACGATAAAAGTTAGCAAACCCCAAAAACTTCTGGAGAGCCTTCAAGTGGGCTGAACCCAATCATAAATGGCCTGTACCTTGGCCGGGTCCATTTCAATAGTTGACGGAGACAAGACAAATCCCAAAAATGAAATCCTCTGTACCCCAAAAAGACATTTCGATCCCTTAACATACAGGGAGTTTTCCCTCAAAATCCAGAACACAGTCCGAACATGTTCCACATGAAAGTCCCAATCCCTGGAAAAGATCAAAATATCATCCAAATAGATGATCAGAAACTTATCCACAAAGTCCCAGAAAATGTCATTCATGAAGCACTGGAAGACAGAAGGGGCGTTGGTGAGATCAAAAGGCATTACCAGGTACTCAAAATGTCCCTACGGAGTATTAAACGCTGTCTTCCATTCATCCCCATGCTTAATGCGAATAAGATTATACGCACCCCCTGAGGTCAAGCTTGGTAAACCAGCAAGCACCTTCAACTCTAGAAAATAGGTCAGAAATCAGGGGTAACGGATACTGATATGTAACAGTAATTTTGTTAAGGGAGCGATAGTCAATACAGGGCCTTAATGAACCATCCTTCTTGGCCACAAAAAAAACCAGCACCCAAGGGTGAAGAGGATGGTCTAATATGACCCTTCTCCAATGACTCCTTAATATAAGAACGCATAGCCTCATGTTCGGGTACAGATAAATTAAAAAGTCGACCCTTGGGAAATTTACACCCCGGACTCAGCTCAATTGCACAATCATAACTCCTATGAGGAGGCAAAGACGCAGAATTACTCTCACTAAATACATCATGAAAATCAGCCAAATAGTCAGGAACCTCATGCGACTGGGGAGAGGTGGAGAAAACAGGAGTGTCACTAAGAGCACACCGACAACCCCAACTCACCACAGACACAGATTTCCAATCCAAAACTGGATTATGGATTTGCAACCAGGGGAACCCCAGAATGATGGTATCATGAAAATTATGCAACACCAAAAATCTGCAATTTTCTTGATGGGCAACCCGCATTACCACCTGGGTCCAAAACTGAGGTTTATTCTTCACCAACGGAGTAGCGTCAATACCCCTCAAAGGAATAGGTGTCTGCAGGGGTGTCATAGGGAAACCACAACGTTTAGCAAAATCCAAATCCATTAGGTTCAAGGCCGCTCCCGAATCCACAAAGGCTTTAGAGGAAAATGTAGACAGGGAGCAGATCAGAGTAATTGCCAGATGAAACTTAGGTTGTACACCACCTACAGCAAATGTGTGTGCAAAATGTTTCTCTCATTTAGGGCAGACAGAAATAATATGAGAGGCATCTCCACAGAAAAAACACAGCTTATTACGTCTTCTAAACTCCTGACGTTGCGCCCTAGACAAAACTCTATCACATTGCATAAGTTCAGACATTTGTTCAACAGGTGGCAGCATTTCCCGTGTAATTTTACGTTCACGTAAACGCCGATCAACCTGAATGGCTAATGACATAGAATCGTCAAGACCAGAGGGAACAGGAAATCCCACCATAGTATCTTTTACGGTTTCTGACAAACCCTTCTGAAAGAGAGCTGCCAAGGCACCATCATTCCAAGTGGTGAGGACCGCCCACTTTCGGAATTTTTGACAGTACAGTTCTGCAGAATCTTGACCCTGGCTCAATGACAACAGGGTCTTTTCAGCTTGATCAATCGCATTAGGTTCATCATACAACAACCCCAAGGCCTGAAAAAATGCGTCCACATTTGTTAGAATAGGATCATCTGGTACTAAAGAAAACGCCCAATCCCGGGGATCGCCGCGCAGCAAGGAGCTGACAATTTTAACCTGCTGCGCAGAGTTCCCTGATGAGTTAGGCTTCAAGGCAAGAAGGGAAGGGGCTGCGTGTCTTGGGATTCTGGGAAGAGGGACTATGGGTAAGAGTGGCATTATTAATATTCGTGACTTTTTCCTGTAATTTATTTGGATACTGTTTACTTCTAGTTGCTTGTTTTAAACCATCAGGCCAATCTATTTAAAATCCTCAACACTGGTCTATTTATGAGCTGGAAGTGTAATTACTAGTCTGATATAGTATATATTTCTTGGCCATATGCAATAAGTGTTTTTCTTGCACCTTTTTGGGTTACTACGATTGATTTATAGTACTTGCCGCTCTCCCACCTCTTTACATATATCCTCAGTACCAGACCCGGTGTGACATACTCTTGTGCTTACACTTTCCCTCGTCTTATGTATTTAATCATGTTTATGATATTGTATTACATTTTCTAATAAAGTATTGTACTTTTTTATATATATGGGATCTACACCTTGTCTCTTTTTTTGGTATCATAGTAGTAAGAGTGCAGTGTGGCACTTTTTGGAACAAAATCCTAATGATCAGGCAAAGGTTATCTGTAAGAAGTGCGCAAAGACCTTTAGCCGAGGGAAAAATCTGAGAAATTTGAATACTAGCTGCATGCTTAGACATTTAACCACCATGCACTTGCAAGCATGGACGGACTACCAAACCTCAAGTACCACATGTGCAACTGCTCCCAATGAAGGTAGTCAGCAACGCTACATCGTTTCCCCCTCTGTAAGCCCACCGGTTAGCACACCACCAACAGCAAATGTTGAGGTGTCGTTGCAAGGCCAAAGCAGTCAGGGAATCACAATGTTATTGCTGAATCTAGGCCATCAGAAAGAACACCAACTCCATCACCATCATCAACTCTCTCTCAGTCCGCCATGTCCACCGCTAGTTCCACCATATGCAGCTCTCAAGTCCAGCTCACCCTACCAGAGACTATGAGTAGGACAAGAAAGTACTCATCCTCTCATCCGCGTACACTGGGTTTGAACGCCCACATTGCCAAACTAATCTCGTTAGAGATGATGCCCTATCAGTTGGTTGAAAGCGAAGCTTTCCGCGAACTCATGGCCTACGCAGTACCACGCTATGACCTACCCAGTTGGCACTTCTTTTCTCGCAAAGCCATCCCAGCCCTCCACCTTCATGTGAAAGACCGCATTGTCCATGCACTCAAGCAATCAGTGAGTGGAAAGGTGCACCTCACAACAGATGCATGGTCCAGTAGGCATGGCCGGGGCCATTACGTGTCCATCACTGCGCACTGGGTTAATGTGGCGGATGCAGAGTCTACATGGGACAGCGGCGGCGGGACAGTGCTGCCTAGCCCACGGTATAGGAAACAGTTAGGTGTAGGCGTTCGACCCGCCTCCTCCTCCTCTTCCAGAAGCGAAAGCTCATCCACAGAGCTCATTCGCACGAGCACTCCATCCGCAGCTGCCAGTGTTGCACACTCGGTGTCCCACTATCGAACAGCTAGTGGAAAGCGTCAGCAGGCTGTGTTGAAGATGATGTGTTTGGGCGACAACAGACACACCGCTGAGGTACTGGCCGACTACTTTCAGCGACAAACTGAGTCATGGCTGGGCAGTCTACATTTTGAGGCAGGCAAGGTAGTTAGTGATAACGGCCTGAATTTTGTGGCAGCCATAGCCCTTTCAAAACTCCAACACATACCTTGCCTGGCTCACACCTTGAACCTGGTGGTGCAGTGCTTCCTCAATAATTATCCAGAGTTAACAGGCCTGCTCCAGAAGGTCCAAAGACTATGCTCGCACATCCGCCGGTCGCCCGTACACTCCAGTTGTATGCAGAAGCTGCAGCGATTGCTCCACCTTCCCAAGCACCGCCTAATTATCAACGTTGCAACAAGGTGGAACGCCACCCTGCACATGGTTGAGAGGCTGTGCGAACAAAGCCAGGCTGTAATGCATTTGTGGGAGGATACACGGCCAGGCACTTTGACGGCAGACATGGAGTTATCGGGTGTGCAGTGGTCGAAGCTGAAAAACCTCTGTAAAGTCCTTCAGTGTTTTGAGGGATGCACACGACTTGTAAGCGCAGACGATGCCATCATAAGCATGAGCATCCCACTTATGCGTCTGCTCATGCAAACTTTGATGCACATTCAGGAGCAGGCGTCTGCAGCCGAGGAGGATGAGGAAGAGGAGGAGGGAAGCCTTGATGACAGTCAGCCACTGTCTGCTCCGGGACCTCTCCTGGACGAGGTGGAGGAAGAAGAGGAAGAGGAGGAGGAGGATGATGATGGGAATGATTATTTAGGGGAGGAGGATGCTTCTCGTGGGGCAAGAGAAAATGTTGGCGTGGCAAGGTCTGGTACAGGGTTTGTGTGTGACTGGAGGGATGTGGATTTGCCAGAAAGTGCTCCTCCACCCAGCACTCGCAGTGCATTATTGACACCTGGAACATTGGCCCACATGTCAGATTATGCCTTGCAGATCCTAAAAAGGGACCCCCGCATTGCCAAAATGATGAACGATGACGACTACTGGTTGGCCAGCATCCTGGATCCACGTTATAAAGGCAAATTCCAAAACATCATGCCACAGGAGAACCTAGAGCTAATATTGGCTAACAAACAAGCAACTCTGGTAAAAGGTTTGAGGCATTCCCAGCACACAGCAGCGGTGATGGTTCTCCAAAGAGCCGTAGGGGGCAACATGGAAGAGGTGTTTGTGGTGCACACATCAGAACTGGTGTTGGAGACAGGGGTTTCATGACCATGTTGTGGTCTGATTTTTCAAGTCCCGGTCACACGACTGGTAATACTGCATCGATTGAAAGTGACAGGAGACAGCAGTTGTCAACTATGGTTACAAACTACTTCTCATCCCATATCGATGTTCTCCCTCACAGGTCATTCCCCTTTGACTATTGGGCCTCTAAACTGGACGCCTGGCCTGAATTGGCACAATATGCCTTACAGGAGCTCGCTTGCCCTGCTGCTAGTGTGCTATCCGAAAGAGTCTTCAGTGCTGCTGGCTCAATCCTGACAGAAAAAAGGACCCATCTGTCGACCCAAAATGTTGATGATCTAACCTTCATTAAAATGAACCATGCATGGGTTTCAAAGGATTTTGTCCCACCTTCCCCTGATGACACATAGGTTGCCAGAAAAATGGCTCGCTTTTGTCCTCCTCTTCCTCAGACTTCTCCAATTCCTCCATTTGCAGCTGCTGAATGTCCAACATCAACATATGCCATTTTTTAAACCTGACTAACTGGGATGCCTCCCCCCCCATGGCCGGGGTCACCACCTAGCAAACGCAAACGTGCGAGTGCCATTGCCCTGGACAAGTGGGTGGGCCGACTCTTGGGCGCCGGCACTGGCACAGGGTCCCTCATAGTGCAATAAAGTGTCTCTGATGGTGGGGGTGCACACCCGCTATCAGACACACCGGCGTACTATGAGGGGCCCAGTGCCAGTACTGACGACCATGCGTGGGCCCCCCTTGCTTGGGCAGGGCCCCAGCATTTCCAATATTTACCTCTCCCTGCTCCTTCGCTGTGTAGTCTGGGCTGTCAAATCCTTCCCTGGGACTGCCACTACAAATTTGGTGAACTGATAGATGATGGTAAAGACGTAGCTATGCCCTATCCTGCTGGCCGGGGTCTAGCTTCAGATGATCAATGGCTTCCATTTCTTATGGACGTCGACTCACAATGAGATGCAGTGGTAGTTTATCATCAGCTTTCACAGTTTTCCTACTCACAGACGCGTGACATTCCTGCCCACATTTTTAAATGTGCCCTCTCATGCCAATCCAATAGAATCTCCTACAGCCTGTGGCTTCTGTCTTTTGCACTCCAAAGTTACCTGACAGGTCATGATAGGCAGTGAGGACCATGTCTACATCTCTCCCTGTGATCAAAATTTGATGGAGATGAGTAACGGTGATGGGATCAACGGTTCTGCGATACAGCAACCCTTTCTTCACAAAGAACTGTTTTCGCTGTCTCCACAGACAAAGTAATTGAGGGTCAGCATCTCAATTCTCAAGGGAGTTTTTCCTGTGATTAGTAATTCCTAAATTTCTGCAATCACTCGACTTTATGTCTGTACTTTTATCCATCTCGTTTCCTCTTGTGGAGAGTCTGGACTGTTTTACTGAGACAGAAATATATATGAAGATTTAAAAATACCCCAACAGTGTATACTGGTGAATGCTTCAAAAACATTTCCTTTTTTCTACTTTTTATATACCTGTTATCCGGTACCCTTTCTTAACTTTCTGCAATCTTGTTGAATCCATACTGTGCTTGAGACTGTCTGAGTCTGCCTTCTGATTACAGGTGAGTGGTGTTTGAGTGGAACTGTTGGCCAAGTTCAAATTCTAGCTGTTTTGGGCGGTGTAAGATCCGTTCGTCGAACTACAACACTTTGATTAAAATTCAGCTGTTCGAGTTTCCGTTCGAGAACGTTTCGTTAAACAAAAGCGTATCTTTTTTTCACATTAATAATGGTTTTCAATGATAATAGACAGTTTTAGGGCATAGTAGCGGTGTCTGGTAGCCAGCGGTGTAGTACACCTGTGAAGGAGCTACACCGTGTGTGTTTCTAATATTTTTTTACCACATATTGTCCTGAAAATCCTTTTGGGCCTAGTAACTGTGTCTGCTACTCAGAAGAGTAGCCCACCCGTGAACCGAGCTATGCCGCCTGTTTATGAAAGAACCAGTTTTTGACTGCATTTACACCACTTAATACTTTGGGCCTAGTAACTGTGTATGCTACTCAACATAGTTGGCCACCCGTGAACCAAGCTATACCACCTGTTTATGTAAGAACTGTGTGCTATGCAGCAGAGGAGCCCAGCTGTTAAGCAAGCTACAGCACCTGTGGTTTGGACACTTAATTTTTTCACATTCTTTCTGGAATGCCGTTTAGGCCTAATTCCGGAATTACGGTTGACCTGCACTTACTGGGAAATGCTTGTTCACGGGGAAGAATTGTAATCCCAGATCCCCATCACTAACGGGGTTCAGCGTGTTATCCGCACCTGTAAGCGATACATGCTGGTCCTTTCATTGTAGCACGCGTGCAGTCCCGGACATGTTAGGGCATGACAGACCTGTTATTGGCCGATTTCGCGTGCCAGAGCCTCGCGTGTCCCTCTAGTAAGCTGGACGCGGACCGCGGGGGCATGCCTTAGTCTCTTTGGTTAACGGAATTAAACTTCCAATCTGTGCATCTTTTTTGTGGATGGCATGGTTGAGGTTGCCCGTGTTGAGTCCAATTAAGCCGCAGGCTCCACTCCTGGTGGTGCCCATCTGGACATTCCTTTAAGGTTCAGCTTTGCAACCATTCTTCCCCCGGAAACCAAACACATTTCCTGACAGTGACATTCTGGTCAAAGAGCGCGATGACATCACGTCTGTACGCCCTCTGCCTAAACAGTCCAAGTGCAGAGAGATGGAAGATGGGGACGATGAGGAGTCCAGACTAGTACAGGGATTACCTAGCGAGGAGACTTATTTTATTGTTTTAAAGGTTGGGAGCAATTTTTGGGGAGCACGATACTCTGGAGAATGATATCTGGGGCCCACCAAACACTGGAGCATTCCAAAGATGGACATCAGTCACTGGAGCAGCATTTACAGGGCCCATTATACACTGGAGCATTAGAAATGGGGCCCATTATATATGGAGCATTATTTGGGCCCATAAGACAGTGGAGCTTCATCCATGGTGAACAACATATACTGTAGCATTATGTGGAGCTCATCATATACTGTATGGAACATTATATGGGACCAATGATTCTGTATGGAGAAATATATGGGCCTCATTACTCTGTATGGCGCACTATGTGGTGGCCATAATACTGTATGGAGGAATATACTGTCTGTTTTTGGAGCTATTGGAGAATTTAAAATGGATATCAGTCATGTGATGTAAGAATTGAAGTATTTTTCATTGTACTGTACCGCTATTTCTCTGCCGTTTCAGAGGACCATGAATTGTGGCATGTGCTAAAGGAGCCCATTGACACTCTTTGGCCCTGGGCCCATGAAAATCTGGAGCCAGCACTACCCCCCCACAACTTTAGCCAAATAACCCCCAGTTTTCAATGCCTAACTATTATTATAAAGTAAATTAAGGTTGACAAACTTAAGGGATAAGAATTGATGTTTTTGGCATTAAAATGGGCACTGTAAGTGTGTTTCCTGTCAACCACTCACTGCCGACTTTTCTTCCCCATTGACTTACATTGGGCTTCGTGTTTCAGTCGGACTTCGACTTTTCTCAATAATCGGCCGATTTCGTTCTACCCGACTTTTGTGAAAGTCGGATTTCGTGAAACCCGACTCGACCCGAAAAAAGCAAAGTCGCTCATCTCTAGTACTTATTAAGCCTCAGTGCTGCTTTTTTATGGCGCTGAGAAATAAGTGTATCTCGTCCCCCAGAGTCGAAATTTTTCTGGGGTCTCGGCTACCAAGGGTAGCCGAGACCCCAGAGGACATGATTCGGGTCAGTTTTTACAGACCCCAGTAAAAAAAAGTCTGATTGTCTATTTAATTTCTCTCTCCTCTGATGTGATCACACATCAGAGGAGAGAAATGGGGTCCCTCAATCCCCCAGTACCTCCAGAGTCCCTGCAACCCCCATGTGAAATCCGCTTAATCTGCCGGTGTCTTCTCCAGGGCGTAAGCGCAGTGAGTCTGCCGGGATCTGCTAGCCTGCACCCGGCAACAATAGGAAATTTTTCCTATTGGTTCATTTTGATCACTGTGATAAACCCTATCACAGTGATCAAAATAAAAAAATAGTAAATCAAATCCCCCTTTATCACCTCCTTAGTTAGATAAATATAATAAAATATAAAAATGTATTTATTTCCATTTTTCCTTTAGAGTTAGAGTTTGGCTAATGTGAGTTGGGCAAAAGTTAGGGCTTGGCTAAATTGAGTTGGGCTAAAGTCAGGGTTAGGATTGGGCTAAAGTGAGTTGGGATAAAGTGAGTTGGGCTAAAGTTAGGGCTAGGGTTGAGCTAAAGTTAGGCTTATTGTTGGGCTAGGGTTAGGGTTGGGCTAGGTTTAGGGTTGTGGTTATGTTTGGGATTACAGTTATTGCTGGGATTAGGGTTAGGGGTGTGTTAGGGTTAGGTTTATGGTTAGGGTTATGGTTAGGATTGGGATAAGGGTTATGGATGTGTTGGGGTTTGGGTTGGAGTTAGAATTGGGGGTTCCACTGCTTAGATACATCAGAGGATCTCCAAACGCGACATGGCACTGTGGTGGGAGCCCAGATTGGGGGGTGGTCCACTGCTTACCATGACCGGACGCGGCAAAGACGAGTCGGAGGCAGAATTCAGTAGTAACAGATCCGGGTTTATTTGCCATCCTCCTGATGACCTTAGCCATGCACCGCAGTTCCTTTACAGCTCTCCGTTTCCAGGCCCGGGTACCTTTCACCTCTCCTTTAGTCGTGATGACGTCCCTTGTGGATCTTTCGCTGGGGCTGTCCAAGACCAATCTACTGCCAGCGCTTCACCTGCCCAAGGTCGTTGTCATGTCGGTACTCCCGGGGCCTCGTCTGTCCTGCGGTACATCGTGTCAGGGCCACCACCCCGACTGTCTTCACTTGTCAGTCCCTCTGTTGGGCTCCTCCCGGACTAGCCTAGCCTGGAACCCCAACCCATTCTATTTATCCCCTCTCTCACTGGAAATTTCCTTCCTGGGTTCCTATCTCCCTGCCCCCCATGACTAAGCAGTTTCTATAGCCGTAAGCTGATGTCAAGTCCTGAACTACACTCCTCCCTGCCATCTTGTGGTCAAATCTCAGTACTGCACTCCCTTTTCTGTCTTTCCCTGCTGTTACCTTTCTGTCATTGCCAATCTCCGTCTGTAGTGCACAAATCTTCCCCTCCTACTTCCAGTCAAGTCTGTCCATCAAGTCACCTTCCCCACAGCACCACCATTGATTCCAGCCAATTTTGCGTTCAAAAAATCAAATGGTGCTTCCTCCCTTCTGAGCCCTGCCATGAACCCAAACAGTGGCTTTTCCCCACATAAGGGGTATCGGCATACTCATGACAAATTTCACAACAAATTTTGTGGTCCATTTTCTCCTGATAACCTTGTGAAATTAAAAAAAATTGGTTCCAAAGTAAAAATTTTTGTGAATAAAGTAAAATGTTCATTTTTTCCTTCTACATTGCTTTAGTTCTCGTGAAGCACCTGAAGGGTTAATAAACTTCTTGAATGTAGTTTTGCGCACTTTAATGGGTGCAGTTTTTATATTGGTGTCAGTTTTGGGTGTTTTCTGTTATATTGACCCCCAAACTCACTTCAAATGTGAGATGATCCCTAAAAAAATGGATTTGTAAATTTTGTTGGAAAAGTGAGAAATCGCTGGTCAATTTTTAACCCTTATAACATCCTAACAAAAAAAAATTGTTTCCAATATTGTGCTGATGTAGACATGTGGAAAATTTTATTTATTTACAACTTATTTACAATTTTGCGTGACACCACATTATTTGATTTAAATGTACAAAAATTAAAAAATACAAAGTTTTCAAAATTTTTGCAAAACTTACAGTTTTTTCATAATAAACGCAAGTTATATCAAATAAATTTTAACATTGACATGAAGTACAATATGTCACGAAAAAACAAACTCACATTGTATCAGTGGGATACAATGAAGCATTCCAGAGCTATAACCTCATAAAGTGACAGTGGTCAGAAATTTAAAAATTGGTTTGATCATTTGGTACCAAATTGTCTCTGTCACTAAGGGGTTAATTTACCTCTGCTCTTGCACTGGTCACTACCAACACAATGCTTTTCCATTTCTGGTACTGAAGCCAGGAGGCTGTTAACCCCTTTCATGCTGGGCAGCATATGCAATGCCCAGTAAGCATGACCAGTAAGGCTAGCAGTGGTTATGCTCTATTGACTCATCATGCTAAGGGGTGTGTCTAGCATCCAACCAGCATGACGGACAACCTGGTAGTATCAGTACAATTACAGCGATACAAGACTTATCGTATATCTTTTTTATGTTTGGCTGTCAACACACTAGAAAACGATTTTTTTTAATAAAGAAAATGTTTTTCCATTGCCATGTTTTTAGAGCTGTAATGTCTTTATTTATGCCAACAGAGTCACATCAGAGCTTTTTTTTTGCATGATGATTTGAAATTATTCATTCTTTGGCACATAGCATTTTTTTGATTGCTTTCTATTTCAATTTTCAGGAGGCAAAATTAAAAAAAGCAATTCAGGAATTGCTTTCTATGTTGTTTTATGCTGTGCACTATGTGATAAAAGTGATAGGGCAGCTTTATTCTTCGGGTCAGTGGGATTAGAGATACCACTTTTATTAAATGTTTTATGTTTTTCTGCTTTTACACAATACAAACTATTTTATACAAAAAATAATTACTTTTTCAATGCTATATTCTGAGAGCTATAGCATTTTATTTCTCTGCTAATAAAGCTGTATGGATTTTGACTTTTTGATTGCGTTTTAGTCCTCTTTGGCGTTCTGGTGAAAAAGCTTAGGTTTTTGCCACATTTTTTAATTCATTTACATTACATTGCTCACTGAAGGGGTTAACTACTGTGATCATTTTATAAATCAGGTCGTTACACACATGGTGATATCATACATATGTACTTTTTTGTTTATTTTTTTATATAAACATGCTTATTTATTGGTATTTTTTTCTATTTTTTCTTCTGTTTTGTAATTTTTTAAAAATATTTTTACCATTTTTATAAACTTACTTAGTCCCGCTATGCGGTTTTCACTTGTATTACTATATCACTGTTATAATGTATTATCAAATATAACTGATAATCTACAGTAATTAAGTAATGAGACAACATATAATTCATATATATTGCCTCATTGCTTAATTACTGTAGAATATTTATATTTTTGCTTTAAATAATTATATTATTTATACCTTATTGTGTACATTTTATTTACCTTGGTTGTACTAAGGCTATGAGCACACGCTGCGGATTCACCTGCGGATCCGCAGGTAAAACCGCAGGTAAAATGCGGATTGGCCTGCGGTTTGACACCAGGACAATGGAATAGGTGGCAACCCGCAGCTGAATCCGCAGAAAGAATTGACATGTCAATTCTTTCTGCGGATTCAAAACCGCAACTTTTCCGCAGTGAAAAAAACCACAGCATGTGCACTGCGGATTATAAATCCCATAGACTTATATTGTACTGTACACTGTCTGCAGAACTGCTGCGGATCCGCAGAGGCCAAATCCGCAGCGAATCCGCAGCGTGTGCACACACCCTAATTGTTGTTACGTGAAACATGCATGTATCAAACAAGGGCCATTGTTCCAGCAGACTCCTTTAATGGCTACAGTATCCTGTAGTAATTATAATGGATGACTCAGGAGTCTTTTGGGTGGAGCAAGACACTACAAAACACAGATTGAGTGGTAAAGTCTATATTATCACACGGTGTTTCAAACAGGTGCAGGGAAAACATCAAAGTCCATAATCACACAGATAGTGGCGGAGAAAACGCTGTACCACCAGGTTGAGGACTTGAGCCATGCAAGGCACATGTGTGAGCTTGCCTTGGCGTAAAGCCACCACAAGGTTAGCACCATTATTGGACACAGCCTTCCCTGGATGCAGGCTCAGTGGAGACAGCCATTGTTCAAACTCAGCCTGGAGAGCTGTCCACAACTCTTCAACTGTATGACTGCGATCTCCAAGGCATATCAATTTTAACATTGCCTGATTGCTGTGAGCCCTTGCTGAGCAGTACAGAGGTGGTGGGGATTCACTCTGCACTGTTGTGTTGGAACGTATGTCCCATTAAGGCAGAGGTTGGGGGTTAAGGTGGAGGCAGAAGCAGTGGAGGAAGTGTGAAATATAGAGATTTGTCCGGCAAACCTAGGGAATTCCAAGACATGTGGAGCAGCACCTACCCCATAGCCAACAGAATCACATAGTGCCCAGTCAACAAGATGTAACGCCTGTGGCCATGCTTACATGTCCAAGTGTCTGTGGTGAAATGCACCCTGGCAGACTTATATTTAGTCAAGGAATGGGTGATGTTGTTTGCTACATGCTGGTAGTGTCAAAATGGCACTAAAACAAGATGTAAACTCTTTATATGAAGAGGGACAAGTCATTATGTGATGACATTGTGGATGTTTCCTGCACCCTGATTGTCTAGCCGCAATATGCACAAATAAAGCTCTGCAAACCCTCTACCCTCATCAAACACATGCCCCACGCTCATCAAACACCACCATTATTGTAGCCAAAGGGCTGAAAATACTTTAGAGACAAGGCAAATGTTTTCGTGCACTTTTTACCGAATGTTTCCGATTTAATTACATTTTGCTTTTGCTTCTGATCACGAATCCGAATGTGCCATATTCATGCAGAATTTATGTTTGGCGATCGTTTTTCTAACAAATTTTCTCATCACTAGTACCAAGCAGTCAAGTATTTTAATGCTAGAGCATCACTAGTAATGAGGTTTATAATATCTAACATCTTTATGTTTCGGTAGCTGACCAGATGAACTGGTCAAAGGTGGGGTAATTTAAAAAGTAAGAAATGTTAGGTACAAAGAAAAAAGAAATGTATAATATGTTAATTTTGAAATTACAAGTTATAATAACTGCTTAATTTATTAAATTTATTTTCCTTTTATCTCTAAAACTTTTTCCAGAGATACTGGAATACTTAATGGAACATAGAAATAGATGCAAATTAAAATCGATAATATTTATGTTGAAATAGAGGAAAGAAAAGGAATTCTGTGTCTGACAGGTTCACTTGCCCTATATTAAGACCACGGTTTAAAGCTCTGTAGTATCAAAATGTGTAATTAAATAAAGGTTAAATGAAATGGATGTGTCTTGTTAAAATATTCTGGACTGCAGAGAATATGCTTTCAAGGTGTCTCATTTTTAGAAATTTCTTTTTATAAGATTTTGGAAAAGAAGAAAAAGAGATAAAAATTGAATCTGTGGTTTTTCAACTTTATGACTCACAGGCAGCAGAATATGATTAGGTGAGAGACCAATCAAAGAGAGCCATAGGGTAAAATATAATGAAAAGAAATAGGAATCATTCCTGTGGTGGACTTCTGGTCTTGTGACGTACAATATGACATTTATCCTTTTTATATTATTGTAAAAATATTAATAGCATTAAAAGAATGCCAATCTCTCATCTCATAGTGCTGCTTAAGGCGACTTTTGGAAGTGTTCATCAGACAATTAAACAATAATCTGTTCTATCTAAAACAAACAGTTTGAAGCAAATCTGATAAACTGCAACAAATACATATTAATTTTGGATGGAAGGAGTATCTTACTTCTAAATAACCTACAAGGACAAAATTATATCAAATATTATCGTAAGAGGAAAAAAAACTTAAAAACGTGAATAGGGTTCAAAAATATACACAGAAATAGAAATATTGCTTATTGGCTCTTTTTCTAGCCTGCTATTTGTATGTATTGGAAAAATGGCAGAACATCTTTCAATTTACACACAGTAGGTATAAATGAATAGTGGAAAAGTAGAAAATTGGTTTGTGTTCAGATGATATTATGTTTTCTTCCATACAAATAATAATTTCACAGGAGGAACACTGATGATTCTCTTATATATTTCCGTGTATAAAACAGATATGATTTTATTTTATGATAATGATAGCCTCTGTAAAAAAACGAGTTGTGCAAAAAATTTCTAGTACAAGTGAATATTTTATATGTGATGTTATTAGGAGAAAAGGTTATCTTCCTCTTCTTAGAACAGCTTGTATGTCCCCTTTCTTTGCTCGTCGGCTACCTAGATCTCCGATTTGTCTTATTGATATGATTAGGAATTGTAGAAATCCATACACATATTACGGAAGCAATTACATTTAGATGTATGGAACTGATTTTCAGTCACATAAATTTCAAATGTGGTTCATTTATCACACTGAAAAAACAAACACTGATTTGAAATAAAATCCAAGAAAGTCCCTTGCATTTCAGCTGCCTTCAATTCCATCCTGACACTCATTAGCCCCACTGAATGGGGCTAATCCGCCTGTAGCTACCCACCACGGATTCAGTACAGTTTGTGTGAGCTCTATTCCTTTTTCCCTGTGGTTCTTCACAATAACAAAAAAAATCTTTGCTGTATGTACTACAATACAAATGCCCATTTAACCCCTTAATGTCCAATGACGGACACAGTCCGTCATCAGACATTTCCCCTGCTTTGATGCGGGCTCCGGCGCTGAGCCCGCATCAAAGCCGGGACATGTCAGCTGTTATGAACAGCTGACATGTGCCCGCAATAGGCGCGAGCGGAATCGCCGTCTGCCCACGCCTATTAACTAGTTAAATGCCGCTGTCAATGCTGACAGCGGGCATTTAAATAGCATTTCCGGCCGCCGGGCCGGAAATGACGTCATCGCCGACCCCGTCACGTGATCGGGGGTCGGCGTCATGTTGCCTGGACAACCAGAGGTCTCTATGAGACCTCTATGGTTGTTCCAGGCATATGGCTTTCAGCGCCACCCGGTGGTCGGCACTGAAAGCACAGCAGTAAATCTGCTACATATGGGCGATCTGCTCATCGCCCATATGTAGCAGAGCCGATCGGGTTGCTCAAGCTTCTAGCCTCCTATGGAGGCTATTGAAGCATGCCAAAAGTAAAAAAAAAAAATGTTTAAAAATAAAAAAAATTAAAAAAACCTAAAAGTTCAAATCACCCCCCTTTCGCCCCAATCAAAATAAAACAGTAAAAAAAAAATCCCACATACACATATTAGGTATCGCTGCATTCAGAATCGTCAGATCTATCAATAAAAAAAAAAGCATTAACCCGATCGCTAAACGGCGTAGCGAGAAAAAAATTAAAAACGCCAGAATTACGTTTTTTTGGTCACCAAGACATTGCATTAAAATGCAATAACGGGCGATCAAAAGAATGTATCTGCACAAAAGTGGTATCATTAAAAACGTCAGTCCGGCATGGAAAAAATAAGCCCTCACCCGACCCCAGATCATGAAAAATGGAGATGCTACGGGTCTCGGAAAATTGCACAAATTTTTTTTTTTTTTTTTTTTTTTTAGCAAACTTTGGAATTTTTTTTCACCACTTAGATAAAAGAGGACATAGACATGTTTGGTGTCTATGAACTCGTAATGACCTGGAGAATCATAATGGCAGGTCAGATCTAGCATCTAGTGAACCTAACAAAAAAGCCAAGCAAAAAACAAGTGTGGGATTGCACTTTTTTTGCAATTTCACCGCACTTGGAATTTTTTTCCCATTTTCGAGTACACGATATGGCAAAACCAATGATGTCATTTAAAAGTACAACTCGTCCTGCAAAAAATAAGCCCTCACATGGCCATATAAACGGAAAAGTAAAAAAGTTATGGCTCTGGAAAGAAGGGGAGGGAAAAATGAAAATGTAAAACCAAAAATACCCCTGGTCATTAAGGGGTTAATCTTCAGTTTCTCCCAAAAATAAAGGCACTCAATAAAGGTGAGGACTAGAGTTGAGCGACACGGGTCGAAAAAATTCAAAAGTCGCCGACTTTTGGCAAAGTCGGGTTTCATGAAACGAAACCCGACCCTAGGATGAGGTCAGCCACGAGGTCGGCGACTTACGCGCCAAAGTCGCGTTTCAAAAGTTTGTTTTGCGCTCTTTTTCAGCCAATCAGGATCCACGGACACTGTGGGCAACGTGATGACCTAGGCACGGGTCACCACCATCTTTCAGAAGGGCATGCAAGTGATTGGCTTGCTTTGGTGGGCGTCACAGGGGGTATAAAAGGGCGTGCACGGCGACCACCATCTTACTTCTGCCGATCTTAGTATAGGGAGAGGTTGCTGCTGATTCTGTAGGGAGAGCGTTAGGCAGGGAAGAAGACAAAAAACTGCTTCTGCTGCTAGCGATTTGGCCTGCACAACACACAAGTCACTGTGTGTGCAGTGCAAGGGGAGGCTATATAGTGGTGTATCAGTGGTGTTGGTTGTTGGGCTGCCTTCTAAGGCTTCCTGACACGCTGGCATTGCTGTTTACCCACTGCTCCGCAAACTGCTTTTTTAAAAGCAATCCAATCTCCCTTATCCTCTAGTCACTTTTGTCACAGCTGTGCCATCGAGCCTGTCACATAGCGCTCAGATATCAGTGGGCCTCACACAATCCACAAGTGTCCAGTGTCCAAAAGTGTGCGCAGAGATTCAAAATCTCCATTATCCTCTTGTCACTTTTGTCACAGGCAGCTGTGCCATCGAGCCTATCACATAGCGCTCAGATATCAGTGGGCCTCACACAATCCACAAGTGTCCAGTGTCCAAAAGTGTGTGCAGAGATTCAAAATCTCCATTATCCTCTCGTCACTTTTGTCACAGGCAGCTGTGCCATCGAGCCTGTCACATAGCGCTCAGATATCAGTGGGCCTCACACAATCCACAAGTGTCCAGTGTACAAAAGTGTGCGCAGAGATTCAAAATCTCCATTATCCTCTCGTCACTTTTGTCACAGGCAGCTGTGCCATCGAGCCTGTCACATAGCGCTCAGATATCAGTGGGCCTCACACAATCCACAAGTGTCCAGTGTCCAAAAGTGTGCGCAGACATTCAAAATCTCCATTATCCTCTCATCACTTTTGTCACAGGCAGCTGTGCCATCGAGCCTGTCACATAGTGCTCAGATATCAGTGGGCCTCACACAATCCACAAGTGTCCAGTCTCCAAAAGTGTGCGCAGAGATTCAAAATCTCCATTATCCTCTCGTCACTTTTGTCACAGGCAGCTGTGCCATCGAGCGTGTCACATAGCGCTCAGATATCAGTGGGCCTCACACAATCCACAAGTGTCCAGTGTCCAAAAGTGTGCCCAGAGATTCAAAATCTCCATTATCCTCTTGTCACTTTTGTCACAGGCAGCTGTGCCATCGAGCCTGTCACATAGCGCTCAGATACCAGTGGGCCTCACACAATCCACAAGTGTGCAGTGTCCAAAAGTGTGCACAGAGTTTCAAAATCTCCATTATCCTCTCGTCACTTCTGTCACAGGCAGCTGTGCCATCGAGCCTGTCACATAGCGCTCAGATATCAGTGGGCCTCACACAATCCACAAGTGTCCAGTGTCCAAAAGTGTGCGCAGAGATTCAAAATCTCCATTATCCTCTCGTCACTTTTGTCACAGGCAGCTGTGCCATCGAGCCTGTCACATAGCGCTCAGATATCAGTGGGCAGCACACAATCCACAAGTGTCCAGTGTCCAAGAGTGTGCGCAGAGATTCAAAATCTCCCTTATCCTCTCGTCACTTTGGTCACAGCTGTGCCATCGAGCCTGTCACATAGCGCTCAGATATCAGTGGGCCTCACACAATCCAAAAGTGTCCACTGTCCACAAGTGTGTGCAGAAATTCTAAATCTCCCATGTCCTATAGACACCTTGTACCTTGTTTTACATTACTATATAGTTTGTTGGATTTTGTCTACATTTCTACCAAAAATGAGGAAGGCTGGTGGAAGAGGCCGTGGAATTGGGCGGGGGTTGGCAGCTGGTAATGATGGTGTTGGTGGTGGATCTGATGGTAGTGGCAAGAGCAAAATAGGACCGAATGCAGGAGGTGCTGACCCTGCGTCATCGTCTGGCTACATAAGGCCTCGAACGCTTAGTTTTCTAGGAGTTGGCAAACCGCTTTTAAAGCCAGAGCATCAGGAAAAAGTTTTGTCTTACATTGCTGACTCAGCCTCCAGCTCTATCGCCTCCTCTTCTTCAGTTGTAAAAAGTAAAAGCACTGAGTCGTCATTGGAGGCTCATGTTCTTGAACCACACCTTTCCTTGTGTCATAGAATCATAGAATCGTAGAGTTGGAAGGGACCTCCTGGGCCATCTGGTCCAACCCCCTGCTCAAAGCAGGATTCGCTAAATCATCCCAGTCAGATGTCTGTCCAGCCTCTGTTTGAAGACTTCCATTGAAGGAGAACTCACCACTTCTCGTGGCAGCCTGTTCCACTCATTGATCACTCTAACTGTCAAAAAGTTTTTTCTAATATCTAATCTGTGTCTCCTCCCATTCAGTTTCATCCCATTGCTTCTAGTCTTTCCTTGTGCAAATGAGAATAAAGTTGATCCTTCTACAATGTGACAGCCCTTTAGATATTTGTAGACAGCTATTAAGTCTCCTCTCAGTCTTCTCTTTTGCAAACTAAACATTCCCAAATCCTGCAACCTTTCCTCATAAGACAGGGTTTGCAGACCGGTCACCATTCTGGTCGCTCTTTTCTGAACTTGCTCCAGTTTGTTGATGTCTTTTTTAAAATGTGGTGCCCAAAACTGGACACAATATTCCAGATGAGGTCTGACCAAAGAGGAGTAGAGGGAAATAATGACTTCACGTGATCTAGACTGTATGCTTCTGTTAATACATCCTAGAATTGCATTTGCCTTTTTTGCTGCTGCATCACACTGTTGACTCATATTCAGTCTGTGATCTATTAGTATACCCAAGTCTTTTTCACATGTGCTGTCACTTAGCCCTATTCCTCCCATTCTATATATGCTTTTTCCATTTTTATTGCCCAGATGTAGTACTTTGCATTTCTCCCTGTTAAAAACCATTCTGTTAGTTGCTGCCCACTTCTCCAGTTTATTTAAATCTTTTTGAATCCTCTCTCTCTCTTCTCTAGTATTAGCTATCCCTCCTAGCTTTGTGTCATCAGCAAATTTAATCAGTTTACCCTCAATTCCTTCATCTAAATCGTTGATAAAGATGTTGAACAATACAGGGCCCAGGACAGAGCCCTGTGGTACCCCACTTGAGACATTCTTCCAACTGGATGTGCAGCCATTTACGACCACTCTTTGGGTCCGATCACTAAGCCAGTTATGAATCCACCTAACAGTTGCCTTGTCCATTCCATACTTAATCATTTTTTCAATAAGGATTGTATGAGAGACTTTGTCAAATGCTTTGCTGAAGTCAAGATATACTATATCTACAGCATTTCCTTGATCCACCCAATCAGTGATACCGTCATAGAAGGAAATTAAGTTAGTCTGACATGACTTATTAGTTACAAACCCATGCTGACTCTGTTTAATCACTTCATTCTTATCCAGGTATTGACATACATGTTGTTTAATAATTTGTTCAAAGATCTTTCCTGGTATAGAAGTCAGACTCACTGGCCTATAGTTACCTGGGTCCACCTTCTTCCCCTTTTTGAAGATAGGAACAACATTTGCTCTTCTCCAGTCTTCTGGCACTTCTCCTGTTCTCCAAGAATTTTCAAAGATTATAGAGAGGGGTTCAAAAATTTCTTCTGCTATCTCCTTCAGCACTCTGGGGTGTAATTCATCTGGACCTGGAGACTTGAATTCATTTAGGCTAGCTAAGTGTTTCCTCACTATCTTTCTGTTTATAGATATCCTGGATTCTTCTATTCCCTTAATAGGACAGTGAATAACAGTTGATGTTACATTTCCTTTCTGAGAGAAAACAGATGCAAAATAGGAATTTAAAAGTTCAGCCTTCTCAACATCCTGTCTTACCATTTCATCATTTTCATCCTGTAAAAATCCTATAGCATCTTTGACTTTTCTTTTACTTTTGACATATCCCCAAAATCCTTTATTATTGCTTTTGACATCTCTTGCAAGCCTCAATTCATTTTCAGCTTTAGATAATCTGATTTGTGCCCTGCAGGTTCTGCAGACAGCATTATATTCTTCTTTAGATATGCCTCCCTCTTTCCATTTTATAAACATTTTTTTCTTCCTTTTTAGCATGTGCTTAAGTTCTGTGTTCATCCATCCTGGTTTCCTTAACTGCTTCCTATTCTTCCCTCTTTTCGGAATTGTTAACAACTGTGCTTTGAGAATTTCATTTTTCAAGATTTCCCATCCTTCCTGGACATTTTTGTCTTTAAGGATATCCAGCCATTGGATCCCTCCAATTCTCTTTCTGAATCCCTTAAAATCTGCCTTTCTGAAATCTAACCTTGACGTCTGAGTCTTCACAGGTCTTCCGCCTCTAGTTATCCAAAATTCTAAAATAGCATGGTCGCTACCTCCTAGGGTCCCAGCCACTTTTACCTCCTCAACCATTTCCTCCCTGTTTATAAGGATTAGATCCAAGGTAGCAGTTCCCCTTGTTTTCTCCCTTACCTTTTGGAAGATAAAGTTGTCAGCAAGAGAGGATAAGAATTTCCTTGACCTGTTAGTTTTGCCTGAGAGAGATTCCCAACAAATGTCTGGATAGTTGAAATCTCCCATGACAACTATGTCATATTTTTTGGAGAACTTGGCCATTTGATGCATAAAGAGTTCATCCATAGCTTCAGCTTGCACAGGCGGCCTGTAGTAAATGCCTACAATGGTGTCCTTTCCATTGTTCTGTCCTTGTATTCTTACCCAAACAGTTTCCACAGAACTCCCAGTCTCTGAAGCTTCAATCTCTGTGCAGATATACGCGTTTCTAACATACAATGCGACACCCCCTCCTCGTTTATCAAGTCTGTTTCTTGCAAATAAGTTGTATCCTTCTAGTCTTGTATTCCAATCATGTGTATTGTCCCACCAAGTTTCAGTGATTCCAATGACATCATATTTCTTTTCCTGTGTTAGTAGTTCCAATTCTCCTTGTTTGTTGCCCATGCTTTGTGCATTAGTATAGAAACATTTTAGTTTGTGATTGGTTTCTCTTTCTCCAATATTTTTATTAATTAGATTCTTTCGTCTTTGTTCTTCCTTTCCACTTCTAATAGCAGAGTTCTCAATAGCATTTGTCAGGTGTATGGCTTTTTCTGGTCTTTTGCTTCCCTTCCCATGTTGTTCTAGTTTAAAGCTCTCCTTACAAGTGTAGCAAGGCGACTTCCAAATACATGCTTACCAGT
This sequence comes from Dendrobates tinctorius, assembly GCF_039654945.1. Lineage (NCBI taxonomy): Eukaryota > Metazoa > Chordata > Amphibia > Anura > Dendrobatidae > Dendrobates > Dendrobates tinctorius. The sequence continues at coordinate 30,661,638 of NW_027361741.1, read as the reverse complement.
CTTCGTAAGGTGCACCCCATCTCTAGCAAGTAGTCCATCGTATAAGTAGTTCACTCCGTGATCCAGGAATCCAAATCGTTGCTGACGGCACCATCGACGTAGCCAGTTGTTCACCTGCAGAATCTTATTCCACCTCCTTGTTCCATGGCCATCCACTGGGAGGATGGAAGAGAAGACCACCTGCGCTCCCAGTTCTTTCACTTTCTTGCCTAAGTCTTCAAAGTCTCTGCAGATGGTTTCCAGGTCGTTTCTTGCAGTGTCATTTGTCCCCACATGTAGTAGCAGGAATGGGTAGTCATCTGTAGGTCTGAAGAGTCCTGATATCCTGTCAGACACATCTTTAATTTTTGCACCTGGAAGACAACACATTTCTCTTGAAGTTATATCCGGTCTGCAGATAGCGGCCTCAGTTCCTCTCAACAGGGAATCCCCCATGACCACCACTCTCCGTTTCTTCTTCACAACATTTTTCTTTCTCCATCCAGGAGGACTCTGAAGGCGTACAAGGTTGCTGCTTGTTGGCAAAGTCTTATCCTGATGTATTTCTTCATTGTTTTCCTGCGTGAGAGCCTGGTACTGGTTTCTGAGCAGTATGGGTGCTGACTGCCTCCTGATCCTCCTGCTTCCCTGGGTCACATGTCTCCATTCCTCTGTTTCTTCAGGTGCACTTCGAATTTCTTCTCTTTCTGTAACATGAAGAGATAATTCTGCTCTGTCCAAGAACTCTTCACCTTCCTTAATGATCTTCAACGTAGCTAACCTCTCTTCGAGATTTTGCAACTTTTCCTCCAACAGGGACACAAGCTTGCATTTGTGGCATGTGAAGTTTGGCTTTTCCACTGGTAAGTCTGTGAACATGTAGCAAGAAATGCAGCTCACCAAATGGCTCCTGGCCTCTTCCATCTTGAGATTTCTTAAAAACGATGAAAGATGAGCCCAAATTCGCGCGCCGATAGGCGCGCGGTTTTTCCGATTTCCTCTTTTCAGCTGCAACGGCCAAAACCCAGTGATCGTTGAGCTCGCGGAGACTCTTCACTTATCCCAGAAGGCACTGGGAATATGCAAATGATCTCCTCAAGACTCTTCCCCTGGTGTCCTTCACCCCAACCAAGATTGAAGGATGACGCAGGCCATACTACTGATTACTCCATGGAGCTGTTTTCACATACCATGCCTGGATTATCAAGTGAAATGGTGAATTACCCAGGCCAAGATGAATCTGACATGGAGTGCACTGATGCACAGCCGCTGATGGATGATTCTGCTGGTACATTCACTCAGAGCACTACATTGTCCTCGCAGTGTACAGAGCCAGATTCTGACCCTGATGAGACTCAGGTGCCCCTTCCCGCACACTATACCACCATACACGGTGACACAGAGGAAGGTGCACATGACATAGAAGAGGAGGTGATGGATGACCCAGTTGTTGACCCAGATTGGCATCCATTGGGGGAAGAGGGTGCTGCTTCCAATAGCTCAGATGAGGAGCATCCACAGCAGACATCGACATCGCAACAGCTGTTATCTGGCAGGCCCGGAGCACTCCAAAGACAGGTTCCAAACATCAAAAGAGTTGCTGGACAGCTTGCCCAGAGGGTCAAAAGATCACAGCGTGCTAGGCCGCAAAATGTCTGCCAAAGTAGGAAGAGTGCAGTGTGGCACTTTTTTGAACAAAATCCTCATGATCAGGCCAAGGTTATCTGTAAGAAGTGCGCAAAGACCTTTAGCCGAGGGAAAAATCTGAAAAATTTGAATACCAGTTGCATGCTTAGACATTTAACCAGCATGCACTTGCAAGCGTGGACACAACACCAAACCTCAGGTGCCACATGTGCAACTGATCACAACGAAGGTAGTCAGCAACGCTACATTGTTTCCCCCACTGTAAGCCCACCGGTTAGCACAGCAGCAAATGTTGAGGTGTCGTTGCAAGACCACAGCAGTCAGGGAATCCCACTGTTATATCAACGAAAGACTGATTCTAGGCCATCAGAAAGAACACCAACTCCATCACCATCATCAACCCTCTCTCAGTCCGCCCTGTCCACCGCTACTTCCACCATATGCAGCTCTCAAGTCCAGCTCACCCTCCCAGACACTATGAGTAGGTCAAGAAAGTACTCAGTCTCTCATCCGCGTACACTGGGTTTGAACGCCCACATTGCCAAACTAATCTCGTTTGAGATGATGCCCTTTCGGTTGGTGGAAAGCACAGCTTTCCACGAACTAATGGCCTATGCAGTACCACGCTATGACCTACCCAGTCGCCACTTCTTCTCTCGCAAAGCCATCCCAGCCCTCCACCATCATGTGAAAGACTGCATTGTCCATGCACTCAAGCAGTCAGTGAGCGGAAAGGTGCACCTCACAACTGATGCATGGTCCAGTCGGCATGGCCAGGGCCGTTACGTGTCCATCACTGCGCACTGGGTTAATGTGGTGGATGCAGGGTCCACAGGGACAGCGGTGGTGGGACAGTGCTGCCTAGCCCACGGTATAGGAAACAGTTGGCTGTAGGCGTTCGACCCTCCTCCTCCTCCTCCTCCTCCAGAAGCGAAAGCTCGTCCACAGAGCGCAGTCGTACGAGCACTCCATCTGCAGCTGCCACTGTTGCACACGATGTGTCCCCCTATCGAGCAGCTAGTGGAAAGCGTCAGCAGGCTGTGTTGCAGATGATGTGTTTGGGCGACAGACACACCGCCGAGGTGCTGGCCGAGTACTTGAAGCGACAAACTGAGTCATGGCTGGGCAGTGTACATCTTGAGGCAGGCAAGGTAGTTAGTGATAACGGCCGTAATTTTGTGGCAGCCATAGCCCTTTCAAAACTCAGCCACATACCTTGCTTGGCTCATACCTTGAACCTGGTGGTGCAGTGCTTCCTCAAAAATTATCCGGAGTTAACAGCCCTGCTCCAGAAGGTGCGAAGACTGTGCGCGCACATCCGCCGGTCACCTGTACACTCCGTTCGTATGCAGAAGCTGCAGCGATTGCTCCACCTTCCCAACCACCGCCTCATTATCGACATTGCAACAAGGTGGAACTCCACCCTGCACATGGTGGAGCGGCTGTGCGAGCAGAGGCAGGCCATAATGCATTTGTGGGAGGATACACGGCCAGGCACTTTGAGAGCAGACATGGAGTTGACAGGCGTGCAGTGGTCGAAGCTGAAAGACCTTTGTAAAGTCCTTCAGTGTTTTGAGGAATGCACACGGCTGGTAAGCGCAGACGACGCCATCCTAAGCATGAGCATCCCACTTATGCGTCTGCTCATGCAAACTTTGACGCACCTTAAGGAGCAGGCGTCTGCAGCCAATGTTGATGAGGAGGAAGAGGAGGAGGGAATCCTTGATAACATTCAGCCATTGCCTGCTCAGGGACCTCTCCTGGACGAGGTGGAGGAAGAAGAGGAGGAGGAGGAGGATGATGGGGATGATTACTTAGGGGAGGAGGATGCATCTCGTGGGGCAAGTGAAAATGTTGGCGTGGCAAGGTCTGGTACAGGGTTTGTGCGTGACTGGAGGGATGTGGATTTGCCAGAAAGTGCTCCTCCACCCAGCACTCGCAGTGCATCATTGACACCGGGAACATTGGCCCACATGTCAGATTATGCCTTGCGGATCCTAAAAAGGGACCCCCGCATTGCCAAAATGATGAACGATGACGACTACTGGTTGGCCAGCATCCTGGATCCACGCTATAAAGGCAAATTACAAAACATCATGCCACAGGAGAAGCTTGACCTAATATTGGCTAATAAACAAGCAACTCTGGTAAATCGGTTGCTTGAGGCATTCCCAGCACACAGCAGCGGTGATGGTTCTCACACGAGCCGTACGGGCCGGGGGCAGCTTGGCAGAGGTGTTCGTGGTGCACACAGCAGAAGTGGCGTTGGAGACAGGGGTTTCATGACAATGTTGTGGACTGATTTTTCAAATACCGCTCACACAACTGGTAATACTGCATCGATGGAAAGTGACAGGAGACAGCAGTTGTCAACTATGGTTACAAACTACTTTTCCTCCCATATCGATGTTCTCCCACACAGGTCATTCCCCTTTGACTATTGGGCCGCTAAACTGGACACCTGGCCTGAATTGGCCCAATATGCCTTACAGGAGCTCGCTTGCCCAGCTGCAAGTGTGCTATCGGAAAGAGTCTTCAGTGCAGCTGGATCAATCCTGACAGAAAAAAGGACCCGTCTGTCAACCCAAAATGTGCATGATCTAACCTTCATTAAAATGAACCACGCATGGGTTTCCAAGGATTTTGTCCCACCTTCCCCTGATGACACATAGGGTGACAGAAAAATGGCTTGCTTTGGTCCACCTCTTCCTGGTACTTCACTTATTTCGCCTTTTGCATCAGCTGAATGTCCAACATCAACATATGCCACTTTCTAAAACTCCCTAACTGTGCTGCCTCCCCCCCATGGCCGGGGTCAACACCTAGCGCATGACACCGTGCGAATGCCGTTGCCCTGGACAGGTGGGTAGGCCGACTCTTGGGCGCGGGCACTGGCACAGGGTCCCTCATAGTGCAATCAAGTGTCTCTGACGGTGGTGGTGCACACCCACCGTCAGACACACCGCTGTACTATGAGGGGCCCAGTGCCAGTACCGACGCCCACGAGTGGGCCCCCCTTGCTTGGGCAGGGCCCCAGCATTTGCAATCTTTACCTCTCCCTGCTCCTCCGCTGTGTAATCTGGGCCGTCAAATCCATACTGGGCCTAACACCGTCTGAGCCTGCCTCCTGAGACATATATTTTGAATGTGTATGCTATCCATACATGTTATCCAGGGATACGGTACCCTTTCTAACCTTTGTGCAATCACGTGCAATCCATACTGGGCCTAACACCGTCTGAGCCTGCCTCATGCTGTATAGACATATATTTTGAATGTGTACGCTATCCATACATGTTATCCAGGGATACGGTACCCTTTCTAACCTTTGTGCAATCACGTGCAATCCATACTGGGCCTAACACCGTCTGAGCCTGCCTCCTGAGACATATATTTTGAATGTGTACGCTATCCATACATGTTATCCAGGGATACGGTACCCTTTCTAACCTTTGTGCAATCATGTGCAATCCATACTGGGCCTAACACCGTCTGAGCCTGCCTCATGCTGTATAGACATATATTTTGAATGTGTACGCTATCCATACATGTTATCCAGGGATACGGTACCCTTTCTAACCTTTGTGCAATCACGTGCAATCCATACTGGGCCTAACACCGTCTGAGCCTGCCTCCTGAGACATATATTTTGAATGTGTACGCTATCCATACATGTTATCCAGGGATACGGTACCCTTTCTAACCTTTGTGCAATCACGTGCAATCCATACTGGGCCTAACACCGTCTGAGCCTGCCTCATGCTGTATAGACATATATTTTGAATGTGTACGCTATCCATACATGTAATCCAGGGATACGGTACCCTTTCTAACCTTTGTGCAATCACGTGCAATCCATACTGGGCCTAACACCGTCTGAGCCTGCCTCATGCTGTATAGACATATATTTTGAATGTGTACGCTATCCATACATGTTATCCAGGGATACGGTACCCTTTCTAACCTTTGTGCAATCACGTGCAATCCATACTGGGCGTGAGAACGGCTGGCGAGCTGTTAAGCAAGCTACAGCACCTGTCCAGACAAGTACAGGGATTCCCTAGCGAGGAGACTTATTTGATTGTTTTCAATGTTGGGACAGCAATTTTTGGGGAGAACTATACTCTGGAGAATGATAGATGGGGCCCACCATACACTGGAACATTCCAAAGGTGGACATCAGACACTGGAGCAGCATTTACAGGGCCCATTATACACTAGAGCATTAGAAATGGGGCCCATTATGTTTGGAGCATTATTTGGGCCCATAAGACAGTGGAGCTTCATCCATGGGGACCAACATATACTGTAGCATTATGTGGAGCTCATCATATACTGTTTCAAACATTATATGGGACCAATGATTCTGTATGGAGAAATAGATGGGCCTCGTCATGAGATGTAAAAAGTGAGGTATTTTTCATTGTACTATACCGCTATTTATCTGCCGTATCGGAGCATGATGAGTTGTGGTATGTGTTAAAGGGGTGCTCTTTCGCCCAGGGCACATGAAAACCTGCAGCCAGCCCTCCCCCCCCCCCACAACTTTAGCCAAATAACCCCCATTTTTCAGTGCATAACTTGTATTATGAAGTTAATTAAGGTTGACAAGCTTAAGTAAGAAGAATTGATGCTTTTGGCATTCAAATGGGCACTGTAGGTGTGTTTCCTGTCCTCCTCTCACTGCCGACTTTTATTCCCCTTTGACTTACATTGGGTTTCGTGTTTCGGGACGACCCCGACTTTTCCCTATAATCGGACGATCTTGCTCGACCCGACTTTTGGAAAAGTCGGGTTTCACGAAACGAAACGCGACCCTAAAAAACCAAAAGTCGCTCAACATTAGTGAGGACTAGTATTTTGCTGTAGTAGCTCTATGTTAGTGTTTGTATGAGACTCTTATTGTGAGAGGAGAGGGGACAGCCATATTAACTAGTGATGAGCGAGCATGCTTGCCACTTCTCGGTGCTTGCCCGAGCATCTCACTGCTCGACGTGCTCAGAGCTCGCTGAGTATTTCCAAAGTTGTTCGACGGGAGCTTGGGTCCCTGCCCTGCACGTTTGGCCCTCTTTATAGAACCAGTGAACATGCAGGGATTGTCCGCCACACACTGTAATACCAGAGCCTGTTGGTTGTGGCATTACAGTGATTGGCTGGCTGCACAGCGTCATCAGAACTGGCGCCGCCCTGCTCATCACAGTCTGCTCCGGAATCAGGCAGTGTAGGGAGAGTTGCTGCTGAGCTAGGGAGAGATTTGCTTGATTTTTGCTTAGAGTGGGTATACCATTTATAATACACATATCCATCGCAACTAACGGTCCTTCTGAGGACTAATAAAGCTGCATATATATCAGTGCTAGGCAGGCAGGCAGTGTATGTGGCAGACTGTAGTGCTTTTAGCAAGAGGGCCCATTCCAGTTCTGTTTGCTTCTGTTATTACAGATATTAGTAGACATAGCCCCAGGTATCAGGGGCCAGGAATTTTTTTTACAGGCCAGCTATTTCAATCTGTGGTTTGTCCGTCACACGGATCAGAGATAAAAAGTGCGCTTAAAATGCTGCCATTTCTGGCTTCCCTTTAAATTTTCTTGCAGTGTGTTAGCAAAGTCATTAACCCAAGTTTGCTGGTAAAAATAGTTACCTACAAGCCAGCTATTTCAAACTATGGTTTGTCCGTCACACGGATGGATCAAAGATAAAAAGTGCGCTCAAAATTCTGCCATTTCTGTCCTCCCTATAAATTTTGTTGCAGTGTGTTAATGAAGTTAGTTGTCCATACACCAGTCCTTGGAACGCAAGTCCAAAAACGCAGCCAATGCCCTACAGGCCACACTACTATATTCACGCATTTCGCGACTGCTTGCGCTCAAAATGTTACCTTTTAGGCTCATGGAGACGGAAGCATTCCACAACCTGATGGCGGCGGTGGTGCTCGGAACTCGGTCCACAGCTACCACTATTTCTCCCAGTGTGCCTTGAGATGGTTCTACTCCTTCATTGGAGTGCAGCTGTGTTTATTTAAACCGATGGGACTTGATTTGTAAAGACACACACCTGTCTATATAAGACCTCACAACTCACAGTGCATGCAGACCAAATATGAATCATGAGGTCAAAGGAACTGGCTAAGGAGCTTATAGACAGAATTGTGGCAAGGCACAGATCTGGCCAAGGATACAAAAGAATTTCTGCAGTACTAAAGGTTCCTAAGAGCACAGTGGCTTCATTAATCCTTAAATGGAAGAAGTTTTGAACCACGAGAAGTCTTCCTAGACCTGGCCGTCCAGCCAAACTGAGCAATCGTGGGAGAAGAGCCTTGGTGAGAGAGGTAAAGAAGAACCCCAAGATCACTGTGGCTGAGCTCCACAGATGCAGTAGGAAGATGGAAGAAAGTTCCACAAAGTCAACTATCACTGCAGTTGGGCCTTTATGGCAGAGTGGCCCGAGGGAAGCCTCTCCTCAGTGTAAAAGATATGAAAGCCCGCAGAGTTTGCTAAAAAAACACATGAAGGATTACCAGACTATGAGAAATAAAATTCTCTGATCTGATGAGACAAAGATAGATCTTTTTGGCAATAATTCTAAGTGGTATGTGTGGAGAAAACCAGGCACTGCTCATCACCTGCTCAATACAATCCCAACAGTGAAACATGGTGGTGGCAGCATCATGCTATGGGGGTGTTTTTCAGCTGCAGGGTCAGGACGACTGGTTGCAATTTAAGGAAACATGAATGAGGCCAAGTACAGAGATATCCTGGATGAAAACCTCTTCCAGAGTGCTCTAGACCTCAGACTTGGCCAAAGGTTAACCTTCCAACAAGACAATGACCCTAAGAACACAGCTAAAATAACAAAGGAGTGGCTTCAGAACAACTCTGTGACCATTCTTGACTGGCCCAGACAGAGCCCTGACCTAAACCCAATTGAGCATCTCTGGAGACATCTGAAAATGATTGTCCACCAACATTCACCATCCAACTTGACGGAACTGGAGAGGATCTGCAAGGAAGAATGGCAGAGGATCCTCAAATGAAGTTGCATCATTCACATGAAGACTCATGGCTGTACAAGCTCAAAAGGGTCTTCTACTCAATAAATGAGCAAAGGGTCTGAATACTTATGACCATGTGATCTTTGTTTTTATTAATAAATTTGCAAAAATATCTACATTTCTGTAGTTTTCAGTCAAGATTTGGTACAGAGTATACATTAATGAGAAAAAAATGAACTTTTTTGAGTTTACTAAATGGCTGCAATGAAACAAAGAGGGAAACATTTAAAGGGGTCTGAATAATTTCCGTACCCACTGTATAACTGATAAGCGCATTCGCCTGTCAACTGATATTTCTGACAGGCTGACTCTTATAAAAATAAACTAGGTCTGGATTGGGCCAGACTTCTCAACAACACCGAATGATAGCATATAATAAACTCAAATCCAGTGTCTTTTTTTGGGAGGTATATTGCCAGTTTCAGGAAAGCAGCAAAGGAAGTAATAACAAATGTAGAATTAACAGTAGAATATGATTTTATGAGTGAGTCACACCATATAACACTTTTTAATGATTGCTACCTTTTTCAAGTGTCCTAGTTTGAAGGAACCCAAGCTTACACATGGAGGTAGTGTTTTCGAACCAGGTTGCAGCTGCACAATGTGCTACCAATGAAACACCTTAGACATGCGGTTGCACTCCAGGTAATAATGGATCCTGCTGCGCTAATGCTAATTTGAAAAGTTGCTTCCATTTCTTTAATTCATTAGTGACCGAGGAAAATTTTGACCTTAATGACCAAGTCAATTTTTACAATTCTGACCACTGTAATTTTATAAAGTTATAGCTCTGGAACACTTTAACGTATCCCACTGATTATGAGAAAGTTTTTCATGACATGTTGTACTTCATGTTAGTGGTAAAATTTCTTTCAAAGACTTGCGTTTATTTATGAAAAAAAAATGGAAATTTAGTGAAAATTTTGAAAATTTTGTAGTTTAATTTATGTGCCCTTAAATCAGAGAGTCATGTCACACAAAATAGTTAAAAAATAAAATTTCTCACACGTCTACTTAACCTCAGCATAATTTTGGAAAATATATAATTTCCTAACGAAAAAAAATAAGGGTTAAAATTTGACCCGCGATTTCTCATTTTTACAACAAAATTTACAAAACCATTTTTTGGGGGCCCACATCACATTTGAAGTGACTTTGAGAGGTCAATATGACAGAAAACACCCAAAAGTAACACCATTCTAAAAACGGCACTCCTCAATGTGTTCAAAACCACATTCAAGAAGTTTATTAACCTTTCAGGGGCTTCACAAGAACTAAAGCAATGTGGAAGGAAAAAATTAAGATTTAACTTTTTTTCACAAAAAATTTACTTTAGACCCCAACTTTTTTATTCTCACCGATTGACTTTTTGGGAGGGAGCACCGATTGTCAAAATTGTCTAGAATTGATGGTGGGCACATGTTGCGTATTGAGATTCCCTGATGTTCCTAAGCAGTGGAAACCCCCCAATTCTAATGCCTAACCCCAACATACCCCTAACCCTAACCACAACCCTAACCCCAACACACCCGTAACCCAAACCCTAACACAACCCTAACCCCAACACAACCCTGACCCCAATGCAACCTTAACTCCACCCAACCCCAACACAACCCTAACCCCAACCCAACTCTAACCCCAGCTCTAACCCCAACTCTAACCCTAACAGCAAATAATGGAAAAAAATACAGTTTTGTTATTTTATTATTTTTATTTAACTAAGTGAATGACAAAGGGGATATGATTTACTATTTTGTTTTATTTTGATCGCTGTGATAGGGTCTATCACAGTGATTAAAATGAACCAATAGGAAAAATCTCCTATTGTTGTCGGGTACCAGCTGGCAGATCTCGGCGGGCGCACTGCTCATGCACAAGCCATTTTCTTCCAGGAAGATGACGGCGAGGGCCGGAGGACGGAGTAGGAGGATTCGGGGATGGCGGAGGCACCGGGGAGGGATCAGGAGACCCCATTTCTCTCTGCTCTGGTATGCTAGACCATATCAGAGGAGAGAGAAATGAATGGAAAACCAGATTTTTGAGATCGCTGACAGCCCACAGATTTTCCGACACTGGGGGGAGCTATATATTTATTTCTCAGCGCCGTTAAAAATCTTAATTGAGGAATAAGAAGTACCCTTAAATGCCACCGTTAAAAGGCATATTGGCAGTCGTTAAGGGGGTAAAGTGAGTATGGAATTGAATGAAGCAGCAGTGCTGCAAGAAGTCATATTCAACGTACTGCCTTGCACCCTCACACCTTCTCTTAGATTGCGCAGTGCAGATACCTTGTGGTGCACATAGAAACTTATCTTTTATAGCATCTAATTCTCATCCACTGAATACAAAGAGAGAAGCTCAGGGGTTAAGCAAAGGTTGCAAAGAATAAGCAGGTACTATACATGTAATCTTGTGTAAATAAAACTTAAAGTGAATCACCTTCATATTGATACATATACATCTGCTAAATTAATATAATTAGACAAATCTGAATGAAACACTAAAAAATTTGAAAAAAAACCAGATTAACCCCTTTCTGCCATATGACGTACTATCCCGTCCATGTGCCCTGGGACTTAATTCCCAGGGACGGGATAGTACGTAATAGCGATCAGCGGCGCTCTCGTGGTGAGCGCCGCTGGTCGCGGCCAGGTGTCAGCTGATTATCACAGCTGACACCCGGCACTATGTGTCAGGGGCGGTCACGGACCGCCCCCAACATGTTAACACCTGGCACACTGCGATCAAACACGATCAGAGTGTACCGGGGGTTTAGAGAAGCATCGGGAGGGGGCTCCCTCCGTGCTTCCCTGCGACCCCCACAGCAGCGCGATGTGCAGCGCCGCTGCGGGGGTCACCTTCCCTGCAGGTCTCCAGATCCAAAATGGCGTCAGGGACCTTCGGGGGCCTGCAGGGAGCTGGCTTCCTCAGTGCCTGCAAAGCACAGGCACGAGGAAGCCTTCTGTACTGCCTGTGACAGATCGCTGATCTGTCACAGCGATCTGTCACATAACTTTATGACAGTTATGTCCCCCCTGGGACATTGTAATAAAGTTAAAAAAAAAGTGTAAAAATAACTTCTAAAAAAATCGCTATATAAATTTAAAAAAATATTCCCTAATAAATTCATTTTTTGGAAATAAAAAAAACAAAAAACAATAAAAGTACACATATTTGGTATCACCGCGTCCGTAACGACCCGAACTATAAAACTGTTCCATTAGTTAACCCCATTAGCAAACCCCTTAAAAAATAAAATAAAAAATAAAGCAAAAAATAAAGCTTTATCATCATACTGCCGAACAAAAAGTGCAATAACTCGCGATCAAAAAGACACATATAAATAACCATGGTACCGCTGAAAACATCATCTTGTCCCACAAAAAACGAGCCACCATACAGCATCATCAGTGAAAAAATAAAAAAGTTATAGCTCGCAGAATTATTTTTTATATAAAATGGTTTTTTGATTGCATAAAAACGCCAAAACATAAAAAAAGACATAAATGAGATATCGCTGTAACTGTACTGACCCGAAGAATAAAACCGCCTTATCAATTTTACCACACGCAGAACAGTGTAAATGCACCCCCCAAAAGAAATTCTTGAAATGCTGGTTTTTGTTCATTCTGCGTCCAAAAAATCGGAATAAAAAGCGATCAAAAAATGTCACGTGCCCGAAAATGGTACCAATAAAAACATCAGCTTGTCCCGCAAAAAATAAGACCTCACATGACTCAGTGGGTCAAAATACAGAAAAATTATAGCTCTCAAAATGTAGTGATGCCAAAACTATTTTTACAATAAAAAGCGTTTTTTAGCGTATGACAGCTGCCAAAAATAAAAACCCGCCATAAATAGTAAATCAAACCCCCCTTTACCACCCCCTTAGTTAAGGAAAAATAATAAAATAAAAAAATGTATTTATTTCCATTTTCCCATTAGGGTTAGGGTTAGGGCTAAGGTTAGGGCTGAGATTAGGGTTAGGGGTGTGTTGGGGTTAGGGTTGGAGTAAGAATTGGGGGGTTTCCACTGTTTGGGCACATCAGGTGCTCTCCAAACGCAACATGGCGTCTGATCTCAATTCCAGCCAATTCTGCGTTGAAAAAGTCAAATGGTGCTCCTTCCGTTCCAAGCTCTGCCATGTGCCCAAACATTGTTTTACCCCCACATATGGTGTATCAGCCTACTCAGGACAAATTGCAAAACAACTTTTGGGGTCCAATTTCCCCTGTTACCCTTAGGAAAATAAAAAATTGGGGGCAAAAATATCATTTTTGTGGAAAAAAATATGATTTTTGTATTTTCACGCCTGGGCGTTATAAACTTCTGTTAAGAACTTAAGGGTTCAAAGTGCTCACCACTAGTGTTGAGCATTCTGATACTGCAAATATTGGGTATCGGCCGATGTTCACGGTATCGGAATTCCGATACTGAGTTCCGATACTTTTAGCATATCGAATACCGGAATCGGAAGTTCCCATAATGCTATGAGCCAGTTTGATTTGATTCAGCCAATGAGGAATCCTAAGAAGTGTGGGCACATCCTGTTAGGCATGTAGGCATGTTAACTAATGGCATGGCTGTGTTTGGCTGCTGAAATGATGTCATGATGCACTATAAAAGCCACCGCCGCCATTTTGGGTTCACTCTGCTGTGAATTCAGTTAGGGACAGGACGCTGCTCTTCTGACTCTGAGGGACAGATCGAGATAGCGATTTGCTAGATTATGCTCTACCCAGGCTAGTTTAGCAACCCCTGTGAGAAGCTTTCTTTTGCCTTGCAGCGCTGTTCACAGCTGTCTGCAAGGTCTGTGTGTGTGAGTGCAGCTCACGGTGTAGTGTGTTATGCAGCCACCTCTGGTTGTAGGCCGCTCAGCGTGCGTCACTGCCTCATACATATTTTTTTTTTTATAGCTGCTCATTTTTACTGATTTCTCCTATTAGTGTGCATCCATCCGTATCCATCTACATTGGTTGCAAACACTATATAGGAGTAGATAGCGGAGCCTTTCTGCAGCCTTTCATTGCTAATGCACAGTTCTCTGCACTGTAGTGTTCATGGCTGTCTGTGAGGTCTCTGTGTGTGAGTGCAGCTCACGCTGTAGTGTGTTCTGCAGCCACCTCTGGTTGTACTCCGCTCAGCGTGCATCACTGCCTCATACATTGTCCTTTTTTGCTGTAGTGCTGCTTATTTTTCCTGAATTTCTCCTATTAGTGTGCTTCCATCCGTATCCAGCTAGATTGGTTGCAAACACTATATAGGAGTAGATAGAGATGCATTTTTGCTGGCTTGTGCCCTGCAGCCCCAGCCAGATTAGTATTAGCCTATTTTTTGGAGCCTCATCTATTGCATTGTAGGTTACTTTCCTGCATTGTAATAGCTCCAAAAAGTTTGTGATACTATCGCTTTTACAACTTTGGTCACATCCTTTTTGTTTTTTTGAAAAAAAAACACATAAATAAAGTTCACCAAACACTCCACTTGACAGTTGTGTAGGCCACATTAGCTCATATTAAAGTGTAGTCCACACACTTTATAAAATTAGTGTTTCTTATACCTGCTAGCAGCTGTTCAGGAATAAGCACACTAAGCCCCCCCTTTGCACTTTTCTGCCTATCTTTATCAGTCTACCAAGATGAAGAAGGCAGGGAGTAAGGCACGTGGTCGTGGGCGTGGAGTTTCAGCAGGGAGAGGACATGGGGATTCTGTGCCTGCTGTGGGCACCAGTGACTCAGCATCCCCCAGTTTTACCAGGCAACAGTCTTTTATGCGCAGCTTTGTAGGACCCCGCCGTACCCCACTGCTGCGGGACGAACAAATTGAAGCCGTTGTCGGATGGATGGCAGCTAACGCATCGATATCAATGAATTCCACATCCTCTCAGGGCCAGAGCACTGAAGAGCAACCATCTGTCTCTTCACCACCTACCAAATTGCCCAGGCAGTCAGAGAGCCCTGGACAGGAGCCATCTCATTCTCTACTTCTGTTCTCTGAATCTCTTGGCTTGGAAAGAGGGGGCCAGCCAAGCAGCATTCTAGAATGTGAAGAAGAGGGAGTATGCAGTGATGCGCAACAGCTTTGTCTCTCTGAATCTGAAGAGGTGGGTGGGCCAGTGCCTATGTTCAGCACACCTCAGTACGCATCTGATGATGAGACTCAGGTGCCACTTTCTGGTGCGTACTGTGCTGGCGAGACTACCCAGGAGAAGCAGGTGTTTGAAGAGGGTAGTGTAGATGATGAGGTCCTTGACCCATCATGGCGTGAGGAACAGGAGGGTGGTGGGAGCAGGTCTGAGGAAGAGATTCCCAGAACGGCCAAGACATGAGGGAGAGGGAGGGGCAGACTTGGTTGCCAGTAGCCTCCACTTCAGCACCCCTTTGGAGCATTCCTCTTCCAAAACCCAAAACGGGCACTCCCAGAACTTGCAGTGAGTGGGCCTTTTTTGACACAGTTGCAGATGACATTTGCTTTGTCAAATGCAAGCTGTGTAATCAGAAAGTCTAAAGAGGGAAAAGTGTCAGCAACCTCAATACCACAAATATGTGGAAACATGTGCAGACCAAGCACGTGGTGGAGTTACAAAGACACACTGAAGACGTAGGCCAACCTACAGCACCACCTACTACCTCTCGTGTTGTAGCCTCTTCCTCCAGCTCACACACAGCTGGTTCGGCTTCCTCACAGGATCGCCATGGAAGAACCTCTGGCACTGTTGTACAGAGATCCAGTGTCATTACACCCACAGCACTACGTTCCCTGTCATGCTCACACTCCCAGGTCACTCTACAGCCATCGGTAGCACAGGCAATGGGCGAAAAGGAGGCCATACTCGGCAAACCATCCCCGAGCACAGGCTCTGAATGCTGGCATTGCAAAACTACTGTCCCTTGAAATGCTCTCATTCAGGCTGGTGGAGACTGACACCTTCTGTAACTTCATGGCATTGGCAGTCCCACAATACAATGTGCTCAGCCGCTTTTATTTCAGCAGACAAGCCGTCCCTGCCCTGCAAAAGAATGTGGAGGGAAAAATTAAAAATGCGCTACTAAACGCCGTCAGTAGCAAGGTCCACCTGACCACCGATGCGTTGACCAGTAACCATGGACAGGGATGATACCTTTCCCTCATTGCCCATTGGGTAAATGTTGTGGAGCCAGGTACAGATCTTGCGAGTGGCGCTGTACATGTTCTGCCAACTCCAAGGATTGCAGGAATCTAGTCTGTACACATTGACTCCTCCTCATACTCCAGTTCCTCAGAATCAGCGCTGCAGGAGCCGTCATGGTCTACCTCCACATGGACCCGTGACCTGTTACGACCGATATGAGCACAGCCGTGGCCAAATGTCAACAGGCCGTACTGAAATTAATTTCTTTGGGGAATCAAAGCCACACAGTGCATGAGCTCTGGTATGCCATCAAGCAGGAGAGCGACGTGTGGTTTGTGCCAGCGAATCTCCAGCCAGGCTTGGTAGTGTATGACAATGGCCGAAATCTGGTGGCAGCTCTGGGCCTAGGCAACCTCACTCACATCCCATGTCTGGCACATGTGCTCAACTTGGTCATGTAGAGCTTTCTGAGGGACTATCTGGATGTTGATGCACTGCTGCACAAGGTCCGCATAAAGTGCGCTCACTTGCGGCGTTCCAGCATGGCAAGATCGCGCATTGCAGCTCTGCAGCGCCGATTACGCCTTCCGGAACATCGCATCATATGTGACCTACCCAACAGGTGGAATTCAATGTTACATATGTTGGAGCAGTTGTGTGAGCAGCAGGCAGCAGTAGTGGAGTACCAGCTGCATCAGGCGCAAACAAGTTCACACTTCACCACCACTGAGTGGGCCTCTATGAAGGACATCTGTCACGTTTTGCGTGTCTTCGATGATTCCACGTGGATGGCGAGTGCAGATGATGCACTAGTCAGCATGACTGTCCCCCTTATCTGCCTGCTTCAAAAAACACTGCAAGCACTAAGGGAGGAGGTTTTGGAAGAGGTGGAGGATGCGGAGTCACAAATGCCATCTGCTTCTGGACAGTCTGCTCAATGTGGTTCCTCACAAAGGCCTAGGCAGGGGACACTTTGTGAGGAGGATGAGGAGGAGTCAATGGAGGAGGAAGACATCTCTCTAGAGGAGGGAGGTACACAATGCTCTAGTAGTCAGTATGTAGAGCGAGGGGGAGGAGTGATGCAGAGCAGGCAGAGATGACGCCTCAAGCAGGGGACAGTGTTTCTTGGCCAGTTGGGAGTCTGCAGCACATGGTTGATTTCATGCTGCAGTGCCTGAGAAACGACCGCCGCATCGCCCACATTCTCAACACGGCTGATTATTGGGTGTACACCCTCCTAGATCCTCGCTACCGGGACAACTTACAATACCTCATAACACCGTTGAACCGGGAGCGTAAAATATGGGAGTACCAAGGCACACTGGTGCATTCCATCATGTTCTCCATTCCACCCGAGAGCAGTGCTGCTAGTGCTTTACAAAGCAGCTCTGTGCTTCGAGGCAGTGGAGGAAGCTCTGCACAAAGAGGGAGAAGAGGCAGCGCCTCAGCACAAGGCAAGACGAGTATGGCCCAAATGTGGCAAAGTTTTGTGTGCCCGCCACAAATGTCTACACCATCACAGACGGCTCCAGTCAGCAGGAGTCAACGTTTCCATCAAATGGTGACTGACTACATGTCTTGCCCTCTCAGGGTACTCCCAGACGGCTCTTCCCCCTTCAAGTTTTGGGTCTCTAATCTTGATACATGGCCAGAGCTTAGCCGGTATGCATTGGAGGTGCTGGCTTGCCCTGCTGCCAGTGTATTATCGGAACGCATCTTTAGTGCCGCAGGTGGTGTACTAACAGACCGTCGCATGCGACTATCCTCCGATAACGTTGACCAGCTTACTTTTCTGAAAATGAACAAGGCCTGGATCTCGCCGGAATTTGCCTGTCCTCTTCCAGATTAAATAATTGGTTGGCAACAGTATCCAGGTCGCCTGTTGTGTTAATGTTTCTACCACCTGAACTGTAATTCCAGTGCTCCAACACCGCCAGTTGCTGCTCAGAAGTGCCGTCTGCACAGAGAAAAACAATAGCTCCTGTGTTAGTGGGGTTCAGTAACGCCAGCTGCT
The DNA here is from genome assembly GCF_039654945.1 of Dendrobates tinctorius. NCBI lineage: Eukaryota > Metazoa > Chordata > Amphibia > Anura > Dendrobatidae > Dendrobates > Dendrobates tinctorius. The sequence goes on along the minus strand of NW_027361741.1, from coordinate 30,643,836 downwards.
CCCCTTCTGTGTGTCCGGCAACATCTCCTGCTCCCTCCACATTCATCTCAACATCAGATATTAAACTTGCTCCAATTAGGCCTCAGCCTACTCCATGATTGACCCTGGGCTCCAACACGACCAGTTGCTGCTCAGAAGTGCCGTCTGCACAGAGAAAACCACTAGCTCCTGTGTTAGTGGGGTTCAGTAATTCCAGCTGCTCCCCTGCTGTGTGTCCAGCAACATCTCCTGCTCCCTCCACATTCATCCCAACATCAGATATTAAACTTGCTCCAATTAGGCCTCAGCCTACTCCATGATTGACCCTGGGCTCCAACACCACCAGCTGCTGCTCAGAAGTGCCGTCTGCACAGAGAAAAACACTAGCTCCTGTGTTAATGGGGTTCAGTAATTCCAGCTGCTCCCCTGCTGTGTGTCCGGCAACATCTCCTGCTCCTTCCACATTCATCCCAACATCAGATATTAAACTTGCTCCAATTAGGCCTCAGCCTACTCCATGATTGACCCTGGGCTCCAACACTGCCAGTTGCTGCTCAGAAGTGCCATCTGCACAGAGAAAAACACTAGCTTCTGTGTTAGTGGGGTTCAGTAACGCTAGCTGCTCCCCTGCTGTGTGTCCGGCAATATCTCCTGCTCCCTCCACATTCACACAACAACTGATTTAAAACTTGCTCCAAATAGGCCTCAGCCTACACCATGATTGACCCTGGGCTCCAACACCGCCAGTTGCTGCTCAGAAGTGCCGTCTGCACAGAGAAAAACACTAGCTCCTGTGTTAGTGGGGTTCAGTAACGTCAGCTGCTCCCCTGCTGTGTGTACAGCAATATCTCCTGCTCCCTCCACATTCATCCCAACATCAGATATTAAACTTGCTCCAAATAGGCCTCAGCCTACACCATGATTGACCCTGTGCTCCAACACCGCCAGTTGTTGCTCAGAAGTGCCGTCTGCACAGAGAAAAACACTAGCTCCTGTGTTAGTGGGGTTCAGTAACGTCAGCTGCTCCCCTGCTGTGTGTCCGGCAATGTCTCCTGCTCCCTCCACATTCACACAACATCAGATATTAAACTTGCTCCAATTAGGCCTCTGGCTCCACTCTGTCTCTAGTATTTACCCTGGGCTCCAACACCGCCAGTTGCTGCTCAGAAGTGCCGTCTGCACAGTCAACATATGCTCCAGTGTTATTGGGGTTCAGTAATGTCAGCTGATCCCCAGCTGTGTGTCCGGCAAATTCTCCTGCTCTGTCCACACTCACACAACTACAGATTTTAAACTTGCTCCAATTAGGCCTCTGTCTCCACTCTGTTTGTAGTATTTACCCTGGGTTCCAGCACCGCCAGCTGGTTCCCGGCAGTGTCTTTGGCACGGGTACTCCCTCCTGCCCAGCCTGGTTCCAGCATGCCAGCTGTTTCCAGGTAATGTCAACGTCACTTTGCCTCCAAAACTTTGTCTTGTCATGTTGCGGTCAGGTTTGCCGACTCTATGGTGCCTGCAGTTTAGGTGCTTCCTATGCGGGCTGCGGGATGTGGCAATAAAGGCTGGTTCCGTAGTGCCAATAGGACAAGCACCCCCTGTAGGACTGTTGGGTTTCGGTAACTGCGGCCGGCTCGCAGCCTTGCAACTTTGTTTTTCATGGGTACCTTCTGCTACTCATCCGGGTTCCAGTACTGTCAGCTGGTTCTCCGCAGTGCCTTTGGCTTAAGTGGCTCCTTCTCGGTATCCGAGTTCCAGCAACATCTGCTGGCCCTTGGTAGTGCTTTCTACCACAGGTACCTCCTGCTTAGTAACCGGGTTCCAGTACCATCAGCTGGTCCTCGGTAGTGCCATTGGCTCTTGTTCCTTCTGCTGCCCCTCCGGGTTCCAGTACCGTCAGCTGGTTCTCAGCAATTCCTCAGCCTTCTTGTACCTTCTGCTACATTTCCAAGTTCAAGCTTTTAGAAATGGTTTTTGGTAATCACTCTGGATCTCCCTGATGACGACCCTGAAGACCACCCCAAAGAAGACCAAAAAGATGGCCCTGAAGAAGATGACCAAGATGACAAAGAACATGATGACAACCACCAAGATACAGAACAACAAGAGACAGAAGGCCAAGAAGCAGAAAAACAAAAAGCAAAGACCAAAAAGCAGAAGAACATTAAGCATAAGACTAAAAATCAGAGCAAAAGATATTATCTAAATTATAAGCAGAAGAAGACTAAGCAGTGTATAGGGGTGAGTCCGTTCCTCCTCGTGGTGCCCCTGGAAAATGCCTGCTGCTGCAGGCCAAACTGAACGCGGACAGATCCTGTTGTAAATCTTTTGTGACAGGCAGAACGGAAGGTGTAGTCTTCAAACTTTGATAGATAACAACTACAGGAATGCCTGTCACAAATAAGAATATGATGAAGAAGAATAGGAAGAAGATGAAGAAGTAGAATATGAAGAAGAAGAATAATAGTTGAATAAGAAGAATATGAAGAATGTAAAAAGAAAGAATAATTGGAATAAGGTGAAGAAGAAGATGAATAAGGTGAAGAAGTTGATGAAAACGATGCTGCTGCTGCTGCTGCTGCTGCTGAGGATCATGAAGGAGAAAGTGTGGGAGAGTAAAAAAGAAGGTGAAGAGCATGGAAGTAGTGAAACATACATATCTGACAAAATAAAAAAGGTTGACATAGTCAATATCTTTATAACTCTGAACGTCTTAAAAAAAATTAATTCCTGCTATTCCATTTGATTGGGCTAAACCTCTATGCCTTTAATGTCTCCTCCACCGCCCCCAATACATTCTACATTATTCTTAGTTGTTTTTCTTCATGTAGAATTAACCTACAAGGAAAGAAAGGGTTTATTTTAATTCCAATATTTCTGTCCCATTGACTTGCATTGGTTTCCGGTATAGGAATTCGCGTTATCCGATACTTTTTGGGTATCGGTCCGATCCAATCCGATCCGATATTTCACGATATCGGAAGGTATCGCTCAACACTACTCACCACACATCTAGATAAGTTCCTTGGGGGGGTCTAGTTTCCAAACTGGGGTCACTTGTGGGGAGTTTCAACAGTTTAGGCACATCAGAGGCTTTCCAAACACGACATGACACCCGCAGACCATTCCATCAAAGTCTGCATTCCAAAACATCACTAGTTCCCTTCCAATCCCCGACATGTGCCCATACAGTAGTTTTCTCCCACATGTGGGGTATCAGCGTACTCAGGACAAATTGGACAACAACATTTGGGGTCCAACTTCTCCTGTTACCATTGGGAAAATAAAAAAATTGGGGACTAAAAGATCATGTTTGTGGAAAAAATATGATTTTTTTATTTTCACGCCCAGGCATTATAAACTTCTGTGAAGCCCTTGGGGGTTCAAAGTGCTCACCACACATCTAGATAAGTTCCTTGGGGGGGTCTGGTTTCCAAAATGGTGTAATTTTTGGGGGGTTTCCACTGTTTAGGCACATCAGGGGCTTTCCAACCGCGGCATGGCGTCCAATCCCAATTCCAGCCAAAAAATTCAAATTGCGCTGCTTCCCTTCCGAGCTCTGCTATGCGCCCAAATAGTGGTTTACCCCCACATATGGGGTATCAGCGTACTCAGGACAAATTGCACAATAACTTTTGGGGTCCTGTTACCTTTGGAAAAATAAAAATTGAGGGTGAAAAGATCATTTTTGTGGAAAAAATATGTGTGATGGTTACGTGTGGCTGGACACACCGCCTCCTGCAGGGCGAATTTCTCTGACTCGCGTGACCCTTGATACACAGCCTCCAGTAGGGTGAATTTAAACAATATAACGTGCAGCTGGATACACCGCCTCCAGCAGGGCGAATTTAAATAATAAGGGGAAACACCAGGGAAACCGATACAATGGAGGGCCCTGCGATAGGGAACGGGGACGTGGAGACCTCCTGCACTCCCCTGAGTCAGTGTCTCTACACTCCTAACAGTCCCTATGCAGGTTCCGCACCTGGTGACGAGCACGGCCACCGGGGGCAAAACTAGAACTGAAACCACCACAGTGCAATGACCTTAATGGCCACCGGGGGCAAAACAAACTTTAAGCACACAGCTTAAGGAAAAAAAAAGGTTACTTGTGCATTTATCTGTCATAATCCAACCTGGATCATGACAATATGATTTTTTAATTGTACGGCTGTACTTTATAAAGTTCTATGAAGCCCTTGGGGGTTCAAAGTTCTCACCATACATCTAGATAAGTTCCTTGGGGGGTCTAGTTTCCAAAATGGTGTCATTTATGGGGGGTTTCCACTGTTTTGGTACATCAGGGACTTTCCAAATGCAACATGGTGTCCGATCTCAATTCCAGCCAAAAAAGTCAAATGGCGCTGCTTCCCTTCCGAGCTGTGCCAAGCGCCCAAATAGTCATTTACACCCACATATGGGGTATCAGCATACTCAGGGCAAATTGCACAATAACTTTTAGGGTCCTCTTACCCTTGGGAAAATAAAAATTGGGGGTGAAAAGATCATTTTTGTGGAAAAAATATGATTTGTTAATTGTACGGCTGTACGTTATAAACTTTGTGAAGCCCTTGTGGGTTCAAAGTTCTCACCACATATCTAGATAAGTTCCTTGGGGGGTCTAGTTTCCAAAATGGGGTTACTTGTGGGCCTGAAGTAATTTTTTTGTGAAAAAAAGTTAAATGTTCATTTTTTTTTTAAACATTCAAAAAATTCCTGTGAAGTACCTGAGGGGTTAATAAACTTCTTGAGTATGGTTTTGAGCACCTTGAGGGGTGCAGTTTTTAGAATGGTGTCACTTTTGGGTATTTTCTATCATATAGACTCCTCAAAGTGACTTCAAAAGTGATGTGGTCCATAAAAATAAAATGGTATTGCAAAAATGAGAAATCGCTGGTCAACTTTTAACCCTTATAACGACCTATCAAAAAAAAATTTGGTTCCAAAATTGTGCTGATGTAAAGTAAACGTGTGAAATGTGATTTATTAAGTTTTTTTGTGTGACATATCTCTATGATTTAGAGCATAAAAATTCAAAGTTGGAAAATTGCGAAATTTTCACCAAATTTCCATTTTTTCACAAATAAATGCAAGTTATTTGAATGAAATTTTACCACTAACATGAAGTACAATATGTCACTAGAAAACAATGTCAGAATCACCAGGATCCATGGAAGCGTTTCAGAGTTATTACCTCATAAAGGGACAGTGGTCAGAATTGTAAAAATTGGCCGATCATGAATGTGCAAACCACCCTTAGGGGTTAAGGGGTTAAAAAGTCTGAAAACAGAATATTCTCTCTTTTCTTTGCTACCACATACCCTACCTATCAAAATAAAGGTATTTTATTATATATATTTTTGATGCTCAGACTCTTTATTCATTTTTTTTAACTGGTAATTATAAAGAGAAATTCATGTCTGACCTTTTCTGTGTGCAGGTTCTTTTATAAAGAGACCATCCCCAGAGAAGAATCTGTGCTAATGCCCCTCAGCTGAAGGGGGAAATCAGAATCTAAGCTTTACAAGCTAATATATACAAAACAGAGACAAGAAATTAAAAGGTTCTAACTTATGAAAATGTAAGAACTATCACAGGGCCATTTTAATACTTGCATATTTTGGTTAGTATTTTGCATTAGTATGTAAGAGCCAATGACAAGAGTAGGGCATAGCTAGAAAAATTCCAAAAAAATGCACTCCTCATCATTGAAATTGCAGCACCAATAAGGAAAAGTTAAGGGATTATGGAGATCACAGGATCAATTGACATGTTAATTATGCTTAAATGAAGAATAAATGGAAACAAAACTTTCTTAACTTCTAGCTTTATTCACTATGCAACCTACCCGAAGATTTCATCCATTATAAGTTTATGCTTCGAACATACAACACTGCCCTTCACCTCTCAAAGCAAACCTATTTCAACCCCCTCATCACCTCAGTGTCCAATAAACCTAAACGTCTCTTTGACACTTCTCATTCTCTACTCAACCCAAGAGTACAGGCCCCAACCACGGAGGTTCGAGCTGACGATCTGGCCAATTACTTCAAACAAAAAATTGACCTGATCCGACAGGAAATTATCTCCCAATCACCTCATACCATGCACTGTCCTCCCTCCCCCACTGCATCTAGCTCACTCTCTGATTTTGAACCAGTCACAGAAGAAGAAGTAAGCAGGCTCCTTGCATCTTTTCGCCCATCCACTTGCACCAGTGACCCATTTCCGTCAAATCTACTCCAGCCCCTTTCTCCTGCTGTCACCCCTCACCTAACTAAAATATTTAACCTCTCTCTTTCTTCCGGTATCTTTCCCTCATTTAAACATGCCATCATACATCCACTACTTAAAAAACCACCCCTCGACCAAAACTGTGCCGCTAACTAAAGACCTATCTCTAATCTTCCCTTCATCTCTAAACTCCTGGAACGCCTGGTCCACTCCCATCTTATCCGCTATCTCCTTGATAACTCTCTTCTCGACCCTCTCCAATCCAGTTTCCGCTCTTTACACTCTACTGAAACTGCCCTCACTAAAGTCTCTAATGATCAACTAACAGCTAAATCAAATGGTCATTACTCCATGCTAATTCTCTTGGATCTCTCTGCAGCATTCGACACTGTGGATCATCAGCTTCTCCTCACTATGCTCCATTCCATTGGCCTCAAGGACACCGTTCTCTCCTGGTTCTCCTCCTATCTCTCTGACCGCTCCTTTACTGTATCTTTTGCTGGCTCCTCCTCCTCTCATCTTCCCCTTACTGTTGGGGGTTCCTCAAGGATCAGTCCTAGGCCCCCTCCTCTTCTCTTTGTATACTGCCCCTATTGGTCAAGCAATCAGTAGATTTGGTTTCCAGTACCATCTCTATGCTGATGACACCCAATTATACGTGTTATGAATGAGTCACCGTAGGAGGCAAAAGCAGAAATACAAGCTAAGTCCAGAAAACCAGAGAAGTTGGCAACTATCAGATTGCAGACCCCTGAACCTATCAACACAACTAGCAGTAGCCGTGGGGGGTTCCTACGATGCACTAGACCCCTCGATCACAGCGGGAGAATAACATAGGCCTAAAGAAAGAAAGGGGAAATCTAAACTGCCCCAGAGCAGACCCCAAAGCAATAGGCAGCCCCCAACATATAAAGACGGTGAAGCAAGATGAAAATACTAACACAGACAGAAAGATAGACTGAGCAAAGACGGGGCCCAAAACTACCTAGATAGGAAAGGACAGGAAGGCTGCTGTCTGCAATCTGCCAAAACCCTATCAAAGACATAAGCCAACAAGCTGATATGAAAAAGGCCCTGAAGCAGCTAGGCTTCAAAAACTAAGTCAGCACTCAGGTATTTTCAGAAGACAGAGCTAAATGAATTCAGCACACCCCAGCAGGGAATGGCAGAAATCCAGAAAAACAAAGCAAAACAAAGTCAAAGCACCAAAGCAAAAGGCCGAGCAGCAAACTTAGCTTTAGAGGAGCAGGAATTCAGACTGGTCTCCAAGGATCCCACAGAGAAATCACCCGCAGGGCAGAAGGGCGTCGGCAGCCTTATATCCAGTCAGTAACTCCACTCAGCCAGTCATCATCATCAGCCTCAGGTGTTTGATAATCAGGCTCACTACCTTTCTTTACCAGAAGAGGGAGTTCCTCGGGCCTCAGTAATGAAGGGGAAAATGAACTCACAACATATACGCTTCTTCTCCTGACATCACGCCAGCCTTTCTAGAAAACACCAGTGATTGTCTAAACGCTGTGTCTAACATCATGTCCTCACTATATTTGAAACTGAACCTGTCAAAGACTGAACTCTTTGTGTTTCCTTCTGCTACTAATGTACCTATACCCGACATTGCCATTTACGTGTGTGGTTCCACTATTACTCCCCAGCAACATGCCCACTGTCTTGGGGTCATACTTGACTCCGAGCTTTCCTTTGTCCCCCACATACGATCACTGGCTCGCTCTTGTTATCTGCGCCTCAAAAACATTTCTATAATTCGACCTTTTCTTACTTTTGACTCCGCAAAAACTCTTACTGTTTCTCTTATTCATTCTCGTCTCGACTATTGTAGCTCTCTTCTAATCGGTCTCCCTCTTACCAAACTCTCCCCCCTCCAATCTGTCTTGAATGCTGCTGCCAGGATCATATTTCTCGCCAATCGTTACACCGATGCCTCTACCTTGTGCCAGTCATTACACTGGCTACCCATCCACTCCAAAATCCAGTACAAACTTATTACCCTCACCCACAAAGCTCTTCATGGCTCAGCACCACCCTACATCTCCTCCCTTGTTTCAGTATACCATCCTACCTGCGCCCTCCGTTCTGCTGATGACCTGAGGTTATCATCCTCAATAATCAGAACCTTCCACTCTCGTCTTCAAGACTATACACGTGCTGCGCCAATTCTTTGGAATGCACTTCCCAGGTCAATACGATTAGTCCGCAATCCCCACAATTTTAAGCGTGCCCAGAAAACTCATTTATTCAGACTGGCCTACCGCCTCAACACATTAACCTAATCTATCCCTATGTGGCACAGCCAAAAGTTTTTACCAAAACCAGGTTACCCGCATTTTGTTCCCACATGCTTTATGCATCCATTAGCCCTCTGCGTCTGTACTGTTACACACTTAACATTATGGCTGGTCCATACAATCAGGGCAACTGTTACCACCCACCTTTCGTGTCTCTCTTTTTTCCTCATAGATTGTAAGCTTGTGAACAGGGCCCTCATTCCTCTTGGTATCTGTTATGATCTATGTGATTATTGTTATGCTGTAATGTCTATTGTCTGTACAAGTCCCCTCTGAAATGTAAAGTGCTGCGGAATATGTCGGCGCTATAGAAATAAAATTTATTATTATTATTATTACTATGAGCACCAAAAACAGAAATATACACATTTATCTACCTTGAAATGCTATCAGTGAAGTTACTACTAGTGATCTGAGGAATGTGCTGCACCGCTGAATACACTTGTACACACAAATCATTAGGATCTATTACTAACAGCTTCCTTTGCAATTGCTGAAGAATAACATCCTATATGTAAGCAATGAGAGACAAGTCTGGGGCCATTGCAAGCTATGATAGTATGTTTTGTCCATGCAGAATTCACAGAGTAGCATGATCAACAAGCTTATCATTAACATTTCTATGGATCCTGTGATTTACATAATTCCATGTCTTTTCCTTCCTTCTTGAAGTTGAAATTTCAATATTGAGAATTGTACAGGTTTCTTTCCATGTTCCAATTTAATTCTAGTTTTGGATTTTGAATACTGGTGCAAAATATTGAGCTAAGAGTGGTTTGTGAAAAATGCCATAGGCCAGTTTGTGACATGTTCTTATCTGCATTATAAAATGCACGCAACAATGTAATGGATTTTACATTAAGTCGTCCGCTTAAAAATACTGGGAAGTATATGAACAGTATGCTATAGTATTATTAGAATTCAAGTAAGAGGTCCTACTCAGTGACCGACAACCTTTCTTTTGTGACTGTGCTTATGGACATTATTATCAATCACTGACTAGTAGAGAAGAGTAGATCAGGCAAAACTCACACTCTCTTTTTGTATTTTTCCTGGAAAATTTGAATTCAATGTCCATTATCCTCTAGAATATTTCTGTAATGTTCCAGACCGGGTTTTGGGTCTTGCCTCTCCTTTCCTGGTCTGGTAATTTCAGGGGTTAACTTTCTCATTCCGGTGTCGGATCTACTATTTCTCTGTGCTGCATCCTGCCAGTTATATTTTCTGCCTGCGGCACGTGTAGCTAGCTCTCATGAAACCCTGATTTGTCCTGCTGCATTTAGCTGACTTTACCCATGTCTGTGCACTCCTTTCCTACCCATCCCAACTCTCTGTGTCCCTCTGTGTTTGGATTCCCTGGTTCTTGACTCTGCTTTGGCTCTGACATGATTCTGTCTCTTCCTTCTAGTACTTCTGCTAGGACTGGTACTGACCTTTTGGCACTCCTCTGACTCTGTGTTTGGTATTAGACTTGGAACTATGCTACTCTCTGGTATCGACCCGGCTTGTCGGACTTTTCTGCTACCACCTGGTGGTAGCCTCGCTGCAGTTCTGCTGGTCTGCTCTGAGCAGCATTTCAGCCCTCTCTCCACTCTTCTGCCATCTAGTGGAGTTTGCGCTACTCTACAATTTCAAGATCCCAGAGCACAATAAACATACAATCTAAAAATAAAAAACAATCCTTATATTCACATTACTGCCCACCTTCTCAGCCTCTTCATCATCCCTCTGATCCTTATCGCCTTGTCAAATCATTGCCAATCGCACTGAAACCTTTGACTCTCTCTTGCTAGTCAAGGACTTATGGCTTTCATGGAGCCTGGGAGGATTCTGTGCATCATCCTGCAACCTTCCTGTGCGCTTGCGCTACCAGTTACATGCTGCTATTAATTTCTGGCAGTGGGGGAGGGTGAAACGCTGTTCTAGAAACTCATTGTTTTCATTGCCTGGCATAGCAGTACTACTGTGAAGGCCATCCTTCCTGAGGCTGTCCTGCAAAGGAGACCAAGATTTTGTTATACACTACGCTGCTGTGGTATTGAAGTTTACAGTATAAGTGATCAGGTAATCACATGTTCAGTCCCCTAAAGCGTCTAAAAAATAAAAGTAAAAAAAAAAATTTTCAAAATATAACAAAAAAATCAAAAGTGTATAAAAATTTAAATCACGTCCCTTTTATCACAAATGTACAGCACTATAGTGAACTATTGTGTTATATAAACCAATATCAAACAGAAATTCTTTGAGTGAGTGCTGTTGACTTTCTAAAACTCTATTGAAAACAGAAACATATAGATAAGAAAAACTTAATTTTCTGGCAATTTAATGAGAAGCAGTCTGATAATTAAAAGTTATTCCACTGAGCATGTGCAGACAGCAAAGATTTGGGAATGGGAGTATGGGCCACTAAGAAATAACTACATCTGACAGAATCCATTTGAATAAGACCTTGAAGTGTACTGTGTGGAAAATGGCCTGAGCTTTTCGCCCCCCAAATGATTCACATTTTGAGATTTGCCCTGGGTAAAGGCCCCGTTACACGTATCAATGTCCCAGCGATCCCACCAACGATCCGATGTGGATGGGATCGCTGGGACATAGTTAGGTGATCGCTGGTGAGCTGTCACATAGACAGACCCACCAGCTATCAGGACCAGTGAGCAAGCTGGTATCAAAGGTAAACAGCGGGTATCCAAGAGCCACGCGGCTCTTAGATACCCACTGTTTACATTGGAAACCAGCATCCAGCGTCGCTGATCTCTGGTCTCTTGCTGCCACACGCAGTGATGCGCGCTGGCCAGCGGGCGACCAACAATAAAAAAATAGCCCAGGACGATCCTGCACGATCAGTGATACCCGGCATGTGGGCCGGTCGCTGATCCATGTCACAAAATCAGCGATCTCACTAGCAATCTCGCTGTGTGTGACAGGGCCCTAAGAGTGATACCACCACGGCCAATATCTACACCACCATGGCTCAAAGGGACCAAAACACAGTTTGGCTTTAGAATCTTGTCTTCCATCTCCTGCTGCACCATGATATTGCAAGTACAAAGACTGACTGTTTTTTTCTTAAAATAAATCAACTGGAAGAAGTAGTTCTAGTGAAGTATCTTCCCTAGACCCCAGGTACCTATGAGCTAGGACAATAAGGAGCAAAATAGAAACAGGTGTCAATGACAAAATGGAAATGTGTATGTAATATACATAATATATGTAATATATATATATATATATATATATATATATATAAGCAATATTAAGTTTTATGTGAGTGGAGTAGATGAACTGAGTAGAACATTGACTTATGTTGATAGTATCACTGTCAGAGGATACAGTAGTGTCAGTGTTGCTGTCTGCTATGTATTGCCTGCATATTTTGCTATGGTACATTCCTTGCCTATGCCATTTTTTCATTTATCATACATTTTGAACATAAGTGTACATTTTACATCCTTTCCAATAACATCTTATCACAATTAGCCAACCCTGGGAAAATATACAATCAACAGAATTGGTATGTAGGATCTACATGATGACCAAAAGGCTAATGCAGCATCAGCCTGCCTTTAATATTGATGTGACTTGTATGTATCTCCTATTTAAAAGTATTAACAGTTGTGCCAAAACAGACATGCTTAGTTAAATGTCTCATTTTTATTTAATTTTTCAACATTTTTTGCGGTTTCGTTTTTTGCTCCCTTCTTCCAAGAGCCATAACTTTTCTATTTTTCTGTCAATATGGCTTGTACTTTTGAACGACACCATTAGTTTTAACATGTTGTGTACTAGAAAACGGGAAAAAAATTCAAAATATTCAAATACCAAATATGTGTATGTTTGATTTTATTTTTATTGTTTTATTTTGAATGGGACAAAAGGGGGGTCATTTGAACTGTTACTTTTTTTACACTTTTAAAAACATTTTTCTTTAACTTTTGGCATGCTTCAATTGTCTCCATTGGAGACTAGAAGCTGCCACAACCCGATCCGCCCTGCTACATTGAGGCAATGATCAGATCGCCTCTATATAGCAGGTTTACTCACTTGCTATGAGCGCTGACCACTGGGTGGCGCTCACAGCAATCCGACACTGACAACCATAGAGGTCTCCAGGAGACCTCCGGTTGTCATGCCAACACACCGGTGACCCGCGATCACGTGACGGGGTCACCAGTGTGCGTATTTCCGGCGCAATTGCCAGAAGCGCTTGTTAAATGCCGCTGTCAGAGTTTGACAGCGGCACTTAACTGGTTAATAGCTGCGGGTGCATCGTGATTCCACCCGTGGCTATTGCAGGCCCATGTCAGCTGTTCAAAACAGCTGACATGTCCCGGTAAAGCTGTGGGCTCACTGCCGGAGCCCACATCAAAGGGAGGGAGTCCAACATTGGCGTACTATTACGTCCGATGTCGGAAAGGGGTTAAAGCAGATTAATACACACTGCCTAAAAAGGAGTGTGTAACAACAAATGCTAGTGGGTAGGAACACATCAAGAAAATGCTGCAGCAGCCCTGTCTACAGTTGTAGGGTATATGGTTGGTAAATTGAAATATTAAATGAGCTATTAAAAAAAAAAACATGAGTTTAATGTTTTTAAGTATTTATTTTTTAAACAGTATTACTCTTCCTTACCCCACTGTCCCTTTGACAAAAGTATATAAAAAATTATAGATTGGTTGGTAGCAGGGTTGTCAACTTAACTTTTTATTTTTTACTGGACAACTTACCAAAACATCGCCGACAGACAATATTGTTTATGGATACATTGGAAAACCATAATATCAAGTGATATTTGTCTACAGCCCGTAATTCTGATAAGACGACATCAGCTTGGTTCACTGTAACATGATGATAATTGCAATCAAAATAATCCGTATAAGTTTCTTCAGCTTAAAAAAAAATCACAGACGCATTACATTTTTTTAACAGACAGGGCAAAAAAATGCTATACTTTTACGGACTGTCCTGGAATTTCTGGACTGTTGCCAACCCAGGTTGCTAGCTACATGTGTGGGGAGGAGGACTCCCAGGCAGTGACCGGGCAGGTACCCAGGGGACCGTCATCAGTGCTCCTGAGGGAACGATACTGGGAGGACAGTAAAGGGAGTGATTTGACTGAAGTTGTCAGGGAAACAGGGGGCGGGGCAAGGATAAAAGGAGCAGGGGGCGCGCTGAAGTGGCAGTTGAGAGAGTGGGAGAGAAGGCAGGAAGCCGGGTGACTTGAAGGGACACCGACAGGAGCCTGTGAGGAGGATACTGGGCACTCACCGACAAGGGAAAAGGGAGAGACTTTTACCGGAGGCCACTTCCCGCCCCCGTTCGCCGAAAGCCACGCCCGCCGCCCCCGCCTTGGTGAGACAGATCCCTCACCTCAGGACACAGCTGTGATGACACAAAAAACAGCCACAGAGACCTGGACACTACCCCCTGGCCCTCTCCCACCGCGGCGACCCTGTCATCACCGGCCGCAGGGGACACAACCTCGTCCTAGACGACATTAGAGACCCATTTCCCGGCTGTGGAGCGACTCTTATCAGAGGACAGTTACTGGTCAGTTGGGAACTGCGTCATTGTTTCTTCAGGGCCTGTTGCACCCCACCATCATCATTTCTTCAGGGCTTGTTGTGCCCCACCAGCATCGTTTCTTCAGGGCCTGTGGCGCCCCACCATCATCATTTCTTCAGGGCCTGTTGTGCCCCACCAGCATCGTTTCTTCAGGGCCTGTTGTGCCCCACAGTCATCGTTTCTTCAGGGCCCGTTGCGCCCCACCGTCATCGTTTCTTCATAGCCTGTTGCGCCCCACCGTCATCGTTTCTCCAGGGCCTGTTGCGCCCCACCAGCATCGTTTCTCCAGGGCCTGTTGTGCCCCACCAGCATCGTTTCTCCAGGGCCTGTTATGCCCCACCGGCATCGCTTCTTCAAGGGCCTGTCGAGCCCAGTTTCATCCCAGAATATCGAGGCGTCAAGGCAGCCGCATCAGCGACCTCTATGCGGCCACGCCTGTGATCCTGACAGACCCCTGGAAGGATACGTTTACTATAGGAGATAAGGACCCCCAGTTTGGTCATACGTGGCCTATAGCACCCGGGCAAACCGGGTTAGTCGCATTTACAATAAGAGAGTGTTGTTAGGTTTGTTGAGTCCCTGCATGGACTGGTTGTTGTTAACACCTTTTGTTTGCTCAAAATAGCCTAGTGGCTACAGTTTCTAAAAGTTTATTCCACAAACCACACTCAGTCTCGTGTCTCGTCACTGCATCCTGCGAACCTGCTCGAACCCTACACATGTATGGAAAAAAACTTGCAGCAGACAGAAATATTGTTGTGGCTTCAGCAGTGCAGTGATACACCATATATTTAGGTCTTGCTCTATGCCTATGTATACTGAACTATGATCATAACCTATAACTAGGCTGCTAAATTTTAAAAATGGCTGTCATTGCCATTGTCACATTTTCTTTTAGCATACATTTTTACAACGCTATAGCTCATTTTTGACAATCTTTTCATCCCCAGTTACTGAACTCTTGCTAAAAATTATATAAAAATAAATGCAAGGTAGGTAGTTACATGTGCAGAAATCACAGTCATAATAGACTAGCAAAACAAATGGGCAAAAACAGACATGCACAGTTATGTCTATATTTCTATATTTTTCTATTTTCAACAATATTCAATTTCCCTTCCCAGAAAGACATGATAAGAAATTCCAAGTACGTCCACATCCAAAAATCCAGCAGCTTCAACAAGGCCTTATATTCAACAAGGCCTTATATTGGTGTGGTACTGTATGCACACATGTAAAATTTGACTAGTAAACCAGATGGTAATAAAAAAACAATACTTGCAACATGCACACTTTTGAGCTAGACCTGTGTTCCCCAACTCCGGTCCTCAGGAGCCACCAACACGTCATATTTTCAGGATTTCCTTAGCATTGCACAGGTGATAATTGCATCACCTGGACAGGCAAGACTTCATTCACCTGTGCAATACTAAGGAAATCCTGAAAAAATGACCAGTTGGTGGCTCCTGAGGACCAGAGTTGGGGAACACTAAGCTATACAGTCGTAGACAAATATCTCAATTTTGGGAACTTTCTTGGAGAATTTTGAAGATACATTTTTTCTCTCTCCCAGTTGGATTGCTTAAGAAATGCTAAAACTAATTGCAGTTGTTTGAGACTAGCAAGAGCATAGTCTCTGACACTGATTTCTAATTTTTTTTGTAAAAAAATTTGTTCTACCTTATGTTTGAAAGTAAAAGAGGTGTAATTGTAACTCAAATGCAGCAGGAGAAATGCCAGGTATATCATATCGTTGATCAACCCACTGAATCTATCACTCATGCTATCTCTCTCTCGCCTCATCAATTAAATCTCTCTATTAATCACAGTTCCAGATATACAATACTGACTGGAAAATGTGTCAAATGCTTTAGGGTTTTCTCTTCCTATCTTTATTTCTGAACTGCAAGCTCTGCTGCCACTATTCGTAATCACCCAAAAACAGCTGCTGCCATTCCTTGCCAAAAATGGCTGCTGCAGGCTATGATAGTCGCACCTAAACATCATCGGGTGTGATACCTGCAAGATATTATCTAACCTGAAATCTGTGCATGAAAATACACAAAATAAATGCATTAAACTTCAGAAATGGAATATGGATACATGGTTAGTTTTTCCTTTTGTATGATTCCTAGCAGTAAAATCTTTACTTTCTTTTATATGAAAAACCTATAATCGTATACAGTTTGATTTAAATAATATGCAACCATTTTGATTAGACCGATTTGTAGATGATACATTATACTTTGTGCAAATAAGTGTGTGTCTCTTTTCTTTGAGCTGAACATTTCTTTTTTAAAGCTGCTGAGTGTCCATTAATCGGGGCCTCAGTCTTTCTTAGCCCTTATCCATACTTACGTCATTGGACACATGGTAAGGTTTTAATACTAGAGGTTAGGACCTTCCCGAGTGGGGTCATCCGTGACATTGTGGGATTGCTTTTACCTTTTTTTTTAATAACGATTATGTTAACCAAGTACTGTACCCTATATTATTTTCATGCACTATTGCTATTTATTTTATCACTGCAGGGTGTTTGCTCATTTTGTTTTTGTCTTGGGCTTTATATACTGCTCAAAAAAATAAAGGGTCACTATTCCATTTGCAACAGGCTGTTTGTGTTCACTTTATTTTTTTGAGCAGTATAGATTATAGAATGTAGTTAAATTTGTCAACAACCCGTGTGTAATTAATCCAACTAAATTTGTATATTTTTTTTATAATTAGTATAACTCTGTTCATTTAAAAAAAAATCTTCAAGAGGGATTAATCTTTTTAATCAAGTTAATGTAAGTCAAAATTTCTTCCTTTTGTGAGAGGTGAGGGGTAATGAATCTTAATTACATCTGATCTGAAATGAATATGTAGCCATCTAAATAAATGCTTACATGGTGTCATAGGCTATGATCATATGAACCTGATTGTAGAAAATTGTAGGCAAAGCACTTTGAGATAGAAAAGAGTGGAATTAGAGATGAAATGGTATGTATTTTGCCTTGAAGAGTATTACGTTCATGGTTAGTTAAACCAAATTTGTGTTTTATATACAGCGACTCTAAAAAATTTAAATAGAGAAACATAACTCCATAAGGCGTTGCTAAAGTGTTTAAAGAATACAGCGCAGGAAAACTTTCTAGTCTGCTCAGGCATGACTAGCTTAGCATTGCTAAAATGTGTATTTAATTGACATATCATAAAATTTTGTACTTATTGAAGAATTAACTATGCAACTGTTTAATCTGAATACAGTATATCTGAAAAAAGAAACACCCTATTCCAAACTCGTAAAACTCATTGAAACCATCAATGATAAGTAAGAATTTAAAATTTATATTTGCCTTATGTCCTCAAATGTACAGCACAAAAAGGGCACCCTAATGTTTTCTCTAGTAAGATTTATCATTCCCGCATTTCTGTGATGCTTGAGAGCAAAATTTTACAAATTAGTGACACCAGCGCTGATTGGGGCGCCGGGTACCACATGTGAAACAATTGCACAGGACTGAGAGTGCTGACAATGCTGTAACGGCGCTGGCTTGAGAATATAGGCTTTTTTATTTTATAGGGGACAAACATTTAGACCAAGAAGGGCTTGTCCTAGTAGTGGACAAGCCCTTTAATATCTTTTTTTCCTGCTGAATATGCTTAGATTCCATCCATATACTTGAAATGAGACAGAAATAATTATTGAGATGATGTAATAGAAATTTCTGCAATGCATGAATCACCCTAAAAAGTGTCTTATTTAATTTAATTTATTGATTTGCTATAAATATGCATATGCAAGTGCTGAGGACCTGAGCATTGTGATTCTTAATATTCACCTGAAGACAGTGGCAGCAGAGCAAAGAAAGCCTTATGTCTAGTGATGAGCGAGCACTAAAATGTTCATGTGCTCGTTACTCGGGTTGAGCAAATTGGAATGCTCGGGTGCTCAACCCGAGCAATGAGCCCAATGTAAGTCTATGGGAAAACCGAGCATTTTTGCCATGACCCCCTCGGGGGTCCTTTTAGGGTTCTGAAAACGTCTGAAATCGATGGAAACAGTGCTCAATTGACATGGAAACATCATGGGAAATACCCCTGGAAGCATTTCTTACTCCCAGGTTACAGCTGTGAACAATGTTGGCAGAGTCTTACGCCACTTTTACAGGTGCGCAATAAAACATACAAAGACGAAACCAAAATGGATTTTCCTGGGAAATATGTTAAGGAATATGATTAATGATTTTTTATGTAACGCAAAATAAATAACAAAAACAAAAATGTTCCTCCACCACTTTGGCCATGCTCACATGTAGCATTTTTGATGCGTTTTTCAACTTTAGCATTGCTTCGCAAGTATTCAGTACTCGGCAAGCAATGCTTTACTCGCGGTACTCAGAACATAGTGAGTATTTCACTACTTGCCTCGCAATATTCAGATCTCCCGCCCAGTATGTTAGCCATTCACAGTAATGCCGCAGCCATCTTGGTTGTGGCATTACTATGATTGGCTGGCCGTGCAGCGTCATAGATCAGTTATAGCCTATGACTCATAGGCTCTATAAAAGCCCTGCGACCGCCATTTTCTGCCCATTGCTTCCAGAGTACAGCTAGTGCTAGCATGGGGAGAGTTTGAGCAGCTGCTAGAGAGAGTTGTGCTTTTGAAAATCATCCATAAATCATCTCAAAAACACAAATGCTCTTGTGAGAGCTACCTGGAGTATTTTAGTAGTAGGTGACTGTAGTGCAGGGAGACAGGCAAGAGCATAACAGTACATACATAATACCTCAATATTGCAGCTCTTCTTAGAGGTGAAAGTACTGTATAAGGTCAGGGAGTAGTGACAGTTTTCCCAGATATTTTTGGGGTCACATGGTACTGTGCAACTGAGACGCAGTCAGCGCCGCTGTCTTGTGTGATGACTGTAGAGCTAAATCTTCGGCTTTAACCTCAGGCTAATTTTTTTGCCCTTGCGGTGCTGTTTGCACACCAAATAGCATGCACAGTACTGCACAACTGAGATGCTGCCATAATTGTCTGGTGTTATGATTGAGTCACCGCAGGAGGCAAAAACAGAAATGCAAGCTAAGTCCAGAAAACCAGAGAGGTTGGCAGCTATCGGATTGCAGACCCCTGAACCTATCAACACAACTAGCAGTTGCCGTGGGGGGTTCCTACGATGCCCTAGACCCCTCGATCACAGCCGGAGGACTATATAGCCTAAAGACAGAAAGGGAAATCTAAACTGCCCCAGAGCAGACCCCAAAGCAAAAGGCAGCCCCCCACATATAATGACGGTGAAGCAAGAAGAAAGAACACAACACAGACTGAAAGATAGACTGAGCAAAGACGGGGCCCAAGCTAACTAGATAGGAAAGGACAGGAAGGCTGCTGTCTGTAATCCATAAAAAACCCTATGAAAATAAGAGCCAACAGACTGACAGTGAAAAAGGCCCTGAAGACGCTAGGCTTCAAAAAGACTATGTCAGTACTCAGGAATATTCTGAAGACAGAGCAACAGGCAAAAGGAGATTCAGCTCACCCCAGCAGGGAATGGCAGAATCCAGAAAAGCAAGGCAAAAAACAAAACACAAATGCAAAAAGGCAAAGAAGAAAACTTAGCTTTAGAGGAGCAGGAATCAGACTGGTGTCCTAGAAGTCCAAAGAGAAATCACCCGCAGGGCAGAAGGGCGTCGGCAGCCTTATATCCAGTCTGTGACTCCACTCAGCCAGTCATCATCATTAGGCTCAGGTGCCTGATAATCAGGCTCACTACCTTCCCTCACCAGAATAGGGAGTTCACCAGACCTCAGTGACGAAGGGGAAAATTAACTCACAACAGTACCTCCCCCTTGAGGAGGGGTCACCGAACCCTCAACCACGCCACCAGGGTGATCAGGGTGAGCCCGATGAAAGGCACGCACCAATCTTTTGGCATGAATATCAGAGGCAGAGACCCAGGAATTGTCCTCCTGACCATAACCCTTCCACTTAACCAAATAATGGAGTCTCCGTCTAGCCAGACGGGAATCCAGTATTTTCTCTACCTCATATTCCATGTTACCTTCAACCAATACAGGGTTCGGAGGTGCCACCCCAGGAACAACTGGTTCAACAAACCTCTTCAACAAGGACTTATGGAACACATTATGGATTTTAAATGTGACAGGAAGAGCCAAATGAAAAGAGACCGGATTAATAATCTCCAAAATCTTGTAAGGTCCAATAAATCTAGGCTTAAACTTAGGAGAAGCCACCTTCATAGCAATATTTTTTGATGATAACCACACCATATCACCAATCTTAAACTGGGGACCAATGGTCCTATGTCGATTGGAAAACCGTTGGGCCTTCTCCTGGGAGAGAGATAACTTATCCACCACTTGGTCCCAGATCTGGTACATTCTCTCCACCACAGTGTCAACACCTGGGCAGGCAGAAGGCTCCACCTGCCCTGAAGAAAATCGAGGATGAAACCCAAAGTTACAAAAAAAAGGTGACATCAAAGTGGCAGAACTAGCTCTATTATTTAAAGCAAATTCGGCCAAGGGCAAAAATGAAACCCAATCATCCTGATCAGCGGAAATAAAACATCTCAAATATGACTCCAAGGTCTGGTTTGTTCTCTCTGTCTGCCCATTGGTCTGAGGGTGAAAAGCAGGGGAGAAGGACAACTGAATTCCCAGCTTGGAACAGAAAGTCCTCCAAAATCTAGACACAAACTGAACTCCTCTGTCAGATACAATGTTCTCAGGAATCCCATGCAAGCGAACCACCTGTTGCAAAAACAGCGGCACCAACTCAGAGGAAGACGGCAACTTAGGGAGTGGTACAAGATGAACCATCTTAGAGAACCTATCACAAATCACCCAAATAACAGTCATTCTTTGAGAGACCGGCATATCAGAGATGAAATCCATTGAAATATGGGTCCATGGCCTCCTGG
This sequence comes from Dendrobates tinctorius, assembly GCF_039654945.1. Classification (NCBI taxonomy): domain Eukaryota; kingdom Metazoa; phylum Chordata; class Amphibia; order Anura; family Dendrobatidae; genus Dendrobates; species Dendrobates tinctorius. Next base: position 30,622,823 of record NW_027361741.1, on the reverse strand, counting down.
GGACCGGCAAAGGCATCAACAACCCACTAGAGCAAGAACAAGATTTAGACCGGGAGCAAGTCCCACAGGACTGCACAAAATTCCTGACATCATGAGACAAGGTGGGCCACCAAAAAGAGCGACTCACCAGATCTCTAGTACCAAAAATACCTGGATGACCAGCCAATGGAGAGCAATGAACTTCAGACATCACTCTCTTCTTCCACTGGTCAGGAACATACAACTTTCCACTGCGACAACGCTCAGGTTTGTCCTCCTGGAACTCTTGCAGAGCAAGTCTCAAATTGGGCAAGATGGCAGAAAGAACTACCTCTTCGCCTAAGATGGTAGCAGGCTTGGTCACCACAGGAGAATCAGCAAAGAAGCTCCTAGAGAGGGCATCTGCCTTGACATTCTTAGTTCCAGGAAGAAAAGAGACCACAAAATCAAAACGTGTAAAAAACAAGGCCCACCTAGCCTGTCTAGGGTTCAAGCGTTTAGCCGACTCTAGGTAAATCAAATTCTTGTGGTCAGTGAGGACCACAACTTGATGTTTAGCTCCCTCCAACCAATGTCTCCACTCCTCAAATGCCCATTTCATGGCCAACAGTTCCCGAATCCCCACATCATAGTTACGTTCAGATGGAGAGAACTTTCGGGAGAAGAAAGCACAGGGATTCATTTTAGATGTTACAGGATCCTTTTGGGAAAAAACAGCTCCTGCACCAATCTCAGAAGCATCCACATCTACCTGGAACGGGAGTGAGACATCAGGTTGCCGCAAAACCGGGGTGGAGGTAAATCTCCGCTTCAGCTCCTGAAAGGAAGCAACAGCCTCCGGAGACCAATTCAACACATCAGCACCCTTCTTAGTCAGATCAGTCAATGGCTTGGCAATACTAGAAAATTTTGCTATAAATTTCCGATAAAAATTAGCAAAACCCAAAAACTTCTGGAGGGCCTTCAAAGAAGTGGGCTGAACCCAATCATAAATGGCCTGTACCTTGGCCAGGTCCATTTCAATAGTTGACGGAGACAAAATAAATCCCAAAAATGAAATCCTCTGTACTCCAAAAAGGCATTTCGATCCTTTGACATACAGGGAATTCTCCCTCAAGATCCGGAACACAGTCCGAATATGTTCCACATGAGAATCCCAATCCTTGGAGAAGATCAAAATATCATCCAGATAGATAATCAAAAATTTATCGACAAAGTCTCAGAAAATTTCGTTCATGAAGCACTGGAAGACAGAAGGGGCATTAGTGAGCCCAAAAGGCATCACCAGGTACTCAAAATGTCCCTCCGGAGTATTAAACGCCATCTTCCATTCATCCCCCTGCTTAATGCGGATAAGATTATACGCCCCCCTGAGGTAAAGCTTGGTAAACCAGCAAGCACCTCTAACTCTAGAGAATAGATCCGAAATCAGGGGTAACGGATACTGATATTTAATAGTAATTTTGTTGAGGGCACGATAATCAATACAAGGCCTTAAAGAACCATCCTTTTTGGCCACAAAAAAAAAACCGGCACCTAAGGGTGAAGAGGATGGTCTAATATGACCCTTCTCCAACGCCTCCTTAATATAGGACCGCATAGCCTCGTGCTCGAGTACAGATAAATTGAAGAGCCGACCCTTGGGAAATTTACACCCCGGGCTCAGTTCAATTGCACAGTCATAACTCCTATGAGGAGGCTAGGACGCAGACTCATTCTCACTAAATACATCATAAAAGTCCGCCAAATAGTCAGGAACATCATGCGACTGAGGAGAGGTGGAAAAAACCGGAGCCTCACTAAAGGCACACCGACAACCCCAACTCACCACAGACACAGATTTCCAATCCAAAACTGGATTATGAATTTGCAACCAGGGAAACCCCAGAACAAGGGCATCATGCAGACCATGCAACACCAAAAATCTGCAATTTTCTTGTTGGTCTGGGGCGACCCGCATGACCACCTGGGTCCAAAACTGAGGTTTATTTTTTGCCAAAGGAGTAGCATCAATCCCCCTCAAAGGGATAGGCGTCTGCAGAGGTGTCATCGGAAATCCACAACGTTTAGCAAAATCCAAGTCCATTAGGTTTAGCGCTGCTCCCGAATCCACAAAAGCCTTGGCGGAAAATGTGGACAGGGAGCAGATCAGAGTAATTGCCAGAAGAAACTTAGGTTGAACACCACCAACAGAAAACGTGTGTGCAAAGCGTTTCTCTCATTTAAGACAAACAGAAATAATATGCGAGGCATCTCCACAGAAAAAACACAGCTTATTACGCCTTCTGAACTCCTGACATTGCGCTTTAGACAAAACTCTATCACATTGCATAGGTTCAGACGTCTGTTCAACCGGTGGCAACACCTCTCGTGCAATCCTGCGTTCACGTAAACGCCGATCAACCTGAATGGCTAATGCCATAGAATCGTCCAGACCAGAGGGAACAGGAAATCCCACCATAGTATCTTTTACGGCTTCTGACAAACCCTTCCGAAAGAGAGCAGCCAAGTCATTATCATTCCAGGTAGTAAGTACTGCCCACTTTCGGAATTTTTGACAGTACAACTCTGCAGAATCTCGACCCTGGTTCAATGCCAACAGTGTCTTTTCAGCCTGATCAATAGCATTAGGTTCGTCATACAACAACCCCAAGGCTTGAAAGAATGCGTTCACATTAGTCAGAATAGGATCATCTGGTTTCAAAGAAAACGCCCAATCCTGGGGATCGCCACGCAGCAAAGAGATGACAATTTTAACCTGCTGCGCGGAGCTCCCTGACGAGTTAGGCTTCAAAGCAAAAAATAATTTACAATTATTTTTGAAACTCAAAAATTTAGATCGATCCCCAAAAAATACATCAGGTATAGAGATCTTTGGTTCAACAGCATGCGAACGAGCAAGATATGCGGAAATTCCCCGCACTTCCGCAGCGAGCTGCTCCACACGATCAGATAATTGCTTTATCTCCATTGAGAGAAAAAAAAAATTCCCCCTGCGGCCTCAGAGATATAGAGGAAAGAATATACACACTTTTTTTTTTTTTTTTTTTTTAAGCACAATCCTTTCCTGCTATTGAGTACCCTAGGATCTGCGGTATGGCGGGTGATTCTGTTATGATTGAGTCACCGCAGGAGGCAAAAACAGAAATGCAAGCTAAGTCCAGAAAACCAGAGAGGTTGGCAGCTATCAGATTGCAGACCCCTGAACCTATCAACACAACTAGCAGTAGCCATGGGGGGTTCCTACGATGCCCTAGACCCCTCGATCACAGCCGGAGGACTATATAGCCTAAAGACAGAAAGGGAAATCTAAACTGCCCCAGAGCAGACCCCAAAGCAAAAGGCAGCCCCCACATATAATGACGGTGAAGCAAGAAGAAAGAACACAACACAGACAGAAAGATAGACTGAGCAAAGACGGGGCCCACGCTAACTAGATAGGAAAGGACAGGAAGGCTGCTGTCTGCAATCCGTGAAAAACCCTATGAAAATAAGAGCCAACAGACTGACAGTGAAAAAGGCCCTGAAGACGCTAGGCTTCAAAAAGACTATGTCAGTACTCAGGAATATTCTGAAGACAGAGCAACAGGCAAAAAGAAATTCAGCTCACCCCAGCAGGGAATGGCAGAATCCAGAAAAGCAAGGCAAAAAACAAAACACAAATGCAAAAAGGCAAAGAAGAAAACTTAGCTTTAGAGGAGCAGGAATCAGACTGGTGTCCTAGAAGTCCAAAGAGAAATCACCCGCAGGGCAGAATGGCGTCGGCAGCCTTATATCCAGTCAGTGACTCCACTCAGCCAGTCATCATCATTAGGCTCAGGTGCCTCATAATCAGGCTCACTACCTTCCCTCACCAGAATAGGGAGTTCACCAGACCTCAGTGACGAAGGGGAAAATGAACTCACAACAGTCTGGCCCTTGAGGCGTCCTTCCTGCATCAACCATGATAGAGCCCCTTGGGCTGATTTTTGGAAACACTATGTCTATGCCTGCACATTGGGCAGTGGAACTGCCGTGCTAATAGTCCTAGCTTCATAACTGTCTAGCCCTTGAGGCCGCCTTCCTGCATCAACCATGATACATCCCCTTGGGCTGATTTTTGGAAACACTATGTCTATGCCTGCACATTGGGCACTGGAACTACCGTGCTAGTAGTCCTAGCTTCATAATTGTCTGGCCCTTGAAGCCTCCTTCCTGCTTCAACTATGATAGAGCCCCTAGGGCTAATTTTTTGGAGACACTATGCCTGCACATTGTGCAGTGGCAGTGGAAGAACAAGGACAGTATTACAACCTTTATAATTTTGAAGCCCTTGTGATGATGATGGGTGGCTTCTTCCTGGTTAGCCAACACAGCTTTTTACTGCTTGCTTTTAAACAATCATGCACCCATTTCAGCCTTTTACTCAGGCCCCCAGACTGCTTTGTAGGGTCCAGCAGAAAATTACTCGCATTTCCCATTGACTTGAATTGGTCTTGTTACAAATACCAGACTGTTAGAGACGGCGGAACGCACTAAATATAAAATAATAGAAAGTGCATTCGCCACCCGGGGACCACCGTGCAGAGGTGTAAAACTGCTGCTATATAATGGCAGATGCACAATATGGCGGTATATCGCACACGGGTTGAAAGTCATCCGGTGTGCCCTTGGCGTACTCTGTTAGCTTCACAGAGACACCTTAGACATAAATATAAGTACTGAGCCTGTTGGACTCACAGGTCTCAGAGCTGGGCCCAAGGCAGAGGGACAGAGTTCGTCTAGACCTACCATGCGTGCGGCGTTGCTACCGCGGACGCCCACAGGTGCTGCAGACTGCAGCGTGGCTATTGACACAGCCACTATGCGACAGTACCCAGGAGGGGCGCACTGTCAGATGCTAGTTAGGTGATGATATACACTGTGGCCTGTAGCGTGCCACTGACTGGCGCTGACTCTATGACTAAGTCCCTATCCACACATGTAATATCAGAGGGAGGGGAGTCTTAATGAGTCATTTGCAGGTTCATGCATCCATCATCATTCACACATGTAGCAAGTAGAGTCTATACTAGCTCATGGCCGAGCGGCCATGAGAACCTTTTATAGCCGGGACCTTCCGGAAGCTTCCGGATCCCTGAGATGGACCAATCAGATCACGAGAAGGACCTGAGCATGTGGCTCCCGATCTCCAATGGGAGATCGTCTCGTGAGCATGCCCAGTAGCACGAGTTGAGGACTTAGCATCTGAAGTAGCTTGCTGCTGAGCAGCCTGCACTGCTATTGCTGGCCCAGAGGTAGCAGCAATAGCCAGACCCACAGAGCTGGTCTGATCAGGGCATCTGGAATGATGGGATTGCTGTGCAGGCTCCTGAGCGGTTGGTGGAGAATGGGAGACCGCTGAATGCAAGTCTCTGGATTCCTGCTGTGCAGTTGCAGGGACCCGACACCTAACACCTGAGTATTAGGACCTACTCATTACGAGTATACCAAGTCCTAATATTTCACTACTCGCTCATCCCTACTTTCATCCAAGACAAATGCATTCACTGGGAAATGTCTTTTTAACATTTTACAACCTTATTTGGCCATGTGGTGTGTGACACATCATCAGACACATCCTTTTTCATTTATGTAGGAGGGACTCTGAAAGTCACAAAGTCGATTTTTATAGGGCAGCAGTCGGCCCTCACTTTTCTTAGAAAGCCATCAGCTGGCTGTGCTTTGTGTTCCCATTATTAAACAGCTGGTCCCTTATAACTGTTATTGTGTATGCAGTGAGTGGCAGGGCTGCCCAAAATTTGGACGCACCCCAACAACCCATTGAACAGATGTCATGGATGACGATATGCAACCAAAGTTCCCAGTATTCTTTTTGTACTCCCATGCTGTTTGCTTATGCATTGAATGCAAGGCCTGCTCTGTACCAAAGTTACACACTCCCCAATAAGCTTTTGAACACACGTACTGGAAGGCCACATGACAGCCAAGATCACATTATTCATTTGGTACTCCCATACTGTTTGCTTTTGCATTAAATGCAAAGCCTGCCCTGCACCAAAGTTACACGCACCCCAATAAGCCTTTGAACACATGTACTGGATGGACACAGGAAAACCAAGTTCACATTATTCATTTGGTACTCCCATACTATTTGCTTATACATTGAATGCAAGGCCTGCCCTGCACAAAGGTTACATGCACCCAAATTAAGCCTTTGAACCCACGTAGTGGATGACCACATGAAAAAAAAATTCCCATTATCATGATTTTTTTAAGTCACATAAAGTATGCCCATGAATTGAATACAAGACCTGCACCAAATCTGCATGCACTCCAATCCTCCAAGGAAGAAATGTGGAGGATGGCCTCCGAAAAATGTTTCCCAAGTTTAAAGGAGCGGTTCTCCTATACTTGTAATGCCCATACACTAAGTGTATGGGCTGACAAACATTTCCCTCTGGGGGGTACACATCAACATACTGTGTCAACATTATTTTTATGAGCATCATAAACACCCTTGAAAACAATAACTTGGTTTCCTACACAGTTGCTGCTTGGAAGGTACAGGCTTTTAGCAGAAATATGGTGGACGAGTCATTGGATGAAGTGATCTGGAAAAGTGGCATGGTGACGATGGGAATGGGAACTGTTGCGAGTTCATTTTCCCCTTCATTACTGAGGCCAGAGGAACTCCCTCTTCTGGTAAAGAAAGGTAGTGAGCCTGATTGTCAAACACCTGAGGCTGATGATTGTGACTGGCTGAGTGGAGTTACGGACTGGATATAATGCTGCCGACGCCCTTCTGCCCTGCGGGTGATTTCTCTGTGGGATCCTTGGAGACCAGTCTGAATTCCTGCTCCTAAAAAGCTAAGTTTGCTGCTCGGCCTTTTGCTTTTGTGCTTTGACTTTGTTTTTGCTTTGTTTTTCTGGATTTCTGCCATTCCCTGCTGGGGTGTGCTGAATTCATTTAGCTCTGTCTTCTGAAAATAACTGAGTGCTGATTCAGTTTTTGAATCCTAGCTGCTTCAGGGCCTTTTTCATATCAGCTGGTTGGTTTATGTCTTTGATAGGGTTTTGGCAGATTGCAGACAGCAGCCTTCCTTTCCTTTCCTATCCAGGTAGTTTTGGGGCCCCGTCTTTGCTCAGTCTATCTTTCTGTCTGTGTTAGTATTTTCATCTTGCTTCACCGTCATTATATGTTGGGGGCTGCCTATTGCTTTGGGGTCTGCTCTGGGGCAGTTTAGATTTCCCCTTTCTTTCTTTAGGCCTATGTATTTCTCCGGCTGTGATCGAGGGGTCTAGGGCATCGTAGGAACCCCCCACGGCTACTGTTAGTTGTGTTGCTAGGTTCAGGGGTCTGCAATCTGATAGTCGCCAACTTCTCTGGTTTTCTGGACTTAGCTTGTATTTCAGCCTTTGCCTCCTACGGTGACTCATTCATAATAGAATCACCCGCCTTACCGCAGATTCTAGGGTACTCAATAGCAGGAAAGAATTGTAAAAAAAAAAAAAGGGTATATTTTTTCCTCTATATCTCTGAGTCCGTAGGGGGAATTTTTTTTTTATCTCAATGGAGATAAAGCAATTGTCTGATCGTGTGGAGCAGCTCGCTGCGGAAGTGCGGGGAATTTCCGCCTACCTTGCTCATTCTCATGCTGCTGAACCAAAGATTCCTACACCTGATGTATTATGTGGGGATCGGTCTAAATTTTTGAATTTCAAAAATAATTGTAAATTATTTTTTGCTTTGAAGCCTAACTCGTCAGGGAGCTCCGCGCAGCAGGTTAAAATTGTCATCTCTTTGCTGCGTGGCGATCCCCAGGATTGGGCGTTTTCTTTGAAACCAGATGATCCTATTCTGACTAATGTGAACGCATTCTTTCAAGCTTTGGGGTTGTTGTATGACGAACCTAATGCCATTGATCAGGCTGAAAAGACCCTGCTGGCATTGAGCCAGGGTCGTGATTCTGCAGAATTGTACTGTCAAAAATTCCGAAAGTGGGCAGTACTTACTACCTGGAATGATAATGCCTTGGCTGCTCTCTTTCGGAAGGGGTTGTCAGAAGCCGTAAAAGATACTATGGTGGGATTTCCTGTTCCCTCTGGTCTTGACGATTCTATGTCATTAGCCATTCAGGTTGATCGGCGTTTGCGCGAACGCAAAGCTGCACGAGAGGTGTTGCCACCTGTTGAACAAATGTCTGAACCTATGCAATGTGATAGAGTTTTTCTCAGAGAGCAGCGTCAGGAGTTCAGAAGGCGTAATAAGTTGTGTTTTTTCTGTGGAGATGCCTCGCATATTATTTCTGTCTGTCCCAAATGAGAGAAACGCTTTGCACACACGTTTTCTGTTGGGGGTGTTCAACCTAAGTTTCTTCTGGCTATTACTCTGATCTGCTCCCTGTCCACATTTTCCGCCAAGACGTTTGTGGATTCGGGAGCAGCCCTAAACCTAATGGACTTGGATTTTGCTAAACGTTGTGGATTTCCGATGACACCTCTGCAGACGCCTATCCCTTTGAGGGGAATTGATGCTACTCCTTTGGCTAAAAATAAACCCCAGTTTTGGACCCAGGTGGTAATGCGGGTCGCCCCAGACCATAAAGAAAATTGCAGATTTCTGGTGTTGCATAATCTGCATGATACTGTTGTTCTGGGGTTTCCCTGGTTACAGATTCATAATCCAGTTTTGGATTGGAAATCTGTGTCTGTGGTGAGTTGGGGTTGTCGGTGTGCCTTTAGTGAGGCTCCGGTGTTTTCCACCTCTCCTCAGTCACATGATGTTCCTGATTATTTGGCGGACTTTTATGATGTATTTAGTGAGAATGAGTCTGCGTCTCTGCCTCCTCATAGGAGTTATGACTGTGCAATTGAACTGAGCCCGGGGTGTAAATTTCCCAAGGGTCGGCTCTTCAATTTATCTGTACCTGAGCACGAGGCTATGCGATCCTATATTAAGGAGGCGTTGGAGAAGGGTCATATTAGACCATCCTCTTCACCCTTGGGTGCCAGTTTTTTTTTTGTAGCCAAAAAGGATGGGTCATTAAGACCTTGTATTGATTATCGTGCCCTCAACAAAATTACTGTTAAATATCAGTATCCGTTATCCCTGATTTCTGATCTATTCTCCAGAGTTAAAGGTGCTTGCTGGTTTACTAAGCTTGACCTCAGGGGGGCGTATAATCTTATTCGCATTAAGCATGGGGATTAATGGAAGACGGCGTTTAATACTCTGGAGGGACATTTTGAATACATGGTGATGCCTTTTGGGCTCACTAATGCCCCTTCTGTCTTCCAGTGCTTCATGAACGATATTTTCCGAGATTTTGTCGATAAATTTTTGATTATCTATCTGGATGATATTTTGATCTTCTCCAAGGATTGGGATTCTCATGTGGAACATATTCGGACTGTGTTCCGGATCTTGAGGGAGAATTCCCTGTATGTCAAGGGATCTAAATGCCTTTTTGGAGTACAGAGGATTTCTTTTTTGGGATTTATTTTGTCCCCGTCAACTATTGAAATGGACCCGGTCAAGGTACAGGCCATTCACGATTGGGTTCAGCCCACTTCTTTGAAGGCCCTCCAGAAGTTTTTGGGTTTTGCTAACTTTTATCGGAAATTTATAGCAAAATTTTCTAGTATTGCCAAGCCATTGAATGATTTGACTAAAAAGGGTGCTGATGTGTTAAATTGGTCTCCGGAGGCTGTTTCTTCCTTTCAGGAGTTGAAGCGAAGATTCACCTCCGCCCCGGTTTTGCGGCAACCTGATGTCTCGCTTCCATTCCAGGTAGAGGTGGATGCTTCTGAGATTGGTGCAGGAGCTGTTTTGTCCCAAGAGGATCCTGTAACATCTAAAATGAATCCCTGTGCTTTCTTTTCCCGACAGTTCTCTCCATCTGAACGTAACTATGATGTGGGGAATAGGGAACTGTTGGCCATGAAATGGGCATTTGAGGAGTGGAGACATTGGTTGGAGGGAGCTAAGCATCAAGTCGTGGTCCTCACTGACCACAAGAATTTGATTTACCTAGAGTCGGCTAAGCGCTTGAACCCTAGACAGGCTAGGTGGGCCTTGTTTTTTACACGTTTTGATTTTGTGGTTTCTTTTCTTCCTGGAACAAAGAATGTCAAGGCAGACGCCCTCTCTAGGAGCTTCCTTGCTGATTCTGCTGTGGTGACCAAGCCTGCTACCATCTTAGGCGAAGGGGTAGTTCTTTCTGCCATCTCGCCCGATTTGAGACGTGCTCTGGAAGAGTTCCAGGAGGACAAACCTGAGCATTGTCCCAGTGGAAAGTTGTATGTTCCTGACCAGTGGAAGAAGAGAGTGATGTCTGAAGTTCATTGCTCTGCTTTGGCTGGTCATCCAGGTATTTTTGGTACTAGAGATCTGGTGAGTCGTTTTTTTTGGTGGCCCTCCTTGTCTCGTGATGTCAGGAATTTTGTGCAGTCCTGTGGGACGTGCTCCCGGTCTAAATCGTGTTCTCGCTCTAGTGGGTTGTTGATGCCTTTGCCTGTCCCCAAGAGGCCATGGACCCATATTTCAATGGATTTCATCTCTGATATGCCTGTCTCTCAGAGGATGACTGTTATTTGGGTGATTTGTGATAGGTTCTCTAAGATGGTTCATCTTGTACCACTCCCTAAGTTGCCGTCTTCCTCTGAGTTGGTGCCCCTGTTTTTACAACACGTGGTTCGTTTGCACGGGATTCCTGAGAACATTGTATCTGACAGAGGAGTGCAGTTTGTGTCTAGATTTTGGAGAACTTTCTGTTCCAGATGGGGAATTCAGTTGTCCTTCTCCTCTGCTTTTCACCCTCAGACCAATGGGCAGACAGAGAGAACAAACCAGACCTTGGAGTCAAATTTGAGATGTTTTATTTCTGCTGATCAGGATGATTGGGTTTCATTTTTGCCCTTGGCCGAATTTGCTTTGAATAATAGAGCTAGTTCTGCCACTTTGATGTCACCTTTCTTTTGTAACTTTGGGTTTCATCCTCGATTTTCTTCAGGGCAGATGGAGCCCTCTGCCTGCCCAGGAGTTGACACTGTGGTGGAGAGAATGCACCAGATCTGGGACCAAGTGGTGGATAAGTTATCTCTCTCCCAGGAGAAGGCCCAGCGGTTTTCCAACCGACATAGGACCATTGGTCCCCAGTTTAAGGTTGGTGATATGGTGTGGTTATCATCAAAAAATATTGCTATGAAGGTGGCTTCTCCTAAGTTTAAGCCTAGATTTATTGGACCTTACAAGATTGTGGAGATTATTAATCCGGTCTCTTTTCGTTTGGCTCTTCCTGTCACATTTAAAATCCATAATGTGTTCCATAAATCTTTGTTGAAGAGGTTTGTTGAACCTGTTGTTCCGGGGGTGGCACCTCCAGACCCTGTATTGGTTGAAGGTAACATGGAGTGTGAGGTAGAGAAAGTACTGGATTCCCGTCTGGCTAGACGGAGACTCCAGTATTTGGTTAAGTGGAAGGGTTATGGTCAGGAGGATAATTCCTGGGTCTCCGCCTCTGATATTCATGCCAAACAATTGGTGCGTGCCTTTCATCGGGCTCACCCTGATCGCCCTGGTGGCATAGTTGAGGGTTCGGTGACCCCTCCTCAAGGGGGAGGTACTGTTGTGAGTTCATTTTCCCCTTCATTACTGAGGCCAGAGGAACTCCCTCTTCTGGTAAAGAAAGGTAGTGAGCCTGATTGTCAAACACCTGAGGCTGATGATTGTGACTGGCTGAGTGGAGTTACGGACTGGATATAATGCTGCCGACGCCCTTCTGCCCTGCGGGTGATTTCTCTGTGGGATCCTTGGAGACCAGTCTGAATTCCTGCTCCTCCAAAGCTAAGTTTGCTGCTCGGCCTTTTGCTTTTGTCCTTTGACTTTGTTTTTGCTTTGTTTTTCTGGATTTCTGCCATTCCCTGCTGGGGTGTGCTGAATTCATTTAGCTCTGTCTTCTGAAAATACCTGAGTGCTGATTCAGTTTTTGAAGCCTAGCTGCTTCAGGGCCTTTTTCATATCAGCTGGTTGGCTTATGTCTTTGATAGGGTTTTGGCAGATTGCAGACAGCAGCCTTCCTTTCCTTTCCTATCCAGGTAGTTTTGGGGCCCCGTCTTTGCTCAGTCTATCTTTCTGTCTGTGTTAGTATTTTCATCTTGCTTCACCGTCATTATATGTTGGGGGCTGCCTATTGCTTTGGGGTCTGCTCTGGGGCAGTTGAGATTTCCCCTTTCTTTCTTTAGGCCTATGTATTTCTCCGGCTGTGATCGAGGGGTCTAGGGCATCGTAGGAACCCCACACGGCTACTGCTAGTTGTGTTGATAGGTTCAGGGGTCTGCAATCTGATAGTTGCCAACTTCTCTGGTTTTCTGGACTTAGCTTGTATTTCTGCTTTTGCCTCCTACGGTGACTCATTCATAACAGGGAACGTACAGGATTAATAACAGGGGGGCTATGAGAGGTATGAGATCCAGGATCCAGACTACAATTATTAGTCGTTTACCCACAACCAATTACCAGAATGCGTTTAATGCCCGTCAGAAGATAGCTGTAACAGATGCGTGTCTTAAGCTAGGAATAAAAGATGCCCGTGAAAAATTGGTTGCCAAAGACATACGTTTCCGTGTAAAGGGTAAAGAGCAAGATGCTCATTAGATGCTGAGTTCTAGAAAGAAGCAGATCAGTGTTGGAGGACAACCAACAAAACTGATGTATGCTTGTGAAAAACTAAGTTCAACGAGGAGTGCACCTGCTGTAACTATTAACTCACCTGTGGCACAAGGTTCTTCATCTTCACCCATAACTATTACCAAGACCATCAAAATTTCACAGGCGAAAACTATTTCTTCAGGTGTAATGAACAATGTTAAAGTAATGTGAATAAACGTTGTTAACCATGAACAAGGGAAACCACAGATTTCCGCTTTACAAAATATGGACGATGATGGTATTGATGATGACTTAGAACTTTCCCACATCCCCACCAAGAAGATGAAAATTAGTGATGAGCGAGTATACTCGTTGTTCGGGTTTTCCCAAGCATGCTTGGGTGTCCTCCGAGTATTTTGGCGTGCTCGGAAGTTTAGTTTGTGTCGACGCAGCTGCATGATTTATGGCTGCTGGACAGGCTGAATGCATGTGAGGAATGCCTGTTTGTTAGGGAATCCCCATATGTATTCAGGCTGTCTATTAGCTGTAAATCATGCAGCTACTTTTACAAAAACTAAATCTCCGAGTACGCCAAAATACTCAGAGGTCACCCAAGCATGCTCGGGAAAACCCAAGCAATGAGTATACTCACTCATCACTATTGAAAATCACAGCTGCCAACACTGTGCAAAAAAGGCCTGGAAAGTCTGGAAATTCATTTTCTCTTGGGCAAACTTTACCTCTTAGTAAAGTGGTAGAGAATGATGCATACAGAGCTCCCATGTACACTCAGCATGAGACTTCACCACCTTTATTGCACACAAAGGCTCTAACCAACGTGTCATGGACACTTGTCATAAAGGAGAACAGTTCTTCAGTAGGGCCATCTCCAAAAGAATCTGTTTTTAGCCCTTTAGAAGGCAAAAAAAATTACCATTACTAATTTGCATCCAAGAGTCACAGAGGAAGATTTATTCTGAGAGCTATAACTTTTTTATCTTACTTCTGGTAGAACTATATTTGTAAATCAATAAGTGTTTGCACTATGAGTATCCTTCTGAGGATTGTCAATCATAAAATGAAGCTCTCAATTAGGCTATTAAAAAGCCATATAAATAAAAAGAATTATTGAGCAAAAAACATATCAAGATGGTTAGTGAGTGGAAAGTGTGCAAAGTTGAGTTAAAGCTCTAATCAAAGCCCAACAGGGGACAATGGAGATTTACCTCATTCTTGTGGCTGTAAACGCTGTTCTGAAGTCAATCTATAAAAGAAGTGTTGCTTGGTGCACCACATGAGATTCCAGTTGGTGATAATAAAGACTGTATCACAGGATTCTTCCAGAGCACTGTCGCGGCCAGTGGCAGAAGCTCCAAATACTCACAGCTCCAGCAGTGTGCTAGCATGAGTAGCTCGCGGTAAGGACCTGCGGCATCTGTAGAGCCGTCAGGACCTGTCATAATTGTCAATTAAATGTTGGTATCTCTCTTTTTACTTTGTACTAGTGCCCTCAAATATTTATTATATTTGTAGCACTATATTTGGCTTGTTTCTTATGGGACAAAATGATGTTTTCACAGATGCCATTTTTATTTACCCTTGTCATTTTGATCACGCTTTATTCCACTTTTTGTTTGGCAGTATGATGAAAAAGCATAATTTTTTGCCTCTTTTTTTTATTTTACTTTTTTATGGTGTTCACTAAAGATATTAACTGATGGGGCAATTTTATAGGTTAGGCCGTTCCAGAGGCGGCAATACCAAAAATTAAGAGACCACTGCACGGTTTTATAAAAATCAGCTTTTCTACATGTCTGACAGCCATTCATGTTTGACAGCCATTGCATTCCATGAAGGATTTAGTAGGTGTAGCTGGAGAAAGGACACTTTGTGTTCGAAATGCGTAGCCATTTATCATGTTACATCATGTCTGTCATCATCTTTCTTTTTAATTTTGATAAATAAAATTGAACTTTATAAGAAGCTGGAACAACACCTATTTTTTTCATTACCACACGTGAGTAGTGTTGAGCATTCCGATACCGCAAGTATCGGGTATTGGCCGATATTAGCGGTATCGGAATTCCGATACTGACTTCCGATACTTTTGTCATATCGGATTCCGGAATCGGAATCGGAAGTTCCCATCATGCTATGAGCCTGCTTGCTTTGATTAAGCCAATGGGAATCCTCCGAAGTGTGGGCACATCCTGCTAGGCATGTAGGCATGTTAACTATTGGCATGGCTGTGATTGGCTGCCGAAATGATGTCATGATGCACTATAAAAGCCACCGCAGCCGCCATTTCTGGTTCACTCTGCTGTGAATTCAGTTAGGGACAGGCTGCTGTAGAAGACTGTGAGGGACAGTTAGAAATAGCGATTCCACCAAACATCTAGTGCTTTACCCAGGCTACATAAACCACCACTGTAGCCTTCTTTGCCCTAGCAGCAGTGTTCACAGCTGTCTGCAAGGGCTGTGTGAGTGCAGCTCACGCTGTGGAGTGGGTCCTGCAGCCACGTCAGGTTGTAGGCTGCCCAGCGTGCCTCACTGCTGCCTCATACATCTTTTAGTTTTTGAGCTGCATTTTTTTACATAATTTCAATCTAGTGTGCTTCCATCCGTATCCATATACGTTGGTTGCAAACACTAGTAGTAGACAGCGGAGCCTTTCTGCAGCCTTTCAGTGCTAGTGTCCACTTTGCTGCACTGTTCACGGCTGTCTGAGAGGTCTCTGACTGTGTGTGAGTGCAGCTCACGCTGAGTAGTGTGTCCTGCAGCTACGTCTGGTTGTAGGACGCTCAGCGTGTCACTGCCTCACACATTTTTCTTTTATTGCAGCTCATTTTTTCTTCTATTAGTGTGCATCCATCCGTCTCCATCTAAGGTGGTTGCAAACACTATATAGGAGTACACAGCGGAGCCTTTCTGCAGCCTGTCAGTGCCAGTGCCCACTTAGATGCACTGTTCACGGCTGTCTGAGAGGTCTCTGACTGTGTGTGAGTGCAGCTCACGCAGAGTAGAGTGTCCTGCAGCTACGTCTGGTTGTAGGACGCTCAACGTGCGTCACTGCCTCACACATATTTGTCTTTGAGTGCAGCTCATTTTTTCTTCTCCTATTAGTGTGCATCCATCCGTATCCATCAACATTGGTTGGTTGCAAACACTATATAGGAGTAGATAGAGGAGCCTTTTTTTCTGGCTTGTGCCCTGCCGGCGCAGCCAGATTAGTATTACCCAATTTTTTTGGAGCCTCATCTTTTGCATTGTAGGTTACCTGCCTGCATTGTAATAGCTCCAAAAAGTTGGTGATACTATCAGTTTCAATTCTTTGTTCACATACTTTGAGTTTGTTTCCAACAAAGAAACCACAAAAAAAGTTCACCAAACACTACATTTGGAACTTGTGTAGGCCACATCAGCTCCTATTAAAGTGTAGTCCACACACACACACTTCATAAAATTAGTGTTTCTTGTACCTGTAACCAGCTGTTCAGGAATAAGCACACTAAGGCCCCCCTTTGTACTTTTCTGCCTATCTTAAGCAGTCTGGCAAGATGAAGAAGGCAGGGAGTAAGGCGCGTGGGCGTGGGCGTGGGGATTCTGCAGGGAGAGGACGTGGGGATTCTGCAGGGAGAGGACGTGGGGATTCTGCAGGTAGAGGACGTGGGGATTCTGGGCCTGCTGCGGGCACCAGTGGATCAGCATCCCCCAGTTTTAGCAGGCAACAGTCCTTTATGCGCAGCTTTGTAGGACCTCAACGTACCCCACTGCTGCGGGAGGAACAAATTGAAGCCGTTGTCGGATGGATGGCAGCTAACGCATCGACTTCAATTACTTCCACAGCCTCTCAGGACCAGAGCACCGAAGAGCAAGCATCTGTCTCTTCACCACCTGCCAAAGTGCCCAGGCAGTCAGAGAGACATGGACAGGAGCCATCACAGTCTCTACTTCTGTTCTCGGAATCTGTTGGCTTGGAAAGAGGGGGCCAGCCAAGCAGCATTCCTGAATGTGAAGAAGAGGGAGTATGCAGTGATGCGCAACTTCTTTGTCCCTCTGAATCTGAAGAGGCGAGTGGGCCAGTGCCTATGGTCAGCACACCTCAGTACGCATCAGATGATGACGAGACTCAGTTGCCACTTTCTGGTGCGTACGGTGCTGGCGAGACAACCCCGGAGAAGCAGCTGTTTGAAGAGGGGAGGGAAGATGATGAGGTCCTTGACCCATCATGGCGTGAGGAACAGGAAGGTGGTGGGAGCAGCTCAGAGGAAGAGATTCCCCTACCGGCCAAAACAGGAGGCAGAGGGAGGGGGAAGACTTGGTTGCCTGTACCCTCCACTTCGGCACCCGTTAGGAGCATTCCTCATTCCAAAGGCAAAACGGGCGCTCCCAAGAGTTGGAGTGCGTGGTCCTTTTTTGACACAGTTGCAGATGACATTTGCTTTGTCAAATGCAAGCTGTGTCATCAGATAGTCAAAAGAGGGAGAAATGTCAGCAACCTCAATACCACAAATATGTGGAAACATGTGCGCACCAAGCACGAGTTGGAGTTGCAGAGACACCCTGAAGACGTAGGCCAACGTACAGCACCACCTACCACCTCTTCAGTTCGTGTTGGGGCCTCTTCCTCCAGTTCACACACTGCTGGTTCGGCTTCCTCACAGGATCGCCAAGGAAGAACCTCTGCCACTGTTGTCCGGAGACCCTATCAGATTCCACCCATAGCAGCACGTTCCCATCCATCTCAGCCATCGGTAGCACAGGCATGGGATAAAAGGCGCCCTTACTCGGCAAACCATCCCCGAGCACAGTCTCTGAATGCTGGCATTGCCAAACTTCTGGCAGTTGAAATGCTGTCATTCAGGCTGGTGGACACTGACACCTTCCGGGACTTAATGGCATTGGCAGTCCCCCAATACAACGTGCCCAGCCGCTTTTATTTCAGCAGGCGAGCCGTCCCTGCCCTGCAGAAACATGTTGAGGGCAAAATAAAACATGAGCTACTAAACGCCGTTAGTAGCAAGGTCCACCTGACCACCGATGCGTGGACCAGTAACCATGTACAGGGACGATACCTTTCCCTCACTGCCCACTGGGTCAATGTTGTGGAGCCGGGTACAGATCTGGAGAGTGGCGCTGTACGTGTTCTTCCAACGCCACGGATTGCAGGACTTCAGTCTGTACACATAGACTCCTCCTCCTACTCAAGTTCCTCAGAAACAGCAGAGCAGGAGCCTGTTACGACCGATATGAGCACAGCCGTGGCCAAACGTCAACAGACTGTACTCAAATTAATTTCTTTGGGGAATCGAAGCCACACAGCGCAGGAGCTCTGGAATGCTATCAAGCTGGAGAGCGATGTGTGGTTTGGGCCAGCGAATCTCCAGCCGGGCTTGGTAGTGTGTGACAATGGCCGAAATCTGGTGGCAGCTCTTGGCCTAGGCAACCTCACACACATCCCATGTCTGGCACATGTGCTTAACTTGGTCGTGCAGAGCTTTCTGAGGGACTATCCGGATCTTGATGCACTGTTGCACAAGGTCCGCATAGAGTGCGCTCACTTGCGGCGTTCCAGCACGGCAAGATCGCGCCTCGCTGCTCTGCAGCGACGATTTGGCCTTCCGGAACATCGCATCATATGTGACCTACCCACCGGGTGGAATTCAACGTTACATATGTTGGAGCGGTTGTGTGAGCAGCAGGCAGCAGTCATGGAGTACCAGCTGCATCAGGCGCAAACAAGTCGCACTGTGCGCCGTTCACACTTCAGCACCATTGAGTGGGCCTCTATGAAGGACATCTGCCTCGTTTTGCGTGCCTTCGATGAATCCACGCGGATGGCGAGTGCAGATGATGCACTAGTCAGCATGACTGTCCCCCTTATCTGCCTGCTTCAACAAACACTGCAAGCACTAAGGGATGAGGTTTTGGAAGAGGTGGATGATGAGGAGTCCCAAATGCCATCTGCTTCTGGACAGTCTGCGCTACGTGTTTCCTCACAAAGGCCTAGGCAGGGGACACTTTGTGAGGAGGAGTCGATGGAGGAGGAAGACATCTCTCCAGAGGAGGGAGGTACACAAACCTCTACTCAGTATGTACAGCGAGGGTGGGGTGATGCAGAGCAGGCCGAGGTCACGCCTCAAACAGGGTACAGCGGTTCTTTGGCAGTTGGGAGTCTGCAGCACATGGTTGATTTCATGCTGCAGTGCCTGAGAAACGACCGCCGCATCGCCCACATTCTCGTCTCGGCTGATTATTGGGTGTACACCCTCCTAGATCCTCGCTACCCGGACAGCGTACAAAGGCTCATACCAACGTTGAACCGGGAGCGTAAACTGCGGGAGTACGAAGAGTCACTGGTGCAGTCCATAATGTTTTCCATTCCACCCGACAGCATTGTTGCTAGTGCTTTACAAAGCAGCTCTGTGCGTCGAGGCAGTGGAGGAAACTGCACAAAGAGGGAGCAGAGGCAGCGCCGCAGCACAAGGCAAGACCACTATGGCCCAAATGTGGCAAAGTTTTGTGTGTCCACCACAATTGTCTACACCATCAGCGACGCCTCAAGTCAGCAGGAGGCAACGCTTCCGTCAGATGGTGTCAGACTACATGTCTTGCCCTGTCACTGTACTCCCAGATGGCTCTTCCCCCTTCAAGTTTTGGGTCTCTTAGCTGGATACATGGCCAGAGCTTAGCCAGTATGCATTGGAGGTGCTGGCTTGCCCTGCTGCCAGTGTATTATCGGAACGTGTCTTTAGTGCCGCAGGTGGTGTACTAACAGACCGTCGCACGCGACTATCTTCCGATAATGTTGACCGGCTGACTTTTCTGAAAATGAACAAGGCCTGGATCTCCAAAGACTTTGCCATTCCTCTTACACACTAAATTAGTGGTTGGCAACTGTATCCAGGTCTGCTGGTGTGTTCATTTTTCTACCACCTGAACTATAATCCCTGTGCTTCAACACAGCCAGTTGTCGCTCAGATGTGTCGTCTGCACAGAGAAACACACTAGCTCCTGTGTTAGTGGGGTTCAGTAACGCCAGCTGATCCCCTGCTGTGTGGACGGCAAAGTCACCAGCTCCATCAACATTCAAACCACTACTGATTTTTAACCGTGCCCAACTTAGGTCTCTGGCTCCACTGTCTCTACTATTTCCCCTGACCTCCAACCCCGCCATCTACATCTCTGAAGTGGCGTCAGCACAATCTACACTTGTTCCTGTGTTCCTGTGGCTCAGTCCCATCAGTTTATCCCCTGATGTGTGTCCGGCAAGGTCTCCTGCTCTGTCCACATTCCCATAACCAGTAGTGGGAATGAGGACAGAGCTGGCGAACTTGCCGGACAAACATCAGGGGATCAACTGACGGGACTGAGCACCAGTAACACAGGAACAAGTGTAGATTGTGCTGACGCCACTTCAGAGATGTAGCTGGCGGGGTTGGAGGCCAGGGTAAATAGTAGAGACAGTGGAGCCAGAGGCCTAAGTGGAGCATGGTTAGAATCAGTAGTCAACAACCTCCATAAAAACCGCTGCCCATTGGCCTCTGCATGCGGCATGCGTAATCCTGGGCTCCAACAGTGTCAGTTGGTGTTCAGAAGTGTCGTCTCCACAGAGCCAAACACATTCGTTCAAGTGTTAGTGGGGTTCAGCACTGCCAGCTGTTCCCCTGCTGTGGAGATGGCAAGTCTCCTGCTGCCTTCACCTGCCAAAAGCAACAGGCCCCAGCCTGCTCCTCGCCTAATCCTGGGCTCCAACAGCGTCAGTTGGTGTTCAGAAGTGTCATCTCCACAGAGCCAAACACATTCGTTCGAGTGTTAGTGGGGTTCAGCACTGACAGCTGTTCCCCTGCTGTGGAGATGGCAAGTCTCCTGCTGCCTTCACCTGCCAAAAGCAACAGGCCCCAGCCTGCTCCTTGCCTAATCCTGGGCTCCAACAGCGTCAGTTGGTGTTCAGAAGTGTCGTCTCCACAGAGCCAAACACATTCGTTCAAGTGTTAGTGGGGTTCAGCACTGCCAGCTGTTCCCCTGCTGTGGAGATGGCAAGTCTCCTGCTGCCTTCACCTGCCAAAAGCAACAGGCCCCAGCCTGCTCCTCGCCTAATCCTGGGCTCCAACAGCGTCAGTTGGTGTTCAGAAGTGTCGTCTCCACAGAGCCAAACACATTCGTTCAAGTGTTAGTGGGGTTCAGCACTGCCAGCTGTTCCCCTGCTGTGGAGATGGCAAGTCTCCTGCTGCCTTCACCTGCCAAAAGCAACAGGCCCCAGCCTGCTCCTCGCCTAATCCTGGGCTCCAACAGCGTCAGTTGGTGTTCAGAAGTGTCATCTCCACAGAGCCAAACACATTCGTTCGAGTGTTAGTGGGGTTCAGCACTGACAGCTGTTCCCCTGCTGTGGAGATGGCAAGTCTCCTGCTGCCTTCACCTGCCAAAAGCAACAGGCCCCAGCCTGCTCCTCGCCTAATCCTGGGCTCCAACAGCGTCAGTTGGTGTTCAGAAGTGTCATCTCCACAGAGCCAAACACATTCGTTCGAGTGTTAGTGGGGTTCAGCACTGCCAGCTGTTCCCCTGCTGTGGAGATGGCAGTCTCTCCTGCTGTCTCCGCATTCCAAAGACAGTAGGCCTCTGCCTACACCCTCCTATTTCCTGGGCTTCAACACAGCCAGTTGTAGCTCGGAAGTGCCGTCCACACGGAAAGAGACACTTGCTCCCTTGTCTCAGTGGGGTTCAGTAACGTCAGCTGATCCCCTGCTGTGTGGATGGCAGTCTCTCCTGCTGTCTCCGCATTCCAAAGACAGTAGGCCTCTGCCTACACCCTCCTATTTCCTGGGCTTTAACACAGCCAGTTGTAGCTCGGAAGTGCCGTCCACACGGAAAGAGACACTTGCTCCCTTGTCTCAGTGGGGTTCAGTAACGTCAGCTGATCCCCTGCTGTGTGGATGGCAGTCTCTCCTGCTGTCTCCACATTCCAAATACAGTAGGCCTCTGCCTACACCCTCCTATTTCCTGGGCTTCAACACAGCCAGTTGTAGCTCGGAAGTGCCGTCCACACGGAAAGAGACACTTCCTCCCGTGTCTCAGTGGGGTTCAGTAACGTCAGCTGATCCCCTGCTGTGTGGATGGCAAAGTCTCCTGCTGCCTACACAGTCGTACTACTACTGATTTTTAACCGTGCTCCAATTAGGCCTGTGGCTCCACTGTCTCTCGTATTTCCCCTGTCCTCCAACCCTGCCAGTTACAGCTCCGAAGTGGCGTCTGCACAATCCACACTTGTTCCTGTGTTACAGGTGTTCAGTCCGGTCAGTTAATCCCCTGATGTGTGTCCGGCAATGTCGCCTGCTCTGTCCACATTCCCATAACTAGTTATGGGAATGTGGACAGAGCAGGCGACATTGCCGGACACACATCAGGGGATTAACTGACCGGACTGAACACCTGTAACACAGGAACAAGTGTGGATTGTGCAGACGCCACTTCGGAGCTGTAACTGGCGGGGTTGGAGGACAGGGGAAATACGAATATCAGTGAAGCCACAGGCCTAAGTGGAGCTTGGTTAAAATTAGTAGAGGTCTACAACCGATCTTAAAATTTCTTCAATGCAGCCTCAGCCTGCTCCGTGCTTGTCCCTGGGCTTCAACACAGCCAGTTGTTGCTCGGAAGTGCCGTCTTCACAGAGTAAAACACTAGCTCCTGTGTTTGTGGGGTTCAGTAACGTCAGCTGTTCCCCTGCTGTTTTGATGGCAATCTGTCCTGCTGCCTCCCAATTGACAGCACATCAGGCCTCAGCCTGCTAAGTGCTTGTCCCTGGGCTCCAACATCGCCAGTTGCTGCTCATAACTGACTTTGGCACGGGTACTCCCTCCTGCCCAGCTTGGTTCCAGCCCTGCCTGCTGTTTCCGGGAAGTGTCAATGTCAGTTTGCCACCCCAAGTTGCCATGTCGTGTTGCGGTTGGGTTAGCCGAGGCTAGGGTGCCAGCAGTTTAGGTGCTTCCTATGTGGACTGCGGGTTCTGGTAAGAAAGGCTTGTTCCGTAGTGCCAGTAGGACAAGCACCCCCTGTAGGACTGTGTGATTCGGTAACTGCAGCCAGCTTGCGGCATGCCAACTTTGCTTTTCAGGGGTAACTTCAGCTGCCCCTCCGGGTTCCAGCACCGTCAGCTGGTTCTCGTCAGAGCCTTTGGCCTAGGTGCCTCCATCTCGGTATCCGAGTTCCGGCAACGTCTGCTGGTCCTTGGTAGTGCTTTGTAGCACAGGTACCTCCTGCTTAGTAACCGGGTTCCAGCACCGTCAGCTGGTCCTCGGTTGTGCCATTGGCTCTTATTCCTTCTGCTGCCCCTCCGGGTGCCAGCACTGTCAGCTGGTCCTCGCTATTTCCATTTGCTCTTGCAGCTTATGCTACCCCTCCGGGTTCCAGCACCGTCAGCTGGTTCTCGTCAGAGCCTTTGGCCTAGGTGCCTCCATCTCGGTATCCGAGTTCCGGCAACGTCTGCTGGTCCTTGGTAGTGCTTTGTAGCACAGGTACCTCCTGCTTAGTAACCGGGTTCCAGCACCGTCAGCTGGTCCTCGGTAGTGCCATTGGCTCTTGTTCCTTCTGCTGCCCCTCCGGGTGCCAGTACCGTCAGCTGGTTCAAGAGGACAAAGAACAGGAAGACAACCACCAAGATGCAGAACAACAAGAGAGAGAAGACAAAGAAGCATAAAAAAACAAAGCAGAAGAACATTAAGCATAAGACTAATACTCTGAGCAAATGATATTATCTTATTTATAAGCAGAAGAAGACTAAGCAGTGTATGGGGGTGAGTCCGTTCCTCCTCGTGGTGCCCCTGGAAAAGGCCTGCTGCTGCAGGCCAAACTGAATGCGGACAAATCCTGTTGTAAATCTTTTGTGACAGGCAGAACGGAAGGTGTAAACTTCTAACTTTTCTAGATAACAACTACAGGAATGCCTGACACAAACAAGAATATGATGAAGAAGAATAGGAAGAAGATGAAGAAGTTGAATATGTAGAATAATTGTTGAATAAGAAGAATATGAAGAATGTAAGAAAAGGAAGAAGAAGAAGAATGTAAAAAAAGGAAGTAGAAGAATTTAAAAAAAGGAAGAAGAAGAATGTAAAAAAAGGAATAATAAGAAGAAGAAGGTAAAAAAAGGAAGAAGAATAAGAAAGAAGAAGAAAGAAGAAAGAAGAAGAAGACATACATGTCTGGCAAAATATAAATGAGGCTAACATAGTCAATATCTTTGTAACTCCTAACGTCTTTAAAAAAAAAGTTTAATTCCTGCTATTCCATTTGATTGGGCTAAACCTCTATGGCTTTAATGTCTCCTCCACCTCCCACAATACATTCTACATTATTCTTAGTTGTTTTTCTTCATGTAGAATTAACCTACAAGGAAAGAAAGGGTTTTTTTTAATTCCGATATTTTGGCCCCTTTGACTTGCATTGGTTCCCGGTATCGGAATCGGCGATACCGATACTTTTTTTTAAGATCGGCCGATCCATTCCGATCCGATATTTTCAAGTATCGGCTGGTATCGCTCAACTCTACATGTGAGACTACATGGGTTCAACGCTTCTACACGCCGCATGCTGCTGCAGGTGAGCTGGTAATTTTTTTCCATTTTGTATTCCATTCCAGTGTCAGTTGAATTCCAACTAGAGTACACCTCATTCTTCTTAAGGTGCTTCTGATTAGGTGATCACCTGAACCAAATCTTATTTAATGAAAGAAAGTCTAAAAAAACCCTGCTGTGGTGTTCATAATCCTCTTGCAATAGGACAAGCTGAATGGCAAAACAAGAGCTAGTAATATCCCAAAAGTAATAGGAATGAAAAAATAACATTTAACCATGCCAAAGGAGTTGAAAAGAAAAGCCTTGAGTAAGGGAAAAAAAGGGCTCGATTTTGGCTTTACTAGCAGAGGGATACTGTGAGCGTCATGTTGCCCCCATCCTTAAAATTTCTAAGATGGAAGTTCTTTCCAACAAGGTCAAGCAGCAGACATTGGGAACAACAAAACAACAGACCGGCAGAGGGCGAAAACGACTCTGCACTGATCGGGATGACCGTCATCTTATTCGAATGTCACTCAGCAACCACAGGATGACATCAAGTGACCTACAAAAGGAATGGCAAATGGCAGCTGGAGTGAAGTGCATGGCATGAACAGTTCGTAACAGGTTCCTAGAGGCAGGACTCAAGTCATGTAAAGCTATAAAAAAGCCTTTTATCAATGAGAAGCAAAGGAGAGCCAGGCTGAAGTTTCCAAAGACCATAAGGATTGGACCATAGAGGACTGGAGTAAGGTAATCTTTTCTGATGAGTCTAATTTTCAGCTTTGCCCAACACCTGGTTGTCTAATGGTTGGACAGAGACCTGGAGAGGATACAAGCCACAGTGTCTTGCAACCACTGTGAAATTTGGTGGAGGATCGATGATGATTTGGGAATGCTTCAGCAAGGCTGGAATTGGGCAGGTTAATCTTTGGGAAAGATGTATGAATCAAGCCACATACAAGGTTATCGTGGAAAAACAGTTGATTCCTTCTGCTCAGGCAATGTTCCCCAACTCTGAGGACTGGTTTTTCCAGCAGGACAATGTGCCATGCCACACAGCTAGGTCAATCAATGTGTGGATGAAGGACCACCACATCAAATCCCTGTCCAGCCCAATCTTCTGACCTGAACCCCATTGAAAACCTCTGGAATGTAATCAATCAAGAGGAAGATGGATAGTAACAAGTCATCAAACAAAGAACTGATTACATTTTTGTACCAGGAGTGGCAAATAAGGTCACCCAAAAGCAGTGTGAAAGACTGGTGGAAAGCATGCCAAGACGCATGAAAGCTGTGACTAAAAATCATGGTTATTCCACAAAATATTGATTTCTGAACTTTTCCTGAGTTACAACATTAGTGTTGTTGTCTCTAAATGATTATGAACTTGTTTTCTTAGAATTATTTGAGGTCTGCAAGCACTGCATTTTTTTGTTATTTTGACCATTTCTCATTTTCTGACAATAAATGCAAAATGTAGTGCTTGGAAATTTGAAGATATGTTGTCAGTCGTTCATAGAATAAAAGAGCAATTTACATTTTACTCAAAAATAGACCTATAAGAGAAAAATAAGACAAAATGAAAATTTTGCAGTGGTCTCTTAATTTTTGCCAGAGCTGTATATATATAAAATCATTTTTATTTAGTGATTTTTAAAAAAAATATTTTTACAGTTTTTTTACTTTTTTGTAACTTTTTTACTTAGTCCCTCTATGGGACTTTCACTTTCACTGCAGTTTGATTGCAGTTCTAATTCCTTATTGTAGGGAATATCCTAAAAGAGAAAAAAATAAGAAGGACGCTACGCTACCAAAGCGTAATGAGTTTATGTCAGATAGTATAAGGCGAGAAGTAAAAACACCTTGCTCACCTGATGTAATTGTGCTACATGAGGCACAACTCCCATGTCAGTTTGGATTTAAATGTAATAAACTTCACCTATTCCTGGAGGGATGAGGGAAACCGCTTCCAGGAGTTTCCCACAGAGAGAAAGTCAAAATAAAGAAACAGGATCAAGGACGATGTCTGGTAGATTACTTCAATAACCATTTTTTCAGTTCAATAATTTTTTTATAAAATTATTAAAACATTGGTTTCCACACAATGCATATCAGCTGCGTTGCATGACAATGACATGTACATATACTGCAAATGTTGTGAAGGGGTGAGAATGAGCACAGACCGCTCCAGAGGTCTCCAATAAAAAAGAAAAACAGCCAACAGCACACGAACTGAATGGAATGCACGCTCCAAAGAACCCAGGACCCAATGGGTTCAAAAAGGCAACCAAATAGCAAAAAGGGAGCAGCATCCGTTCCGGGTGAAAAATACCTTTATTTTGCCAATCAGAGATACAACGTTTCGACCGAAAAGGTCTTTATCAAGCATAACAAATGGCAGAGGGAGCGACCATATATAGTGTGGATAAACCAATCACCATCATGGAACCGCCCCTAAATCACAGTGCATACATAACATTTACAAACAAAACATCAAGTGCATATAAAAGATAATATAGTATCAAAAACACAATATACAGTCACACAAATCTGAGAAATCACATTGTTTCAAACAACAGATATATATAAACAAAGGCAATGAAGCGATCTCCCAATCAACACATGGTATAGTCGTTGTTATGGTGATATCTCACCAATCCCCACCTATCCCTACCAATAGAAGCGCCATATCACATTAGCGCCAAAATTGTGGCCAATCATTGCATACATTCCAGCACAGACTGCAAGATAGCAGATGTAGGTACCTGTATAGGAGCTAGCCAATAGCTGGCGGTGGCGCCGTGCAGTCACAGGAAGCACCAAGATAGGGCGAGATCTCGCGATGCCTCCATGTCAGGAGTATCGCGCAAGCGTGAACTAACAGACGGGACAACATCATCAAGAGCCCGCCCCACTCTGACCACCCACGACCGCGCATGCGCCCAAAAACACCATTGTGTTTAAAGCCATATCCATGGCTTTTTTACGCCAGGTCAGTGGGGAATGCAGTCCAGAGGCAGGAGAACGTCACATGACCGGTCACATGTACCGTCATGTAAACAATTCCACTAACAACCCGAAAGCATCCACACACTGCATCTAACCATTGGACCAGGAGCTCAGTATGAAAGATTTTTTATTAGAGATTCAAAAAACTCCAAACTATAAAAAGCACACACAGAGGCTAAACATACACTTAGAGTTTTTATTACATAAAAAACAACAATTGGCCCAAGGAAACGTAGAGGGCACAGGGACCGGACAGCAGGCCCCCGCAATATATAGCAATGCCTTCAGGACTGTTCAGTTCCTATGTCCTCCAATCACTCCCCAGACGCCAACTGCAATATAAAAATATACAAATTAAAAACAATGAAGAAAAGTCCTTCATATATATACTTGACACTGTAAGAGGATGTCAACACCAGTAGAGAGTAAGTGAATTTCACCGAGTACAAATATGTAAATTATAGTCCACATTGAAACCCCTTGGTTGTAATGTATCCAAAGTGGATATCCATCTCAATTCTTTTTTCTTTAAAAGTTTAACTCTGTCACCACCACGTCTCAACACTGGAACCCCATCACTCTAAATCTCAATTGGTTGACTGAATGTTTGCAATCAACAAAATGCTTAGGTACAGGTAAATCTAGAAGTTTTGTCCTAATGGTACTCTTATGTTTACTGATCCTCGCTCTGATCTCCATGGATGTCTCTCCCACATACATAAGCCCACAAGGGCAAGTGATCAAATAGATAACAAAACTTGAAGAGCATGTATATCTCTCTTTAATGTAAAACTTTTTGCCCGACCGTGGGTGACTAAAACTGTCACCCTTAATCATATTCCCACAACTTGCACATCCCAGACATGGGAAATTACCTGATCTTGGTGGACATAGTGTCGACAGGAGTAAACTTTTTTTCACAGACCCTATATCAGCCTTTACCAGCTTGTCTTTCAAATTGTAGCCCCGTCTATATGATAGAATTGGTCTACTGGTAAATTCACTGATCTGTGGAAGACACTTTTGCAAAAGGCTCCAGTGTCTATGTAAAATCCTCCCAAGTCTATTACTTACTGGGCAAAAAGTAGACAGAAATGGAATACGTTTGGAGGCCCCCATATCTCTCTTATGTCTAATTTCATCAGGAGCCAAAGCCAAGGCTTTATCCTTGTAACGTTTGACATCCTTTTTCGGGTAACCCCTCTAAATAAATTTCACATTTCATCAAGTCTAGAATCCATTAAAGTGTCATCATTCACTATTCTCCTAACCCGCAACATCTGACTCCAAGGTGGGGCGGTAGTGATAATGGACACCATCAAATGTAAGGCAGAAATTTTGCACCAGTTAACGGATACGGCAGTATACACTAAATTGCAGTGTGATCCTACTATGCAGTTTTTGAATGAGCTACGGCTTTTGATTAGTGAGCCCTTGTACAATGGTCTCATTGATCAGAAACTCTTTGATTTTCTGTTGATTGAGGATCCTGTGATACCACTTTTATATACGTTACCTAAGATACACAAGGATCTATTGAACCCTCCTGGATGCCCTATAGTGTCAGGGACGGGGTTCAATTTTCAGCAACATATCTATCTTTTTGGATAACGTTTTGAGGAATTTTGCTATATCTGCGAAATCTTACATTGTGGATACTAATGATTTTCTGAGTAAAATTAAAAATTATCAGGTGAACTCTGATACTGTGTTGGCCTCCTTTGATGTGCTCTCATTGTATACATCAATTGAACATGATAGAGGACTTAATGCCGTCGATGTGGTGCTATCAGGCTTGGACATGGCTTCCGGTTGTGCACAGCTGGTCCTCACCCTGCTGGGTTTCATCCTCAGGAAGAATTACTTTCCTTTTGGGGATGACTTCTACCTGCAGGTGAGGGGTACTGCCATGGGGTCCAATGTGGCCCCTACATATGCTAACATCTATATGACGGTATTTGAGGACCAAGATGTGTACTGTTGCAACTACTGGTGCCATGTCTGGGCCTGGTGGCGCTACATCGATGACATTTTTTGCTTATGGGATGGCAGCTGTGATGATTTGCTGAAGTTTCAGGATGAACTTAACGGTGTTATTCCTGAATTGAAAGTTACGTTGACATATTCTACTGATAGAGTTCAATTTCTTGACACTATGGTGTACAAACAAGATGGTGTTTTATGCACTGATCTATTTGTAAAGGAAACAGATAGGAACAGTCTTCTCCTATACAATAGTAATCACCCAAGGAAGATAGTTGAATCACTACCTTGGAGTCAGATGTTGCGGGTTAGGAGAGTAGTGAATGATGAGACTTTAATGGATTCCAGACTTGATGAAATGCGTGACAAATTTATTAAGAGGGGTTACCCGAAAAAGGATGTCAAACGTTACAAGGATAAAGCCTTGGCTTTGGCTCCTGATGAAATTAGACATAAGAGAGATATGGGGGCCTCCAAACGTATTCCATTTCTGTCTACTTTTTGCCCAGTGAGTAATAGACCTGGGAGGATTTTACATAGACACTGGAGCCTTTTGCAAAAGTGTCTTCCACAGATCAGTGAATTTACCAGTATACCAATTCTATCATATAGACAGGGCTACAATTTGAAAGACAAGCTGGTAAAGGCTGATATAGGGTCTGTGAAAAAAAGTTTACTCCTGTCGACACTATGTCCACCAAGATCAGGTAATTTCCCATGTCTGGGATGTGCAAGTTGTGGGAATATGATTAAGGGTGACAGTTTTAGTCACCCACGGTCGGGCAAAAAGTTTTACATTAAAGAGAGATATACATGCTCTTCAAGTTTTGTTATCTATTTGATCACTTGCCCTTGTGGGCTTATGTATGTGGGAGAGACATCCATGGAGATCAGAGTGAGGATCAGTAAATATAAGAGTACCATTAGGACAAAACTTCTAGATTTACCTTTACCTAAGCATTTTGTTGATTGCAAACATTCAGTCAACCAATTGAGATTTAGAGTGATGGGGTTCCAGTGTTGAGACGTGGTGGTGACAGAGTTAAACTTTTAAAGAAAAAAGAATTGAGATGGATATCCACTTTGGATACATTACAACCAAGGGGTTTGAATGTGGACTATAATTTATATATTTGTACTCGGTGAAATCCACTTACTCTCTACTGGTGTTGACATTCTCTTACAGTGTCAAGTATATATATGAAGGACTTTTCTTCATTGTTTTTAATTTGTATATTTTTATATTGCAGTTGGCGTCTGGGGAGTGATTGGAGGACATAGGGACTGAACAGTCCTGAAGGCATTGCTATATATTGCGGGGGCCTGCTGTCCGGTCCCTGTGCCCTCTACGTTTCCTTGGGCCAATTGTTGTTTCTTATGTAATAAAAACTCTAAGTGTATGTTTAGCCTCTGTGTGTGCTTTTTATAGTTTGGAGTTTTTTGAATCTCTAATAAAAAATCTTTCATACTGAGCTCCTGTTCCAATGGTTAGATGCAGTGTGTGGATGCTTTCGGGTTGTTAGTGGAATTATTTACATGACGGTACATGTGACCGGTCATGTGACGTTCTCCTGCCTCTGGATTGCGTTCCCCACTGACCTGGCGTAAAAAAGCCATGGATTTGGCTTTAAACATAATGGTGTTTTTGGGCGCAGGCGCGGTCGCGGGTGGGCAGAGTGGGGCGGGCTCTTGATGATGTTGTCCCGTCTGTTTGATCGCGCTTGCGCGATACTCCTGACATGGAGGCATCACGAGATCTCGCCCTATCTTGGTGCTTCCTGTGACTGCGCGGCGCCCTCGCCATCTATTGGCTAGCTCCTATACAGGTACCTACGTCTGCTATCTTGCAGTCTGTGCTGGAATGTATGCAATGATTGGCCACAATTTTGGCGCTAATGTGATATGGCGCTTCTATTAGTAGGAATAGGTGGGCCATGCTAGGACATTGGGGATTGGTGAGATATCACCATAACAACGACTATGCCATGTGTTGATTGGGAGATCGCTTTATTGCCTTTGTTTATAAGGGATTTTGTTTCTAAGGGATTTTGCAAATAGCAAAGCCAGTGGCTGTCCCATCTTAGTCATCCTTCACTTAGGAAGTAGGGTAAAAAAGTATGGTTTTTTATTTAAATGTATTGTAAAAAATCTCCTAGTTTAAAAACAAATCTTTCTTTATGTACAGTTGTGCTCAAAAGTTTACATACCCCAGCAGAATTTATGCTTTTCTGGCCTTTTTTTCAGATAATATGAATAATAACATCAAAACTTTTTCTCCACTCATGGTTAGTGGTTGGGTGAAGCCATTTATTGTCAAACTACTGTGTTTTCTCTTTTTAAATCATAATGACAACCCAAAACATCAAAATGACCCTTATCAAAAGTTCATATACCCCATTTATTAATACCGTGTATTGCCATCCCTAACATCAATGACAGGTTGAACTCTTTTGTGGTAGTTGTGGATGAGGTTTTTTATTTTCTCTGTTGGTAAACCTGCCCAATCTTCTTGGCAAAAAGCCTTGAGGTCCTGTAAATTCTTGGGCTGTCTAGCATGAACTGTGAGCTTGAGATCTCCCCAGAGTGGCTCAATGATGTTGAGGTCAGGTGACTGGGATGGCCACTCAAGAACCTTCACTTTGTTCTGCTGTAGCCAATGACAGGTCGGTTTGGCCTTGTGTTGTGAGTTCATTTTCCCCTTCACCATTGAGGCCCGAGGAACTCCCTCTTCTGGTGAAGAAAGGTAGTGAGCCTGATTATCAAACACCTGAGCCTGATGATGACTGGCTGAGTGGAGTTACTGACTGGATATAAGGCTGCCGACGCCCTTCTGCCCTGCGGGTGATTTCTCTGTGGGATCCTTGGAGACCAGTCTGAATTCATGCTCTTCTAAAGCTAAGTTTTCTGCTCGGCTTTTTGCATTTGTGCTTTGACTTTGTTTTGCTTTGTTTTTCTGGATTTCTGCCATTCCCTGCTGGGGTGAGCTGAATTCCTTTAGCTCTGTCTTCTGAAAATACCTGAGTGCTGATTTAGTTTTTGAAGCCTAGCTGCTTCAGGGTCTTTTTTCATATCAGCTTGTTGGCTTATGTCTTTGATAGGGTTTTGGCAGATTGCAGACAGCAACCTTCCTTTCCTGCTCTGTTTTGTTAGCTTGGGCCCCATCGTTTGCTCAGCCTATCTTTCTATCTGTGTGAGTGTTTTTTCATCTTGCTTCACCGTCATTATATGTTGGGGGCTGCCTTTTACTTTGGGGTCTGCTCTGGGGCAGTTTAGATTTCCTTTTCTGTCTTTAGGCTATTTAGCTCTCCGGCTGTGATCGAGGGGTCTAGGGCACCGTAGGAACCCCCCACGGCTACTGCTAGTTGTGTTGATAGGTTCAGGGGTCTGCAATCTGATAGTTGCCAACTTCTCTGGTTTTCTGGACGTAGCTTCTATTTTTGTGTCTGCCTCCTACGGTGACTCAATCATAACAGAATCACCCGCCATACCGCAGATCCTAGGGTACTCAATAGCAGGAAAGAATTGTAAAAAAAAAAAAAAAAGTGTGTATATTTTTTCCTCTATATCTCTGAGGCCGTAGGGGGAATTTTTTTTTCTCTCAATGGAGATAAAGCAATTGTCTGATCGTGTGGAGCAGCTCGCTGTGGAAGTGCGGGGAATTTCCGCCTACCTTGCTCATTCACATGCTGCTGAACCAAAGATTCCTACACCTGATGTATTTTGTGGGGATCAGTCTAAATTTTTGAATTTCAAAAATAATTGTAAATTATTTTTTGCCTTGAAGCCTAACTCGTCAGGGAGCTCCGCGCAGCAGGTTAAAATTGTCATCTCTTTGCTGCGTGGCGATCCCCAGGATTGGACGTTTTCTTTGAAACCAGATGATCCTATTCTGACTAATGTGAACGCATTTTTTCAGGCCTTGGGGTTGTTGTATGACAAACCTAATGCCATTGATCAGGCTGAAAAGACCCTGCTGGCATTGAACCAGGGTCGAGATTCTGCAGAATTGTACTGTCAAAAATTCCGAAAGTGGGCAGTACTTACTACCTGGAATGATAATGCCTTGGCTGCTCTCTTTCGGAAGGGGTTGTCAGAAGCCGCAAAAGATACTATGGTGGGATTTCCAGTTCCCTCTGGTCTTGACGATTCTATGTCATTAGCCATTCAGGTTGATCGGCGTTTGCGCGAACGCAAAGCTGCACAAGAGGTGTTGCCACCTGTTGAACAAATGTCTGAACCTGTGCAATGTGATAGAGTTTTGTCCAGAGAGCAGCGTCAGGAGTTGTCCAGAGAGCAGCGTCAGGAGTTCAGAAGGCGTAATAAGTTGTGTTTTTTCTGTGGAGATGCCTCGCATGTTATTTCTGTCTGTCCTAGATGAGAGAAACGCTTTGCACACACGTTTTCTGTTGGTGGTGTTCAACCTAAGTTTCTTCTGGCTATTACGCTGATCTGCTCCCTGTCTACATTTTCCGCCAAGGCTTTTGTGGATTTGGGAGCAGCCCTAAACCTAATGGACTTGGATTTTGCTAAACGTTGTGGATTTCCGATGACACCTCTGCAGACGCCTATCCCTTTGAGGGGGATTGATGCTACTCCTTTGGCTAAAAATAAACCTCAGTTTTGGACCCAGGTGGTAATGCGGGTCACCCCAGACCATCAAGAAAATTGCAGGTTTTTGGTGTTACATAATCTGCATGATACTATTGTTCTGGGGTTTCCCTGGTTACAAATTCATAATCCAGTTTTAGATTGGAAATCTGTGTCTGTGGTGAGTTGGGGTTGTCGGTGTGCCTTTAGTGAGGCTCCGGTGTTTTCCACCTCTCCTCAGTCGCATGATGTTCCTGATTATTTGGCGGACTTTTATGATGTATTTAGTGAGAATGAGTCTGCGTCTCTGCCTCCTCATAGGAGTTATGACTGTGCAATTGAACTGAGCCCGGGGTGTAAATTTCCCAAGGGTCGGCTCTTCAATTTATCTGTACCCGAGCACGAGGCTATGCGATCCTATATTAAGGAGGCGTTGGAGAAGGGTCATATTAGACCATCCTCGTCACCCTTAGGTGCCGTTTTTTTTTTTGTAGCCAAAAAGGATGGATCATTAAGACCTTGTATTGATTATCGTGCCCTCAACAAAATTACTGTTAAATATCAGTATCCATTACCCCTGATTTCTGATCTATTCTCCAGAGTTAAAGGTGCTTGCTGGTTTACCAAGCTTGACCTCAGGGGGGCGTATAATCTTATTCGCATTAAGCATGGGGATGAATGGAAGACAGCATTTAATACTCTGGAGGGACATTTTGTGTACCTGGTGATGCCTTTTGTGCTCACTAATGCCCCTTCTGTCTTCCAGTGCTTCATGAACGATATTTTCCGAGATTTTGTCGATAAATTTTTGATTATCTATCTGGATGATATTTTGATCTTCTCCAAAGATTGGGATTCTCATGTGGAACATATTCAGACTGTGGAATAAAAAAGGAGAAAATAATCCAGCTCACCGTACTGCCTTGCTGGTAGAATCCAAATCCTGCGCACGGATCTGACTAGGCAGTCAATCAATAGTGGAAAGGAAAAAGGAAAAATTCCAGCGCCAGGAATGGAAAATTAAAAATCCATTTTATTGTGCCAATGCATATTAAAATTCCAGCAGGTACAGCATATCAGTCGGATGACTGCAGAACAACGCGTTTCGACGCCTCAGGTCTTAATCATGTTCTGACATTAAATGCAACCAACTTCCTTTTATTAGATTCTCCCACCTGTAAAAATCAGAAGCACATGTGTGGACTGCTCCAAAGCAGCTCCCGATATGGTAATGGTGGGAGAACCAAACAAGGAAAGAAAACAGTCAATGTAGACAACACAACATAAATGACATATACAATTTAAAAGGGAGATATATATACTCCTAATGTAAGATGAAAAAGATGAATATAAAAGGAAAAAAAAAAAAAAAGAAAAACCTTTAATAATTGCAGTAACGTATTTCAAAATACAGATCACATATTCATATCCCATACATAATATACTGAAGATTAAATCAATATATCACATTATAACCTCTGAATAAAAATATGGGACGAACATATTCAATAATGCAATATAAGATCTTGTCGACTATTCATACCATCCGGATATCTAGTGCCCAGGGTGAAGATCCAGAAGGATTCCCTATTCAAAAGTTTCCTTCTGTGATCTCCACCCCGAATCGGTCTATGCACCTGTTCTATTCCCATGAAATGAAAGCCGCTAACATCCCCTTTGTGAACTGTGGCAAAGTGCTTTGATACTGCAGAAACCGCAACAGCATTGTGGTTAGACACATCTGAGAGATGCCTCCTAATTCTAACCTTCAAGGGTCCAGTGGTGAAACCCGTGTATTGAATATTACAAATATTGCATGTTATTAAATATACAATATAAGAAGAATTACAATTTATTAAATTTTTTATGGTAAATGTTTTTTTGTTTTATCATAGAAAAAAATGTTTTTCCTTTTTGTACAAAATTACAAGTTTTACATCTAGCTGCACCACATTTGTAAAAACCCTTTAATGTGATCCAGGAGGATCCCTCCATCTGGCCACTGTCACTTATAAAAAAAAGTAGGGGAAAGAATAGTACTAAGTGTAGGTGCCCGTTTAGCAACACACCTAATATTGTTCTGAATCACCTGTTTTAAAATAGGATCCTCATTGAGAATTGGTAAGTATTTTTTCACGATACCAGTAATAGTATTAAACTGATTACTATAATTAGTTGAAAAGACAATATTGTTATTGGATTTATTTCTCATATAAGATGATTTATGTTTAAACAATAAGTCTTCCCTGTTGATTTCACTTACAATTGATTTAGCTCTATTGAGAATCCAGGGACGATACCCCCTCTTGGAAAGCCTGCTGCAAACCTAACTTTCTTCCCTATTGTAGTCACTGGATTGGGAGCACAGACTAAGAATAATATTCCAAGAATCTGCC
Source organism: Dendrobates tinctorius (assembly GCF_039654945.1). Lineage (NCBI taxonomy): Eukaryota > Metazoa > Chordata > Amphibia > Anura > Dendrobatidae > Dendrobates > Dendrobates tinctorius. The sequence goes on along the minus strand of NW_027361741.1, from coordinate 30,586,686 downwards.
GTTAAAACGGAGTTAGTGGCAGTAGGTTTTTTATTTGCAGTGCAGAGGAGTTAGTATGGGAGCTCGCTTCTCCCCCTCCCTTGCAAATATTGTTATGGCGAGGTGGGAGGAGGATTTCCTATATTCGCATGAGAACCCATTTTCCAAATGCCTGCTATGGTATGGCAGATACTTGGACGATCTGCTGATGATTTGGTGTGGTCCAGAAGATAGTATACAAGAGTTTGTTTCATATTTGAATACCAATGAATTTAATTTAAAATTTACCTCTTACCATCATTTGAGTACAATGAATTTTCTGGACGTCACCCTATCTATTAGTGATTCGGATGTTGTCATAATTACCCCTTACCGCAAACCTACTGCCACTAACTCCGTTTTAACGGCAGATTCTTGCCATGCGACACAGACCAAGAATAATATTCCGGTAGGAGAATTGATTCGAACAAAACGAAACTGCTCCCAATCCAGTGATTACAATAGGGAAGAAAGTCAGGTTTGTAATAGGCTTTCCAAGAGGGGGTATCGTCCCTGGATTCTCAATAGAGCTAAATCAATCGTAAGTGAAATCAACAGGGAAGACTTATTGTTTAAACATAAATCATCTTATATGAGAAATAAATCCAATAACAATATTGTCTTTTCAACTAATTATAGTAATCAGTTTAATACTGTTACTAGTATTGTGAAAAAATACTTACCAATTCTCAATGAGGATCCTATTTTAAAACAGGTGATTCAGAACAATATTAGGTGTGTTGCTAAACGGGCACCTACACTTAGTACTATTCTTTCCCCTAGTTTTTTTATAAGTGACAGTGGCCAGACGGAGGGATCCTCCTGGATCACATTAAAGGGTTTTTACAAATGTGGTGCAGCTAGATGTAAAACTTGTAATTTTGTACAAAAAGGAAAAACATTTTTTTCTATGGTAAACAAAAAAACATTTACCATAAAAAATTTAATAAATTGTAATTCTTCTTATATTGTATATTTAATAACATGCAATATTTGTAATATTCAATACACGGGTTGCACCACGGGACCCTTGAAGGTTAGAATTAGGAGGCATCTCTCAGATGTGTCTAATCACAATGCTGTTGCGGTTTCTGCAGTATCAAAGCACTTTGCCACAGTTCACAAAGGGGATGTTAGCGGCTTTCATTTCATGGGAATAGAACAGGTGCATAGACCGATTCGGGGTGGAGATCACAGAAGGAAACTTTTGAATAGGGAGTCCTTCTGGATCTTCACCCTGGGCACTAGATATCCGGATGGTATGAATAGCCGACAAGATCTTATATTACACTATTGAATATGTTCGTCCCATATTTTTATTCAGAGGTTATAATGTGATATATTGATTTAATCTTCAGTATATTATGTATGGGATATGAATATGTGATCTGTATTTTGAAATACGTTACTGCAATTATTAAAGGTTTTTCTTTCTTTTTTTTTTTTTTCCTTTTATATTTATCTTTTTCATCTTACATTAGGAGTATATATATCTCCCTCTTAAATTGTATATGTCATTTATGTTGTGTTGTCTACATTGACTATTTTCTTTCCTTGTTTGGTTCTCCCACCATTACCATATCGGGAGCTGCTTTGAAGCAGTCCACACATGTGCTTCTGATTTTTACAGGTGGGAGAATCTAATAAAAGGAAGTTGGTTGCATTTAATGTCAGAACATGATTAAGACCTGAGGCGTCGAAACGCGTAGTTCTGCAGTCATCCGACTGATATGCTGTACCTGCTGGAATTTTAATATGCATTGGCACAATATTCGGACTGTGTTCCAGATCTTGAGGGAGAATTCCATGTATGTCAAAGGATCTAAATGCCTTTTTGGAGTACAGAGGATTTCTTTTTTGGGATTTATTTTGTCCCCGTCAACTACTGAAATGGACCCGGCCAAGGTACAGGCCATTTACGATTGGGTTCAGCCCACTTCTTTGAAGGCCCTCCAGAAGTTTTTGGGTTTTGCTAATTTTTATCAGAAATTTATAGCAAAATTTTCTAGTATTGCCAAGCCATTGACTGATTTGACTAAGAAGGGTGCTGATGTGTTAAATTGGTCTCCGGAGGCTGTTTCTTCCTTTCAGGAGCTGAAGCGAAGATTCCCCTCCGCCCCGGTTTTGCGGCAACCTGATGTCTCACTTCCGTTCCAGGTAGAGGTGGATGCTTCTGAGATTGGTGCAGGAGCTGTTTTGTCCCAAAAGGATCCTGTAACATCTAAAATGAATCCCTGTGCTTTCTTCTCCCGAAAGTTCTCTCCATCTGAACGTAACTATGATGTGGGGAATCGGGAACTGTTGGCCATGAAATGGGCATTTGAGGAGTGGAGACATTGGTTGGAGGGAGCTAAGCATCAAGTCGTGGTCCTCACTGACCACAAGAATTTGATTTACCTAGAGTCGGCTAAGCGCTTGAACCCTAGACAGGCTAGGTGGGCCTTGTTTTTTACACATTTTGATTTTGTGGTTTCTTTTCTTCCTGGAACTAAGAATGTCAAGGCAGACGCCCTCTCTAGGAGCTTCTTTGCTGATTCTCCTGTGGTGACCAAGCCTGCTACCATCTTAGGCGAAGGGGTAGTTCTTTCTGCCATCTCGCCCGATTTGAGACGTGCTCTGGAAGAGTTCCAGGAGGACAAACCTGAGCGTTGTCCCAGTGGAAAGTTGTATGTTCCTGACCAGTGGAAGAAGAGAGTGATGTCTGAAGTTCATTTCTCTGCTTTGGCTGGTCATCCAGGTATTTTTGGTACTAGAGATCTGGTGAGTCTGTCTTTTTGGTGGCCCTCCTTGTCTCGTGATGTCAGGAATTTTGTGCAGTCCTGTGGGACGTGCTCCCGGTCTAAATCGTGTTCTCGCTCTAGTGGGTTGTTGATGCCTTTGCCTGTCCCCAAGAGGCCATGGACCCATATTTCAATGGATTTCATCTCTGATATGCCTGTCTCTCAAAGGATGACTGTTATTTGGGTGATTTGTGATAGGTTCTCTAAGATGGTTCATCTTGTACCACTCCCTAAGTTGCCGTCTTCCTCTGAGTTGGTGCCCCTGTTTTTGCAACAGGTGGTTCGCTTGCACGGGATTCCTGAGAACATTGTATCTGACAGAGGAGTTCAGTTTGTGTCTAGATTTTGGAGAACTTTCTGTTCCAAGCTGGGAATTCAGTTGTCCTTCTCCTCTGCTTTTCACCCTCAGACCAATGGGCAGACAGAGAGAACAAACCAGACCTTGGAGTCAAATTTGAGATGTTTTATTTCTGCTGATCAGGATGATTGGGTTTCATTTTTGCCCTTGGCCGAATTTGCTTTAAATAATAGAGCTAGTGCTGCCACTTTGATGTCACCTTTTTTTTGTAACTTTGGGTTTCATCCTCGATTTTCTTCAGGGCAGGTGGAGCCCTCTGCCTGCCCAGGGGTTGACACTGTGGTGGAGAGAATGCACCAGATCTGGGACCAAGTGGTGGATAAGTTATCTCTCTCCCAGGAAAAGGCCCAGCGATTTTCCAACCGACATAGGACCATTGGTCCCCAGTTTAAGGTTGGTGATATGGTGTGGTTATTATCAAAAAATATTGCTATGAAGGTGGCTTCTACTAAGTTTAAGCCTAGATTTATTGGACCTTACAAGATTTTGGAGATTATTAATCCGGTCTCTATTCGTTTGGCTCTTCCTGTCACATTTAAAATCCATAATGTGTTCCATAAATCTTTGTTGAAGAGGTTTGTTGAACCTGTTGTTCCGGGGGTGGCACCTCCAGACCCTGTATTGGTTGAAGGTAACATGGAATATGAGGTAGAGAAAGTACTGGATTCCCGTCTGGCTAGACGGAGACTCCAGTATTTGGTTAAGTGGAAGGGTTATGGTCAGGAGGATAATTCCTGGGTCTCTGCCTCTGATATTCATGCCAAACGATTGGTGTGTGCCTTTCATCGGGCTCACCCGGATCGCCCTGGTGGCATGGATGAGGGTTCGGTGACCCCTCCTCAAGGGGGAGGTACTGTTGTGAGTTCATTTTCCCCTTCACTACTGAGGCCCGAGGAACTCCCTCTTCTGGTGAAGAAAGGTAGTGAGCCTGATTATCAAACACCTGAGCCTGATGATGACTGGCTGAGTGGAGTTACTGACTGGATATAAGGCTGCCGACGCCCTTCTGCCCTGCTGGTGATTTCTCTGTGGGATCCTTGGAGACCAGTCTGAATTCCTGCTCTTCTAAAGCTAAGTTTTCTGCTCAGCTTTTTGCATTTGTGCTTTGACTTTGTTTTGCTTTGTTTTTCTGGATTTCTGCCATTCCCTGCTGGGGTGAGTTGAATTCCTTTAGCTCTGTCTTCTGAAAATACCTGAGTGATGATTTAGTTTTTGAAGCCTAGCTGCTTCAGGGTCTTTTTTCATATCAGCTTGTTGGCTTATGCCTTTGATAGGGTTTTGGCAGATTGCCGACAGCAACCTTCCTTTCCTGTTCTGTTTAGTTAGCTTGGGCCCCATCGTTTGCTCAGCCTATCTTTCTATCTGTGTGAGTGTTTTTTCATCTTGTTTCACCGTCATTATATGTTGGGGGCTGCCTTTTACTTTGGGGTCTGCTCTGGGGCAGTTTAGATTTCCTTTACTGTCTTTAGGCTATTTAGCTCTCCGGCTGTGATCGAGGGGTCTAGGGCACCGTAGGATCCCCCCACGGCTACTGCTAGTTGTGTTGATAGGTTCAGGGGTCTGCAATCTGATAGTTGCCAACTTCTCTGGTTTTCTGGACGTAGCTTATATTTTTGTGTCTGCCTCCTACCGTGACTCAATCATAACAGCTTTGTGTTTTGAATCATTGTAATGTTGGAACGTCCAAGTACGTTTCAAGCACAGCTTCCAGGCTGATGATTGCAAATTTGCCTCCGGTATTTGCTGATAATGTGCTCCATTTATCTGTCCTTCAACTTTGGCCAAGTTTCCTGTGCATTTGTAGCTCACACATCCCCAAAACATCAGCGATCCACCTCTGTGCTGATTTACAGTAGGAATGGTGTTCCTTTTATCATAGACCTTGTTGACCTCTTCAAATGTACCATTTATGTTTTTTCCAAAAAGTTCAATTTTGGTGTCACCACTCCAAATTACCTTGTTTCAGATGTTCTGAGACTTGTCTTTGTGCTGTTTTGCATATTGTAGGCGAGATACTTTGTGATATTTGCGCAGTAATGGCTTTCTTCTGGTGGCTCGACCATGCAGCCCATTTTTCTTCAAGTGACTCCTTATTGTGCATCTTGAAACAGCCACACTGCTATTTTTCAGACAGTACAGTATTTCAGCTGATGTTATTTGTGGGTTTTTCTTTGCATCCTGAACATTTTTCCTAGCAGTTGTGGACAAAATCTACATTGTCCTGATAGTGGTTTTGTTTTTACAGAGCCCTGATTTTCCATTTGTTAATCACAGTTTGAACACTGCTGACTAGCATTATCATTTCCTTGGATATCTTTTTGTATCCCTTTCCTGTTTTTCACAGTTCAACTACCTTTGCTCATAGATCTGTTGACAATTCTTTTGCTTTCCCCATGAATCACAATCCAGAAACGTCAGTGGCTGGATGAAAGATTAAAGAGTATGTCTGGGTCCCAGAAACTCACTCAGCTTTTATGCACCCACACTGATTACAAGCAAACAGGTCACAGGTGAGGATTCCTTTTGTAGCCATTCAAATCCCTTTGTGATAACTTCTGTGCATGTTATCAGGCCAAGATTCATTAATGTTATTCATTAACTGCTATCTAATGTATCTAAAACTTATTTTGAATACTATGTTGTATGTTTACATTGGAGTGAAATAATTAAAGTCCAATTTTGCATTAAAAAATAACCGTTCTAGCATAATGTAAAATAATTGATCTCTAAGCTGTCTATTCTTACATGAATACACAGTGAAATCTACACATAGCTTTAAGGCCTTATTAATGGTTCTGAGATATAATTTATAATTTGTTGTTAAAGAGATGGCAAATAAAATAAAACCTGAAAATACTATTACTTGTGTAAAGAAGGTTATACTTCTTTGAGGTATCTGATTACCTACTAAAATAGCTGTAAGTCCAAGCTCCTCATTAATGTAGCAATATGGATTTTACCAACCAATTCCCATGCTAATAAATGACCTTTACTTTGATTCAGAGAAGAAGAGAGCAGACGTAGATATCTGCTCAACGTGTAGTACAATTTGAACTATCAGAAAGAAAGCATGTACCATGTATTAATCCTTGTTAATATACTATATGTGAATGGAATCATAGTGTTTATTATAAACTAAACGTGTTCTATAAGCACACATGTTAAAAGAATAATGTGTTTCCTTTCTGCTCTAATATTGATTAGAAGGCTGGAATTTTTCCAAACACCCTTTTGAAGGAGAAGTGGCTCCAGAGGTCTTGATTTAATTTGAGCCATTAGTGAGTCGATACAGCTAACCGGAATGAAACTGAACACAGTGAAACCAGAGTACTCATATTTACTGATCTCGCACAGATTCTCTGAACAGTGGAATCAAGGAACATACTGTACTGTGAAGATAATAACGTTCCCAAAATCTTTATATTCACTTTATAAAAAAAATTCTACAAAAATTGCTGAAAGTTCATGTTTTTGTTGAATATAATATTTGTTGAATGAACAAGAGCAAAAATATGTGTAGCTGCAGAACAGCAGAATTGCAGAAATGAGTATGTTAGTTGACACATCTCATTACAATGTGTTAAGGTACTGTCACACTAAGCGATATCGCTAGCAAAATCGCTATAACTTGTGACGTTATAGCGATATTGCTAGCGACATCGCTGTGTCTGATACTTACCTACGACCCCCTCCCCCGCTAGTTATCGCTGATCGCGCGAGAACGTCTCGGACCGCTTCTCGTCGTCAGCTTCCTGCGGCGCTTCCTGTGGAGAGACGAGCGACGAGTGTGGAGTCGGGCGGGAGGACGCAGGATCGCCTAGTGTGACAGGTAAGTAGTGACCACCGTCCCAAACGATGTCGCTGGTGAGAACTGCCTGTGTGGCAGCTCACTAGCGACCACTTAGCGATGTACCAGCGATCCTGACCGCGTCATATCGCTGGTCGGGATCGCTGGTGCATCTCTAAGTGTGACAGTACCTTAACGCTCGTGCCTAGACTGGATAGCGTGAGCGAGGATTGTGGCCCCACTGTGCCACAATCCAAACTACCCTGGAGGGGCATGACTAAGCTGCTTCCTTGGTGTTCACTGGAGCCTCTAGTGGTAAATCAGGCTTGAGCGGCAGGTAGCAGCCAGGTACCACTCCAGGGCTGTGTCTGGCAGTAGCAGCTGATCCCACAGGGGGACAGAACACTAATGACAGGTGTGGGCAAGTACTGACGGACATGACATGACTGGTACTCTAGCAGGCAGGCGGGCATGGCTGATACTCTGGCAGGCAGGCGGGCACGGAAGTCACTGTCAGGCAGATGGGAACGGCTGGCACTCTGGCAGGCAGGCGGGCATGGCTGGCATTCTCTCAGGCAGGCGGGCACAGCTGGCACTCTGACAGACAAGCAAGGCTGGCACTCTGGCAGGCAGGCAGGCACGGCTCAAACTGGAGGAACCAGAACCATTTTGGGTGGGGAGGGAACACAGAAAGGGATGAGTAGGATATGGGAACAGGTAGGAACCAGTTCAGACTGGAGGAATAGGAACTGTTTCATGAAAGGCAGATGTGAGAGGGATAAGGGAACAGGTAGGAACCAGTTCAGACTAGAGGGATAAACGAATCGTTAAGAACAGTACAGAAAAGAGGGACAAAGAGCCGCAGTGTGCGGAGCAGAAGCAGAGCCACAGGGTGCAGAGCAGGAGCAGAGCAGAGCAGACCTGCATGGTGTGGAGCGGAAGCAGAGCAGGGCTGCAGGGTTCAGAGCGGGAGCAGAGCAGAGCCGAAGGGTGCGGAGCAGAAGCAGAGCAGAGCCGCAGGATGCTGAGCAGGAGCAGAATAGAACAGCAGAATGCGAGATGGGAGCAGACACAAGGATACACACAGCTGAGTGTATAGGTATAGGAAACGAACAGTACAGACAAGGAAGGACACGGAAACAAGTTCAGGATAAAAGAGTCAGGCTTGTGTATACAGCCTCTAGGGTGACAGAAACAGGACACACAGGAAACATGAACAGGCCTCACTAAGCAGCCCCCAGGGTGGCGGAAGCGAGACACACAGGAAACAGAAGCAAAAGCAGTAACAGGTCAGGATCTGGCAACTCAGTAGCAGAGCGTGGACTGAGAGCATTTGTTGCTCAGGCTTCTCCCTATGGTTGTAGCTGAAAAGTGGAGCCCTGGAGTTGGTTACTGATGGGCCCTTGGCATCCCAGTCCGACACTGAAGACAAACCTTCAATTTATGTGTACCCAAAAACTTGTACCATGCCCAAAACATTGCATGTGACCAATGCTCTCCTGCTAAGATCTTCACAGCTCCTGCACTGTAGCTCTCCCCTCCCATTGCTGTATTGATAGGAAGTGAGTAAGGAGCTCTCAGCATGGTCAAGTGAGGTACATCAAATCTCACTTGATCATGGTAGAAATGCCTGTTTTGACCTTCTCAGTGGACATTTTCTTACCCCCTTTCTCTATTAGCTGCCTACTCTTATAATATGTGAGATAAATAGATTTTTATTAGTCCATCTCAGCTATCGAGATCCTTGCATTCAATCTCTGGTAGCTGTCATCCAACACCTAGTTCCCCTTCTTCTTTTCTGTCCTGAAGAAGGGACAATAACAAATCAATTCTACAATTTATATAGCTGATGGATGACTTCTACTTAGCTAAGGAAAGTGATCAGATGACTATCAGCCAATCTTTTTTGCTTAACCCTTGCCTTTTCATTATTAACTTTTAATCAAGCAATTTTCATTTTTGCATCATTTATTTTATAGTTTGTTCTAGTAAAAGCTATGTCTTATATGCAACCAAATACAACGTGCTAAAACAGCACAGTACAGTTATTGGGTTAACTGTATTATTGGGTATCCTAGATTGGGTGGTGCTTTGCTTGGGCATATATTAGAGATGATCGTGTCTTTGAATTTCAAATTTATCAGGCTCAACAATTTTTTCCCAAAAATTCTATTTGCAATAACTCAATATGTCATGAATCATAATACTGCAAAGTTTCCAAATGCTCTGAAAATACGCATGTAATACATTTTTTATTATTGTTTTATCTGTTTAGCATAATTCAATCTGCATCCCAAAAATGTTGTAATTGAAAATGTTAGGTAGCTACATGTCTAAGGTGGCAGTACTAGAGTTGAGCTAAACGGGTCGGTCAAATTCATAAGTCGCTGACTTTCACTGAAGTCGGGTTTCAATAAACGAAACCCGACCATAGCGTGAGGTCGGCCACGAGGTCGGCGAGCAGAGTATCAAAGTCGCGTTTCAAATGATGCTTCCAGCGCCCTTTTTCAGCCAATGATGGAGGACACACACTGTGAGCAACGCAATGACATGGGCATCGGTCACCACCATCTTTGAGAAGGGCATGCAAAGTGATTGGCTTGCTTTGTGTGGCGTCACAGGGGCTATAAAAGGGCGTGCACACCGACCGCCATCTTACTTCTGCCGATATTAGCATTAGGGAGAGGTTGCAGCTGCTGATACTGAATAAGGGAGAGCGTTAGGCAGGGAAGAAGAACAAAAAAACTGCTTCTGCTGTTAGTGATTTCCACTGTACAACACAACAGTTTGTGTGCAGTGACAGGGGAGGCTATACTTTTTGTGCATCAGCTCTGTTGGTTTTTAGGCTGCCTTATAAGGCTCCCTGATAGTTGCATTGCTGTTTGCACACTGCTGAGCAAACTGCTTTTTTAAAAGCAAAAATACTTTTCTTCCTCTTTTCTGCACAATTACCAAGCGTTCATTTTTCCACACTTTTTCCACACTCTTGCTTATTAGGCTGTCTGCTGCCATACTTGGACTGAGAGCATCATTGTCAGCCTCCTAAAATCTCTAGGGAGATTCAAATTCTCCCCAATACTATATACACCTTGTACTTTGTCATACACCAGCCAATTTCAGCCTGTTAAATTGAGGTGTAATCTATATTGGGCCTGAGATAATAGTTCAGCCTCCTAAAATCTCTAGGGAGATTCAAATTCTCCACAATACTATATACACCTTGTACTTTGTCATACACCAGCCATTTTCAGCCTGTTAAATTGAGGTGTAATCTATAGTGGGCCTGAGATAATAGTTCAGCCTCTTAAAATCTCTAGGGAGCTTCCAATTCTCCCCAATACTATATGTACCTTGTACATTGTTTTACAGTACCATATAGCTGGTGGTATTTTGGGTACATTTTTCCAAAAATGAGGAAGTATGGTGGAAGAGGCTGTGGAAGTGGGCGGGGTTTGCCTGCTGGTACTGATGGTGGTGGGGGTGCATCTGCTGGTAGTGGCAAAAGCACAATAGCACCTAAGGCAGGAGGTGTTGAGCCCGCGTCATCGTCTGGCTCCACAAGGCCTCGAAGGCTCCCTTTTCTGGGAGTAGGTAAACCGCTTTTAAAGCCGTAGCTTCAGGAACAAGTTTTGGCTTACATTGCTGACACAGCCTTCAGCTCTATCGCCTCCTCTTCTGAAATTTAAAAAAATAAAAGCACTGAGTCGTCAGTGGAGGCTCCTGGTCAGGAACAACACCTTTCCTTGTGTCCTTCACCCCTACCAAAAGTAAAGGATGCAACAGGCCACACTACAGATTACTCCATGGAGCTCTTTTCACATACCATGCCTGGGTTAGCAAGTCAAATCGTGAATTCCCCAGTCCAAGATGAATCTGACATGGAGTGCACTGATGCACAGCCACTGCTAGATTTTTCTGCTGTTACATTCACTCAGAGCACTACATTGTCCTCGCAGTGTACTGAGCCAGAATCTGACCCTGATGAAACTCAGGTGCCCCTTCCTGCATACTATACCACCTTACACAGTGACACAGAGTAAGGTGCACATGAAATTGAAGAGGAGGTGATGGATGACCCAGTTGTTGACCCAGATTGGCATCCATTGGGGGAAGAGGGTGCCAGTGCCAATAGCTCAGAAGAGGAGGAGAAGGATCCGCAGCAGGCATCGACATCTCAACAGCTGTCATCTGGCAGGCCCGTAGCAGTCCAAAAACGGGTTGCAAAAACCAAAAGAGTTGCAGGACAGCTTGGCCAGACGGTCAAATTAGCACAGCGTGCAAGGCCTCAAAATGTCTTCCATAGTAGGAAGAGTGCAGTGTGGCACTTTTTTGAACAAAATCCTAATGATCAGGCAAAGGTTATCTGTAAGAAGTGCGCAAAGACCCTTAGCCGAGGGAAAAATCTGAGAAATTTGAATACCAGTTGCATTCTTAGACATTTAACCACCATGCACTTGCAAGCGTGGACGAACTACCAAACCTCACGTACCACATATGCACCTGCTCTGAATGAAGGTAGTCAGCAATGCTACATCGCTTCCCCCACTGTAAGCCCACCGGTTAGCACACCACCAGCAGCAAATGTTGAGGTGTCGTTGCAAGGCCAAAGCATTCAAGGAACCACAATGTTATTGCTGCAAAAGACTGAATCTAGGCCATCAGCAACACCACCAACACCATCACCAACCCTCTCTCAGTCCGCCATGTCCACCGCTAGTTCCACCATATGCAGCTCTCAAGTTGAGCTCACCCTACCAGAGACTCTCAGTAGGACAAGAAAGTACTCATCCTCTCATCCGTGTACACAGTGTTTGAACGCCCACATTGCCAAACTAATCACGTTACAGATGATGCCTTACCGGTTGGTTGAAAGCGAAGCTTTCCGCGAGTTCATGGCCTACGCAGTACCACGCTATGACCTACTCAGTCGGCACTTCTTTTCTCGAAAAGCCATCCCAATCCTCCACCTGCATGTGAAAGACCGCATTGTCCATGCACTCAAGCAATCAGTGAGTGGAAAGGTGCACCTCACAACAGATGCATGGTCCAGTTGACATGGCCAGGGCCGTTACGTGTCCATCACTGCGCACTGGGTTAATGTGGTGGATGCAGGGTCCACAGGGGACAGCGGCGATGGGACAGTGCTGCCTAGCCCACTAGACACACCGCGGAGGTACTGGCCGACTACTTGCAGCGACAAACTGAGTCATGGCTGGGCAGTCTACATCTTGAGGCAGTCAAGGTAGTTAGTGATAATGGCCGGAATTTTGTGGCAGCCATAGCCCTTTCAAAACTCTGACACATACCTTGCCTGGCTCACACCTTGAACCTGGTGGTGCAGTGCTTCCTCAATAATTATCCGGAGTTAACACCCCTGCTCCATAAGGTGCAAAGACTGTGCTTGCACATCCGCCGGTCGCCCGTACACTCCAGTCGTATGCAGAAGCTGCAGCGATTGCTCCACCTTCCCAAGCACCGCCTAATTATCGACGTTGCAACAAGGTGGAACTCCACCCTGCACATGGTTGAGAGGCTGTGCGAACAGAGACAGGCTGTAATGCATTTTTGGGAGGATACACAGGCAGGCTGTTGGAGGGCAGACATGGATTTGTCTGGTGTGCAGTGGTCGAAGCTGAAAGACCTCTGTAAAGTCCTTCAGTGTTTTGAGGAATGCACAAGGCTGGTAAGCGCAGACGATGCCATCATAAGCATGAGCATCCCACTTATGCGTCTGCTCATACAAACTTTGACGCACATTAAGGAGCAGGCATCTGCAGCTGAGGAGGAAGAGGAGGAGGGAAGCCTTGATGACAGTCAGCCATTGTCTGCTCAGGGAATTATCCTGGACGAGGTGGAGGAAGAAGAGGAAGAGGAGGAGGAGGAGGAGGAGGATGAAGGGGATGATTATTTAGGGGAGGAGGATAGTTCTCAGGGGGCAAGAGAAAATGTTGGTGTGGCAAGGTCAGGTACAGGGTTTGTGCGTGACTGGAGGGATGTTGATTTGCCAGAAAGTGCTCCTCCTCCCAGCACTAGCAGTGCATCATTGACACCTGGAACATTGCCCCACATGTGTGATTATGCCTTGAAGATCCTAAAAAGGGACCCCGCATTGCCAAAATGATGAACGATGCTGACTACTGGTTGACCAGCATCCTGGATCCACGCTATAAAGGCAAATTCCAAAACATCATGCCACAGGAGAACCTAGAGCTAATATTGGCTAACAAACAAGCAACTCTGGTTAACTGTTTGTTTGAGGCATTCCCAGCACACAGCGGCGGTGATGGTTCTCCCACGAGCCGTAGGGGGCAACATGGAAGAGGTGTTCGTGGTGCACACAGCCGAAGTGGTGTTGGACACAGGGGTTTTATGACCATGTTGTGGACTGATTTTTCAAGTACCGCTCACACGACTGGTAATACTGCATCGATTGAAAGTGACAGGAGACAGCAGTTGTCAACTATGGTTACAAACTACTTCTCCCATATCGATGTTTTCACTCACAGGTCATTCCCCTTTGACTATTGGGCCTGTAAACTGGACATCTGGCCTGAATTGGCACAATATGCCTTACAGGAGCTCGCTTGCCCTGCTGCTATTGTGCTATTCGAAAGAGTCTTCAGTGCTGCTGGATCAATCCTGATAGAAAAAAGGACCCGTCTGTCGACCCAAAATGTTGATGATCTAACCTTCATTAAAATGAACCATGCATGGGTTTCAAAGGATTTTGTCCCACCTTCCCCTGCTGACATGTAGGTTGCCAGAAAAATGGCTCGCTTTTGTCCTCCTCTTCCTCGGACTTTTCCAATTCCTCCATTTTCAGCTGCTGAATGTCCAACATCAACATATGCCATTTTTTTAACCTCCCTAACTGGGCTGCCTCCCCCCACAGGGCCGGGGTCACCACCTAGCGCACGCACCCATGCGAGTGCCGTTGCCCTGGACAGGTGGGTGGGCCCACTCTTGGGTGACGGCAGTGGCACAGGGTCCCTCATAGTACAATCAAGTGTCTCTGATGGTGGGGGTGCACACCCACCATCAGACACACCGGCGTACTATGAGGGGCCCTGTGACAGTACCGCCGCCCACAAGTGGGCCCCGCCTGCTTGCTCAGGGCCCCAGCACTTGCAATACTTACCTCTCCCTGCTCCACCGCTGTGTAGTCTGTGCTGTTAAATCCTTCACTGGGACTGCCAATACAAATTTGGTGAACTGATAGATGATGGTTAAGACGTAGCTATGCCCTGTCCTGCTGGGCTCTATCTTCAGATGACATTCCTGCCCACAATTTTACATGTGTCCTCTCATGCCAATCCAATAGAATCGCCTACGGCCTGTGGCTTCTGTCTTTTGTACTCCAAAGTTACCTGACAGATCATGATAGGCAGTGAGGACAATGTCTACATCTCTCCCTGTGATCACAATTTGATGAAGATGAGTAAATGTGTTGGGATCCACGGTGCTGCAATACAGCAAACTTTTCTTCACAAGAACTGTTTTCGCTGTCTCCACAGACAAAGTAATTGAGGGTCAGCATCGCCTCTGAGAATTCTCCAGGGAGTTTTTCCCGTGATTAGTAATTCCAAAATTTCTGCAATCACTCGACTTTCCGTCTTTACTTGTATCCATCTTGTTTCCTCTTGCGGAGAGTCTGGACTGAGACTGAAATATATATGAAGATTGAAAAATACCCCAACAATGTGTACTGGTGTACGGTTCGAATACATTACCCTTTTTCTACTTTTTAGATTCTTGTCTAATCCATACTGAGGCTGTGAGTGTCTTTGTCGGACTATGGAAATATACACGGAGATTTTTAATGTTTAAACTATGCTATATATACCTGGTATCCAGTGATACTGTACCCTTTCTCAACTTTCTACAATCTTGTCGAATCCATACCGGGCCTGAGACCTTCTGAGTCTGCCTCCTGATATATACACAGAGATTTTTAATGTGTAAACTATGCTACATATATACCTGTTATCCGGTAATACTGTACCCTTTCTCAACTTTCTGCAATCTTGTCGAATCCATACTTGGCCTGAATCTGTCTGAGTCTGCCTCCTGATTAGAGATGAGTGGTGTTCGAGTCGACCTGTTTGTCAAGTTCAAATTCGAGCTGTTTTGGGCGGCGTTCGAGCCGTTCGTCGAACTCGAACACTTTGCTTAAAATTCGGCTGTTCGAGGTTCCGTTCGAGAACGGTTCATTCACCAAAAGCATAACTTTATTTTCACATTAATAATGGTTTTCAATGTTAATAGACAGTTTCATGGCATAGTAGCGGTGTCTGGTGGCCAGCGGTGTAGTGCACCTGTCAAGGAGCTACACCGTGTGTTTCTAATAATTTTTTACCGCATCCTGTCCAGAAAATCCTTTTGGGCCTTGTAGCACTGTCTGCTACTCAGCAGAGGAGCCCATCCGTGAACCTAGCTATGCCGCCTGTTTATGAAAGAACCAGTTTTTGACTGCATTTAGTCCAGTGAATACAGTGAATACTTTGGGCCTAGTACCTGTGTCTACTGCTCAGCAGAGGAGCCCACCCGTGAACCTAGCTATGCCGCCTGTTTATGTAAGCACTGTCTGCTACTCAGCAGAGTTGCCCACCCGTGAACCAAGCTATGCTGCCTGTTATGTAAGAACTACGTGCTACTCAGCAGAGGAGCCCAACTGTTAAAGCAAGCTACAGCACCTGTGGTTTGGACACTTAATTTTTTCACATTCTTTCTGGAATGCCGGTGAGGCCTATTTCCGGAATTCCGGTTTACCTGCAATTACTGGGAAATCATTGTTCGCGGGGAAGAATTGGAATACAAGATCCCCATCACTAACGGGGTTCAGCGGGTTATCTGCACCTGTAAGCGACACACGCTGGTCCTTTCAGTGTAGCGCACGTGCAGTCCCGGACATGTAAGGGCATGACAGACCTGTTATTGCTCGATCTCGTGTGCCAGAGCCTCAGGTGTCCCTCTAGTAAGCTGGACGCGGACCGCGGGGGCATGCCGGAGTCTCGTTCGTTAATGGAATAAAGCTGACAAATCGCTAGCACAATTAAAAACGGCCATGCACCAGCACCCACAGAATCGACAAAGCTTGCAATCTGTCCATCTTTTCCGTGGCTGGCATGGTTGAGGTTGCCCATGTGGAGTCCAATTAAGCCACAGGCTCCACTCCTAGTGGTGCCCTTCTGGACATTCCTTTAAGGTTCAGCTTTGCAACCATACTGCCTCCGGAAACGAAACACTTTGCCTTCATGGATGCTGTTCAGAGGGTCGTGGGAATAACGCCGCCCGATCGGCAGTTGGCATAATTTATGGTGGGAAGTACGACGTTATATGATTGTCTTTGATTTTAGAATTTTAGATTTTTTTTTATTTTAGATTTTTAGTCCAGCCTTTCTTGACTTTGATCTGTGTCTCCTCCTCCTCCTTTTACTCCTCTACCTCTTTTCTATATGTAGTTGCCCTTTTCCATATGTTATTTTTGTCTTCTGAGCATTTTGTCTGCTTTGGAACACCTTTTAAGGTGTTTTGTAATTGTTTTCTATGTGTTTGTATGTGTTTGTGTTTGCCTGCCATTGTTTTCAATGGGGCTCGGCAGTGTTCGTCGAACGTTCGACGAATGTTCGACAAACTTGCCTTCTGTTCGACGAACTGAACTGAACTCGAACACTAGCGGGGTGGCTCAACACTACTCCTGATATATAGATGTACATTTTTAATGTTTAAACTATGCTATATATACACCTGGCATCTGGTGATACTGTACCCTTTCTGCCAGGAAGTCCTCCTCCACCCACCACTCGAAGTGTACCATTGACACCTGGAACATTGTCCCACATGTGTGATTATTTCTTGCAGATCTTTTTATATTGTGGTGTGATCCATCCTAAGCGTGTGAGAGTCTGTGGGTTACTCCTGCAATTTCTATGTAGATTTAAAAATTACCCAAACACTGTATACAGCTGTACGCTTGTGATACATTACCCATTTACTGCTTTTTATATTCTGGTCTAATCCAAACTGACCAAGTGAGAGTCTGTTTCTGACTGTGGAAATAAATACTGAGATTGACAATGACCCTCACACTGTGCACAGCTGTACGCTTCAGATCCATTACTGTTTTATGGCTTTTTATATTGTGTTGTAATCCATACTGAGCCTGAGAGCATCTGTGTCTGCCTCCTGAAATATATGTGGAGATTTAGAATGTTTAAACTATACTATATATACCTGGTATCTGATGATACTGTACCCTTTTTCTACTTTTTATATTCTTGTCTAATCCATACTGAGCCTGCGAGCATCTCTGTGTGACTCATGAAATATATAGGGATAATAATTATCCTATGACTGTATAGAGCTGTACACTTCTGATACAGTACCATATATCTGATGTTATTTTGGGTATATTTTCTCCAAAATTTGAAAGTATGGTGGAAGAGGCCGCGAACGTGGGCGTGGGGGGCCAGCTGGTACTGATGGTGGTGGTGCATTTGCTGGTAGTGGCAAAAGCACAATAGCAGCTAAGGCAGGAGGTGTTGAGCCTGCATCATGGTCTGGCTCCAGAATGCCTGGAAGGCTACCTTTTCTGGGAGTAGGTTAACCGCTTTTAAAGCCGGAGCATCCGGAACTGGTTTTGGCTTACATTGCCGAAACAGACTCCAGCAAATATGCCCTCCTCTTCTGAAGTTTCAAAAAATGCAAGCACTGAGTCGTCAAGTGCTGGCTCCTGGTCAGGAAGAACCCCTTTCCTTGTGTCCTTCACCCCCACCCAAAGTGAATGATGCAGCAGGCCACACTTCACATTAGTCCATGTAGCTCTTTCTATCATACCATGCCTGGGTTATCAAGTCAAATCGTGAATTCCCCAGTCCAAGATGAATCTGACATGGAGTGTGGGTGGCCAGCCAGGGCAGTGGGGATAATCGGTACCGGGCCGGTGTCTCAGAGGGATGTGTCACGGTGGTGGTGACCCAATCCGTGGGCCTGGGCATCCATGTAAAGGGGTGAATAACGTTTATAGGTGAATGATACGTGATGCCACCTGTGGTTTCTGATCAGATTGACCAGCGCTGCAGTGTCGCTTCTCTGGGACAGATGTTGTGGTGCAGCTAAGATGTAGAAGCCCTGCACAGGTAGGGCCGTAGTCGCAGGGCAGATGAAAGAGTTGGTAGATGGTGTGCAGTGCAGGATGTAGCAGAGCCGTGTGCCAGGTGCAGGAGAAAGATGACTGACACAGTCGTGCAGTTCCTTTACCTGTACTTGGTAAGTTCCGTACAGGACCCAGAGTACAGATGGAGAAGGAGTTGGTCAGCCTTGAAGCAAATTAAGAATTCTCTCTCTGCAGACAGGTAGTGTGGCCTCCGTTCTAGTGCTTATCTGAGATACTCGCAGTACTGAGTTCACTGAAGTTCCCCCTGTTGACTCTCTTTTGAAACTTTCTCGTATGGCAGGCAGCCATAGCCTTTTCCTTCTGGCTCACACAAGTCACTGCTGGGGCCTCCGAGCCTTAGTTGGGAACAGAGCATTTACAGCTGCTACTTCCTCCGGTTTCTGCTGCAGGAACATCAGTGTCCCTACAAACTCGGAGACTGGAATCCGGACCATGCGCTCCAGCTAGGAGTGAGCCTTAACTCTGCTCATTCTCCAGCTCCCCTTCTCACATCCACACACTTCCCCTTCCCTTCACAGACTGCCCTAACTTCCCTCCTCCCGACCACAGAGAGCAGCTCCTCAGCAGTCAGGTTCAGAGCTCTCCCTGCTGGCCTGGAGTGGGAACTGTGTTGTGTGTTGGTTTAACTGCTAGAGAGATCCTTCGTTGCTCCCAAGCATGACATCACACTCCCTAGGAGGAAGGTAATGCCAATTTGGCGACCGTACTCCTGGGGGCGCCACAAGTGCACTGATGCCCAGCCACTGCTAGATGATTCTGCTGGTACATTGACCCAGATGACAACATTCCCCTCGCACTCTACACAGCCAGAATCTGACCCTGATGCAACTCAGGTTCCCCTTCCCGCATACTATACCACCTTACATGGTGACAAAGAGGAAGGTGCAGATGAAAGTGCAGGTTCCTTGAGCAGGTGGGGGGCAGACTCATGGGCGACGGCTCTGGAACAGGGCCCCTCATAGTACGCAAAAGTGTCTCTGCTGGAGGGCCCACCCCGCCATCAGACACACCGCCGTACTAAGAGGGGCCCTGTGCCAGTGCCATCGCCAACGAGTGGGCCCACCCAGCTTGCTCAGGATCACAGCACTTGCAAAGTTGAAATACTTACCTCTCCCTGCTCCACCGCCGTGACATCTTCCACGTTTCCTGACAGTGACATTCTGGTCAGAGAGCGCGAAGACATCACGTCTGTATGCCCTCTGCCTAAACAGTCCAAGTACAGAGAGATGGAAGATGGGGATGAAGAAGAGTCCAGAGATTCCCTAGCGAGGAGACTTATTTAATTGTTTTAAAGGTAGGGAGAAATTTTTGGGGAGCACTATACTCTGGAGAATGATATATGGGGCCCACCATACACTGGAGCATTCCAAAGGTGGACATCAGACACTGGAGCAGCATTTACAGGGCCCATTATACACTGGAGCATTAGAAATGGGGCCCATTATATATGGAGCATTATTTGGGCCCATAAGACAGTGGAGCTTCATCCATGGGGACCAACATATACTGTAGCATTATGTGGAGCTCATCATATGCTGTATGGAACATTATATGGGACCAATGATTCTGTATGGAGAAATATATGGGCCTCATTGCTCTGTATAGCGCACTATGCAGTGGCCATAATACTGTATGGAGTAATATACTGTCCGCTTTTGGAGCTATTGGAGAATTTAAGATGGATATCAGTCATGAGATGTAAGAAGTGTAGTATTTTTCATTGTAATATACCGCTATTTCTCTGCCGTATCAGAGGATCATGAATTGTGGCATGTGTTAAAGGAGCCCATTGACACTCTTTGGCCCTGGGCCCACGAAAATCTGGAGCCAACCCTACCCCCCCACACAACTTTAACCAAATAACCCCCAGTTTTCAATGCCTAACTATTATTATAAAGTAAATTAAGATTGACAAGCTTAAGTAATAAGAATTGATGCTTTTGGCATTAAAATGGGCACTGTAGGTGTGTTTCCTGTCCTCACTCACTGCCGATTTTTCTTCCCCATTGACTTGCATTGGGTTTCGTGTTTCAGTCGGCCTTCGACTTTTCACGATAATCGACCGATTTCGTTTGAACCGACTTTTGCGAAAGTCGGGTTTCATGAAACCCGACTCGACCCGAAAAGAGGCACAGTCGCTCGTCTCTAGTCAGTACTTGTAAAATGGTGGTGTTCTGGTGTAGTATGTACAAATCTAATAATTTGTAGTAAAACAAATGTGCAAAAAAATATTGTTTTCATGTAAATTTTGAGAGGGAGACATTCACAGTCAAATGTATGGATTTTGGGGAATTTTCCTTTAAAATGACCAATGCAATATGGAGGTACAGATGAGGGCACTACTCTATGAAGGAAACTGTGTGGGGTACTATTAGTATATTGGGCACAGAAGTGGTACTATTACTATGTGGAGTAACAGAGGGGGCACTATTACAATATGGGCATGCAATGCTGGTGCTATTACTAGATGTAGCCAAATTGGGTAATTGCTATCATGAGAACCCAGATAGAGATAGAGCTTTAATATATGAAGGCAAAGAGTGGGCAATAATAATATACGAAGGCACACAGAGGGTCACTACTACTGCTACTACTTCTACATTTCTACATTGTGGGATATCACGGGTATATTATTACTGTCTAGGGCACTATTATTGTAGGATTATGAGGTTTATGTAGGAGTGGAGAAAATTGGTCAGTGTGCTAGAAAAGCAAACAGACAAAAAATGACTGCATGTTATATTCCACAAGAATGAGTTGTGGATGGAAAAAATTCATTGTAGAGAATAAAAGGCAAAGTTAACTACTTCAAACAGAAAAAAACGTCATCATTGAGCCACTGGAGTTATCTGTAAAGTACACATATATGTGGTCTACAGAGCACCTGTGTAGAAATATCTAGCACTATATAGTGGTAATTTTTATTTTACTGCAGTGTATTTGTGAATGATCAGTATCCTACTACTACTGTAATATGTGGTTATAGTCTGGTCATATTATTTGTTCCTTATATTCAGAATGTATGATAATATTGCTCTTGGTACAATATTTTTTGTTAAAGATCAGTATGGTTATATTAATCTGTTATGGGGTGGTGGTATTATTTGCCCCTTGGTATTATTGGTAATATCGGTCTTGGAATACTAGATAATTATTTTGTGTCACTATGGTGAATTTACTTTTACAGTTGTATTATTTGGTAACTATATGATTATTTTCTAACTGTCCATTTGTATTCTGTACATAGGATACATAGGAATGAGTGAATTGATATGTAACAAATGAAGGTTGTTGGTTGTTACAAATTTCCCAAATTAATTTTTTCCAGATTGAGTTTGCACAAATTCGTCAACATGGTAGCCAGCCAGCTGCAATTCTGTTGAATTCTTTTGAGGGCTTGGAAGAGGTTATAAAGGAAACTGTCATGATCCCAGTGCAGGTTTTTGAGCTGCACGTCAGGGGTTAATGTCTGGAGCTCAGTGCAGGTTTTGACCTGCACACCTGGGGTTAATGATTGTGGCCTCTTTCTGGTTCTGGGAGAGCTTCTTAAACCCCTGGGAAGCTCCAATCCCTGCCAGTTATACTTTTGCCTTTGGCCGAGTGTGGTGACCTCTGTGTGCCTGTGCCTGTTCGTTGTTATAGCTTGTTCATATGGTTCTGACCCAGTTCTGTTTCCCGTTGTGAGTTTGCCTGTAGATTCTGTACTGCGCTATCCTCTCTCTGTATGACTCATTGCCTGTGATCTGACTACTCTCTGCTCACCCCTCTTGTACCTTGCAGCTATCTCTGTGTGTGACTCATTGTCTACGTCCTGACTATCCTCCCTGTCTATGCCCCTTGGTAACTTTGTCTCACAGTTACCCTGCTAGGAGTTCTCTTGCAGCTCTTAGCTCTCTGGAGTTTAGGCCACGCCCCTAGCAGTCACGTGCTTCAGGTCCTGCGGCTCTGAAGTACGCATCTACTCGGCTGCTGCCCACTCCACAGGTATCTTTGAGCACAGTTTGCTTTACTCAGGACACGCGCACTGGCTCAGTGAGCAAGTTCAGTGCGGTGTTCCTGAGATTATAACTGGCCTGCTATTTTTTTTTCTCTCCTCACTTCTGCAGCATGGACCCAATGTGTGCTTTATCTGAGCAGGTGAAATGCTTGACTCAGTCACTGCAGAAGCTTAGTTTGGAACACCAAGCTCTGGCCCATTTCCAACGGCGGGTTGAGTACTCAGTTCAGGGGGTACTTTCCGCAGGCTTCCAGCAGGTGGGGAATAGAGATGTCATTTTAGTCCCACCCGAATCCCCGGTTAAATTGCCAGATACGTTTTCTGGTAACAAAGATGATTTCAGAGCATTTAAGGAGGGCTGTTAGCTCTTTTTCTCTTTGAGACCCCACTCCTCTGGGGATGAGAAACAGAGGGTGGGGGTGGTTATGTCCCTGCTTAGGGGGTCCCCACAAGGCTGGGCATTTTCGCTTTCGTCTTCTGCCCCTGAGAGAATGTCTGTGGATGCGTTTTTTGAAGCCTTAGGGCTTATTTATGATGAGCCTGATAGAGTGCATTTGGCTCAGGACAAGGTGATGAGTGTCTGTCAGGGGGAGCACTTGGCCGAATGGTTCTGTACTGAATTCAGACATTGGGCAGCCGAGATTTCCTGGAGTGATGCCGCCCTTCGGGGGCTGTTCCGTAGAGGCCTATGTGAATGTCTGAAGGTTGCTTTGGCATTCCATCCTCCGCCTGACTCCCTGGAGGATGCCATGACCCAAGCGGTTCGCATGGATTGCAGACTGCGGGCTAGAGGCATTATGCAACGGGAAACACCATTATTCTTCAGTGGAGATGAGACCCGGACTCTTCCTGTGGCTATGGAGGTGAGCGCTGTCACCTGTGAGGAAAAGGAAAGAAGACGCCGCCTGGAGAAGCAGTTGTGCTTCTACTGTGGGGAATCTGGACATTGGAAGAAGGACTGCCCCTCCTGTCCGTCATCCTCCAAGATGGTGGGAAACGACTAGGTCTGGGTAGTAGTCGAGGAGGCTACCCAGACCTTCAGGTACAATTTTCCTCATGTGCAAAAATGGTGCTGCAGGTGGAACTGGAACTTGGTAATGGTCCGGTTCAGACTACTGCTTTTGTTGACTGTGGTTCTGCTGTGAACCTGACTGATACCAAAGTTACGACTCTTAATAAGATAGGGACAGTCAGGCTTCAGGATTCTGTTAAACTTGTGGCAATTGACTAGTCTCCTCTTATCCAGGACGGTATCTGTTGCAGGTCTGAACTTTTTTCTCTAAAAGTGGGTTCCACTCATGTGGAAAAACTAAGTTGTCTTGTGCTAGATAACTTGTGTTACACTGCGGATGACGGTACCGAGAGTGGACCCTCTGGACCGTGACGCTGAACCCTCCCCGAGCGAGCGCACCAAGTGGACCGACCCCTATACAGGGACCGTTAGGGAACAGACTCGGGGAGTTCAAGCGCCACGGCAGCCAGGACCAGGGGTCAGCTCAGGAGGGTGAGCAGATGATGAGGAGCAGTGGAAGATCCGGAGAGGAAACAGGATGACCAGGGTCCAGAGGCGGAGGGAGGTGCAGAAGGATCGAGGCGGATGGCGGGAACCTGGAAGAGGCAAACTGAAAAGGGAAGGAGACACAGAGGGTTACCAGGAGGCACAGGCGGGAGAAACAGGGATAAACAGGAGGAAGAGGTGAAGACTCAAGGGGTAACCAGAGAGCAAGCTGCAAGCAAGCAGCTAGTAGCAGCGAGCGCGGCCTAGACAACAGAGAGATAACTCAATAGTCAGGCGCCTCCACTAAGGGAAGGCGGTCTGAAATACCTGGTGGTGGCCTCTGATAGGTCAGGAGGCTGGTCCGGGTCAGGTCACGCAGGGCAGGCGGCTGACGGCAGAGGCGCGTGGCCTAACCCTCCGGCACGTGCGCAGAGGCACAGTGCGTGCGGCCGAGGGAAGTGGAGGAGTGCGTCGGGACGCCGGCTGCTGGAAAGCGAGAGGAGCGGGGGTGCGCGTCCAGGCTGCGTCAGAGGAGGGAGTCGGACCGGGAGCGGAGGCGGTGAGTATGGCAGCGGGAGCGGGGGCAGTGGAACGGGGAGCGGTGCTGACAGTACCCCCTCTCTTACACTCCCCTCCCCAGCGTCTGGCTAAAAATCTCTTAAGAATGCGTGGAGCATTGATGTTCCCCTGCGGCTCCCAAGATCTCTCCTCGGGACCAAAACCCTTCCAATTGACCAGAAAAAAGGTTTTATCCCTAACCCTTTTCGAGGCCAGAATGTCTTTTACTTCAAAGACATCATCAGATGTGACAGGAAGAGGAGAGGGGTTCGGGGCCGGGTGGAACCGATTCAAGACAACTGGCTTAAGGAGAGAGACATGGAAGGAGTTGGGGACCCGAAGCGACGCAGGCAACTCCAGTTTGTTAAGGCGTCTGAGAATCTTGAAAGGCCCAATGTAGCACGGTCCCAGCTTGTAAGAAGGGAGCTTTAGTGTAATGTACTTGGCCAAAAGCCAAACTTGTTGACCCGGGAGGTAAGTTGGGGCATCCAAGCGTCTTTTGTCAGCGTGCCTCTTCATGCGCTCCCCAGACTTTCTGAGAGCTTCCTTAGTCTCGGACCAGATCCTAAAGAACTCTTGTGTCAGGGAATCGGCTGCAGGCACACCGGAGGAAGCGGATATAGGTAGAGGGACACCGGGGTGCATGCCAAAGACCACGAAGAACGGAGACTTGGCTGATGACTCGCTGGGATGATTATTGTAGGAGAATTCTGCCCAGGGGAGTAGATGGACCCAGTTATCTTGATGAGCGTTAGAGAACTGCCGTAAGTAGGACGCTAGCACCTGATTAACGTGTTCTACTTGACCATTGGACTGAGGGTGGTACATGGATGAAAAGTCCAATCTTACCTCCAGAAGTTTACACAAGGCCCTCCAAAATCGAGAGGTGAACTGTACACCTCGATCAGAAACAATATGCTGCGGAAAGCCGTGGAGGCGGAAGATGTGCTGGATAAAAGTCTTGGCCAACTCTGGAGCGGAGGGCAGTGCTGGAAGAGGAATAAAATGGGCCATCTTGGAGAAGCGGTCGACCGCTACCAGGATAGTCGTAGATCCGGAAGAGTTAGGCAGATCCGTGATGAAATCCAAAGCTATATGTTGCCAAGGAACCGAGGGAATCGGGAGAGGAAGCAGAAGGCCGGAGGGTGGCCGCCTAGGGATCTTGACCTTGGCGCAAGAGGGACAGGAGGCCGTGAAGTCCGTCACATCCTGGCGGAGTGAGGGCCACCAATAAAAACGAGCGATTAGCTCCAACATCTTTTTGACTCTGACATGTCCAGAAACTTTAGAGGAATGTCCCCAATGCAGTACCTTTTTTCTTTCAGAGTCAGGAACGTAGGTCTTGCTGGGAGGAGTAATCAATCTCACAGGGGCCACTGTGATGATCTTAGCTGGATCGATAACGTGAGTTGGTTCCTCCACCAGACCAGGAGACTGCAGAGACCGGGACAATGCATCCACCTTGACGTTCTTTGGCCCGGGACGGAAACGCAATTCAAAATCGAACCGTCCAAAGAAGAGAGACCATCTGGCCTGTCGAGGGTTAAGTCTCTGGGCTGACTGGAGATATGCAAGGTTTTGGTGATCGGTAAAGATGGTAAATGGATGGACCGACCCCTCAAGAAGGTAGCGCCACTCCTCCAGTGCCAACTTTATGGCCAACAGCTCACGATCCCCGATGGCATAGTTACATTCTGCCGGCGAGAAGGCCTTTGAAAAGAACCCGCAGGTAATCAGTCGGCCGGACGGGGACTTCTGAGAGAGCACTATACCCGCTCCGGTGGAAGAGGCATCTGCCTCCAGGATGAATGGCTTGTTAGCCTCGGGTCGATGTAGGACAGGTGCAGTCGCGAAGGCTTGTTTTAAACAGGAAAAGGCCTCTTCAGCCTCCGGAGGCCAGGACGAGGAGTTGACGCCCTTGCGAGTGAGACTGGAAATGGGTTTGATGACGGATGAAAAATGTGGCACAAATTGACGATAATAGTTGGCGAAGCCGAGGAACTTTTGAATCGCCTTATCCCCCACTGGGCGGGGCCGTTGAAGAATAGCCGACAGTTTTTCAGGATCCATCTCCAGCCCAGAATCCGAAACAATGTAGCCCAAGAAGGGCAAGGAAGACAGCTCAAAGAGACACTTCTCAAGCTTCACGTAGAGGCGATTCTCCCGCAGACGTTGTAGAACCAGACGAACACTCCTCCTATGGGACGCCAGATCTGGGGAGAAAATAAGGATGTAGTCCAGATACACCACCACGCAGGAGTACAACAGGTCACGGAAGATATCATTGACAAACTCCTGAAAGACCGCAGGAGCGTTGCAGAGACCGAAGGGCATAGCCACGTATTTGTAATGCCCATCCCGGGTGTTAAAGGCGGTCTTCCATTCGTCACCAGGGCGAATGCGGATGAGGTTGTAAGCTCCGCGTAGATCCAACTTCGAGAAGATGCGGGCTCCCCGCAGCCGATCAAAGAGTTCTGGGATGAGAGGCAAACGATACTTATTCTTTACAGTAATGTCGTTCAGACCCCGGAAATCAATGCAAGGACGGAGAGAACCGTCTTTCTTCTTCACAAAGAAAAACCCAGCTCCGGCCGGGGACGAAGACTTCCGTATGAAACCTCTGGCTAAATTCTCATGAATATACTCGGACATGGCCGTAGTCTCTGCTGGAGACAAGGGATAAATTCGCCCTCAGGGCGGGGTGGTCTCGGGGCGTCAGTCAATAGGGCAGTCATACGGGCGATGCGGGGGAAGAACCTCTGCTTCTTTCTTATCGAACACGTCAGAGAACGCCCAGTATGCGGCTGGTAGGGCCTCAGGGCCCGAGGAGGCTGGAGGGGGCAGGCACCTCTCTTGGCAAGGATGCCCCCAGCGGAGGACCTCACCGGAGTGCCAATCCAAGACAGGTTCATGTGTCCTAAGCCACGGAAGACCAAGCAGCAGAGCATGGGAAAGGTTGGGAAGAAGGTAGAAAGCGATCCACTCCCGGTGCAAGGCCCCGATTTGCTGACACACCTCCTCCGTAACCAGGGACATGGATTCTTGTAGGGGTCTTCCATCTACTGAGGCAATGACACGTGGCGTCTTCAGGGAAATCACGGGAATCCGGTACTTCTTCACCTCCTTCAACCTAATGAAGTTCCCTGCCGCGCCCAAGTCCACATAGGCCACCTCCGAACCACGTCTCTGACCAAAAACCAGCTGAACCGAAAGGGTAAGGGGATGAGAGGAGTGAGACACACCTAGGTCGGCCTCTCTTACCTGCCCTAGGTGGAGGAGTTTCCCAACCTCTCAGGACAGGAGCGTAGGAAGTGAGACACGCTGCCACAATACAGGCACAAACCCTCCATCAGTCTCTCCTTACGGCGCTGTTCTGCCAACTTGACCTGATCCACCTGCATCGGCTCTGGCGCCAGACTGGAGGGCGCCCCAGGGGGACGTGGACTGGACGGCCTGTGAAAAGAAGCAGAAGGTCGAAGCAGTCTCCTATCTCTAGCAGTCTCCCGAGCGCGCTCCTGGAACCGGAGGTCGATTCGTGTGGCCAAAGAAATTAGATCCTCCAAGGAGGTCGGGGTATCTCGCCCTGCTAGTTCGTCTTTAATCTTGCCAGAGAGACCACACCAGAAGGCCCCAACCAAAGCCTCGTTTTTCCACCCCACCTCAGAGGCCAAGGTACGGAACTGGATGGCGTATTGTCCGACCGTAAGAGTACCCTGGGTGAGGCAAAAAAGAGACTCCGTGGCGGAAGCCAACCGTCCGGGCTCGTCAAAGACTTTACGGAAAGTGTCTGTGAAGGTCTGGAGGCTGGAGACTACGGGATCATCCCGCTCCCACAGGGGATTCACCCAGGAGAGTGCCTCTCCCTCCAAATGGGAGACAATGAAGGCAACCTTGGCCCGGTCAGTGGGGTACTGTTGGGGCAGGAGTTCGAAGTGCAATCTGCACTGATTTAGGAAGCCTCTGCACAACTTTGGATTGCCGCCATACCGAGGCGGTCTACCAAGCCTGGGAGGCGGGGAAGGTACGGGATCAGAGCTGCGGGACGAATCGCGCCCGGCAGCCGACTGAAGGGAAAGCAGCCGATCGTCGACCGAAGCCATATAGGAGAGAATATGGGACTGGGTGTCCCGTTGTTGAACCAGCTCCTGCTGGAGGCTGGCCAGTTGGGAGGCGTTACCAGGGTCAGCGGCCTGCAAGCGGGAATCCATGGTCTTCATGAAAGACATAATACAGGTCTGGTTTCCCTTAGGACAGCGGCCCCTGCGGGGTCCATGGCCTGACTATACTGTTACGCTGTGGATGACGGTAGCGAGAGTGGACCCTCTGGACCGTGACGCCTAACCCTCCCCGAGCGAGCGCACCAAGTGGACCGACCCCTATACAGGGACCGTTAGGGAACAGACTCGGGGAGTTCAAGCGCCACGGCAGCCAGGACCAGGGGTCGGCTCAGGAAGGTGAGCAGATGATGAGGAGCAGTGGAAGATCCGGAGAGGAAACAGGATGACCAGGGTCCAGAGGCGGAGGGAGGTGCTGAAGGACGGAGGCGGATGGCGGGAACCTGGAAGAGGCAAACTGAAAAGGGAAGGAGACACAGAGGGTTACCAGGAGGCACAGGCGGGAGAAACAGGGATAAACAGGAGGAAGAGGCGAAGACTCAAGGGGTAACCAGGGAGCGAGCTGCAAGCAAGCAGCTAGTAGCAGCGAGCGCGGCCTAGACAACAGAGAGATAACTCAATAGTCAGGCGCCTCCACTAAGGGAGGGCGGCCTGAAATACCTGGTGGTGGCCTCTGATAGGTCAGGAGGCTGGTCCGGGTCAGGTCACGCAGGGCAGGCGGCTGACGGCAGAGGCGCGTGGCCTAACCCTCCGGCGCGTGCGCAGAGGCACAGTGCGCGCGGCCGAGGGAAGTGGAGGAGTGCGTCAGGATGCCGGCTGCCGGAAAGCGAGAGGAGCGGGGGTCGCGTCCAGGCTGCGTCAGAGGAGGGAGTCGGACCGGGAGAGGAGGCGGTGAGTATGGCAGCGGGAGCAGGGGCAGTGGAACGGGGAGCAGTGCTGACAACTTGCCTGCAGGACTGGTACTGGGGATGCCTTGCCATCAATGCCATAATCCTACCATTGATTGGGTTACAGGGGAGATCACTCAATGGGGATGTAAGGATAAATGTGGTAACCTGGGGCATCTTCTTAACGCTGTTAAATCCGTATCTGTGTCGTCTGTCGGTCTGGAAGGTATTCTAGAGTACCTGAAGGATTTCAAAGACGTTTTTTCTGAAAGTGAGGCTGAGGCGCTGCCACCACATAGACCCTACGATTGTGCCATTGATTTAGTACCCGGAGCCAAGTTACCTAAGGCTCGATTGTTCAATTTGTCTGGGCCTGAGCGCTAAGCCATGAAGGAGTACATAGCTGAGAGTTTCCACAAAGGACATATCAGGCCTTCTGTGTCACCTGCGGCAGCAGGATTCTTCTTTGTGAAGAAAGATGGTGGTTTGTGGCCGTGCCTCGACTTTCGGGAATTGAACAAGATAATGGTTAGGAACACTTACTTGCTTCCCCTCATCCCAGACTTATGTAACCAGTTAGCTGGGGCCCAATGGTTCTCCAAGTTAGATCTGCAAGGGGCCTACAATCTGATAAGGGTTCGGGAAGGGGACGAGTGGAAACTGTGTTCCTCACATCAGAAGGACTCTTTGAAAACCTGGTAATGCCGTTTGGGTTAACTAATGCACCCGCTATTTTCCAGAATTTCATCAATGTTGTGTTTTCTGACCTGATAGGCCGTTTTGTTATTATTTATTTGGATGACATTTTGGTGTATTCCCCGGACAGCCAATCTCACTTGCAACATCTACAGACAGTTCTCCAGAGACTCAGGGAGAACCAATTGTTCGCTAAATTGGAAAAATGTTCATTTTTTGTACAGGAACTGTCTTCTTTGGGTTGATTGTGTCCTGTGAGGGGTTTTGTATGGATCCTAAGAAGGTGCTGGCGATCGTTGACTGGGTTCAGCCTCGAGATCTCAAGGGGCTCCAGCGCTTCTTAGGATTTGCAAACTATTATCGAAGATTCATTAAAGGTTTCTCACAAGTGGTTAAACCACTCACGGATCTTACCCAGAAGGGCGCTGATGTAAAAAATTGGTCTGTACTCACTAAGGAGTCCTTCTCAGTGATTAAGAAATGTTTCATGTCTGCCCCGGTGTTGGTACAACCAGACCCGTCCAAACCATTCATTGTGGAGGTGGATGCTTCTGAAGTGGGGGTGGGGGCTGTGCTGTCCCAGGGTCTTACCAATCTCAAACCCTGTGCCTTCTTCTCCAAGAAGTTCTCCTCAGCTGAGAAAAACTATGATGTAGGCAATAGAGAACTTCTTGCGGTCAAGCTGGCATTTGAGGAATGGAGGCACTTTTTGGAAGGGGCGGCTCACCCTATCACGGTTGTCACAGATCACAAAAATTTGGCATACCTTGAATCTGCTAAGAGGCTTATTCCTAGACAAGCCCGTTGGTCACTTTTTTTTCACGATTTCAGTTCTCCATTACTTTTCGACCGGGGTCCAAAAATGTTAAAGCGGATGCCCTGTCCAGAAGTTTTGACCCAGTGTCTCCCCCTGAGCCGCCGTCCTCCATTCTTCCCCCAGGGGTGGTAGTGGCGGGGGTCTCAACTGAGTTGGAACAAGAAATTCTAAGGGCTCAGGCCCTAGCTCTGGCAATCAGTCCAGGGGATAAACTGTTTGTTCCAGATTCATTTCGGCCTAGACTTCTGCAGGAATTTCATTTTAGGAAGTTTCGCCCCCAGCAGTTCGCCCCCAGCATTTCGCCCCCAGCAGTTCGCCCCCAGCAGTTCGCCCCCAGGTACACTTCGCCCCCGAATATTTCGCCCCCAGCATTTCGCCCCCAGGTTGTTTCGCCCCCGCACATTTCGCCCCCGCACATTTCGCCCCCGGATGTTTCGCCCCCGGATGTTTCGCCCCCGGATGTTTCGCCCCCGGATGTTTCGCCCCCGGACGTTTCGCCCCCAGCAGTGCGCCCCCGGATGTTTCGCCCCCAGCAGTTCGCCCCCGGATGTTTCGCCCCCGGATGTTTCGCCCCCAGCAGTTTGCCCCCGGATGTTTCGCCCCCAGCAGTTCGCCCCCGGATGTTCCGCCCCCAGCAGTTCGCCCCCGGATGTTTCGCCCCCAGCAGTTCGCCCCCAGCAGTTCGCCCCCGGATGTTTGGCCCCCAGCAGTTCGCCCCCGGATGTTTCGCCCCCAGCAGTTCGCCCCCGGATGTTTCGACCCCAGCAGTTCGCCCCCGGATGTTTCGCCCCCAGCAGTTCGCCACCGGATGTTTCGCCCCCAGCAGTTCGCCCCCGCATGTTTCGCCCCCAGCAGTTCGCCCCCGGATGTTTCGCCCCCAGCAGTTCGCCCCCAGCAGTTCGCCCCTGCATGTTTCGCCCCCAGCAGTTCGCCCCCAGCAGGTCACCCCCGGATGTTTCGCCCCCAGCAGTTCACCCCCGGATGTTTCGCCCCAAGCAGTTTGCCCCTGGATGTTTCGCCCCCAGCAGTTCGCCCCCGGATGTTTCGCCCCCAGCAGTTTGCCCCCGGATGTTTCGCCCCCAGCAGTTCGCCCCCAGCAGTTCGCCCCCAGAAGTTCGCCCCCAGCAGTTCGCCCCCAGATGTTTCGCCCACGGATGTTTCGCCCCCAGCAGTTCGCCCCCGGATGTTTCGCCCCCAGCAGTTCGCCCCCGAATGTCTTGCCCCCAGCAGTTCACCCCCAGCAGTTCGTCCCCGGATGTTTCGCCCCCAGCAGTTCGCCCCCGGATGTTTCGCCCCCAGCAGTTCGCCCCCGGATGTTTCGCCCCTGGATGTTTCGCCCCCTGTCAGTTCGTCCCCAGCAGTTCATCCCTGGATGTTTTGCCTCTAGCAATTTGCTCCTGGATCTTTCGCATCCGGGAAAGACCTGCCTGAACTGAACATTGGCAGGTTTGCTTATCACTAATAATACACCATATGAGTCTAAGATATACAATTCTGATCAAATTAGTTTTTTTTATTCTCAAACTTTGTTTTCTAGATGAGTAATTTTACAAACAGACAGGAAAATAGTAGGATTTCATTGGTTACTAAGGAGGTCGTGCCCCCTTGGGAGCAGAACGGATCCTGGCTCCCTATGATACATTCAGGGCTGCTTGTTCACAGCCCTCTGCAAAGCTCCCCTTCACCCTCCGCTCATGTGCTCTGTCCTGGACAAGAGGAGGGCTCCCCCCTGCCTGTGTAAAGCCGTTACAGGACGGAACACATAGGGGGGGCTTTGCAGAGGGCTGTAAACCAGCAGCCCTTTATACATCATAGGGAATATATTGTTAGCTGCATGCTCCTGTGCAGCCACACCCTCTAGAATCCATCCACAAGTACTGCTATTAAGGAGAAACAACCTCCTTAGCAACCACTGAAATCCTGCAGCACATGGAGCTTTAACTTGGATGAGACTTTTCACACAGAAGTGAAGCTGCTGGAAGGTCTCCTTTGGAAATGAATATCATGGGCACAGGTACTATAACATAACATGTTTTTTGCAGAGTTATGCTTTAACTGTATATATCAAAACTGTTTTAACAAGAAACATAAAAAGGTATAGAGGGGAAGGAGTAGAGAAAAAGAGAAAATACAAATTGCAGGTTATAATGCTTGAATTATTTTACAGCTAAAAACACTGCTCTCAAAACATACAATATGTGACCAGGAACTAAAAATCAAAGCTGTAGGCAATGCCTCTCAGATAATCCATCAAGCTTCTATTATCGAAATCTTGCACGATACGTTTAACCCTTGCTGAAATTGCAGCATACTTTTTGTTTCTTGCAGCGATGGGATTTCCTGCTATTATCTGAATAATTTCAAAACTATGGAGCTCTTGCTGATGTTTCAGACAGTTAATGAACCGGTATATATTTTGGAAAAGAGTAACACATGTTTCTCAAAAGCTACGGTGCCATCCTTCGACATCATTATTTGTTCGCTGTTGATCATTCAATGTTCGTTCATACACATTCCAGAATTGAACTGGAAACAAAGGTGCTTGACGTCCTCTGCGAGTCATTCAACCAATATACGTATCTTCATAATAGCTGGCAATGGGTATGGCTTCTTGTGGAAAGTCAGGATCTTCCACCAATTCTTCAAATGATTGCACAACATTCTGTGGTGGTAGAAAGGCCAGGGCAGGTATCATGCGTATCCAACGGGCAAATTCATGGTCACCTTGGTATTGCATCTTGAGTCCTTCATTTTGAACTTTACGCCAAACCGACTGTGATAGGTGGAAAAAGCAACCAGTCTTCACAAGGTTGGGGAATTCACTTTCAAATGCCTGTATTGCAGCTAGTTCAAAATCCAACATCAGGTTGTCTGGCTGCAGTCCAGGCTGCAAGTTATTCAGCTCTTGCAGCAACCTCTGGTATGTAGAACGGCTCTTGTCTGTCAGCAAGGTGTACACTACAGGAACAACAAGGCCGCTGTGGACTACATGGATTGTGTAAAGTTGCTTAAACAAGGCTGGTGTAGTGAAAAACATGCCATCAGCAAACCACTCTTTACTTTGTGCCAGTAGATGGAGATTGTCTCTTGTTCCAAATATCAACATACGGCTGTGTCCATTTCCTAATTTAAAATGAAAGTATTAGTAGAGGAAATAACAGGAAAAGTGTAACAAGCAGCAGACAGAGTTTTGGGATAAATTCACAAAAAAAATATCCTAATCAGAAGCCTCTGTTCATATCTCACATTAAATACTCACATTTTGCTCCAGATTTTCTGATTTCATAATAAAAAAACTGAAGCAAAATCTAGTGTGAAGGGGCCAACCAATAGTTTTTTACAACATATATTGTCCCAGTGGAAAATTATATATTTTTGTTTAAAATTAAAATTACTTCCAAACTTGAAATAGGTCACATTTTTAGGGTACCTTTAGACCCTTCAACTAGACGGCCGTTCAGCACGGCCGATCGCCACTATGCTGAACGGGCCGTCTAGTTGACAGCCGCATCCAGATGCGGCGTGCGGCTGGACGTCTGAATGAACAACTGGGCGGTCCGCCCGCCTGAATGGGGCATTCCATTCAGGCGGCTGGGCGCGCTAGTCGTCGGGTGGGCAGCGCGGACGTTCGTGACGTCCGCGCTGCCTATGCTGTCTCATTGAGAGGATTGTGCAGGACGCAAAAAAACGCCAGTAAAATCACCAGTGGCTTTTGGCCTAAGGCATAACTGAATGGTCCATTAGGCTGGGGTCATATGCAGCATTAATGTGTAAATCCCATCCACATGCTGATGAAAAAATTTTGTTTACAAAAAAAAAACATGCAGTGCAGCATGTCAATGTATGCTGCCATTATACAAACAAAATTCCAGCCATTCAGACAAGGGGCTGAAATCCTGCACTAAAACCTGCACCTAAATCCATAGAGTTAAGTGAAGATTTTGATACAGAATTAGGCCGGGGTCACACTGGTGAGGAATACGGGAGAGTGAGAGGCGCAAAAAGCACGCATTACACACGGACCAATGATTTTCTATGGGGTCACTCGCACCAGGCATATATTTCTCCTCAGTATCCTACGCTCCGTGCCACTCGCAGCATGCTGCGATTGTCAGCGTACTACGCCCGTAGTACGCCAATGCAAGTCTATGGGTGCGCAAAAAATACGGATTACACACGGAGCACACATGTGACTTGCGAGAAATACGCACCAGGTGTCTTTTAGCAAAGCCGGCAATTCAGTGCGCTATACAGTAAACTCACACTGACAGTTTTAATAAAGAAATGAAAGAATAGATATAGACACATAGAATACATATATATATATATATTTATATGCATTCTATGTGTCTATATCTATTCTTTCATTTCTTTATTAAAACTGTCATAGGGCTCCATTATATGTCCATTTTGCAAGCCTGCGAGAAAATCTCACCATACGGATGCCATACGGATTACATACGGATGCTGACACGCGCAAAATACGCGACCACACCTTGATTACGGATGACATACGGAGCACTGTTTAGGGGTCTGTCATCCGTATTACGCATGTAAAATACGGAGCGTATTTTGCGTAGGTTAGTGTGACTCCAGCCTTAGGGTACCACAATAGTGGCCACAATTGCAGGCACAAATAGATTCCTGTGGGATCTCCAATTGCTACCGCAATTACAGCCGATGCGGAGATGCCGCTCCACAATCCCCTTCCGTCAGTGGGCACGAGGCCTCAGGCTTTATCCAGACAAGCTGGATTTACAGCCTGAAACCCACCCTTTCATGTCTATGGTGCGGGTTACGGGCGGATTCCGGCCGGGGCCGGAAAACGCCCCACCGGAAAATAGCTTCAAAGCTATTTTCCGGCGGATCCCGGAAGGAATGGGAATGCTTCACTGCCCTGCACTCACCGCTGACCGCTCACACAGGGTTAATGCCAGCGTTAACGGATCGCGGTGTACCGCACTCCGTTAACGCTGCTATTAACCCTGTGTGACCAACTTTTCGCTATTGATGGTGCCTATGCAGCATCAATAGTGAAAAGATGTAATGTTAAAAATAATAATGATAAAAAAAAAGTTATTCTCACCCCCTCCAACGTCGCGCTGTCCTCCGCGCCTCTCTCAAATGCACACCATCCAGGACCTGCGATGATGTCACGGTCATGTGACCGCGACATCATCGCAGGTCCTACGCTCAGACCGGAAGCCACCGCCAGCACTGCAGAGAGGCGCGAGGACTTCAGGGCCCGTGGCTGAGGTGAGTATATCTTTATTATTTTTTTTTAAACACGAATATAGTGCCCACATTCCTAGACTACGTGGACAGTGCAATATACTACGTGACCAGTGCAATATACTACGTTGGCTGGCCAATATAATATGTACGCTGTGTAATTTACTATGTGCGCTGTGCAATTTACTACGTGGACTGTGCAATTTACTACGTGCGCTGTCCAAAATACTACGTCGGCTGTCCTATATACTACGTGGCCTGTACAATGTACTACGTGGACTGTCCAATATACTACATAACCTGTGCAACATACCACGTGGCTGTGCCTTCTAGAATACCCGATACATTAGAATCGGGCCACCATGTAGTATATTCAAAATTGGCAATCTTCTTAGCGATTTTCCAGTGCTTAGCACTTGGGAAAGTGGCTACTGTGAAAGCGGTCTTAGGGCTAAAACACAAGGCCAAAATTCCCTGCCTAATTTGGGGCCGAAACATCTGGGGGCAAAAAGCAGGGGGCGAAACATCCGAGGGCGAACTGCTGTGGGCGAACTGCTGGGGACGAAACATCCGGAGGCGAACTGCTGGGGGCAAAACATCTGGGGGCGAACGGCTGGGGATGAAACATCCGGGGGCGAACTGCTGGGGGTGAAACATCCGGGGGCGAACTGCTGGGGGTGAAACATCCGGGGGCGAACTGCTGGGGGCGAAACATCCGGGGGCAAACTGCTGGGGGCGAACTGCTGGGGGCGAAACATCCGGGGGCGAACTGCTGGGGGCGAAACATCCAGGGGCGAACTGCTGGGGTCGAAACATCCGGGGGCGAACTGCTGGGGGCAAAACATCCGGGGGCGAACTGCTGGGGGTGAATCATCCGGGGGCGAAACATCCGGGGGGAACTGCTGGGGGCGAGACATCCGGGGGCGAACTGCTGGGGGCGAAACATCCGGGTACGAACTGCTGGGGGCGAAACATCCGGGTACGAACTGCTGGGGGCGAACTGCTGGGGACGAAACATCCGGGGGCGAACTGCTGGGGGCGAACTGCTGGGGGCGAACTGCTGGGGGCGAAACATCCGGGGGCGAACTGCTTGGGGCAAAACATCCAGGGGCGAACTGCTGGGGGCGAAACATCCGGGGGCGAACTGCTGGGGGCGAAACATCCGGGGGCGAACTGCTGGGGGTGAAACATCCGGGGGGAACTGCTGGGGGCGAAACATCCGGGGGCAAACTGCTGGGGGCGAAACATCCGGGTACGAACTGCTGGGGGCGAAACATCCGGGTACGAACTGCTGGGGGCGAACTGCTGGGGACGAAACATCCGGGGGTGAACTGCTGGGGGCGAACTGCTGGGGGCGAAACATCCGGGGGCGAACTGCTGGGGGCGAACTGCTGGGGGCGAAACATGCAGGGGCGAACTGCTGGGGGCGAAACATCCGGGGGCGAACTGCTGGGGGCGAAACATCCGGGGGCGAACTGCTGGGGGCGAAACATCCGGGGGCGAAACATCCGGGGGCGAACTGCTGGGGGCGAAACATCCGGGGACGAAACATCCGGGGGCGAACTGCTGGGGGCGAAATGTGCGGGGGCGAAATGTGCGGGGGCGAAATGCTGGGGGCGAAATGTTCGGGGGCGAAGTGTACCTGGGGGCGAACTGCTGGGGGTGAACTGCTGGGGGCGAAATGCTGGGGGCGAACTGCTGGGGGCGAAACTTCCAACTCCCAGGCTGAGTGCTCATCCAGGTATCACGGCCAATAGAGAGGCAGTAGCCAGGGGTTTTGGGTGGCCTTCATTAAGGTCCGATGTCAAGGAATTTGTTTCTGCTTGTGGCGTGTGTGCCCGTTCCAAAAGGTCGCATAACCGGCTGGCTGGGGAACTCATACCTTTACTGGTTCCTGATAGGCCATGGACTCATCTTTCCATGGATTTTATTACCGGCCTTCCACCTTCCAGGGGCAATACCGTGATCTGGGTGGTGGTGGATAGGTTTTCTAAACAGGCCCATTTCATTCCCTTGGCAGCATTACCCTCAGCAGAAACATTATCAAGGTTGTTTGTGCAGCATGTGGTTTGATTGCATGGGGTAGCCCTGACAGAGGTGTGCAGTTTGTGGCCAAATTTTGGAGGGTGTTCTGTATGAAATTGGGCATCTCACTCTCCTTCTCGTCGGCATGTCACCCGGAGAATAATGGTCAGACAGAACGCCACAAATCAATCCCTGGAAAAAATTCTCAGGTGTCTGACCTCCGCCAGACAGGAGGATTGGTGTTATGCGTTACCGTTGGCAGAATTCGCTTTTAACAACCGGGTGATCAGTCCACCAACATGTCCCCATTCCTGATTAACTATGGGTTTAATCCGCATTTTGGGGAGTTTTCACGGGTGGATTCCGGTTGTCCAGGGGTAGAGGGGTCCGTTCAACAGTTAAAAAACCTCTGGGCTGAAGTCCAGCATAATATCTCTCGGGCCCAGGGGAGGTGCAAATATTTTGCTGACAAAAAGAGAGCCTCGGGAAACATGTTTCAGGTGGGAGAGAAGGTTTGGCTTTGCACACGTAACATCAACTTAAAGGTACCATCAGCTAAGTTGGGACCAAAGTTCATTGGTCCGTACGAGATTATGGAGATAGTCAACCCAGTGGCATATAGGTTGCGTCTCCCTGCCTCCTTAAAAATATCCAATGTGTTCCATAATTCTCTGTTGAAATCCGTAGGATCTGTCAAAGAGGACTCCGAGCCTGTTCCTCCAGTGCTGGTGGAGGGTCAATTGGAGGATGAGGTCGAACATATTGTGGACTCTCGGCGGGTGCGCCGCTCTTTGCAGTACCTGGTCCACTGGAAGGGATATGGACCAGAGGAGCGCTCATGGGTCCCTGCTCACTCTGTACATGCAGATCACCTTGTTCGGGCTTTCCATGCCAAGTACCCGGGGAAGCCTGGGGGTCCAGAGGCCCCCCGTTGAGAGGGGGGTACTGTCATGATCCCAGTGCAGGTTTTTGAGCTGCACGTCAGGGGTTAATGTCTGGAGCTCAGTGCAGGTTTTGACCTGCACACCTGGGGTTAATGATTGTGGCCTCTTTCTGGTTCTGGGAGAGCTTCTTAAACCCCTGGGAAGCTCCAATCCCTGCCAGTTATACTTTTGCCTTTGGCCGAGTGTGCTGACCTCTGTGTGCCTGTTCGTTGTTATAGCTTGTTTATATGGTTCTGACCTGGTTCTGTTTCCCATTGTGAGTTTGCCTGTTGATTCTGTACTGCGCTATCCTCTCTGTGTAGGACTCATTGCCTGTGATCTGACTATTCTCTGCTCGCCCCTCTTGTACCTTGCAGCTATCTCTGTGTATGACTCATTGGCTACGTCCGGACTATCCTCCCTGTCTATGCCCCTTGGTAACTTTGTCTCGCAGTTACCCTGCTAGGAGTTCCCTTACAGCTCCTAGCTCTCTGGAGTTTAGGCCACGTCCCTAGCAGTCACGTGCTTCAGGTCCTGCGGCTCTGAAGTATGCATCTACTCGGCTGCTGCCCGCTCCACAGGTATCTTTGAGCACAGTTTGCTTTACTCAGGACACGCGCACTGGCTCAGTGAGCAAGTTCAGTGCGGTGTTCCTGACAGAAACAAGAAACAAATTATTTGTCAAACATTGCCTCAGCTCTTTTTACACACCCTCACTGCCTCTGCTACAGTGCCCCTCTTCTCTTTTTTCCCCCGTCACTCCTTTCCAGCCCTGAGACCAATCTGGAGACTGTATTTGGCTTCATACTGTAAGGGGCTGGGATGTCAACACAGTGCTTTTGTTTTTGTAGCAAAGAAGGGGTGACAATTGAAAGAAGGTAGACTAGTAAGCAGCAGATGCAGCATAAGAACAAGTGAGGAAAGATGAGTATAAGGTATCTTTTTATTTTTTAATCCCCAACTCTATCTTTTTGGCAATCAGGGCAATTAAAATTTTGACAAAAATTAATTGGGCAAAATAGAGTCTTAAGGATCATTTTGAGCAAATCTTTCTGAATCAAGTGTAATATGTGCATTTTTCAGATTATAATACACACTTTTTTCCCCAAAATGTGGGATGAAAATGGGGGTGCATCTTATAATTCGAATATACTTTACCGGCGTGGTGAAGCAGGGTCCCAGGGTCACTGCTGGAGGATGAGGGGGTGTTTGGAGGTGCAACACTGTGGGTGTTCGGTGGAGAGGGGGCTCCGCCAACATTTTGTGAAAGTCGATGACCCCTGCCCTTCCATGATTTACATTGTGGTGGACTCCGGGAAAATGGCTACCGGGAGCAGCGCATGCACGGATGGAGATCTCGGCACCAAGATCTCTGGAGATGAAATATCAGTGCCAAGATCTCGATCTGTGATACAGACAAGGCGTGCACTCTGTGGATATGAGGTAGGTGCAAGCTGAACCTGGAACTTAGTCCAGACAGTCATCCAGTGAAGAGAAAACAGCTGCACTCTGGGAAATTTTGATTTTCAATGCAAAAATTTTTTTATTATTGAAGACACCACAGGGGAATAGTGCGTTGAGGTAACGTTTCGACCCTATGTCGGGTCTTTTTCAAACCTCACTTAAAGCACAAGAGAAAAAGAAGCAATCACGGCAGTATGAATGTGCAGGAGGGGCTAAAGTGCCATATGTAGAAGTCCGGTCTGGCAGGGACTAGGCAGAGGTCCTAAGATTAGCTGGAAGCGTGGGGCACCAAGCGCCATCTGTGTCACTACACCACAGATGGCGCTTGGTGCCCCACGCTTCCAGCTCATCTTAGGACCTCTGCCTGGTCCCTGCCAGACCGGACTTCTACTTATGGCACTTTAGCCCCTCCTGCACATTCATACTGCCGTGATTGCTTCTTTTTCTCTTGTGCTTTAAGTGAGGTTTGAAAAAGACCCGACATAGGGTCGAAACGTTACCTCAACGCACTATTCCCCTGTGGTGTCTTCAATAATAAAAAATTTTTTGCATTGAAAATCAAAATTTCCCAGAGTGCAGCTGTTTTCTCTTCACAAGATCTCGATCTGTGCATGCGCTGCCCCCAGCAGCCATTTTCTCAGAGTCCACTGCAAAGTAAACCATGGAAGTATAGGGGGCTCTGGGCTTTCACAAATTGTCGGCAGAGCCCCCGCACCACCGAACACCCACAGCGTTGCACATGTGAACATCTTTCTCCCAGTCTCGGGTCCTCAGCATTGCCCCACTCCTGCCTCCTCCAGCAGCGACTCTGGGACCCCTCTTCACCACAGGCACCAACCCCGGTAAGCAAAAAGATGCATTGATTGTAAGAAGCACCACCATTTTATTACAAAAAAGTTTTTTTTCCTATTTTTCTCCTCAAAATTCGGGGTGCGTCTTATAATCTGGTGCGTCTTATAAACCGCAAAATACGGTAGATATATACCCTATTCACCCATATAAAACCTACAGAACATGAATAAAGCCTCGATTAATTTCTATACTTCTGTTCAAGGAGCAGAACTTATTAGATTTCCAACTCTTGTACCTATCTATGGAATTGTGATAACTTCCCGAGTGCTGGAGATGTTACTGCTGGCCTGCTCAACGATCCTGAAAACGGAGCGATAAAAAGCACCATATGAATAGAGTGGAGGTTGAGCTTACACATCTCTGTTCATTCTTAACCCTGGGCACATCTGTGACAATCCCTCGTTCAGGCGCAGTGCGCCTGACAGGCACGGGTTAGAAAACTGCCATTAATATATAGTTTTCTCAATTTCTGGGCTCTAAAAGTAATCAGCAATCTTCAAAGGGATGCATTAATAGACAATACACAAACTAAGATACAAAAAAATTTAATAATTATAAACGTAACAAAACAAAAAGTACCCAAATTTCATAATTACCGTTAAATAGCTATTACTAAACATTGAAATTAGGGAAAAATACCTTAATTGTAAAGCATTTAAATGCTATTGAAGTCATGTTTGCTCAGATTCAGATATTAAAAGTTCAGCAGAAGAAACACATTGGCAGAGAGAAAAGCAAGGTTGGCAGATGATATTGTCATATCAAAGCAGAGATTATTATTACATGTTCAAGTACAATGTGCCTGAGAGGCCATTTCTAAGGGTCACGTTACACATAGCGACACTCCAGTGATCTCGACAACGATACGACCTGGTAAGGATCGCTGGTACATCGCTACATGGTCGCTAGTAAGCTGTCAAACAGGCAGATCTATTCAACGACGCAGCAATGATACGGCAATCTGTATAACGACCTCGGCGGTCGTTAGGACCTTGTGACACAGCAGCTACTCTGACGACTCACACCTGTGTCCCTGAGTTCTGCGTTGCCAACGAGGTCGCTCATCTGCGTCAAACACAGTGATGCATGCTGGCCAGTGGGACGCCAATGATCAAAAAATGGCCTAGGACATTCAAGCACGGTCAGCGATATCCAGCAGGGGGCCGGTCGCCGCTATGTGTCACACGTTGCGAGATCGCTGGCGAGGTCGCTGTTGCGTCACAAAACCTGTGACGTTTAAGCGATCTCGCTAATGAGCTCGTTATGTGAGACGAGGCCTTAGGAAAACCCTCTTATCTCTAATAAAACCCTATTCTGTTTTACAAAATATAGACAAACTTTGTATTATTCATACATAAAACAAGCAAAATAAACAATTGTGATGAAAAAAACACAAAAAATACAAACCTTAAAAAGTGAGGATCTTCAGGCACAATGAGACTGAGAGGCCACAGAGGTCAAGCTTGCTCTCTGCAAGGATGATAGTAAAACTGAGTGGGGGGGGTTCAAGCAGCACCTAAAGATAGGAAAGCAAAGGGAGGGGAGGGATTCCCTGCCACCTTGGAGAGGTGGGGGAATCAAAAATGTGTGAGCTGAGCCTGTCAGTCCTATTGCATCTGACACAGGGTTAATAGGAGTGCTGTAGACAACTGAGAATGTTCAACTTCCACTACATTCAGATGTCCACACTTGGGGTCAGTGGGAGATTCTGCAGTCACACCCCCAGTAATTCCAAATGGATCGGGAATAACTTCCAAACTGGGCACAACCCCTGTCACAAAAATCTATTTTGAGCTTTTATTTACCCAGATTTTGATCAATGCTTACATGAGCTTTGCGCATTTACTTGGTATAGCATGTACTTCAGTAGCAATCATGTGCAGTTCTCATCTGTCTGACAACTGAGGTTTTTTTATGTAACTACTCTGCAAAGAATGCAGTTAAAAGCTTTAGCTTGTTTGCAATTAGATTCGATTTGTAGTAATTTGATTGTGTTGTAAATATTCCCCATTACATTGTCTATGGAAATGTTCACAGTATTAGCAGGCAAACATTAACATGTCAGTATGTTATCTTCGCTTGAGTACTAAATCTAAGCAAAAGCTCTTGCCTTATGCATGAGGCTACAAGACAAGTGTAGGCTTTCATCGCCACTAAATTTTCTTCTGCAGACATGTGTTAGGAAGGAAAAATGTGTTCATTGATTGCATATGTATGTGTAAGGCATGACAATTTCCCATTAGATAATATAATGGGATGGCGGTTAATTCATAAGTGATGATGCAGACAACAACATTAATTTTAATGCATTGCCCCTGCATTATCTTGCTTCCAACAATCCTGACCTGGAGCTTTTATGAAGGATATGGGATGTGGATTGAGTCAGCAAAACATTTCACTTCATAAAACAGTTTGGCAAATGTTCAAAATGTCTTGGTTGCATTAGAGACTGTATGTTCACAAGATCAGCAGTCCTGAAAAATAGGGTCTAATAAAAGGATTCCTATTAGTTATGAAATGTTAGCAAAATGTGGCTTGCTTAATATTGTACTGAAGGCCCAGCAAGTTATTTTATTCCTATTCCCCATTTAACTGAAGCAACAAAAATTTAAGCTTCCATTAAACATATTTCTAAAACTAGTATGTAGCTTTATATTATGGCATGGTCTTCAATGGCTAAAATATGTTTAGTGAGTTTTCAGAAACAGGATTTTAAGAGTAAAATACCAAGTATTCATGCAGTAGAAGCTGCCTAAAGCCTTGGAGTTTGATCAAGAATCTAGTACAGTACTGCTCATCTTTATTGGCACCCATGAAGTTTAAGTACATAATGTGGAATATCTTTTATGAGAAAAATGAATCAAGTGAAAAAGTTTTTTT
This sequence comes from Dendrobates tinctorius, assembly GCF_039654945.1. Lineage (NCBI taxonomy): Eukaryota > Metazoa > Chordata > Amphibia > Anura > Dendrobatidae > Dendrobates > Dendrobates tinctorius. Next base: position 30,542,623 of record NW_027361741.1, on the reverse strand, counting down.
TTGTATGGAGCACTCATGTTAAATACAAACGAGCAAATGAGTAACAATAATTTAAAAAAAAAAAAACAATCGGAGGGAAAAATAGAAAAACCTAAAGCTTGCTGTTACACAGGTATTGGCATCCTTTACATTAAGTTAGTATGAAAACACATTTTGACTTGCCTGTCATAAATCACAAATGAGAATCACCTGTGATTAATTGGCGGTGCCCATGTGGCATGAAATAGTCAATGAACGATGACTTCAGTGTTTTAAGAAACCACATGGTAGGCTCTGTTTCATTGTCACAATGGTGAAGACAAAGGAGCTGTCTGAGGACATCAGAACTGCTATGATTAGCAAACACAACACTTCCACAAACTATAAGCCTATCTCTAAAGACCTTGGTATTCCAGTTTCAACAGGGCACAAAGTTATTAAGAAGTTTGTCAAGCATGTAACTCTAAAAAACCTCCCTGGACTAGGGGAAAGAGGTAAATTGACAAGAGATGTCTTCGAAGGTTGGTGCAAATAATGAAAAAAACACCACGTCAAACATCCAAAGACCTGAAGGCCAACCTGGAACACTCTGGGGTCATGGTTTCAATAAGTACACACGCCGCACACTAAACCAAGCAGAGCTTTATGGGCAAAGGTCAAGGAAGAAACCAATGCTGAAGAAAAGACTGAAAAAGGAATGACTGATCTTTGCAAAGATTACCATGAAAAATCCAATCTTCTGGGAAAATTTTCTGTGAACAGATTAAACAAAAGAAAAGGAAACGAACACCCTACCAACAGTTAAGCATGGTGGACGATCCATAATGCTGTGGGGTTGATTTGCTGCGTCTGGTACTGGAGGCTTTGACTGTATCACAGGAATCATGAAATCAGATAATTATCATGAGATTTTAGGTCAAAATGTTCTACCCAGTGTAAGAAAATTTGATTTGCGTCAAAAATCATGGGTCCTCAGCAAGACAATGACCGAAAGCACACATCCAAAAGTACACAGGAATGGTTGGAAGGAAAAACTGGATTGTTTTAAAATGGAGAACAATGAGCCCTGACTTCAATCTCATTGAAAATCTTTGGGGTAAGCTGAAATCTCCCATTGGAAAAAAAACCCCTGCAAGCTTTCGAGAGCTTTAACAAACTGCAAGGGAATAGTGGGAGAAAAAACCAGCTGAGAAGTGCAAGAAGATTATTGATGGCTACAAGAAATGTTTGGAGGCTGTCCTCAATGCCAGATGGTGTTTTTTCTTTGAAATTACAACATGTAAGTTGAAAAACAATGTTTTATAGTTGTGTTACTTTGGATCACTGATTAAAAAATCCTGATGATATAACTTTGTTACATTTTGATTTATGTCTGAAGATTCAGTACAGTCTATGAAAAAATTGAAGGGGTGCCAATATTGGTGAGCAGGACTGTGTATGCTGAATGTCAGGCTAGTGAGATTATGCATAAAAACAACATTACAATTGGCTTTCTATGATCAATGTTTTATATAACACTGACATACATTATTTTACTGCTGTATTTAACTAAACCCTTTTAGTTGCCATCTTTTCCAGGTTTAATTGACTGGTAATATGAAATATTGTCTTTCTTATAGACTAAGTATTAAAATCTAGCCGCATAGAGTTACTGAATAGGCTCATAGATTCTTATATATAAAGTATGCATTCTTAATACTATTGATGCCATGCTGATTTTGGACTGTGCATAAATTTTACTGATGACCACTGGAAAAAGTGATTTAGGCTACTTTCACACTTGCGTTTTTTGCTGCGCGTTTTTTGGGCACACAAATGCATGAAAAAAAGTATCATGTGTTTGTGTGTGGTTTTTTGCGGGTTTTGGTGCATTTTTTAAAAAATGCATGCTTTTTTTGCGCATACGTGCGCATTAGAATGCGCACGTATGCGCACCCATATACTTTAATGGTTGTTTTGCTGTAAAAAAACGCATTGCGTGCGCATGCGTTTTTTGGCGGCAAGTCGGACACACAAAAAATGCAACAGGATGCATTTTGTGCACCCGAGCGCACACTGCAAAAAAACGCATGCGCATACAAACGTTAAACCCATGTTAAAGCATAGGGGAAAAAACGCATGCTTATTTTGCTCTAAAAAGCAGCGCAAAAAAACGCAATTGTGAAACCAGCCTTAGATAAAAAGTTTGAGGCTTTGACTGACCAAAGGTTTTATGCGAGACTTATGAGACAATGAAAGGTCACAAAATATTTGTTCAACTTGAGGTTGTGCAAAGATTGGAAAACTTTTGGCACTTTCGCCTACCTCCGATAAAGTTGGCAGAGCTAGGATGGGGCATGGCGACTCACGCTCATCAAATTCATGGTGTGTGGCGGCGTTCCTTGCATGATAAATCTTATTTCAGTCTCTGACCAAAGTAAGATTTGTTGCAAGGCGCAAACAGAGGCGTGTGCTACTTCGCACCTTGACTGATGCATTTAAGGGCCCGTTACACTAAGCAATATCGCTAGCAATATCGCTAAAACGTCACTGGTTTTTGTGACGCAGCAACGATATTGCTAGCGATATCGCTATGTGTGATACTTACCTCTGACCGGCTCCCCCGCTGATTATCACTGATCGCACGAGAACGTCCTGGGCCGTTTCTCGTTAGCCACTTCCTGCTGGGCTTCCTGCTGTGGCGACGAGCGACGCGTGTATGCGGGCGGGAGGACGTCAGGATCGCCTCGTCTGACAGATAAGCAGCGACCCCCGACCGCTGCTATGTCGCTGGTGAGATCTGCCTATTTGGCAGCTCACTAGCGACCACTTAGCGATGCACCAGCGATCCTGACCGGGTCATATCGTGGTCGGGATCGCTGGTGCATCGCTAAGTGTAACGGTACCCTTAGACCTAGCACTCCACCCTGTCTCCTCATCAAGATCAGGGTCTATGGCTTGTGTTATAACCTTCTGAGAATTAGCCATGTAGCGAAATAGTGAAATAGAAAGTGAAATATGCACCCAACTTATTAAAGTGGTGCACTGGTGTGCAATCTGAATTTTACTGTTTGATAGGTAGGAAAAGCTGACATTTTATTTTTCATTTAAAAAATATGGATGCCACATGAATTATAGAAACTGACACACAGACTAAAAATTGGACTAATTTATTGCAATACACAGACAATTTTTCATGTGTAAGAAAAAAAGATGTATGAAAATGTAATTACTGTTTCCTTCATATCCTGTATGATTATTAAAAATATAGTCTATATTAATAAAATAAGACAAAGGAATGTGAAAGTAAGAATAATGTGAAACCATTGACTAGAAAAGACTCTATTTTTAAGTTGTGCATCAATTTATCCTGTAACAGATTGCTTCAAACCTTAATTAATTACAGAAAAAGAAAGAAGAGCTCCAGATTTTCCCTCTGCGATGTACTAAGATGTCAATAGGAAGAGACCATTTTAATTAATGAAGGTAAATTAATAATCACTTTTGCTTTTGTGACTTCCCCATAGGGCTTTAATGTACTGTAAGTGAGCTGCCACCTCACTGTGCTTCATTGCAGGGATTCATCTGACATATTTGTGAAACAGCATGGAGATTACATTTTAGTGGCACATTAGTCATTGCATGTGGAGTCATTATGATGCTAATATTTAAAAGACTTTTAGTTAAATATTTCAGAATTGCCTTGCTATTAATAAAACCTATGATTGTACAATCTGTAAAAATTGTACACTAATGAATAGCATCATTGTTTATTATATTTCTTTGTGGAATTTACTGTCTGTGTTCATTTCCATTTAGAAACATACCGTATCAAGAAAAATTCAACTTTTTTTACATTCTAATATTGTATTTAGGGCTGTTATAAGAGCCACTTAGAAAAAAATATTCGTTATCATCACTGTCTCTCAGCATTAAAATGGAAAGTGTCATCAACTGAGGTACATATCTATTGAATGTCCCAGAAAATCAAGTATTGTCGGGACTATATAGTAATCATAGATTTCATCCCAGGGGCGTAGTGACCAGGCCCGTGCAGGAGGTGGGCCTGTCAATGCCAGTCACGTTTTCAACTGAATGTGGTGATCCACTAGCTTCCAGCACCACAATAGGCCAGCAACTGACATCGGCATGTCCCTCTGTGTGCTGCCCACCTCTCTGTGCCGAGTATAGAGGAGGAAGAAGGTGCTCCTCACCACAGGAGCAAAGAAAGGTGAGAAGAATTTTTTAAAAATATGTGTTTGAAAGCACAAGGACAGGGAACATTGTTACAGGAGGGGGGCCAGGTGGGGTGGACATTATTACAGGATGGGGCTAGGAACGGGGTCATTATTACAGGATGATGACAGGATGGGGGACATTATTACAGAAGGGGGGCCATTATTACAGGATAGGGCTCAGGATGAGGGCCATAATTACAAGATGTGACCCAAGACAAGGATCATTATTACATGATGAGGTCAGGAAGGAGGGCATTTTTACAGGATGGAACCAGGACAGCGGACATTTTTATAGGAAGGTGCAAAGATGGAGGACATTTTTACATAAAGCGGCCAGGATAAGTGACTTTATTACACATAGGGGGACATTACTACAGGATGAGGGACATTATTGCAAGATAGGTGCCAGGATTGGGGACATTATTACAGGATCCACAGATCTGACCAATATGCTGGTGGGGGCCCCCGTAGCAAATTTCACCAAGGTTTTGTCCCTCGGACAATTTTGAGTGTCCCTGATAGATTTTTTCATGCTGATTTCAGAAATGACCTCATATTTTTCCTATCTCGTAAGGTTTTTGAGAAATGATGCGAAACATTATAATATTCTGTTATAATTCTAAAAACTCATATATGAACTTTTTCTGAAGCAGTATATTCTGAATTTTTCACTGAAATAGCATAAATTGCTGATCTACACATATGCAAGCACTTATTATATGAATTCCGCGCAGACTCAGTGAATCATTCGGCTTACCGTGTACAGAGCATACCACATTTCCTGGGCAGGGGAAAAATCAAAAGACAATACTGACATACTTAGAGCATGGCTAAATGGATCACGACCTTCAATGTCCCAACGATATGGAGAGAGCAGAGAGATCATGTAACAGATTGCTACTTCTGCCTTACAAATGTAACAGTATATTCAGCAAAGAACAAGAAATCAAAAGAATATCCTAATCTTCCTTCAGCCATAAGACCAGTGCCACATGATGAAAGTCTTCATGTTCCAAAGCCGCCCAAAGCATGGACAATGGAGGACGATGAAGATGAACTAACAATCTCAGTGGAAGATGAAACTGCTGCAGACCCAGACTTTGAGCCTTCTACATCTAATCTACATCTGTTCAGTCAAGCTGATCTGAGTGACTTGGTCAGAGATTTGAAATTGTCAGAGGCAAGCAGAATTATTGGGATCAAGGCTACAAGAACGGAATGTCTTATTACCAGGAACAAGAGTTTCTGCTTTTCGCAGTCGTCAAGAAGACCTTAATAAATTTTTCAACCATGTCAACAGTTTAATCTTTTGCAACAACATCTTGGGGTTGTTTGGTGCTCTTGGATGCGAGCATGACCTGAAGGAATGGTGACTGTTCATTGACTCATCAGTAGTGTTGAGTAGAGTTGAGCGACTTTTGGTTTTTTAGGGTCGCGTTTCATTTCGTGAAACCCGACTTTTCCAAAAGTCGGGTCGAGCAAGATCGTCCGATTATAGGGAAAAGTCGGGGTCGTCCCGAAACACGAAACCCAATGTAAGTCAATGGGGAATAAAAGTCGGCAGTGAGAGGAGGACAGAAAACACACCAACAGTGCCCATTTGAATGCCAAAAGCATCAATTCTTCTTACTTAAGCTTGTCAACCTAAGTTCCGCACTGAAAAATGGGGGTTATTTGGCTACAGACTGTGGGGGGGGAGGGCTGGCTCCAGGTTTTCATGTGCCCTGGGCGAAAGAGCGCCCCTTTAACACATACCACAACTCATCATGCTCCGATACGGCAGACAAATAGCGGTATAGTACAATGAAAAATACCTTACTTTTTACATCTCATGACGAGGCCCATCTATTTCTCCATACAGAATCATTGGTCCCATATAATGTTTGAAACAGTATATGATGAGCTCCACATAATGCTACAGTATATGTTGGTCCCCATGGATGAAGCTCTACTGTCTTATGGGCCCAAATAATGCTCCAAACATAATGGGCCCCATTTCTAATGCTCTAGTGTATAATGGGCCCTGTAAATGCTGCTCCAGTGTCTGATGTCCACCTTTGGAATGTTCCAGTGTATGGTGGGCCCCATCTATCATTCTCAGACGGTGTTAGGCCCAGTATGGATTGCACGTGATTGCACAAAGGTTAGAAAGGGTACCGTATCCCCAGATAACATGTATGGATAGCGTACACATTCAAAATATATGTCTCAGGAGGCAGGCTCAGACGGTGTTAGGCCCAGTATGGATTGCACGTGATTGCACAAAGGTTAGAAAGGGTACCGTATCCCCGGATAACATGTATGGATAGCGTATACATTCAAAATATATGTCTCAGGAGGCAGGCTCAGACGGTGTTAGGCCCAGTATGGATTGCACGTGATTGCACAAAGGTGAGAAAGGGTACCGTATCCCCGGATAACATGTATGGATAGCGTACACATTCAAAATATATGTCTCAGGAGGCAGGCTCAGACGGTGTTAGGCCCAGTATGGATTGCACGTGATTGCACAAAGGTTAGAAAGGGTACCGTATCCCCGGATAACATGTATGGATAGCGTACACATTCAAAATATATGTCTCAGGAGGCAGGCTCAGACGGTGTTAGGCCCAGTATGGATTGCACGTGATTGCACAAAGGTTAGAAAGGGTACCGTATCCCCGGATAACATGTATGGATAGCGTACACATTCAAAATATATGTCTCAGGAGGCAGGCTCAGACGGTGTTAGGCCCAGTATGGATTGCACGTGATTGCACAAAGGTTAGAAAGGGTACCGTATCCCCGGATAACATGTATGGATAGCGTACACATTCAAAATATATGTCTCAGGAGGCAGGCTCAGACGGTGTTAGGCCCAGTATGGATTGCATGTGATTGCACAAAGGTTAGAAAGGGTACCGTATCCCCGGATAACATGTATGGATAGCGTAAACATTCAAAATATATGTCTCAGGAGGCAGGCTCAGATGGTGTTAGGCCCAGTATGGATTGCACGTGATTGCACAAAGGTTAGAAAGGGTACCGTATCCCCAGATAACATGTATGGATAGCGTACACATTCAAAATATATGTCTATACATCAGGAGGCAGGCTCAGACGGTGTTAGGCCCAGTATGGATTGCACGTGATTGCACAAAGGTTAGAAAGGGTACCGTATCCCCGGATAACATGTATGGATAGCGTACACATTCAAAATATATGTCTCAGGAGGCAGGCTCAGACGGTGTTAGGCCCAGTATGGATTGCACGTGATTGCACAAAGGTTAGAAAGGGTACCGTATCCCCGGATAACATGTATGGATAGCGTACACATTCAAAATATATGTCTCAGGAGGCAGGCTCAGACGGTGTTAGGCCCAGTATGGATTGCACGTGATTGCACAAAGGTTAGAAAGGGTACCGTATCCCCAGATAACATGTATGGATGGCGTACACATTCAAAATATATGTCTATACATCAGGAGGCAGGCTCAGACGGTGTTAGGCCCAGTATGGATTGCACGTGATTGCATAAAGGTTAGAAAGGGTACCGTATCCCCGGATAACATGTATGGATAGCGTACACATTCAAACTATATGTCTCAGGAGGCAGGCTCAGATGGTGTTAGGCCCAGTATGGATTGCACGTGATTGCACAAAGGTTAGAAAGGGTACCGTATCCCCGGATAACATGTATGGATAGCGTACACATTCAAAATATGTCTATACATCAGGAGGCAGGCTCAGACGGTGTCAGGCACAGTATGGATTTGACGGCCCAGATTACACAGCGGAGGAGCAGGGAGAGGTAAAGATTGCAAATGCTGGGGCCCTGCCCAAGCAAGGGGGGACCACTCGTGGGCGTCGGTACTGGCACTGGGCCCCTCATAGTACAGCGGTGTGTCTGAAGGCGGGTGTGCACCACCACCGTCAGAGACACTTGATTGCACTAAGAGGGACCCTGTGCCAGTGCCCGCGCCCAAGAGTTGGCCTACCCACCTGTCCAGGGCAACGGCACTCGCATGGTGTCGTGCGCTAGGTGGTGACCCCGGCCATGGGGGGGAGGCAGCACAGTTAGGGAGTTTTAGAAAGTGGCATATGTTGATGTTGGACATTCAGCTGATGCAAAAGGCGAAATAGGTGAAGTACCAGGAAGAGGTGGACCAAAGCAAGCCATTTTTCTGTCACCCTATGTGTCATCAGGGGAAGGTGGGACAAAATCCTTGGAAACCCATGCGTGGTTCATTTTAATGAAGGTTAGATCATCCACATTTTGGGTTGACAGACGGGTCCTTTTTTCTGTCAGGATTGATCCAGCTGCACTGAAGACTCTTTCCGATAGCACACTTGCAGCTGGGCAAGCGAGCTCCTGTAAGGCATATTGTGCCAATTCAGGCCAGGTGTCCAGTTTAGCGGCCCAATAGTCAAAGGGGAATGACCTGTGTGGGAGAACATCGATATGGCAGGAAAAGTAGTTTGTAACCATAGTTGACAACTGCTGTCTCCTGTCACTTTCCATCGATGCAGTATTACCAGTTGTGTGAGCGGTATTTGAAAAATCAGTCCACAACATTGTCATGAAACCCCTGTCTCCAACGCCACTTCTGCTGTGTGCACCACGAACACCTCTGCCAAGCTGCCCCCGGCCCGTACGGCTCGTGTGAGAACCATCACCGCTGCTGTGTGCTGGGAATGCCTCAAGCAACCGATTTACCAGAGTTGCTTGTTTATTAGCCAATATTAGGTCAAGGTTCTCCTGTGGCATGATGTTTTGTAATTTGCCTTTATAGCGTGGATCCAGGATGCTGGCCAACCAGTAGTCGTCATCGTTCATCATTTTGGCAATGCGGGGGTCCCTTTTTAGGATCCGCAAGGCATAATCTGACATGTGGGCCAATGTTCCCGGTGTCAATGATGCACTGCGAGTGCTGGGTGGAGGAGCACTTTCTGGCAAATCCACATCCCTCCAGTCACGCACAAACCCTGTACCAGACCTTGCCACGCCAACATTTTCACTTGCCCCACGAGATGCATCCTCCTCCCCTAAGTAATCATCCCCATCATCATCCTCCTCCTCCTCTTCTTCCTCCACCTCGTCCAGGAGAGGTCCCTGAGCAGACAATGGCTGAATGTCATCAAGGATTCCCTCCTCCTCTTCCTCCTCATCAACATTGGCTGCAGACGCCTGCTACTTAAGGTGCGTCAAAGTTTGCATGAGCAGACGCATAAGTGGGATGCTCATGCTTAGGATGGCGTCGTCTGCGCTTACCAGCCGTGTGCATTCCTCAAAACACTGAAGGACTTTACAAAGGTCTTTCAGCTTCGACCACTGCACACCTGTCAACTCCATGTCTGCTCTCAAAGTGCCTGGCCGTGTATCCTCCCACAAATGCATTATGGCCTGCCTCTGCTCGCACAGCCGCTCCACCATGTGCAGGGTGGAGTTCCACCTTGTTGCAATGTCGATAATGAGGCGGTGGTTGGGAAGGTGGAGCAATCGCTGCAGCTTCTGTATACGAACGGAGTGTACAGGTGACCGGCGGATGTGCGCGCACAGTCTTCGCACCTTCTGGAGCAGGGCTGTTAACTCCGGATAATTTTTGAGGAAGCACTGCACCACCAGGTTCAAGGTGTGAGCCAAGCAAGGTTTGTGGCTGAGTTTTGAAAGGGCTATGACTGCCACAAAATTACGGCCGTTATCACTAACTACCTTGCCTGCCTCAAGATGTACACTGCCCTGCCATGACTCAGTTTGTCGCTTCAAGTACTCGGCCAGTACGTCGGCGGTGTGTCTGTCGCCCAAACACATCATCTGCAACACAGCCTGCTGACGCTTTCCACTAGCTGCTCGATAGGGGGACACATCGTGTGCAACAGTGGCAGCTGCAGATGGAGTGCTCGTATGACTGCGCTCTGTGGACGAGCTTTCGCTTCTGGAGGAGGAGGAGGAGGAGGAGGAGGGTCGAACGCCTACAGCCAACTGTTTCCTATACCGTGGGCTAGGCAGCACTGTCCCACCACCGCTGTCCCCTGTAGACCCTGCATCCACCACATTAACCCAGTGCGCAGTGATGGACACGTAACGGCCCTGGCCATGCCGACTGGACCATGCATCAGTTGTGAGGTGCACCTTTCCGCTCACTGACTGCTTGAGTGCATGGACAATGCGGTCTTTCACATGATGGTGGAGGGCTGGGATGGCTTTGCGAGAGAAGAAGTGGCGACTGGGTAGGTCATAGCGTGGTACTGCATAGGCCATGAGTTCGCGGAAAGCTGTGCTTTCCACCAACCGAAAGGGCATCATCTCAAACGAGATTAGTTTGGCAATGTGGGCGTTCAAACCCAGTGTACGCGGATGAGAGACTGAGTACTTTCTTGACCTACTCATAGTGTCTGGGAGGGTGAGCTGGACTTGAGAGCTGCATATGGTGGAAGTAGCGGTGGACAGGGCGGACTGAGAGAGGGTTGATGATGGTGATGGAGTTGGTGTTCTTTCTGATGGCCTAGAATCAGTCTTTCGTTGATATAACAGTGGGATTCCCTGACTGCTGTGGTCTTGCAACGACACCTCAACATTTGCTGCTGTGCTAACCGGTGGGCTTACAGTGGGGGAAACAATGTAGCGTTGCTGACTACCATCGTTGTGATCAGTTGCACATGTGGCACTTGAGGTTTGGTGTTGTGTCCACGCTTGCAAGTGCATGCTGGTTAAATGTCTAAGCATGCAACTGGTATTCAAATTTTTCAGATTTTTCCCTCGGCTAAAGGTCTTTGCGCACTTCTTACAGATAACCTTGGCCTGATCATGAGGATTTTGTTCAAAAAAGTGCCACACTGCACTCTTCCTACTTTGGCAGACATTTTGCGGCCTAGCACGCTGTGATCTTTTGACCCTCTGGACAAGCTGTCCAGCAACTCTTTTGATGTTTGGAACCTGTCTTTGGAGTGCTCCGGGCCTGCCAGATAACAGCTGTTGCGATGTCGATGTCTGCTGTGGATGCTCCTCATCTGAGCTATTGGAAGCAGCACCCTCTTCCCCCAATGGATGCCAATCTGGGTCAACAACTGGGTCATCCATCACCTCCTCTTCTATGTCATGTGCACCTTCCTCTGTGTCACCGTGTATGGTGGTATAGTGTGCGGGAAGGGGCACCTGAGTCTCATCAGGGTCAGAATCTGGCTCTGTACACTGCGAGGACAATGTAGTGCTCTGAGTGAATGTACCAGCAGAATCATCCATCAGCGGCTGTGCATCAGTGCACTCCATGTCAGATTCATCTTGGCCTGGGTAATTCACCATTTCACTTGATAATCCAGGCATGGTATGTGAAAACAGCTCCATGGAGTAATCAGTAGTATGGCCTGCGTCATCCTTCAATCTTGGTTGGGGTGAAGGACACAAGGAAAGGTGTGGTTCATGAACATGAGCGTCCAATGATGACTCAGTGCTTTTACTTTTTACAACTGAAGAAGAGGAGGCGATAGAGCTGGAGGCTGTCAGCAATGTAAGACAAAACTTTTTCCTGATGCTCTGGCTTTAAAAGCGGTTTTCCAACTCCTAGAAAACTAAGCGTTCGAGGCCTTATGTAGCCAGACGATGACGCAGGGTCAGCACCTCCTGCATTCGGTCCTATTTTGCTCTTGCCACTACCATCAGATCCACCACCAACACCATCATTACCAGCTGCCAACCCCCGCCCAATTCCACGGCCTCTTCCACCAGCCTTCCTCATTTTTGGTAGAAATGTAGACAAAATCCAACAAACTATATAGTAATGTAAAACAAGGTACAAGGTGTCTATAGGACAGGGGAGATTTTGAATTTCTGCAGACACTTGTGGACACTGGACACTTTTGGATTGTGTGAGGCCCACTGATATCTGAGCACTATGTGACAGGCTCGATGGCACAGCTGTGACCAAAGTGACTAGAGGATAAGGGAGATTTTGAATCTCTGCACACACTTTTGGACACTGGACACTTTTGGATTGTGTGAGGCCCAATGAATATCTGAGCGCTATGTGACAGGCTCGATGGCACAGCTGTGACAAAAGTGACTAGAGGATAAGGGAGATTTTGAATCTCTGCACACACTTTTGGACACTGGATGGACACTTTTGGATTGTGTGAGGCCCACTGATATCTGAGCGCTATGTGACAGGCTCGATGGCACAGCTGTGACCAAAGTGACTAGAGGATAAGGGAGATTTTGAATCTCTGCACACACTTTTGGACACTGGATGGACACTTTTGGATTGTGTGAGGCCCACTGATATCTGAGCGCTATGTGACAGGCTCGATGGCACAGCTGTGACCAAAGTGACTAGAGGATAAGGGAGATTTTGAATCTCTGCACACACTTTTGGACACTGGATGGACACTTTTGGATTGTGTGAGGCCCACTGATATCTGAGCGCTATGTGACAGGCTCGATGGCACAGCTGTGACCAAAGTGACTATAGGATAAGGGAGATTTTGAATCTCTGCACACACTTTTGGACACTGGACACTTTTGGATTGTGTGAGGCCCAATGAATATCTGAGCGCTATGTGACAGGCTCGATGGCACAGGTGTGACAAAAGTGACTATAGGATAAGGGAGATTTTGAATCTCTGCACACACTTTTGGACACTGGATGGACACTTTTGGATTGTGTGAGGCCCACTGATATCTGAGCGCTATGTGACAGGCTCGATGGCACAGCTGTGACCAAAGTGACTAGAGGATAAGGGAGATTTTGAATCTCTGCACACACTTTTGGACACTGGACACTTTTGGATTGTGTGAGGCCCAATGAATATCTGAACGCTATGTGACAGGCTCGATGGCACAGCTGTGACAAAAGTGACTAGAGGATAAGGGAGATTGGATTGCTTTTAAAAAAGCAGTTTGCGGAGCAGTGGGTAAACAGCAATGCAGGAATGTCAGGAAGCCTTAGAAGGCAGCCCAACAACCAACACCACTGATACACCACTATATAGCCTCCCCTTGCACTGCACACACAGTGACTGGTGTGTTGTGCAGGCCAAATTGCTAGCAGCAGAAGCAGTTTTTTTGTCTTCTCAGCAGGACAAAAAAAAAAAATTGGGATTGCTTTTAAAAAAGCAGTTTGCGGAGCAGTGGGTAAACAGCAATGCAGGAATGTCAGGAAGCCTTAGAAGGCAGCCCAACAACCAACACCACTGATACACCACTATATAGCCTCCCCTTGCACTGCACACACAGTGACTGGTGTGTTGTGCAGGCCAAATCGCTAGCAGCAGAAGCAGTTTTTTTGTCTTCTTCCCTGCCTAACACTCTCCCTACAGAATCAGCAGCAACCTCTCCCTATACTAAGATTGGCAGAAGTAAGATGGCGGTCGGCGTGCACGCCCTTTTATACCCCCTGTGACGCCCACCAAAGCAAGCCAATCACTTGCATGCCCTTCTGAAAGATGGTGGTGACCCGTGCCTATGTCATCACGTTGCCCACAGTGTCCGTGGATCCTGATTGGCTGAAAAAGAGCGCAAAACAAACTTTTGAAACGCGACTTTGGCGCGTAAGTCGCCGACCTCGTGGCCGACCTCATCCTAGGGTCGGGTTTCGTTTCATGAAACCCGACTTTGCCAAAGGTCGGCGACTTTTGAAATTGTTCGGCCGTTTCGCTCAACTCTAGTGTTGAGCATTCCGATACCGCAAGTATTGGGTATCGGCCGATATTAGCTGTATCGGAATTCCGATACTGACTTCCAATACTTTTTTCATATCGGATACTGGAATCAGAAGTTCCCATAATGCTATCAGCCCGCTCGCTTTGATTCAGCCAATGGGAATCCTCAGAAGTGTGGGCACATCCTGTTAGGCATGTAGGCATGTTAACTATTGGCATGGCTGTGATTGGCTGCTGAAATTATGTCATGATGCACTATAAAAGCCACCGCCGCCGCCATTTCTGGTCACTCTGCTGTGAATTCAGTTAGGGACAGGCTGCTGTTGAAGACTGTGAGGGACAGTTAGAAATAGCGATTCTCAAAACAATATTGTGCTTTACCCAGGCTACATAAACCACCACTGTAGCTTCCTTTTCCCTAGCAGCAGTGTTCACAGCTGTCTGCAAGGGCTGTGTGAGTGCAGCTCACACTGTGGAGAGGGTCCTTCAGCCACATCTGGTTGTAGGCCACCCAGCGTGCCTCACTGCTGCCTCATACATATTATTCTTTTTGAGCTGCTTATTTTTAAAAAATTGTATCTAGTGTGCTTCCATCCGTATCCATATACGTTGGTTGAAAACACTAGTAGTAGACAGCGGAGCCTTTCTGCAGCCTTTCAGTGGTAGTGCCCACTTAGCTGCACTGTTCACGGCTGTCTGAGAGGTCTCTGACTGTGTGAGTGCAGCTCACGCTGAGTAGTGTGTACTGCAGCCACGTCTTGTTGTAGGCTGCTCAGCGTGTCACTGCCTCACACATTTTTCTTTTATTGCAGCTAATTTTTTCTCCTATTAGTGTGCATCCATCCGTATCCATATACGGTGGTTGCAAACACTCTAGGAGTACACAGCGGAGCCTTTCTGCAGCCTGTCAGTGCTAGTGCCCACTTAGCTGCACTGTTCACGGCTGTCTGAGAGGTCTCTGACTGTGTGTGAGGGCAGCTCACGCTGAGTAATGTGTCCTGCAGCTACGTCTGGTTGTAGGCTGCTCAGCGTGCGTCACTGCCTCACACATATTTTTCTTTAATTGCAGCTCATTTTTTCTTCTCCTATTAGTGTGCATCCATCCATATCCATCTACATTGGTTGGTTGCAAACACTATATAGGAGTAGATAGAGGAGCCTTTTTTCTGGCTTGTGCCCTTCAGCTGCAGCCAGATTAGTATTACCCAATTTTTTTGGAGCCTCATCTTTTGCATTGTAGGTTACCTGCCTGCATTGTAATAGCTCCAGAAAGTTGGTGATACTCTGACTTTCAAATCTTTGGTCACATCCTTTTAGTTTTTTTCCCCCCCCAAAAAAACAACAAAGTTCACCAAACACTAAATTTGAAAGTTGTGTAGGCCACATTAGCTCCCATTAAAGTGTAGTCGACACACACTTCACAAAATTAGTGTTTCTTATACCTGTAACCAGCTGTTCAGGAATAAGCACACTAAGCCCCCCCTTTGTACTTTTCTGCCTATCTTTCTCAGTCTAGCAAGATGAAGAAGGCAGGGAGGACGTGGGGATTCTGCAGGGAGAGGACGTGGGGATTCTGCAGGGAGAGGACGTGGGGATTCTGAGCCTGCTGTTGGCACCAGTGAGTCAGCATCCCCCAATTTTAGCAGGCAACAGTCCTTTATGCGCAGCTTTGTAGGACCTCACCATACCCCACTGCTGCAGGAGGAACAAATTGAAGCCGTTGTCGGATGGATGGCAGCTAACGCATTGACTTCAATTACTTCCACATCTTCTCAGGGCCAGAGCACCGAAGAGCAACCATCTGTCTCTTCACCACCTGCCAAAGTGTCCAGGCAGTCAGAGAGCCCTGGACAGGAGCCATCACAGTCTCTACTTCTGTTCTCGGAATCTGTTGGTTTAGAAAGAGGGGGCCAGCCAAGCAGCATTCCAGAATGTGAAGAAGAGGGCGTATGCAGTGATGCGCAACTTCTTTGTCCCTCTGAATCTTAAGAGGCGGGTGGGCCAGTGTCTATGGTCAGCACACCTCAGTACACATCAAATGATGACGAGACTCAGTTACCACTTTCTGTAGCGTACGGTGTTGGTGAGACAACCCAGGAGAAGCAGGTGTTTGAAGAGGGGAGTGTAGATGATGAGGTCCTTGACCCATCATGGCGTGAGGAACAGGAAGGTGGTGGGAGCAGCTCTGAGGAAGAGATTCCCCGAACGGCCAAAACCGGAGGGAGAGGGAGGGGGCAGACTTGGTTGCCTGTAGCCTCCACTTCGGCACCCGTTAGGAACATTCCACTTTCAAAAGGCAAAACGGGCGCTCCCAAGACTTGCAGTGCGTGGTCCTTTTTTGACACAGTTGCAGATGACATTTGCTTTGTCAAATGCAAGCTGTGTCATCAGAGAGTCAAAAGAGGGAAAAATGTCAGCAACCTCAATACCACTAATATGTGGAAACATGTGCGGACCAAGCACGAGGTGGAGTTACACAGACACACTGAAGATGTAGGCCAACGTACAGCACCACCTACCACCTCTTCAGCTCATGTTGGGGCCTCTTCCTCCAGCTCACACATAGCTGGTTCGGCTTCCTCACAGGATCGCCAAGGAAGAACCTCTGACACTGTTGTCCGGAGACCCTGTGACATTCCACCCACAGCACCACATTCCAAGTCATCCTCACACTCCCAGGCCACTCGGCAGCCATCGGTAGCACAGGCATGGGAGAAAAGGCGGCCATACTCGGCAAACCATCCCCGAGCACCGGCTATGAATGCTGGCATTGCCAAACTACTGGCCCTTGAAATGCTGTCATTCAGGCTGGTGGAGACTGACACCTTCCGGGACTTCATGGCATTGGCAGTTCCACAATACACCGTACCCAGCCGCTTTTATTTCAGCAGGCGAGCTGTCCCTGCCCTGCAGAAACATGTGGAGGCAAACATAAAACATGCGCTACTAAACGCCGTCAGTAGCAAGGTCCACCTGACCACTGATGCGTGGACCAGTAACCATGGACAGGGACGATACCTTTCCCTCACTGCCCATTGGGTCAATGTTGTGGAGCCGGGTACAGATCTGGAGAGTGGCGCTCTACGTGTTCTGCCAACTTCACAGATTGCAGGAATCAAGTCTGTACATATTGACTCCTCCTCCTACTCAAGTTCCTCTGAAACAGCGCAGCAGGAGCCTGTTATGACCGATATGAGCACAGACGTGGCCAAACGTCAACAGGCCGTACTGAAATTAATTTCTTTGGGGAATCGAAGCCACACAGCGCAGGAGCTCTGGAGTGTGGCTCCATAGAGTGCGCTCACTTGCGTCGTTCCAGCACGGCAAGATCTCGCCTTGCTGCTCTGCAGCGCCAATTACGCCTTCCGGAACATCGCATCATATGTGACCTACCCACCAGGTGGAATTCAACATTACATATGTTGGAGCGGTTGTGTGAGCAGCAGGCAGCAGTCATGGAGTACCAGCTGCATCAGGCGCAAACAAGTCGCAATGTGCGCCGGTCACACTTCATCACCACTGAGTGGGCCTCTATGAAGGACATCTGCCTCGTTTTGCGTACCTTCGATGATTCCACGCGGATGGCGAGTGCAGATGATGCACTAGTCAGCATGACTGTCCCCCTTATCTGCATGCTTCAAAAAACACTGCAAGCACTAAGGGATGAGGTTTTGGAAGAGGTGGAGGATGAGGAGTCCCAAATGCCATCTGCTTCTGGACAGTCTGCGCTACGTGCTTCCTCACAAAGGCCTAGGCAGGGGACACTTTGTGAGGAGGATGAGGAGGAGTCGATGGAGGAGGAAGACATCTCTCCACAGGAGGGAGGTACACAAAGCTCTAGTCAGTATGTACAGCGAGGGTGGGGTGATGCAGAGCAGGCAGAGATCACGCCTCAAGCAGGGGACAGCGGTTCTTTGGCAGTTGGGAGTCTGCAGCACATGGTTGACTTCATGCTGCAGTGCATGAGAAACGGCCGCCGCATCGCCCACATTCTCTACACGGCTGATTATTGGGTGTACACCCTCCTAGATCCTCGCTACCGGGACAACTTGCAAACCCTCATACCAACGTTGAACCGGGAGCGTAAACTGCGGGAGTACCAAGACACACTGGTGCAGTCCATCATGTTTTCCATTCCACCCGACAGCGGTATTGCTAGTGCTTTACAAAGCTCCTCTGTGCGTCGAGCCAGAAGAGGAAACTCGGCATGAAGAGGGAGCAGAGGCAGCGCCTCAGCACAAGACAAGACCACTATGGCCCAAATGTTGCAAAGTTTTGTGTGTCCGCCACAATTGTCTACACCATCACTGACGGCTCCAGTCAGCAGGAGGCAACGTTTCCGTCAGATGGTGACAGACTACATTTCTTGCCCTGTGAGTGTACTCCCAGATGGCTCTTCCCCCTTCAAGTTTTGGGTCTCTAAGCTGGATACATGGCCAGAGCTTAGCCAGTATGCATTGGAGGTCCTGGCTTGCCCTGCTCCCAGTGTATTATCGGAACGCGTCTTTAGTGCCGCAGGTGGTGTACTAACAGACCGTCGCACGCGACTTTCTTTCGATAATGTTGACCGGCTTACTTTTCTGAAAATGAACAAGGCCTGGATCTCCCCAGAATTTGCCAGTCCTCTTCCCGACTAAATAATTGGTTGGCAACTGTATCCAGGTCTCCTGTTGTGTTCATGTTTCTACAACCTGAACTATAATCCCTGGGCTTCAACACAGCCAGTTGTTGCATAGATGTGTCGTCTGCACAGAGAAAAATACTAGCTCCTGTGTTAGTGGGGTTCAGTAACGCCAGCTGCTCCCCTGCTGTGTGAACGGCAAAGTCTCCTGCTCCATCCACATTCAAACTACTACTGATTTTTAACCCTGCTCCACTTAGACCTCTGGCTCCACTGTCTCTAGTATTTCCCCTGGCCTCCAACCCCGCCAGTGACAGCTCTTAAGTGGCGTCTGCATAATCCACACTTGTTCCAGTGTTACTTGGCCTCAGTCACGTCAGTTGATCCCCTGATGTGTGTCCGGCAAGGTCTCCTGCTCTGTCCACATTCCCATTACTAGTAGTGTGAATGAGGACAGAGCAGGAGACCTTGCCGGACACACATCAGGGGATCAACTGACGGGACTGAGCCCAAGTAACACAGGAACAAGTGTGGATTGTGCTGATGCCACTTCAGAGCTGTCACTGACGGGGTTGGAGGCCAGGAGAAATACTAGACACAGTGGAGCCGGAGGCCATAGTGGAGCACGGTTACAATCAGTAGTAGTCTACTACCTCTATAAAACGTGCTGCAAATTGGCCTCAGTCAGCTCCATGCCTCATCTTGGGCTCCAACAACGTCAGTGGGTGTTCAGAAGTGCCATCTTCGCAGAGAAACACACACTAGCTCCTGTGTTAGTGGGGTTCAGTATTGCCAGCTGTTCCCCTGCTGTGTAGATGGCAAAGTCTCCTGCTGCCTCCACATGCCAACACCATCAGGCATCAGCCTGCTCCATGCCTCATCCTGGGCGCCAACAACGCCAGTTGGTGTTCAGAAGTGCCGTCTTCACAGAGAAAAACACACTCGCTACTGTGTTAGTGGGGTTCAGTAATGCCAGCTGTTCCCCTGCTGTGTAGACGGCAAAGTCTAGTGCTGCCTCCACATGCCAACACCATCAGGCCTCCGCCTGCTCCATGCCTCATCCTGGGCTCCAACAACGCCAGTTGGTGTTCAGAAGCGCCGTCTTCACAGAAAAAAACACACTTGCTACTGTGTCTGTGGGGTTCAGTAATGCCAGCTGTTCCCCTGCTGTGTAGACAGCAAAGTCTCCTGTTGCTTCCACATACCAACACCATCAGGCCTCAGCCTGCTCCATGCCTCATCCTGGGCTCCAACAACACCAGTTGGTGTTCAGAAGTGCCGTCTTCGCAGAGAAAAACACACTCGCTCCTGTGTTAGTGGGGTTCAGTAATGCCAGCTGTTTCCCTGCTGTGTAGATGGCAAAGTCTAGTGCTGCCTCCACATGCCAACACCATCAGGCCTCAGCCTGCTCCATGCCTCATCCTAGGCTCCAACAATGCCAGTTGGTGTTCAGAAGTGCCATCTTCACAGAGAAAAACACACTCGCTACTGTGTTAGTGGGGTTCAGTAAAGCCAGCTGTTCCCCTGCTGTGTAGACGGCAAAGTCTAGTGCTGCCTCCACATGCCAACATCAGGCCTCAACCTGCTCCATGCCTCATCCTGGGCTCCAACAACGCCAGTTGGTGTTCAGAAGCGCCGTCTTTGCAGAGAAACACACACTAGCTCCTCTGTTAGTGGGGTTCAGTAATGCCAGTTGTTCCCCTGCTGTGTAGATGGCAATGTCTCCTGCTCCATCCACATGCAAACTACTACAGATTTGTAACTGTGCTCAACTTAGGCCTCTGGTTCCACTGTCTCTAGTATTTCCCCTGGCCAACAACCCCGCCAGTTACAGCTCTGAAGTGGCGTCTGCACAATCCACACTTGTTCCTGAGTTACTGTGGCTCAGTCCCATCAGTTGATCCCCTGATGTGTGTCTGGCAAGGTCTCCTGCTCTGTCCACATTCACATTACTAGTAGTGTGAATGAGGACTGAGCAGGAGAGCTTGCCAGACACACATCAGGGGATGAACAGACGGGACTGAGCCACAGTTACACAGGAACAAGTGTGGATTGTGCAGACGCCACTTCAGAGCTGTAACTGGCGGGGTTGTTGGCCATGGGAAATACTAGAGACAGTGGAGCCGGAGGCCATAGTGGAGCACGGTGACAATCAGTAGTTGTCTACAACCTCTATAAAACCAGCTGCAAGTTGTCCTCCGCCTGCTGCATGCTTCATCCTGGGCTACAAGACAGCCAGTTGTAGCCTGGAAGTGCCGTCCGCACAGATTGAAACACTCGCTCCTGTGTTAGTGGGGTTCAGTAACGCCAGCTGTTACCCTGCTGTGTGGATGGCAAAGTCTCCTGCTTCCTCCAAACTCACACTACAACGCTTTTTCTCCTCGCTCCAAGTAGGCCTTAGCCTGCTCGGAGCATTGATCCTGGGCTACAACACAGCCAGTTGTAGCCTGGAAGTGCCGTCCGCACAGATTGAAACACTCGCTCCTGTGTTAGTTGGGTTCAGTAACGCCAGCTGCTCCCCTGCTGTGTGGACGGCAAAGTCTCCTGCTCCATCCACATTCAAACTACTACTGATTTTTAACCCTGCTCCACTTAGGCCTCTGGCTCCACTGTCTCTAGTATTTCCCCTGGCCTCCAACCCCGCCAGTGACAGCTCTGAAGTGGCATCTGCACAATCCACACTTGTTCCTGTGTTACTTGGCCTCAGTCACGTCAGTTGATCCCCTGATGTGTGTCCGTCAAGGTCTCCTGCTCTGTCCACATTTCCATTACTAGTAGTGTGAATGAGGACAGAGCAGGAGACCTTGCCGGACACTCATCAGGGGATCAACTGACGGGACTGAGCCCAAGTAAAACAGGAACAAGTGTGGATTGTGCTGACGCCACTTCAGAGCTGTCACTGGCGGGGTTGGAGGCCAGGGGAAATACTAGAAACAGTGGAGCCAGAGGCCTAAGTGGAGCACGGTTACAATCAGTAGTAGTCTACTACCTCTATAAAACGTGCTGCAAGTTGGCCTCAGCCAACTCCATGCCTCATCCTGGGCTCCAACAACGCCAGTTGGTGTTCAGAAGTGCCGTCTTCACAGAGAAACACACACTAGCTCCTGTGTTATTGGGGTTCAGTAATGCGAGCTGTTCCCCTGCTGTGTAAATGGCAAAGTCTCCTGCTGCCTCCACATGCCAACCCTATCAGGCCTCAGCCTGCTCCATGCCTCATCCTGGTCTCCAACAATGCCAGTTGGTATTCAGAAGTGCCGTCTTCACAGAGAAACACACAATAGCTCCTGTGTTAGTGGGGTTCAGTAATGCCAGCTGTTCCCCTGCTGTGCAGATGGCAAAATCTCCTGCTGCCTCCAACATCACACTACATGTTATTTTCCACTTGCTCCAAGTAGGCCTCAGCCTGTTCGGAGCATTGATCCTGGGCTTCAACACAGCCAGTTGTAGCTTGGAAGTGCCATCCGCACAGATAGAATCACTCGCTCCTGTGTCTGTGGGGTTCAGTAACGCCAGCTGTTCCCCTGCTGTGCGGATGGCAAAGTCTACTGCTGCCTCCAACATCACACTACTACTGACTTTTAACCGTGGTCCACTTAGGCCTATGGCTGTACTGTCTCTAGTATTTCCCCTGGCCTCCAACCCCGCCAGTCGCTGCTATGATGTGCCGTCTGCACAATCCACACTTGTTCCTGTGTTACTGGGGCTCAGTCACGTCAGTTGGTCCCCTGATGTGTGTCCGGCAATGTCTCCTGCTCTGTCCCCATTCCCATTAATAGTTGTGGGAATGTGGACAGAGCAGGACACCTTGCCGGACACACATCAGGGGATCAACTGACGTGACTGAGCCCCAGTAACTCAGGAACAAGTGTGGATTGTGCAGACAACACTGCAGAGCAGCAACTGGCGTGGTTGGAGGCCAGGGGAAATACTAGAGACAGTAGAGCCAGAGGCCAAAGTGGAGCACGGTTACAATCAGTAGTTGTGTACAACCAATATAAAACTCGCTCCAAGTTGGCCTCAGCCTGCTGCATGATTGACCCCTGGGCTTCAACATCGCATGTTGCTGCTCAGAAGTGTGTTTGCCACGGGTACTCCCTCCTGCCCAGCCGGGTTCCAGCACCGTCAGCTGTTTCTCGGCAGAGCTTTTGGTCTAGGCGCCTCCTTCTTGGTATCCGAGTTCCAGCAACGTCTGCTGGTCCTTGGTAGTGCTTTTTAGCACAGTTAACTCCTGCTTAGAAACCGTGTTCCAGCACCGTCAGCTGGTCCACGGTTGTGCCATTGGTTCTTGTTCATTCTGCTGCCACTCCGGGTTCCAGTACCATCAGCTGGTTCTCGCCAGTTCCTCAGCCTTCTTGTAACTTCTGCTACTTTTCAAAGTTCAAGCTTGTGGAAATGGTTTTTGATTCTCACTCTGGATCTCCCTGACAATGACCCTGAAGACGACGACCTTGAAGACCACACAGAAGAATACCTAAAAGATGACCCTGAAGAAGATGACCAAGAGGACAAAGAACAGGAAGACAACCACCAAGATGCAGAACAACAAGAGACAGAAGACCAAGAAGCATAAAAACCAAAAGCAGAAGAACATTAAGCATAAGACTAAAAATCTGAGCAAATGAGATGATCAAATTTATAAGCAGAAGAAGACTAAGCAGTGTATGGGTGTGAGTCCGTTCCTCCTCGTGGTGCCCCTGGAAAAGAAGAAGAAGAGGAAGAATTAAAGACTTTAAAAAGAAAATCCTGCTATTCCATTTGATTGGGCTAAAACTCTATGGCTTTAATGTCTCCTACACCTCCCACAATACATTCTACATTATTATTAGTTGTTTTTCTTCATGTAGAATTAACCAACAGGGAAAGAAAGGGTTTTTTTTAATTCCGATATTTCTGTTCCATTGACTTGAATGGGACTTCCGGGATCGGAATCGGCGATACCCGATACTTTTTTTTAGATCGGCCGATCCATTTCGATCCGATATTTTTCAGTATCGGGTGGTATCGCTCAACACTAGTCGGGAAGGAATTTTTTTCCCCAATGTGAAGCTTACTGTTTGCCACATGGGTTTTTTTTGCCTTCCTCTGGAACAACATGTTAGGGCAGGTTAGGATAGGATATGGGTTGAACTAGATGGACTTAAAGTCTCCCTTCAACCTTAATAACTATGTTACTATGTTATTACTGTATGCGCCATCTGCTGCCTTTTACTCTATCTATCTATCTATCTATCATCTCTCTATCTATCTGTCTATGTACACATATATATATATATATACTGTATATATATATGTTTTGAAGATTCTTTTGTTTTAAAACTATTTTAACAAGATTTTTACATGGAGAGATCTGCTCTATGTAAAACCTCATGTTAAAATTGCATTGAATACGGATTGCATACGGATGTCATACGCATGTCATATGGAAAAATCGCACTGAAATCGGATTAAACTCACATGACACTTGCATGACAATCGCATAGAACCGGTCCGTTTTTTTTCATCCAGAAAACTGACCCTTTTTTTCTCGCAAATGGGGATGAGCCCTAATGGAGGTCTCCAGTCCCTTGTTCCATTCCACTTCACAACTGTATTAAGGATGATTTTAAATGGATTGGTGGTCATTCATGCACGCTACCTTTCCATGAAAACTTTATGAGACAAATACCTGAGCACTGTTTTAGTGATTTACAGACTCACAAAGACATTGAAAGTACACGGGTACCTGTACATTTTAAAAATAAGCGTTCCCTACTGCAGTTGTTCCACACTTGTGTCTCCCCAAACATCCAATTTAATACTTCTATGAATCCTGTTTTCAGACTGGTAAGATATAGAATCTATTCGCATAACTGGCTTTGTGATATTTGTACTTTTTTATTTTAATACTAAAATGATTAGCTTGTCAGTCAAGAGGTTTACTCCTGTTCAGAATACTTTACTAATCTGTGATATTAAAGTGGCATTGGATCCAGTACTGAGGAGAGCTGATACAGGACATAATAAAGTTAATAAGCAATTTACTAATATTATTAAAATATGCGCATTCCATATTTTAATCATCATATTCATTTGAAACTTTTTTCCAACCCTGATATTTACTTAGTTGTTAGCCCATGAACTGCAGTTATCTTCTAGTTTCTCTTGTCTTTCTTGCTATGTCAATATCTGTCTTGTTTGCACTCCTGATTTTCCCTTCTTTTCATTTTCTACTTCAGCCAAGATGCCTGATTATTTATTTCCCTTCTGCTTTCTTATCATGTCCCTCAGCTATGAGGCTAAGTGCACACATTGCAGAAAATTTCTGCTCAAAAACCTGAATTCCTTCCCAGAAAACGCACCTATTTTTCCGCGGCGGTTTTTGCGCGTTTTTTGCGTGGTTTTGATGCGTTTTTGATGCGTTTTTTTCCGCAGCAGTTTTAAACTGCATGGAAGAAGCCTAAACCGTGGAAAAATCCACAAAATTAATGTGCATGCTGCGTTTTTTACCGCACTGCACTCACAAGTGTGACCCCGGCTATAATCTGGAAGGGGTGGAGTGTGTAGGAACAGGTTAGGAACTGAGCCGCAGGAGTACAGAGTAGGCGGAGCCGCAGGAGTGCGAAGAAGGCGGAGCCGCAGGAGTGCAGAGAAGGCGGAGCCACAGTGGTGCGGAGTAGGTGGAGCCGCAGAGGTG